>NC_056679.1:27137909-27779909 GCF_018350215.1 Panthera leo
CCTATAAATGCCTAAAAGTTACAAAATTGAAACCTAAGGACAACCAATCGCAGGCAGGCAACTAGATTTTAAGCTGTGACCGATCCACGATTGCTTTGCTTTGCTTCCGCCTTTTTCCTGTGAAAGCCTGTGGCCTGTTCCCAGCTCCTGTCAGTCAGTGGAGGGCTCTTACCATTCGGCACTGCCTAATTTGATTGATTTTTGCTCAAATAAACGCTTGCAATTTCTAATCTTTTAACAAGGGGTTTGCAGCTGCAAAGAGTGATTAGCGATTTGATCAAAGCTCTGTTTATCCTTCCTTATAAGTTCACTTATACCTGCTGGATATATGTCAGGGACTCCTTTATGACATCAAAGACTGACACTCAAGCATAATTATGAAAAAGCACTTTTGAGTTTTTCATGATTCTCCAAAACCCTAATTTAGGCAAAACACTTGAAGCATAGAATTTGATGGTGGGTGGAGGGGGGTGGATAGATTCGTAAGGTGTGAAGGATAGATTTAAATTTTCTGGGGGCGCCTGGGTGGCTCAGTCAGTTGAGTGTCTGATTCTTGGTTTCCGCTCGGGTCATGATCTCACGGTTCGTGAGTTCAAGCCCCACATCGGGCTCCGCCCTGACAACATGGAGCCTGCCTGGGATTCTCTCTCTCCCTCCTCTGCTCTCTCTGTCTCTCAAAATAAATAAACTTCAAAAAAATTTTGAAAGAAAGAAAGAAAGAAAGAAAGAAAGAAAGAAAGAAAGAAAAGAAAGAAAGAAAGAAAAGAAAGAAAGAAAGAAAGAAAGAAAGAAAGAAAGAAAAGAAAGAAAGAAAGAAAGAAAGAAAGAAAAGAAAAGAAAGAAAGAAAGAAAGAAAGAAAGAAAGAAAGAAAGAGAAAAATTTTCTGACTGAGCTCTTTCTGTTGATAGTACTTCCAAAATGTTTGAGCGTATACCTGACCCAGGCTCACATGTGGCCTTAGAACCAGAAGTCGCTGGCCCACTAGGGTGGCAAAGGCATAGGCTGGGGTGATTTGAATTTGTTCTTCTGTAAGCTGCTTTTTGGAACAAATGCCAGGGCCGCCTTGTTTATGGTTTATGTCATCTCTGAGCTTTTAGGTAGAACTTTAAAGATTGAGTTTAGTGAGTAACTACTTCCGGTTTTATCGGGTAGAGGACACGTAGTATTAATTATACTGGGGGGGGGGGGTGTTGAGTGGCAGTCAGCTTGCTCTTCGGCGTTCCCTGCTGGAGACGACGAAGAGGGTCTGGTCTTTACCTGGGACCCCAGTATCAGCGGTCATCCTGATTTATGATTTTGCAAATCTGCTGTCTTTGAATCACATTCATTAAGCCCTACTCTTTGAGGTGGTTTTTCCCTAATGATGATGGATTCCTGCTGATCCAAGCACTCTTTCCGAGTCCTTTCCTGTGCCCAAGAACTTTCATTTGCAAGACAAATGGCTGGTTCCCGGGTGGTCTCTGCAGAAATGAGAGAAGGAAACTGAGCCATGGAGAAACCTTGAGAGTGTTTTTCAAACCTAATCGGAGTTACAAGGTTTTTTATTTTTATTTGGGGCAGGGGGGGTTCTTTACTATTTGATATTATTTGCAGAGAAAGTACAAAACTTATTAAGAGGTATAGAGTTCGTCACATTTAGTTTTGCTTTTAATCAGTTACCCCATTGAAAAGAATACGACTGCATGAAATTGCATTAAATTGAGAAAATTTAAGACGTGTCTCTGAGTCGTGACTTCTTTCTGAACCCCCCACCTGTATTTCAGCTTCATCTGGATGACCTTCAGGCATGTCAGATTCAGTGTGTTCCAAGCAGATCCCTTATGTTCTCTCTCCCACCTCCCCCTGGGCTTGTCCTCCTGGTTGCTGAGGTGTCTCCCAAGCCTGAGGCATGCTAGTCTCCCCCCTCCTTCCTCATAGAAGTTCAGCCACCTGTCCGATCAGCTTGCCCCATCGTATGACTCCTTGCTCCTGCCTCTGTTTCACCGTTCTGCCTTCACTCAAGCCTTCATCATTTCTCCCAAACAAACCCTACTCAGATATGCCTCCTCAGGTTACAGTGTAAAGTTCACCACCTGGCTTAGCATCCACTGTCCTTCTTGACCCATCCTCACTTAGCACTCGCCCTAGCCTTTGAAGCGAGGAGCAAGCATTGACTCATCGTGTAAGACCTAGTGACAATGTTGTCTCCTTTGGGGGTGTTCCCTGACTGTACCTACCGGGTTAGTTACTGTGGCCCCGGTTACTTACTATGTCCCTGTACCGTCATCCATACCTCTCTTGCATAGGATAATTATCTGCTTATCTTCCTCTCTCCCTAGAGACTGATCCCATCAGGGGCAAGGGCTGTCTTAATCATAGATTTCTAGCAATCAGTGAAGTGCTTGGTAGGTAACTAGAGGATCTCAGATGTTTGCTGAATAAATGAGTGGGTGGATGAATGAATTTCACGTATGCCCCGGGATATGGTAACAACATGTTCTAAATAACTGAGATACTTAGCCTCAAACAGGAATATCTGCAGTGGTACATAGCTTGAGGAGATATTAGAGGATCTATTTTTACCCTTGAACCCTATTCAGCCATTGGGTCTGTCTTCTAAGCGTTTTCCCTTCTTTATGCTTCCATGGGTATTGCTGGCCTCTCTTACCTTCCCCCTACACTATACACACATATGTGATCATTTTCTCTCTAGTGTATCCCCTTTATTAACAGCCTTTCTTGATTGATGGCAGAATTTTGACTATCACCACCAAAATACTTGACCTCAACCCTTACTGCCCCTTCCCCTCTGGATAACACAGTTCTTACTTTTCTTTCTTCTTTCTTTCTTTCTTTCTTTCTTTCATGTTTATTTATTTAGGGAGAGAGTGCAAGCACAGGGAGGGGCAGAGAAAGAATCCTAAGCAGGCTCCACATTCATTGTGGAGCCCGATGTGGGGCTCGATCCCATGACCCTGGGATCATGACCTGGGCTGAAATCAAGAGTCGGATGCTCAATCGACTGAGCCACCCAGGTGCCCCTCTGTTCTCACTCCTCTAAATGATGCCTCTTAAACAGCTCTACTCTGTGGGGTCATATACTCTTTTAACAGTCCCATGATTCCCACCCCTGAAATCTCGTCTGATGGTGCATTTCACCACTGCATATTGGGCTGACTACTCTGTGTTGCCCAAGCAAAAGGAAGCTGAAATTCCCCCACGACCTCAGCCCACATGCAGACAGAACAATAGGAAGCCCAGGTAGTGAGGCTGAACCAGCTCCTCTCCACCTGCCATGCTGCAGTGGAGCCAAGCAGAGCCCGGGGAGGTGGCGGTCAGGTGAAAGTCAGCACCTAGAGCAGCAACAGTGTGGCTAGTCTGGCAGCGTGACTTCCTCCAGACGAGGTCGGGGAAGGGAGCCGCATGTGCCCCTGGAGAACGTGAGCTAAGGTGATAGCACCTCCTCCTGGTAAAGTTGAGTGCACCAAGTTCATCATGTGACGTGATGATAAAATTTGATAAATAAGGAGATTTGGAGTTGGGATTCTCTCGAGAGAGAAAAGAGTGAACATAAAAGCCTCTGTGAAAATTACCCATTGATTGGGAAGTGGTTGCTCATTAGCGTTGGAAGATATTTACAATGCGGTAAGTGAACAGAATCTACTTTCTTGCTCTGCTCCATCATATACTTACTTATTCTGTGTGATAATTTTTTAAGTTGTGGCACCAGGTGTTCTGTGGGGATTATTCCATTACTCTTTGCCATACTTTAGACACCTGGAAGATTTGGAAGAGTTTTGATGCCCTTTTTTTTTTATAATAGAGCCTTGGGAATCACTTAAGAAGGATTTATGTTAGAGTAGTAGCATCCGTGAGAAGGTAATTCTAACTGGGCCTTCCTGACTAAATATTCAGAAATTCAGGTTTAATCATATGGTTAATTCAGTGCTATAATTTCCTTAATCCCATGCTTACTAGATCGATAACTATTTAAGAAAGATTGGATCTGCAGTTGGTTGGCCCCACCCCTAATAGCTATCTAGCTTTGTTCAGGGCCCCACACGTTTATCATTCCGATAGCACTTTGCCTGGGAACCAAAGAAATGCTAAATGAAGCCAAAGTGAGAGAGTTAGAACTTCAAGGGGTGTGGGAGGGCAGCCTTAGGAAAGTGAAAATGGCAGAACAGAATGGTATGTAGTCTTGATGAACTACTAGGGAGCAGGACGTCAGGCCGTGTTGAAATGAGATCTGCATGCCTGTGCGGCTGGTTGGGTGAGCCTTGGTCTGTCTTGAAGTGGAGACGATTGCTCCTGTTCCCTGCCAGAGGGCTGGAGGGCTGGCTGCAGAGGGTGCAGGGTAGGGGGGTGGGTAGAGGGGAGAAAGGAGCCAAGGAGTAAAAATGGCCCTTGACATTGAGGGGTGATATGAAACACCTACTCGTTGTCCCAGCTTGGAACTTGGACCCGGTAATGTCTTCAGAGGACTGCAGTTGAGTCCTTGAGATGGAGACCAAAAGAGAAAAAGATGTATGTCTGGCTCTCCCTCATTCAGCCGCCTCGCCCCGGCTTCACTTCTAAGCCCCCAACCCAGGCATCTGTATGCCAACACCAGATCTATATCCATAGATCTAGGTATGTAGACATACCAAGTCACGGTTTTAAATGAAAGCTGCAGAATCTTGGAAGCAGATGCCCATGAACTCTACCCAGTTGTATTTTAGAATTTGTTTTAACCTAAAGTTGTGGAGACAGACTTGAAGGGAGACATCCCCAGCCTTGCTAAAATGTAAGTACGAAAAGGCACAAATTGGATGGATATCGATGATGTTATTTCTACTATGACATCATCCATAGACTCCTAGTGTCTTTGCTTTGCTTCCCTATAGTGATCACAACATAAATTACTTGTCTTGTTTGACTTCCTTGTTCACCAAAGTTGAGCAGATTGTGGCCGTTTTCAACGCTTCTACCAGACAAAAAGCTTGGGACCATTTCTCGAAAGCTCAGCGCAAGAACATAGACATTTGGCGAAAGCATTCTGAGGTTGGTGATTTTATTATTACTTTCTAACCACCATCACACAGCTGGATTGGCAGAGAATAGTGTGGCTGCAGCCATTTCGGTTTTTGTTATAGCGGGCAGCTGTCCTGCCATTGTCCTGTCGCATTGTCAGCTCTAAATCCAGCTCAGATGTGTGCCTTAGCCAGAAAAGCAGCTGACTTAATGCTTAGAAAACAGAGTGCTTCTCTCCCCCTGCAAAGGAAGAAAGGCATCTCTCCCATTGATAGCAAAGAGCTCGGAAATAAGCCAAGACGTGTTGCTTGCGTATTCTGAAGAAAGGTGGAATGTAAAACAGAAGACTAGCTTTTAAATAAATACAGAGGGTTTTTTTTTTTTCAGTGTTCTGCAACTGATGGTGATGGTCTGCTCTTTGGGCTAGAAATGGCTAGCATGCCTTTCTTCTGTGCCTTCTCTTTGTAAACAGTGCCTTAGTGCCCTATGCTGGCCGGCCAATTATATAGCCAGTCTCCCCAGGGCACCTTTCCCCAGGGGAGTGAATGTCTAGGCTAGCCAGGTCCACCCTTCCGCATCAGTGCTTGACGTGTGAGTATCTACCCCAAGGAAAGAGGCCAGAACTTGACCTTTCTCACCACCTAGAAGGACCAGAATGTGTCATTAGTCATTGGTCGTCCAGCTGTTCTTTTTAACTCCACAGTGTAATGTACGCTTTGAACCTGTAATTTAAAAGTAAGTATGCTGTCTTTGCTTCTTCTTCTGCTGCTTCTTTTTTTAATGAGAGAATGTTTTCCATTTGGATGCCTCTCCATCACTAGCATGTTAGCACTAAAGTTCTCTAAATGATACTCCCCTCTTTCAAAATCTCAAAACTTGTAGAAGGTAAGGTTTGTTTATGCAACGATCTGGGCTCACACTTGTAAAATAAGTGTTTTATGTAGAGTTTGAGGAACCACAAAGCACTATAATATCAATCATTTGGGTAGCATTTTAAGTGCCCATTAACTAATGCTAAATTACAGCTAAATACCAATGGCACGAGATCTAACATCCACATGAATACCAAATGAATTCTTTATTATCACTGTTATTATGGCCAATCCTGAATGACTTCACAATAATGGGACACTTAACATGCTGGTGCAATTTATTGTTAAGAAGGCCATTTTTTTGTTTTCGTCACAAAGACTTAAGAAGGTGGCTGGTGACTGATGTAGTTCCATTCCTCTGTTCAGGATTTTGAGTAAGGAGGAAGTGGGCTTTCTCTTTAATTTTTCAGGAGCCAGAAAAACAAAGGGCGCTTACCTGCTGCTCGTCCAGACACTGAACCGAGAGCTGAGTCAAGGCTGATTTTCGGGAGGAGAGAGTCCTCGTTTGTGATGAAACAGACAGATTGAGGGCTATGCAAACACAAATTGAAATCCATAAACTATGATTCAGATTTGGGAGTGACTAGTCTATGAATTGTTCACATATACATCTGTGTATATTCTTTTCCTTCACCTAAAAACCACACATGATTAACAGAAACGTTAAGAGAAAGGCAAGCAACATGATGATAAATAATCTGGGCATGAAAAGGCTGTCGTTACTACGTGAGTGTTAGCAAATATCAGTTATTGATCCAAATCACACTTCCCACGTGCCTGCTCCCCCTGCCCACCCCCCACCCCCAGCCCTGCCTCCCTGATGGTCCTGCTGCTGAGCAGGGCACACAAAGACTTCCAGCTTTGTTCCAAGGAAGACCCCTTGCTTCGCTCGGTACACATGGAGAGGCAGCCATGGATGCACGCAGTCCTGAAAGGTGCTCCCGCAGAGGGGCTTTGCGCCTCCCTGCCACTCCTCCCACCTCTTTTGATATACTAGGAAATAGAATTCTAAATTACCTTTGATTTTCTCCCCTCCATGTCGCTTAATTGATTAAATACCAGTTGGTAATTTAACATTGTGGATGATTTCTCTGTTGCGTAGAAGCTTGATAATTGGCTTGATTTTTTTCTGCGTTCCCATGTACAGCATCTGTTAATTATCTGCAACACCTTTACAGATTTATGAGAGTGCGCTAGTGATTTACTGCTGAACCAGAGGCACCCTGTGGAAACACCCTCGGGTTTTTTTTTTCCCCCTCCCCAATTTTTTTTTTTTCTTGCCAACACCCTTCCCCACAAGAACCGTTACAGTATGACAATCTGTCATTAATTGTAGGGACTAAACCACAGGCCCTTTCGGCTTCATTTATTCTTTCCACCTGACTTTTCCTTGTTTCAAGTATTTTCAAACCACCTCTTTGGGAGCCGGGTTCTTTGTCCGCGGAAAAATTAGCTGTACACAACCTAAACGCTTCCCCACTAATCACATGTGACATATGCCTCCAAGACCCACTGGTGTTATTTAAGGTGGAATTGGTGCCTCTTTCTACTGGGGGTCATGGCCAAGTGAGGAGGCATTGCCCATCACCCCGGTGACCTCTCAAGACTCCCTGTGATGGGTATCCCTTTCCCAGGAACCTTGACGCTCTGCCCCCTCCCGTTTCCCTGTCCTCTGCAGTGGTGATTCCCAGGGCTCAGAGTTGGCCATGCAAATACTGTTAGCGGTAAATAATTTCCTTTTTTTTCCGCCCTACTACCAAAGTTACAATCTGTGAGCTAAGGAGGAGAGGAGAAATCAGAGAACCTATCACACAATAAAATATCACATCCATCAAATGGGCACTAGAACTTTGTTTAAAATCATGCCATTAATACATTAGGTGTTATAATTTATTTTTATTGTTATTCATAGGTTCACGATAAAGCAAAACTATCTTAACTATGTGGTTTTTATTTAGAGACTTCAATGTCAACGGTGGGGGGAAAGAATAATGCAGTCATTTCATTGTTGTTGTTTTGAGGACAGTACATGTAAGAGAATAGAATTGGTAAGGATTCACAAACATAGGCTATTCAGCTTAGTACAAAAATAATAGAATTACTTACCATAAACAACTGTAGTGTCCTGACTTCTAGGCAAGGTAGTGCCTGAAAACACATCAGAAATGCGTTTTGATTCTTTCCTTTTTACAGTGCGCTTTCACATATACTCTGGCATTCAAGCAGCCTTGTATTACTGTTGCCCGTTTTATAAAATGTGAGGAGACAAAGACTCAAAGAAAGTAAATGCCCTTGACTGCAGTCACTCCTCTAGTAAGTAGAGAGAGTAAGACATGATCCTAAGATCTTTAAGTGATGTCAAAACAACCAACACAGCAGAAACACTAAACCCCTACATGATAATGTGAAACGCCAAAAAGGTATCTATTTTCATTGGTCCTCCAGCATCTTTTGAATTGTGCCATTTGGATACCTGAATAGTGAGTGTGTGTGTGTGTGTGTGTATGTGCGTGTGTGTGTGTGTGTGATCACACACAGGCGCATACACACATGCAGGGGCACCGTTTTGCGTGAAGGGTAGTAGTTGTCCACATTGTCAACTTAGCAAACCAAGCGTTTGGCACGACGGTAAGGACCTTTACAGGCATTCGCTTATTTCCTCCTCAAAACTATTATCATCAACAGAATTCCAATAAGTAAATCAAGGTTAAGAGAGATGAGGAAACATTCGTGAATTGACACGGTGTGTCAGTGGTCGACCGGGCCTTTTATAAATGCCACCGTGCATGTGTCTTATTGTTAGCTCTGAGCCACCGCTGTGCCAGTCCTGACGATAGGCATTTCTGTGGAATCCTCCTAGGTGATGTTATCATCCCCTTTTTTGGCAGATGAGGAAATTGAGACTCAAGAGATTAAATAATTTGCTGAAGGCCCCTTGACTTGTCTTTATCCCTGGATCTTTCTGCTCCCCATACGCTCAGACCTTCGTTCTAGATGACGCAGGGCAGTGGTTGGGAGGTGTAAGAACTTCAGATTCCAAGCGTTCGTATGTGTATCCTAGTACACCAAAAGACCATTGAGAGAAGGTAGGTTGACACGTGTGCGTGACCCTAACATCCTCGTATATTGTACTTTCAGGAGCTCCGGAACGCTCAAAGCGAGCAGCTTATGGGTATCCGCCGCGAAGAAGAAATGGAAATGTCAGATGATGAGAATTGTGACAGCCCGACTAAAAAAATGAGAGTCGATGAATCAGGTAAGGCTGGTGACTGCCACACACCTGTGAGGCATCATAATGATCTTCCAGATCTCACATGGGGCGTATGTACTAGGAAATGGCCGCATAACTCACTTTTATTTGAGTTATACTAAACTTTCATCTTTGAGTGACTCTGCCTTTTATTAATAGAACTTTAAACTCCTTCTTAGGAACACGGTGATTTAAATTGGTCCACTTGTTTCTGTGTCCATATATCTGGGGCTGTCGCACTTTCTTCAGGGATATTTGCCTATTCCCATAAAAATCCTTTTCCAGAGTGTGGCAGCCACCGCTGATGCTGAGATACAGATAAAATTTGGTCTCAGTCTGTGTGCTTCTTACATGGGAATTGTTTAATCCCTAAAGGAGCTTTCTAGCCTCTGAGCCAATGTGCTGGAGAATTAGACATTTTTTCCAATAAACGTTCCCTAACCTGTAATCAAAGAGGTGGCCTCATTTGGTACCAAGAAAGGGGCATCACTCCTGAGTTGGAAAAAGGAGAGAAGCTTAGAGAGAACCTTGCTTTTCGCGCTCCGCCTACACTCAGATGCTGATTGAAAACTCTCTCCCCGAATTAGATGCAAATCTCTTGGC
Source organism: Panthera leo (assembly GCF_018350215.1). Classification (NCBI taxonomy): domain Eukaryota; kingdom Metazoa; phylum Chordata; class Mammalia; order Carnivora; family Felidae; genus Panthera; species Panthera leo. Next base: position 27,147,628 of record NC_056679.1, read on the forward strand.
ATTACAGGCAAGAAAGATGCTCAATCAGTTATGGGAGACACCCAGGGAGATTGCTTGCTCGTCCGAGGGGAAGCGTGTTGTCTCAAGGGCCTGGGAAGGACCACAACTGCCACCATTTCCAAAAAAGAAAATCAGAGGAATAGCATGGATTTGACCTGTCTCCTTCGACGTACCAGTGAATAAAATACTCACCCACCTCAGGCTCTTTAACAGAATCAAGTGGCCAGGAACAGAGGATCTTTGCTAGTGTGTCCGTAGAAGCCAAAACCAAGACTCCAATACTCAGGTCATCAAGATTGCAAAGTGGTCAGAGTGCTCCCTTTCTCCGGGGTTCAGCGAGTGCCAGGGCCATGAATGATGATCACAAGAAAATCCTTTTCTTTTAGGCGTACGTAGGAGGGAGTTCAATTTCCCTAGCGCAGTGGTTCTTTCAAGTGTGGTCCCCCGTCCAGCACCATCAGGCACCTCCTAGGAATTTGTTAGAAATGTAAATTCTTGGACCCTGCGCCATCCCCAAGGAATCAGGAACTCTAAGAGGCAGGGGTGGGGATGTGAGATCCAGAAATCTGCGTTTTAAATTCTCCAGGGAATTCTGAGGCGCGCTAAACTTTCAGGACCACTGCCTTAGAAAATTTCCCTTTCATCCTCAAATGCCACTCATTTAAATCTTTCAGAAGCTTAGCAGAAAAGAAGGCACCGTGCCACTAGTTTTTGAAGCCATGTATCTTTTGTCTGAAAATTGAACCTAGCATTTATGTGTCAGTGTATGTCTCTTATTAAGTGGAAATGAGATTTCTCAGGACCGATTATTGGGCGTGGACTTATTTATTTGAGGACGGCAATTTCTGTCCCTCAAGCCTGCGTATATCAAAAGCAAAGAGCAAGTTTTAGTGTGAATTTCTTACATTTAATGAGCTCTGCTGATAAATAAATAAATAATTTTCTTTTCTCAATAAAGCCTTCATCATTTTTGAAGTTTCTAGTTGAGGGGCAAGTTTACATGAAACTTGGATCCTTAACATTCTTATACGGTAGGTGTAGAAGAAAAGAAATCAATCAGAAATTCTTATTTGAACCCGTGGCTTTTTTTGTTTTTAATTTTGAGGTGACATTTCTTTTTAAACAAGTCCTCAACTTCCCAAATGAGGAATGTGTATAATTTCATAGTTTGCTCAGAATAGGACAAGAATAATAATGACTCAGGCAGTAGGCTCCAGTGGGAGGTCTTCTAGACTGTGACAGCAAGCATAGACCCACAGTTCCACTGCAGAAGAATTCAAAGCTCCCTTCCCTAGGCTGAGATGCGCGAGTCTCTCTGGCAGCTTCCCTGAAGAGCCTTCTAGCTAGATCTCTGTTGGTTTTTTCCCCCAGGCATCTAATAAGAGCCTGAAGCAGGACCTGAACTTTCAGTTCTCCGGGATTTTCCTTGGCCAGCGCAATGAATGCACACAACACAGAGCATGATCTATACGAGTGCTGGTGGGAGAGATGGAAAAACTGGAGTTCAGATACCAGGTCCCCAGGAGTTCAAAGTCTTTTTCGTGCTTTTCAGAATGAGATGGACCAGAGGACGCGGCGTGCGGTTTATGGGGAAAGCGCAGGACTGATTAGAGGAAAAGGAAAGCAACTAACCTTTTTTATTCCTCTGGGCCCCGCAGATCCTGCCAAAAGGCTAGCAGCTGTTTTCCTTTCAGCCCAGCATATTCAGGGACACAGCCTGACGGCAAGAATTCCCATCTGGTCTTTTGACCAAGCTTCAGGCAGGATCCCTGCAAACTGCTGCTGGGAGGGGAGGGATCCAGGCCCAGCAGCCTCAGGAAAACACACCTTTCAGTGGTGTGTCATCCGAGACTCTCTGCATTCATTGCAGGTGCAAATTTGCATCTGTCAGTCACCCAGGAGCAGGCATCTCAAAAGGCTCAATTCACTGATGGAAGTTGCTAAGGGCTGACCTAGCAGTAAATCTTTCTATTCTTTAAAGAATCCCTTGCCCTTTTGCTTTCTGCCGAAACAGGGAGCTTCTGCCTCCAACCTCCTGGGCAGTGGGTGACCCAAGACTTCTTGGAAATTCCAGAGGAGGGCATCCTTCGTGGAGCCTCCTCCTGTCCAAGAGGACTGTGGAGAGGCTCACCTGCCAAGTTGCGTGAGGCCGATGCACCAGGACCTCTCTGCTCCTCACCTCCTCCTAGAGCCCACGCCAACCTGCACAGATTTTATTTCTGAAGGGGAGACGGAGAGAATTGACTTTCCTTGGTTTCTAGAAAGGATACAATTTATTATGTTTGGGCTTATATCTTCCGTTTAATTTTTTTTAAATCAGTGTTTTTGGCATATCTCTGCTCTTCTGGTTGTGCAGAATATTTCATTGTACTTTTGCTTTTTACCACCTGTAATAACTTACAACGTGTTGTTGGCTAGGGTTCCCCAGTCCTGCCATAACTGCCATATAATGCTGGGCAGGCAGTTCACTGTTCCTCCTTATCAGTTACCTCCTAAAGGGGAAACAGAGCCGCTGGAGCAAAACTAAGATGCTGATAAAAATGAAAATGAGTTTTGTTAATAAATTTGAAAATCAAGACAGATTTATTGAAGCATTCATTCAAGAAGATTGGCATCCGGCTCCAAAGCCTGTGAAGATGATTTCTGATAAAAATTCAAATTTACTGCTGCATCGTCTGCCTTTTACTGGAATTAAGCCCCACTTTAAAAGCCATATCTATTGCTGCTGCTTCCTCCTCCTTCCTCCAGGTTGGCAGTAGGGGTGGGGCAGGAGTGCACAGGGAACAAAGGGAAGAAAAGAGGAAATCTGTCCAGAGTGTAAGGCCTCGTGTGGCAGAACTCAGTTAGCCATAGTACTGTGGAGTCGGTGCATGGAAAGCCCTCCCGACCGCACCAACAGCGTTGAGCACATAGTAAGTGCTCAGTAACTGACCTCCGCTTGTCGTCGTCACCTAGGGCACCCGGCTCTGGGCCTTTCACCAAGTAAGTGAATTGTGTTGACTTCAATTGCACATGCCCCTTCTTCTTCTGGTCTTTGTTTTTGATGCCTTTGTCCCAGAAGTTGATGGGAACATGGTAACCCTGAGAACATTTGCTCTAAACGGAAAGCCTTAAGAAGCTTGTTCAAACGAGGATGATTCATTTCTCAAAATGTTCACAACTTTTATGCATTCAAAATCCAGTGCCACGTGCTGAATAGGCTGTGGCCCGGAGAGTGGACACTCAGCATCATTCTAATTATCAACAAATATTTGTCAAGCCCTTCTTCTTCTCCAGACACTGTGGACCTGGTGGGGGGGGGGGGGCAGTATGGAGAGGGCTAGGCACAGTTTACCCTGCCCTCAAGAGTGTGAGGTGCTTTTTGAAGAGAAGAAATATACATTTTAAGTTAAAAAGTACAGTGGCTAAATGCCTAAAAGCCTAATGCCAAATATGTTCGAAAGCCATTGCCGTAAATTTGATGTAAACCAAAATAAATACCTCTATCCAGTGTTTGCACCTCATCCAGTATCTGATGAGTGTAGATTGTACATTGAAGACAAATTTCAGAAGGATAAGACTAAAATGTCCTTCCTTAATAGACAACCCTTAAAACATTTCATAATGCGCAAACAAATGTTCTTGGATTGTAATTACACCTCATTTAATCTCTGAGCTCTTCATAGGAGCAAATACTCTTTTAATTATGAAAGGTGTTTTCTAGTTGTCGATTTGCCATGGAAACTTTCCACATGTAGGTACAGATTTATTCTTTTAATTTCAATAACACATCCAGCAAGGATTCCGAAAATCTTTCAGCTAATTGAATCAAATTAGAGACTCACAATCAAATTCAGTTGGACCTAGCAGTATTCAGTGTGTCTGAATAGTTTCATATGTAGCTGGCAGCTTGAGGTTAAAGAAATTAACAACAAGAAGGCACTGTCTCTGGCTATTCCCTTGATCTCTTTGAACACCAGGACTGCCTTCGTGGTTTTCCTGATTAATTCCTACACGAGAGTGCTTTTGAAAGACATTTAGGATGCCCAACAGATTACAGTTTGTCACAAACCTGAGAAGAGGATTAGTGCTACCCCCCTCCCCCAGCACCAGCCTGGGCACAGAAGGAAGGATGCCAGAGAAGGATCCTGCAGGGGGCCAGCCGAAGGGGGCCACGTCACTGGCAGCTAGTAGAAGGTTTTAGGAAACACTGCATGTGATCTAAGCAGGCTCACTCAGGAGTTGCTCAGAACTCCGCAGAGGGACGAGAGCACTCAGAAGTGAAAAGTGAACTGACCCAGTGAGGCCACAGCCACGCCGAGATCCCTGCACGAGCAGACCCCCAGGGCAGGTGCACCAGTGGTGAGAGGAAGCAAGGAAGGACAATGTGTTCGCAGACTTTTGTGTTCACAGACTTTTGTGTTCACATGTGATGACAACCCGAAGGAGAAACAGCGGCGGTGTGTGTCCATCCGCGACCACTGAATTGAAGACGAGCGTCTTGTTTTCATCCACAGAAGAATGTCTTCTGGGAATCCAAGTGCCAAACAAAGAAATGTGATTAATTAAAACTAATATGGCTGAAAGATGATGAAATGCACCTTCTGATGTGGGCTGAGCAGGCTGTTTCATTTCTGAACTCTGGAAATAGAGCTTCATTCTCAAGGAGCCAAGGCTTTTGCTACCCTCCCACCCCGTCCTTTTTCAAATCTTGCTAATCTTACCAAAGGAAGTCAAGCCAATGCTTATTTCAGGTAGAATTTTCAGTTCCCTCATCTTGTGTGCGCTTACAGCTTCCCTTTCATAAAGGACATGGTTTTAAAAAGCGTAGAAATAATTATTTTTGTAAATTGCCTTACCTTTTAAATGCAAGAGACGGATGCTATTAAATTGATCCTCTAGCATAGGATTCCTTTGTCATGGAAGCACTCTGGTCCAACCAGACTGTTTATCTGTCCTACAAAGTAACATTTGGAGCCTCAGCTCTTTTTAAGCTTAGCCCCTTATTAATCTTATTTTTGTGTAGTACCTGATAATGCCATATTCCTGACATCTCTCTCACATATGCACACATTCTCCATAATCGTGCATTTAGTGTAAAAATTGATTGGTTCTGCTGAAATTGCGTTGTGTCTAGGAGACCGCAGATTTTGTCAGATACTCTAACCCTGCAACTGTGCTGCACCCCCACAAAACCCAGTTGAGCCCTCGCTGAGGATCTCAAACAGTTTGTATTCCTGGTCAACACTGGCTTGGAGCCGGTTTCCTGCTGTGACAGCCCAGCACAGGGTCCCAGCTGCTTTTGCAGAACAGGCTGAGGCTCTGTGAAACCCTAGCTTCTTGCCTAGTGACGGGAGGCCCCGGGAGCTTGGTGACATCAGAGGAGAAAAGGGAGGAAGTTAACAGCCCATCCTCAGAAAGGGAGAACTGCAGAGACCTTGACCTGAGAAGAGCGTAGACAAGTGGCCCGTGCACGGGATGAGGTCACAGCACAGCTACTCACGCACAGCCCGTGGTCCCCTGACGCCTCGCACCTGCCAAAGCGCCATGATCTAGATTACGGTTTATTATGTTTTCTGGGCATTTCATTCTGATAAAGTTTGAGGCAGGATCATTACATAGGAGAGTAGATTTAATCCAGTTTTCTTAGTAGGCTGTAAGGACACTGAGGGAATATTTATGTAATAAGACTCAAAGTTGCTATGGAAAATACTATAGCAACCTAACATCTTCCCAGACTCAGGCAGCCACTTGTAACCACAGTCTAAATTTACATTTATTTTAGTGTCATTTTATCGACACTCTTAGTATCTCATTCTGACAGGATGTTAAAATATGTTTTCAGCTCGGATTTGAGCAAAATTAACACAGTGTTGTTGGGATTTAAGTGTGGTTTGCACAACTTCTGGAAAAAATCAGAATATTTTTGAGGGACTTTAGATGACAGGATCTGGGTAAGTTTGTAAGTTTTTGTTTTTCTTTCCTAAACATAAGGAAGAATTCCTTAGTAATGTTTATTCCTAATTGTTCCTTTTCGCTTGTAAATAATAAGTGGGAGTTTCTGGTTATGAAATAAGGATTATCCTCTTCGACACTGACTTTTGTCAAGTGTCAGTTAGAATCGAGTGATTCTAGTTGGTGAATACTAGAAATACTTTTAGTAGATAGAAAATACTTTCAGTAGATCAGCTCACTGCCCTCCAGCAGCATGTAACGTTTTAAAAATAAAAGCTGTTTTTCATATAAAGATAATGCTTGGTCATTTTGGAAAATCTAATGATTAAGAATAAGGAAAGAAGAAAACTGTTAGTTTTAATACTACAAAAGATAGTTTCGCTTCTAATCGTTTTTCTTCTCCACAGCTTAACTACATAAGCACTTTGCTATATGTTTTTAGGGTTCAGAAACAATAATTCTGTATGATTTTGTTTTCAGACAGTTCTTGTGTAACAAGTGAGTGTTTTTTTAAGCTTCCTTTTTATATGTTAATGAAAGAGAAAATAGAGAATGAGCATGTATCTCTTCTGGATCATAAGCTCTTTTTTCGTGAATCGCTGGGAGTTGAAGCTATAATCTTTGAGGTAGTCAGAGTGGATTCCTGAGGTTATTAGAAGCCTGATAACTGGACCAGCCGTCCCCAAAGCATCTTTTAGATCTCTTAAATGTGAGTATGGCAGAGAGGCTATAGATATGTGGCTGGTTGGTAGTGGAAAGATAGTATCTATTGATTTTCTTCTGTACCTCTCCATCTAAAATCTTAAAATGTGACTATAACACTGTTAAGGTGGGACATTGGCCAAAAGAATCAATACCAGACTATATTAAAACATATGCTATTACCAACTTCTTAGCACTGATGTACTGTTTATGAACATCATTGTCCTAATTCTTCCGTGTGTTCATTCTGCTTTGTTCATCAAAACACAGTTGGTGACACGGTTATTGCACCTTGACTGCTAACACTGTCGCCCATAAGCTTCACTAATCAGAGACCTGACGATACTAAGGCTACTGTATAAATACGATAAGTGAGGACAAGACACAGTCCTATAGAATTCCGGGTATCCGTGCACAGCGGAGTGCCACATAGCTACCGAAAAAAGTAATTGAAAGAAGTAATTACTTTCTTCCTGTCTTGGAAACTCCCCCTGCGTGATATGATGCTTACACTTAGAATCCCTGGGCTTTGAAGTTTATAGCAAGTTTGGAAATTATTATTATAGTAAGCTCTCCCATGTCCAAGTGGCTTAGAAACTCTTTTATTTGGGTGAACGTCCTTGACACCAGAGAGGGACTAAGGGCTCAGCCACTCTTCCCCCCAGTTTTCAGGACACAGCGTGTGAAGCCTTCTGGGAAGAGGCTAGGGAAAGGGAACTTTATTTTAGACTCCCCGTCAGTAGCAGAGAAGTAGGAAGAATCATTTCTAGAGCAGAAGTTGCAAGACAGAGTGTATTCATCATAGTGCTTCGGGTAGGGTGTTGCAGGTTCTTAATGAGCCCACCATGACTTCCAGAGCCGCTCGCTGTGTCCCAGAGGCCCTTGCTTTCCACTTAAGGCAAATGGGCCATTGACAATGCAGTTACCTAAATTTTCAGTTATCGAATCACTTTAGAAACATGTAAATATCTAACACTGGGATATTGGTTAATGAATTATATATCCATAAACAGCCTTGAGAAAGATCATATTCTGGAAGCCTATATAATGGCATGAGAGATTCTCAGTGTATTGCTAAGTGATAAAATCAGTTACAAATCAATGTACGGATCATGTGGTTTGTATATGTGTTACATTCATAACTTGTATGTTAGGGAAAATATGTAAGGATATGGGTCAAAATATTCAGCGATTATTTCTGGGCGGTGTGATTATAGGTGATTTTTGTTTTCTTCTCTTTGCATCTCAGAAATTTCCACAGTATATACATGTATTATTTTAATAATTAAACTAATAAGTAGTAAGTATTAATTTTTAAATTACCTCGGAGAACGTGTGATAAAATTCACATTGATTGGGGAATACCTAGCCATTTCCAGTCAAACAAGAAAATTAAAAGTAGTAACCAGTGTCAGATAATGGAAACTTATTGAGTTGCCTCCTTTTGCTTTACATTAGGGAATTTCCACATTTAATTTCCAGACCCCATTGTCTTACAATTTCCTGTTTCAAGGACTGATCATATTTGTATAGCTCTTAGATTAAGAGTCAAGAAATAATTCAAGTTCTAAACCGGGCAGACATGTGCTGTTGAATTCTGTTGAATTCTGCTTTTGAATTCTGCTGTTGAATTCTTACCTGCCAGGAATGGCAATGATGAGTCTCTTCAGATGTGGAAGAGACCCTTAGAAATCATCTTGCACAACCCCTTTCTGTTTTCACAGACAGGAAGATGCAGTCACATGTTGAGAAGTTATGTTAGTTCCCCAAGATAGCAAGTGGACAGTCTAGAGCTCAGTGCTACTTTCCTTCTTTCCTGGTTAATGACCTTCACAAGGCACCACTAAATTTGATGGAGTAAAGCTCCAGAATCTCCCCCAAATGCTTTAAGTGGCTTCATAAGAGGCTGTAACCAAATAAAATCAACCAAGGATTTTGAAAGCCTGTGACGTGCGTGGCGCCATGATGCCATTTGGAGGCAAAGGTAGACTGGAGAGTGTATTACCTTAAAATGTTAATCCAGACAAGGCTGACTGGGGCTCGTGTTTAGTCTCCCCATTATTTTCTGTATTTTTGACTAGAAAGAGGTTGACTTCAACATCGGCAGAGCATCCAGCAAACTGTTTTTAGGCCCATTCCAACAGAAATGCCAGTTTTTAAAAATACTCAGGAAATTGGCACAGTCTCTTTTCTAGTTGAGTGATATTTATTTCCTCAAAAGCAATCTGTTCTATGGCTTTAGGCAAGAAGAAGAAATGCTTTGAAGAGGTGAAGTGCACGGGGAAAGAGCCGTGCCATCACGCATTTCCTTTGGCAAACCCTACACCCTGTCACAACTCGTGTTTTCCACTCCCCAGCTCTCCAGAAAAGTAAAGAGAAAAATCAAGGTACTTCTCAAAACACAGGCACGGTCTTGATGGTCAGTCTGGAATGATCTGAACCACAATATTAGCCCTTTTATTCCCCATCTCATCCCATATATCCTTTGCATCCCTAGGGTCTGGGAGAGCATATGAGAAGATCACCAGTTTGTTGACCATCTAATTTCAGGACTTATTGTAGTGCTGTCCCTGTTTCATTGTTCCTGGGGCTTTTTTTTTTTTTTTTATGAGATGTACCTCTCAATAAGTCTTAAAGATCAGAGGGACAGCATCTACGATAATACCAATCCTATTGAGATGCACAGTCTCAGGGAAGTTTTGACCCAGGAGAGATCTTACAAGTATTATGCCCTCTCCCTGCCCAACCCATGTTTTAATTTAATGAGAAAAATGTGTTGTTGTTGTTGTTGTTGTTGTTGTTGTTGTTTCCCCCCTAACAGTAATTAGTTGGAATGTCAGATAAATTCTGCAAGTTTCAGGTTTTTGTAATTACAAGCGTTCAGACACAACTTCAGTGACAACACGTATTTGGCAAATCTTGTAGAGGTAGGTTACTCTTCTTTTAGTGATTTACCAGTCCATTTCTCAGGAATTGTCTCCACCTGCCATCCCACGCTTTTCTAGGATAGTTTATGTGACCCGAGCACCCTAAAGTTATCCATTTCTCTGTCCTTAGCTCTTTGCTACCATGCAATGTGCCAAGCAATGTCATACTACAAAGCGGTGATAAAATTAAAACAAATATTCACAGAATTCTTAATGCCGTGTACGGGACCATGAGACCACTTGTCTCGAAGTACCAGATTAAGGAGAGAAATTAGCACACAAAGTCTTGTAAGACTAATCAAGACTCGGTCTTTGATCTGAGAGCGTTGCTTGTGTGCTGTGAAGAATCCTAGCAGCACATCATCAGAGTTCTCCTTTCTTGGAATAGCACTGGCTCACGGCCCCCTGGACCCTCAGGAGTTATAGCCCATGCGAGCAGGTACACCCTGACCTAAGGAACCGTAGGGGCTGAGATGATCTGAAAAGAGGTTGTATAAATCTATGCATCTGAACTCCATCTTCTCCCTGGAGAAGGCTGTACTTTGTTGCAAGCAAAGAAGAGTAAAAACATGACACGGGCGGGCCTTCCACCCCGTGTGTTCCTTAAAGACTAGTTTGAGATCTTTTCCTTTCTGAATGGCCAGCATGTGGCGTCGCACGGTACAAAGACAAGAGTTTGTGAAATGAAGGGATAGGAAATTAAAACTAGGAAGAACTAATTTCTAATCTGTTGAAGGGCTTTTTTTTCCTTCAGTTTGGGACCACCCCTCCCTCCAAAAAATAAAAACAACAACAACAACAAAAACCCCACAACTATTGTCTGTTTAATCCTCCCAGTACTGACCATGTTTTTCAGATGAGGATCCTGAGCTCTAATGGAGGTTTACTAACTTGCCCCAAATCTCAGAAGAGGAGTGTGCCCTTCAAGTCCCTTCTTGCCCTCTTGTAGTACCCCCTCTGCCACCCTCCTGTGTGTAATCCGTGTCTCCATGCCTCTCTGAAGTTGGCAGGAGCAGGGACGTAAAAGAGCGCGGCCAGTGTTCTTCTCAGGACTAACGCTCCTCAAAAACAATGCCCTGTAGTCCCCAAACCTCCACCGACGTGTCTGGTCCCCTCTCCTTCCTCTGGACAATCCTGCTTCCATAACTCGGTGTCACAAACTCTGTGTGTTACTATTTAGAGCAGAGAGAAGAACCTGTCCCTTCAGACCATTAAAAGGTGGGAGACTATGGCAAGGTTAGGGATGGAACTGAAATGAGGAACAGCAAAGAAATAAAGTAATATGTGAAACTTTGCCCCTAGAACTAGGTTGAAATTAACGCAGATGGAAAATGTAACTTGATTTTTCTTAGTCATTGGAAGTTGTTGGGTCTTTGGGCTTTTGAAACAGAAATTAAAACTTAAATTGGACTTTTTGCCCCTTCGATACAGCATTTGTGACTCTAAGGAATGTTATCATCGATGCCAGCTCATCAGCACCATGTTAACAAAGCACTTTCTCTGAAACTATCCGTGGTGCCTTCTCTCTCGTGTTCAATAAAGAACAGGCAACAAGAGAGCTGGTTTCTCAGAGGAATTCCTTTAACCTTTCGGAAACAAAATATTTCATGCTAATTCCTGCTTAATTGGAGGGAAGTCATTTCTTTAAAATCATTGAATATGAGTTTGAAGTCTGTTCCATCCCTGACCTCTTTAATTCAATCAAGGTCACCCCATAAACTTGCCCAAACAGCTCTATTTCTCAATTAGAAAAAAGGGGGTAGAGCTGTTTAAAAGCATTTAGCATTTGATTAATAGTGCTTAACTGGGGCTTCCGCACTTGCAGAGGGTTTTTAAGGAGTTGCTAGTAAGAATGAAACATTGCTACCTGAGAAATTACACTCATCAAAAACCAAAAACAAATCATTTTAATGAGCAAAGCAAAAACTGCTCTTTTTTTTTTTTTTTTGTGGGAATGTGAGAAAGATTATCACACTCAGTACATAGAAGGTTTTAATATCTGAACAACTCTCTCCCAGAGAAAAATTGCTATAATTTAGCCATTTAGACAGTTTTTAAAATCCGTGCACTTCTCCCTGCCCAAGGACTCGGGGAAGATGAATGTGGGGTTTGTTGAAGCAGGCTTTTGTAGCACTCAAGCTCTGGGGGTGAAAGCAGTAACGAGAAGATGTGTCCCGTTGAAGAATGTGAACTAGGGGCGCCTGGGTGGCTCAGTCGGTTAAGCGTCCGGCTTCGGCTCAGGTCATGATCTCGCGGTCCGTGAGTTCGAGCCCCGCGTCGGGCTCTGTGCCGGCAGCTCAGAGCCTGGAGCCCGTTTCAGATTCCTTGTCTCCCTCTCTCTCTGCCCCTCCCCTGTCCATGCTCTGTCTCTCTCTGTCTCAAAAATAAATAAACGTTAAGAATGTGAACTAGAGCCATCTTAAGGGAGGGGAAATCAAGGGTTCTGAAAATACGGTTTTGGAAGGCTTCCTTCCACATTTCCTTCCTTCCTATTCTCTGGGCCTAAGGAAGGCCAAGTTCACCCTGACACTCATTTGATGAGGGGGTCCTTTGGGTGGCAAAATCATTAGAAAGGCTCTAAGGAAGTGGATAGACGAGTGAGAACCGGTATTCCTGGAAGCGTTTAGAGACACTGAACATAATAAAGAAATAACTTCGAGCCAGATGAAGTTAGAGGCCTCTGGAAGTAGCTGAGTTTTGTTTCTGGAGTGGCTTGGCAAACAATGTGTCTCTTCCAAGCCCCAGCCTTCTCGATAGTAACGTGGGGCTCATCCTAAGAGAGTTTACTTGAGGTCGTAAGAAATGACCGAGGAAGGGGCTCCGTGGCACTTTGCAAATACCTGGTACTATGGCAACGTGGAAGACTGATACCGGTGAGCAGTGACAGAAGGTGTAGATGAGTGATTCACAGCCCTGGCTCCGCGTGAGAAAGAGCTGGGAAGCTTTCCTGGCAACGGCTGGGAGTTAATGCCCACTCACGTGAGTTATGAAATAGTCCTCAGGTATTTCTGCCACACAAAGGCTTGAAAACTACTGGCACGTGACATGGGGACTGATGTCCGTCAATAATAGAAAGAACGGGGGGAAGAAACAGGTTGAGGTAAGGTAATAAAGGATGAGAAGAAAATGAACATGAAGTAAAAGGTGGGGCACCGGGGCAGCTCTGTCGGTTAAGTGCCCGGCACTCGGTTTCAGCTCTGGCCATGATCTCACAGTTTGCGAGTTTGAACCCCAAGTCGGGCTCTGGGCTGACAGCGCGGAGCCTGCTTGGGATTTCTTTCTGTCCCTCTCTCTGCCCCTCCCTGGCTTGCTCGCTCTCTCGCGCTCTCCCTCTCTCTCTCAAACAATAAATAAGCATAACAAATTTTAAGGTAAGAAAATGAAGTAAAAGATAAAAATGTTTAGGGGAAAGGAAGTGACTGACATGGCAAATCACCAAGGACCAGAGAAAGAAGAAATGAAAGGGAGCTAGTTTATTGGTTTAAGTGTGGCATGCGTGACACTGGTGGAGAACCCCCCTTCGTCATAGCTGCGTGAGGAACATGTGAAGCATCCTCTGGCTAATCGGAAAAGGGTTGTTTGGGAGGAAAGACAAAAAAAAAATGAGGGTAGTCTGATGCAGAAAAACGTGGGGAAGGCCAAGTACAGAGTCTCTGCTTTTCTCAGACTCTAGGAGAATAGCCAGGAACTGTTTTCTCATCCATCAGTGGTTAGAGACAAGCAGAGATGGGCCCCCTCTCCTCAGTAAGAAGCTGGTGTCAGGACCCCTGGCCAAGGGTCATTAGTTCCCACCGGGCACAGAGGTTGGGCTGGGCCTCTCCGGGGCGCAAGCCACGGACCTGCTGCAGCAGGCACTTTCTCCAGAAATATGGCTGCGAAGAAAACGAATACGCAACAACATCCAGTAGATCAGAAAAATGTGTTTTGGAGACACTGCCGGGAGGATTTATGAAAGCATTCAGTCACAATATCATCACGGGAGAGGCAGTAAGTAGCGTTCAGAGAGGAACAGGTGGATAGATTGATGAAATGCGAGAAGGCAAGGCAGATGGCGGAGAGGCCTCGGCGGCCATGTTGGAGGGTAAAAGCTGGACACGAGAAGGTCCTTTTAAGAACAGAAAAGCTGCCAGAAAAGGCTCAGAGAAAGCAGGTGTCAAAAAAAAATGACGAAAGAAATGTAAGACTGGAAGAAAGTTACGAAGGAACGGGGATCCGGTCCCTACGGGCCAGGGAAGCGGCTCTAAAACTTTGGCATGCGTTCAGCCCGCCCTGGATGGTCGTTGAAAGGCACATCCTCAGACCCCATTCCAGACCCTCAGATTCAGAGGGTCTGGGATGGGATAGCTCCAAGAATTCCCCTTTAAGATACCAAAGTGGAACAAATGAGGGCTGCGGGTAGAGGAAACTTGGAGGAATACTGGCCTCAGTTATTCATACCAATGTGGTTCTACTGTGGTTACGTACTTAGAGAGGACAGGAATTCTTTCTGCCCTAATGTCAGGCACAAATACGTGCGCATCAATCAGTCTCAACACTGGTGACCAGGAGAGTGGAGAGGATGAGACTTCACGGGCAGCCCAAGCACAGTCCCCACCCACCACTTCCCCCCTGCCCTCCCCACCCCCAAAAAAGGCTTGAGAGCAAAGTCTTGGTTCTCTCTTAGCAGACTGGATAGTTAACGTTTATATAAAGCACAAAAAACTGAGGGGAGAAAAGCGTTTTCTGTGCAACTCCTCTTTGTTGCCCCAAGTATATGATGTGTGTGCTAAGATTAAAAAAAAAAAAAAAAAAAAAAAAAACTGTGGGAAAAGTTGCTATTCCTTGCAAAAGATGGTGCCTACATCTGAGAATGTTGAGGTTCAGGCTGAGCTTCTCTTCACATTTCCGAGTGTGGATGTGTTTTATGTGGTGGAAACCACCAGTTCAAGAGTGTGTGTGTGTGTGTGTGTGTGTGTGTGTGTGTGTCTGGGGAGGTGTTAGTAGGAGCAGGAAATCCCCACTTCTTGAGGGGAAGGTGTCTTGAAGAAAATGAGAAATGACCAAGGAATCCGCAAGTTAGTGGGGGAAGGAGGTGAGGTCCTTACGCCGCAGGCAGGTGAGGAAATGAGAAATGAGACGAGGAATTCCTTCAGGGGAGAGGTTGTGATTCAGGCTTCTCTGGTTGGACAAGACCAACCGCTACGAAGGGTGCAGCGGCCCAGAGCTAAAAGCCAGTGGTGCAGAGTTGTACCCAAGGGGGGCGCTCTGTGTGCGAGGGTGGCGGCCATGGCCGGGGGAGGCGTTCCCACGCCCCCGAAACCTGTGTCGTTGTGAGATTTATCTTGGTCTGAGTCTGCTCTGAAAAGGAATCTCTAAAGCCTTCAGAAGGTAGAAAAGAGGTAGTCCTGACTCTTGGAGGTCAACATTGAAAATGAAAAAGAAAACTGACATCTGATCAAAAAAAGTAAAGGGGGGCGGGGGGGGGGGGAGAGCTGGAGTTGAGGGGAGAAATGCCCCTCTCGGTAGCCCTGCTGCCTGGGTTTGGGACTCCAACAACCCAACCCCCTCTCCCCTCCTTCCCCCTCATCCTGCCCTGGCAGTCTGGCCACCCTCTCCCAGAGACTGCTGGGTCTTGATCTGTGCTCGCCCGAGTCCTTGAAAGGCGTCCCTCACCCCCACCCAGCATCCTTCAACAGTACTTTAAATTGCAGGCTTATCCTGCTGTTGAAAGGAGTGGGCAAGCCTCTCCGCTCATTTTGCCCTGGGGACGATGGGGGAAGCTGGGGGTGGCATCAGAGGAGAATAAGGTCGGTGGCAAAGCAAGAAGGCATGATGTGAATTCTCCGTGGTGTCTGCACCCCGCAGCACCTTGTGGCTGCTGCTCCGGGGCGCAGACCCCTTGGGGAGGATGAGCTGTGTGGAAGGGGAGACAGACGGGGCTTTTTTCCTGATTTTCCTGTTTTTTTTGCCAGCTGTGGGTTGTGCCTCCAGACTCGAATTTAAGCCATTATAATAACAGGATCTAGCTTACCTGCACTCTCCAAATTACCCTTATTCCACCGGCCTCACACAAAGATGGAAATAGACACCGCATTGTGCTTCTGTTTAGCTCTCCCTAATAATAGCTAATGTGCAGGCTATAATGCACACTGCAAATATAAAATGTTATGTCAATGCTAAGTTGTAATAATAATAATCCTGCAAAAATGTAGCAGAAGGAATTTCCGTGAGCAATTTGAGGAAGATTGCTGCTTCCGCGGTGATACAGGTGTGACTGAGAAACAGATCGATTACAGTTTGTTGGGACCATAGGAGGCTGTCTAGCAGGAGCCTGGCCGGGCAGCGGGGCCATGATGCCCTTCAGCTCTGTGTCTGGACACTGGGAGGCACCGACATGGCAGCAGCCCAAGGACCCCAGGCCTTCCTTCCCCTGGTCAGCTGAGGGCAGGCCCGGGTCTTGTCTTGGGCTTTCCTTGGCCTGTTCAGAGGACATCTTGGGGACAGGACTCGGTAGGAAGAGAGGTTTTTCCATCGCCTTTACTGTAACTGAAGGCACATGACAGAGCAACCACACAGGTGAGGTCAGAGAGTTGGGGGAGGAGGAGGCATATATATATTTATATATTATATATAATATATAAATATATATTATATATAATATATAAATATATATTAATATATAATATATATTTATATATAATATATAAATATATATTATATATAATATATAATATATATTATATATATTATATAAATATATATTATATAATATATAATATATATTATATATATTATATAAATATATATTATATATAATATATAAATATATATTATATAATATATAAATATATATTATATAATATATATTTATATATAATATATAATATATATAACATATATAATATATAATAATATATAATATATATTTTTATATTTATATTATATATATATTTTATAAATATATATATAAATATATATTTTATAAATATATATATAAATATATATATTTATATATAGATATTTTATAAATATATATTTATATATTATTATAATATATATTATAATATATTATATATAATATATAAATATATTATATATAATTTTTAAATAAATATATATATATTTTAATGTTTATTTATTCTTGAGAGCAAGGCAGAGTGTGAGTGGAGGAGGGGCAGAGAGAGAGGGAGACACAGAATCTGAAGCAGGCTCCAGGCTCCGAGCTGTCAGCACAGAGCCTGACGCGGGGCTCGAACTCACGGACCGCGAGATCACGTCCTGAGCTGAAGTCAGACACCCAAAAACCAACTGAGCCACCCAGGCACCCCTGGACACAGCTGTCCCAATGGAGCCTTATTAACCAACTGCGGCTCAGGAGCTCGGCAGTTCGTGACTATCAGTGTGGCCATTTCAGAGGAGAGAGACACGGGGGGGCAGAAGGAGGATCCCTAAGTGGTCTGAGTCAGGCGTCAAGACTGTCCAAAGGGGGCCAGACGGGTCCTTCCCTCTGGATCATTCCCAAGATTCTCCTGCAGAAGAGACTTGTGTGTCTGTGTTAAAATAGGGCCTCAAGCAGAACGCTCCCCAAACAGTGCCACAAGTGGAAGCCGTTTTCTGTTTTAGCAACAAATTTGCCACTCTCATGGTGTCCTTGGTTCCTTCCCTCTCCGGCTGCAGCACTTACCTGCGCCCAGGCTACCCCAATGGCATTATGTCGAGGACAGGAGGTAAACTGGGTGGAAAGCCTGCGCCTCCAACCCCTGCATCTCTCAAACCCAGCTCCATCACCTGTAAAATAAAAACTGTGATCATACTCACTATATCGTGTTTTTGGATGCTGCAAGGAGATCGTGCAAGTCACATGCCTCGCACAGTGCCTGGCATGTTAGAAATTATTAGCTGTTACCACCACTATTCTTATTGCTGGTTTTTATTTGGGGGAAATGGGGAAGGGTGAACTCTCGCCCTCACTCCGAAAAGAGGCGCTCAGGGCATTGGGATGTGGCCGGGGCAGGACTGCCCTCAAAGGTGCAGGGCATGGAGCTTCCTCCAGAAGGATTTGTCCAAACAAGCCAACCGTAGCCCCAATTCAGGAACCAGGTGACAGAACGAGCGATGGTCTGAGCAGCATTTCTCAGAGCGTGCTCGCGGCCCCGTCAGCACCACCGCCACCTGAGAACCTGGACGGAGGCCGTTACTGGGGGAAATACTGGCTTACAGGAACACCAGCTAGTTTATAAATAAGGCCCACATGTTCAGGGGCTTCCCAGCGACAAGAAAAAGCTTATTCTTTTTTTTTTCATTTTTGTATGTATTTGTTTATCTTGAGAGAGCGCGCGCGCATACGTGGAGGGGAAGCAGGGAGAGAGGGAAAGAGAGAATCCCTAGCAGGCTCCACACCATCAGCACAGAGCCCGACGCGGGGCTTGAACTTACAAACTGTGAGATCGTGACCTGAGCTGAGATCGAGAGTCGGACGCTTAACCGACTGACCACCCGGGCGCCCTCGAAAAGTTTATTCTTGAGCACAGAACAGTCCCTAAGCAGACACTGTCGGTCTCCGGGCACCTTTCCTGTGTGTGGTGAGTCAGAGACCCAGGCCCATTCCAGCAGCGGGAAGAGACATTATTCAGAAGACACCCCTCGCTCCCTCATGCCCCGCTGGTGAGCACCAGCCTCTGGGACACTCACCTGTCAGGAACGACGCTGCACTGAGCAAAGAAAAGCATGAGTTTGGGTGCACCGCATGCTGTCTCTGCCACAGAAGGGCAACCCCCCTCCCCACCCCCCCCCTCCCCGCCAGGCAGCCTGCAAGGAGAGGCTTGGGGAGAGGCAGATGGGGCCTGGCCAGTAGCTAAGTCACTAGCCCAGGGGGGCTGGAAGGTGACCGATATCGTGGGGGTGTCTTCCAGGCCTTGGACCTCTCCATATCATCCCGTGTTCTGACTCTGTCAGCACAGCCGCCTGTCTGGGCAGCAGCTGATGAATCCTTGAGAAGGGCTTCTTGTGTGGGGGAAAGAAACACACAGTTCAGCAGCCCTCTCCTGGCATTCCACGTCTGCATCTGGCAGAGCAGAGGGAGAATGTTAAACGCGGAGTTCCCCAAAGACACAAAGATGAACAGTTCTTGAGACATCCAGATATTGTTAGGAATAATATGTTAAAGTGTTTTATTAATTTAGTTACATCTTGCCTGAGCAGGAAAAAAGATATTAACATACTGTCAGCTTACCGGGACATAACCCAAAATAACTTACATTCTTCATATAGGGCTAATTATTTTTCTGAGGCCGGCTCCGGCTGGTAAGAGAGAGATTTCAAGGCTTTCCCCAGATTATTTACTTAAAGAAGTTAAGCCTGCCACTCTGTTCCCATGGAAACACAGTAAGTAATACAGGAGACAGGAAGAGGTCACTTTGGCCATAATTAATATAAAGAATAATGGTTTGTATGGAATCTCGTAAAGGGTAAAGCAAGCTGCTGTAATCCCTTTAAACCTCCTTTTCAGCGGTACAATTTAATCTTTGGATCAATTTTCCTACACTGACGTCACTTTGGTAATTTTAGTAGTCTAGTGCTGATTCTTGAAATGTAATTTAATCTTGGTTGGCAAAGTTTTTCTTCTGTTGCTGTTTCATTTTTGATCCAATCAGAAAATTGCGGGAACAATTTTTCTAGGGTCGGAACAACTGCACTGCCCTTCCCCTTTGGATGCCCCATCTTCTCAATAATCTGGTTGGTTGTGAGTGAATTACTGATAATCCAGAGGCACCAATAGATTCAGGTGCCACTAGAATCACCAAAGGAAGATTTCATTGGATTCAGAAGAGTAGTTTACATTTGAAGGCTCATTGTATTCTTTTTGTGTTAATTATTGCAAATGGGTAATCCACAGGTGGTGGCTCTTAGCTAAATATTCCATTTATCGGAACATAGTACACTCCTCAGGGAATCTTACAAAAAGACACACACCGTAGGTTATTTTTAGTCCTTACGCTTATTTGAATAGTGAATCTGTTATGCAGTCTCTCAAGGGTAAATTTTATCATGGAAGCTTGATTACACATTTTTCAAGACTGTTTCATTTAACACAGTGTCCTGGGAAGAGCTAAAGAGTAAAGACGAAGGGAGAGAAATGAAAGAATGGAACTTGGTCAAGTTACTGAATTTTTAATATCCTGAAAAAATGATATTAAGCTAGGAATTATCAGGACTTTGTTTCTTTCCGGGCTCAAGGAACATAATGTTCCCAGAAGCCTCATGTGAGGGGTGCATTCAGGGCTGCCCATGACACTTAACAATGTTTACAAACAGGTGGCCTGAAGTTAAGTGGAGTCAATATACAATTTCTCACCCTGTAGAAATAACCACTTTGCTGCCACATGAGTAACCATTTTTTTTTTTTGCAACTATCAAGCTTGAAATCATTTAATCAGGAATGTAAATTAGTTATATGCCTCAGTTATAAAAACGTTGATGGGATTGGCTATGGTATTGATTTGGGGTGGAGGGAGGAGAGTTACAGCTGCTTTTTAAAAAAATTATATATATATATATATATATATATATATACACATATACATATATACATATACACATATACGTATATATGTATATGTATGTATGTATATGTATATGTATATGTATATAATGATATCATATTCCTATTCCAGAAATGCAAACAGCATTGTCTCTTCCTTGGCAAGAATAGTGGCCACTCGGCTCAGCCAAGAATAACTGTCAGCACTGCCGTTACACAGGCTTCTAAGAGAGCCCGTGAAATAATGGATGGTGCACTCTCCTATATGTATTTATGTTCAGATAATTTATTTAAATAATGTTGCTGGCACATGCTTTATAACTGCTTGCATTTTGCTACACAGATTTCAGCGTATCTTGCAGACTATGCAATTCATTTGGAAAATGTAATTTCCATCCCTGCATACTAATCGATTTCTTCACAAACACCTGCTATCAGTTATGATAATAAAAATGCCACTCTAAATTGAAAAAGGGCCAAATAGAGCTTCCTAAGGAAATGACTTAAGTGTCTTTGAATGCTACTAAATGTAGTAATGTGCTTATGTGGTGCCAACATTTTTTTCATCATTTGCATTTTCTGTAATTTTGCCCTATTACAGCATCCCTCTCAAATGATGCCTCATAACCATTTCCTTGCGGATTGGTAAACTGAGTTGTCAGGAGTTGGTGTCATGGGGTGTGGACAAGATCTGGAGTTGGGCAGTGTGATGTTAGAAAACAGTAGCTCATGCTCCTGGCTATACCCTGGGTCGTTTCCGATTTTATGAGTAAGTCCCCGGAAACTGTAAAATTGGCTGCTCCTTGGTTTTGCACACACACAGACACCAAATAAAATTTCCTTCATTCATTCCCTGCAGCCTCTAGTTCATTCCACGCACCAGTGCCAAACTAATCTTACTAAATCACCAATTCCGTTGTGTCCTTCCGCTGCCCGGGCACCTGGCATGGTTCTCCATCAGCTGCCCCACTTGAATCTCACTCTCTAGCCTGACTTCTGAGTTCCATCCCCTCTCATCCCGTGACACAGCCCGCCTTTCCCTCACTGCCTCCAGACCGACATGTGCCTTTTTGGTCAAGCTTCCCTCCTTCCTGCCCCAAGTGGTCTCCCTGAAATTATCTTCCCTGAACTTTTGCTTATGCTCTTGCCCTGTCCAGACTCAGACATCCTTCCCCAGTTCTTGAGCCTTCCAGGCCCTCTTTTATCATTCTGGTCCGCATCTTCCTTTCTCTTCTCTGAGCCCCAACAGGATGAATTCCCTCGACACTAAGTTGCTCATTTATTTGTTCATTCAACGAGCATTCATCAAATGCCTACTATAGGCCAGCCGTCAGGCTGTTCTCTCTTCCCTTGAACGTATTTGTTTCTTTTCAAATGTATCAGTTTCTCTGATCTTCTAAGCTGCCTGAGAGAAGACATATTCTGGCTCCTCCTTCTGTGCTCCAGGATGCCCAGGCAGGCCTGGGCACAGAGTATGTATGCAGTAACTGCGTGTTGACTAATTGATCCCTAATGGTTTGAGGTAGGGAATTTTCTGGTTAATTGCATGTTCTATTTGATTAGTATTTCCATGTGTACTATACATAATCATTTTGCAAAGCAGAATACTATAAACCACTCAACTATAAAACTATTATTAACATAATTTGAGGTTTGATATTTGAGGAGAGAATTCACTGGGGTCTCAGAGCACTTCTGTAAAGATCTATTATCTGCATACTGTAATGTGAAGGTAGAACATCCAAGAGGCTGACCCCCAGTGGTCTCTGATTGGCACTGGTTGGGGGAGGGGGTGGAAATGAGCACGTACTGAGAACCTGCTGGCCAATAGGCCTCACGTCATGCCCTTACAAACCGGAAGTCACTTCTTTGAAGAAGTTTCTGATAAGTTTTGAAATTTCTCCTTCTCTTTTCTCTTGCTTACAAGAATAGAGAATGCATTTTCTGTGGGAGGGGGAAGAAAGTGTGGGCAACTGGTGGGAGAGTGGAGGGGGAGAGAAGTCGCGAGGGGTTTCAAACGGTCTGATGAGAACTAAACGCATCTGGACGGGCAAAAAGCCCAGCGACTTGAGGACTAGGTTTGAAGACTGTTTACGATACTTCCTTTGTGGGGCGAGACAAGTTCTCTAGCTTCTCTGTGCCTCATTTTTGTCCTCTGTAAAGAATGGGATTAAGAGCAGCACCTACATTCTAGGCCTGAGGGGGGATGAAGTGATGAATCCGTGCGAATCGTCGGGTCCGGTGTCGCTCACGTGCTGGGTGCTCAGTCGGCGGTTAGTATCAGGGGAGAGACCCCAGCCGGGAAGCTGGAAACCATCCCGTGTTGCTTTGTGCCACCCACTCTTCTGTTTTCAGTCTCTGCCGTTTCTGTAACGGTCTGGGTTTCTCGGTAGGATGGAGACGTGAGTAAGATCCGAATCCACACATGGAGAGTTTTCGGTTTCAGAAAGGAGTGTCACGGCCTTGCAGGGAAGCAGGGTTTTAATCTGTTGGTGAAACATATGGAGCCAGCCTACCGTCCTGATAAGGAGGGGGCGAGCCATCTGTGCGATTTGTCCCAGCGGCCGTGCGGGGGGGAATGACGTCCGTGTCGATCCCTCTGTCCCCTGGGATGTGGCTGCAGGCCTCAACCTGTGGAAAGGCTGATTCGGTGAAAGAAAGTGGCCCCCGTGCTGTCCCCACCTAGCAGCACGTTCCCGCTTGCGAGAGGGTGCCTCGGACTGGGGGAGAGGCCAAGAGGCCAGCACTGGGGAGGAGTGACTCCTGGGCCCACCAGAAGCATGCCTCCATCAGACAGGACAGATGCAATCGATAAAAATTCCCAAAGAAGTGATGCTCACCAGCCGGGAATCAAAGAGCCCCGGGGCCAGGCATTTGGGGTTTGTTTCTGAGCTGGTGGGAACGGTAAGAATTTGGGTGAGAGACGCCCCATCCCGCGAAATCCCCCCCCCCCCCCCCCCCCCCCCCCGCCCCGGTCTAAGCAGGAAGGTGACGGACCTGAACTTGTTCTGTGTGTTTGCCTTCCAGCCCTGGCTGCTCAGGCCTATGCTCTGAAAGAGGAGAACGACAGTCTGCGCTGGCAGCTGGACGCCTACAGGAACGAAGTGGAGCTGCTGAAACAGGAGAAAGAGCAGCTTTTCCGAACGGAGGACAATGTCACCAAGGACCAGCAGCTTCAGTTCCTGCAACAGACCATGCAGGGCATGCAGCAGGTACCTGGGCCCAGACTTTTCTTTTTTTTTCCGCGAGGGCAAGGGGTGCGTGCGTTCCGCGGATGTGAGACGGGAGCCATTTGCCGGGAAAGGTGAAGGAGCACAAAGGACAAGCGCCAAGCTAGCAAGGAAAGGAAAGTGCCGGTGACTGCAGAAGGGCAGAGTCTGCAGAAAAAAATCAGGCTAGAGAAGAACACCCGCGAGGCAGGGAGCTAAGGAAGAGAATCTAGGAGGTCGAAAGGTTTGTAGGGGGAGGTGAGCCGCGTGGAAAATGGTCAGAAAAATCCTCGTGGATCACGACGCAAGGGTTTTAGCATCTGAGGACATTTCTTTATGGTTATTGATTTATTTTGAAAGAGCGAGAGCATGCACGCCTGTGGATGAGCGGGAGAGGGGCAGAGAGAGAGAGAGAGGGAGCGAGAGGATGCCAAGCAGGCTCGGTGCTGTCCATGCAGAGCCCCACACGGGGCTCGAACTCAGGAACCGTGAGGTCATGACCTGCGTGGAAATCAAGACTTGGACCCTTAACCATCTGGGCCACCCAGGCGCCCCACCACCTGAGAACTTTTAAGTTAAAAGCACGCCAACAGATTTCCAGAAGCATGGGGAGCTTGTTTTTAAGCTCGGTGTACGTGTAAACTCTGGGTTGGTTTCACTTCTTTTGGATCATCCTTAGGGTCTAGTCAGGTTTCATGAACACACTGTACATACTTAAGACACGTTTGTTGCTGGAAAAGATGAAGTTCCAGAATGGGGGGTACGGGCAACTTCAAAAACAGGCTGGTATCTATGCCTTTGTGAAGGGTGCCAGACCTCAGCCTCATGCACTGAAGTTAAAGATGTGTCTGTGGAACTGTCAGGAAGAGACAGGAGCTGTGGGGCGTTGGAGAGAGGAGAAGGAACTTGGACTGCTGGGATGAGGGCTTGAGGGGAGGGGAGGCCTCAGCGGTCGGGAAATAGAACCAGAGACTCATAGCTGGATTGATATCTGAAAGCATCACTTAACAGCGTTTGAGCCTTCGAGTGACCTTGCAATGATACAGCGTAAATTGTCATCACACACGGTATTTTATATCACCCCTCTGAACGTACAAACCTAACCACTCTTTTCTGGGGGAAAAAATGTGTTTTTATTTAAACAAGGGGAATGGAAATAGAATGATGGGACACTAAAACGTAGAGTATGTAGAATATTGTTTTAATGCCCCTATCCATATGGACTGCTCTCCAAGCTCAGGAGCATGGATTGCCTACAAAAGTGTCTTAATGATTAGAGGTAACTGCTACAGAAACATTAGCCAAGCAGGGAAAAATAATTGAGAGGAAAGGATTATAAAAAAAAAAAAAAAGATGTACAGATTGGGATATAAGCAAGTTAATGACCAACTCATAGAAATTATGTCTTAAATATCTCCTGCCATTTTAAAGCGATTTTTGAGTCTTGGCTTTGAGTCCTAACTGGTTGGTGTTCACAGTGTGTGTTAGACAAATCACTGCGATTCAGAGGTCAGAGCCAGCCAGGAAAATGTCATTACAGTTGCCGCTCAGGTCCCCGCACTTGGAAATTGGTGTAACAGCTGCTGTGCGAGGCTCCCGGGGTTGTCCATATGCCCCAACATGGGCTGTGTGTCGGCGCCCCTGCCGGGAGGAGAGTCTGTCTGTCAATTTCCCCGAAGACCATGGGGCCAGACCTAGGCCACAGTTACCATCTCATGCCTCATGCAATGGGCCCACTTTTCCTCCAGTAAAGATTATCCCAGTTGCTTGAAAAGTTGATGGAATTGGGGGCGCCTAGGTGGCTCAGTCGGTTAAGTGTCCAACTTCAGCCCGGGTCATGATCTCATGGTCCATGGGTTAAAGTCCCGCATCAGGCTCTGTTCTGATCGCTCAGAGCCTGGAGCCTGCTTCTGATCCTCTCTCTCTCTCTCTCTCTCTCTCTCTCTCTGTCTTTCTCTCTGCCTCTTTCCCACTCATGCTCTCTCTCTCAAAAATAAATAAACATTAAATTTTTTTTTTAAGTTGATGGAACGGTTAAGGCAATCAGAGATTCAAATATGAAGGAAATCTGAGGAGGTAAGGGTGAGCTCGGCCGTCGGGGAGAAGGATGCCCGGGAGTCAGCATCAGGGACTGTGAAGCTGCAGCCCCTTGAGAGAGGTGTTTGGTTATTGTGGCTTCTCATACATTTGCAGAATTTCCTTGTCAGTAGGAAATGTACTTTAAAATAGTTTTGTTTTGTGGGATTTGGTTTTGGTTTTGGTACAATTTGCAGACATTTTTTTTTAATTTTTTAATGTTTATTGAGAGAGAGAGAGAGAACAAGTGGGGGAGGGGAAGAGAAAGGGGGAGAGAGAAAGAGAATCCCAAGCAGGCTTTGTACTGTCAAGGTCAAGCCCAACGTGGGGCTTGAACTCACAAACGCGAGAACACTATCTGAACTGAACACAGGAGTTGGATGCTTAACCGACTGAGCCACCCAGGTGCCCCAAATAGCAGAAATGTATTGTCTCATGGTTCTAGAGGTTAGAAGTTCAAGATCAAGGTGTCAGCAGGAGTGGTTCCTTCTGAGGGCTGTGAGGGAGAACCTATTCCAGAACTTCCCCAAACTTCTGGTGGTTTCCCTACAATCCTTGGTGTTCCGTGCCTCGCAGAAGCATCACCCTAATCTCTGCCTTCATCTTCACATAACATCCTCCCTGTGTGTATCAGTGTCCAAATTTCTGCTTTTGATAATGATACAATTTGTATAGGACTGAGGGGCCCATGCTATTCCACTATGACCTCGTCTTACCGAATCATACCTCTAATGACTCTGTTTCCAAATACCATTTTCTGAGGTACAGGGGGCTAAGATTTCAACATATAAATTTTGAATGGAAACAATTCAATCATTAATAGACACATGGTAGCTATATTATATATATATATATACACACACACACACACACACACATATACGTACGTATATATATACGTATATATATACATGTATATATATACGTACGTATATGTGTGTGTGTATATATACGTATATGTATATACACACATGTATATATATATATATACGTACGTATACGTATACGTATGTGTGTGTATATATATATATATACGTACGTATACGTATACGTACGTATATATATATATATATATATATATATATACACACACATATATATATTTTAAGTAGGCTTCACACCCAGGCGGAGCCCAATGTGGGGCTTGAACTCATGACCCTGAGATCAAGACCTGAGCTGAGATCGAGCCAGATGCTTAACCAACTGAGCCACCCTGGCGCCCCTAGATAAATATGTATTTGTTGAACGTAAGAGTAATGGACAAGAGTACAGGGACAAGAACTACCATGGAGCCTGTGGGGAACTCTGGATCATTCGGGATTCTTGGACCATAAATAGCAAGGCAGACGGTGGGAGCTGACATCCTGCAAGTATTCATAGCTCTTCCTAGCACGTGGGAAGCGCTCACTCAGTGGCAGTGGCTATGACTTTAATTTTCAGTGGTTATTAGGTAGATGTGTGGCAGTCTCTGTGGCAACACGTCTTTAATACAGAGTTCCAAAATATGTGTGCTCTTTAAGAGTCAACCTCTACCTTAATATCATTTTGCAGAAGTTACCACAACTTGCTAATTTGAGCCCTACTACAAAGAATTCTGCTGATTTTAAAATTTACTCAGTCTGCCCCCTCTCCACTTTATTAATTAGAAAATCATGATCTCACGGGCAAGTCAACAGCTAAAGGAGAGGTTAGCCTCCCACATGCCGTTGTGTTAGCGGTCAATCTACGGGAAATTATTTCTGTAACAAACAGAAGAAAATAAAGTCTTAACAGCCTCAGATCTAGCATACCATTTTTAGAAATGCCCTCAAGTTTAGCAAAGCAGTTTTACCCTTTCTTCTTTTAATCCCTTAAAGATATTCTCACCGACATTATAGTTTCTCTTACGTTCATGAAGAAAACATCATGGGCAGGGGTCCTAAGGCTGAAAACCCTTGGGTGACTTTGGTTGTTTCTGAGTCTACCCCTACATTACGTGTAAGTCACGATTTAATATTAGAGACTTCACACAAAAGGAAATAATAGTTTGTATCCATGGTAACACCGTACCCTTTACCTGATCTTAAGCTGGCAGTGAAGTTAACTTGTCTCTGCCACAAGAGTAGTGAGCTGGTTGGCTTTCATTTGTATTTTTAAGTATACAAGGAAAGAATGTACATATCGCAAACTCTCATTTATCTTCCAGTTACCCTGAATTTATCGAGGCAAAATTTACATATAATAAAAATACTCTCTTTAGGGCTACAGTTCTATGAGTTTTGACAAATCGATAGATACACTCATGTAACCAAGACCACAATCAATATAGGATTGTCCTGTCACCCTCCAGAAATTCCTTTGTGTCTCTTTTTAGTCAACCCAACTCCGAGCAACCACAGATTTTTTTTTCTACCCGTCATAGTTTTGCATTTTCCAGAGTGTCATATGAGTAGAATTACATAGAATGCAACCGTTGAGTCTGGCTTCTTTCAGTTAGCGTAATGAATTTGAGATTCCTCAAATTTGTTGCTGTATATATCAGGAGTTCATTCCTCTTTATGCTGGATAGTATCCCAATGTAAGGAAGAGCCATAATTTGTTCATTTGGTCACCAGCTAATGGACATTTGGGTGGTTTCCTCTTTGGGGCTAATATGAACAAATGTGCTGGCAACATTCACTTACAGACTTTTCGTTGGGACGTAAGTTTTCATTTCACTTGGGTAAAAACCTAGGACTAGGATTGCGAGTTCATATGGTAAGTGTGTTTAACTAAGAAACTGCTGGAATGTTGCCCAAAGTGTCTATACCATCATGTATTCCCATGGGATACAGGAGAATTCCAGTTGTTTCGTGTCCTTGTCGGTCAGCACATGATATGATCAGCCTGTTTTGTTTCACTTGTCTTTTTTTAGCCACTATATAGTAAGTGTAGAATGGCATCTCATTCTGGTTTTAATCACACTTGAATTTAAACAATACTTGTATTTTCGTTCATGAGGATAGGTCAATATGTCGTAATTTTAAATAACCAATTTAAAAATCAATTCCTTTCGAAGCCTTGTGTAAATCATATTGACAGGACTGCTAAATATTCACATAACAACAGGATCCCATTATAAGCTGCTGATCGTAAAACTGTGTGTGACTGATGATGATTATGTCAGAAGGGTCCCTCGTAAATACTTTGAGCCAATGCTTTTTAATAGTGTTAGCAAATGTCATCTGAAGACCAACTGCCTTTAGGCCAGTAAACCATTGGCCCATGTAGAGCAGTGGCTTTCTAACAGTCTTGGCTTGACATTAGTAAAGACCAAGGCTGGCTGTCTTGACAACTTTGAGCAAGACAGGACAAAATTTGGGATAAGAGGATTATCATGATCAACAGCATCTTAGAAATTAAGTAACAAGTGTTTTCCCCCCTGGGCTTAAAAGGGAACGTGTGTATGGTTTTTCTGTATCTGTCTTACAAAACCTCACCAATCTAGACCAATTTTACAGAAGGAGACAGACAAATATAATACTGCTATTTCCCTAAAATATACAGCAACCCCAGCTAGTTTTGCCAAAGGTTGGTCAAGAGTTGGTCTTTGGGATAGATATTAAGAAAGAAATGAAAGTGTGTTGAAATGACATCAGCGAGTGTGTCTGACCACTTAAGCATCTCTTCTGAAATCTTCTCTAAAACTGTTCAATTGTTTAGCAAGTACTTTTTAGAAGAGATAATGAAAAGTGTGTGCTCATTTCCTCTCCCAAGTTCACATGCAGTGAAGTGTCACGTGTTCCTGTCAAAGCCAGGATGATCATCACGGCAGCAGGATTGTGCCGTAGGTGGTGTTTCTGACCATCAGAAATTTCAGGGAAGGACAGGTGAAGTGAGCTGTATCCAGGAAAATTTTAGAGGCTTTAAAAAATTTTTTTTCTGGAAAATAAAAACCCTGCCCCTTAAAAATTATAAGAATCCTCGAAAGCCCATCAGGCCCATTGCTTCCAGTGAACTTCAAACGGTGTTTCTGTGAACAACTTGGGAGAGGTTCTGTAGGTAAAGAACACAAACAGATGTAGCAGGACTTTGCAACAGGAGTTTCTCTGTTTCCTTGATAATTTTCCATTTTTGTTTTCTGTTTTTATTTTCTTTCTGAAATGCCCACCAGTCAGATAATGGACCTTCCTAGGCTCATGCTATGTGTGTATTATCGTTCTTCTCATGTTATCTGTTTAAACTGTGTCTTTTATCCTTTCCTCTGAAGTTTCTATTTGATCATCAGGTTATTTTATTTCCAAATGTTCTTTTTCTTCTTCGATTACTGTCTTTTCATGCAATTTTTTTTTTTTTTTTTTTTTTTTTTGGTTTCAGTATCTTCTCAGATCTCTTTGAGAATACTAATTAGAATGCTTAAAATTCTTTTTGTTCCTGAGTCATTTCTATTTATTCCAGGATTGGGTGTTTGCTTTTGTGTCTCAATCTGTCTCTTGGCTGCTACAGGTTTCTTTTTGCGGGGTGATGTTCGCTGGGGTGCTTCTCTCTGGGAGGGAAGGGATTGCTTCCCCAGGAGCTATGGGGGCGGGTCTGCTGGCTGCTGTGTCCAGCTCTCCTCCGCTCTCCTCCCAGGCCAAGTCTCCTCCCACACAGTGGTGCAGTCACTGCTCACCACCAGGCTTCACTTTTGGGACAGTTGGGGATCCCACAGATGCCAGAATCTCCCATACATGAGAATTCCCTGGAACTCCCGTCCCATTCTCTTTGCTCTTTTAAGTTTATTCACTGACAGCCATCTTAATTGAGTTTCTGGAGGAAGAAAACCCAAAGAGCAGATAAACATGTACTGTGTCTGACATCTTGAACAAGAACGTGTTTCAGGGGCTTTTAACTTTAATCCAGTCCTCGAATGAATTCTTGATTAACGTGCGGGCCAGTGAAGGAGGTAGGAGAAGAGTGTTGCAAATGATTCTGGCTGTCCAGAAATCCATAGGGAAAGGAAGGACAGCAAGCACATTGTATAGACGTCTAAGAGGAAAGGACATGGGAACTGAAGGCAGCATGTTTTAGAGTAAAGACAGCTGCTTCAGGATTGGGAGGCAGATGCACAAATTAGAAGGGTTTTAGGGTGAAGGAAAGGAAGGCATGTAGTCAGGAGAAGGCAACATGAAGAGGCTGAAATCTGTAATAATGCTAGAGAAATGGTTAACTTTTTGTCCACTCTGCTTTGGTTGTTTGCCCTAGAAGAGTAGAAGAGGCAGGGAATTGTTGGGGGGGGGAATGCTAATGGTGTGGAGGGGGCAAGCCTCAGCTCAAATGGATGCGCACAGAGTAGAGGAATAAAAGCTGTTCCAGGTGGAAGGTGGGAAGGATGTGCAGAGGTCATGGAAGACACAGTGGGGAGAACAGTTCTTCTAATGTAGTTACAAAAAAATAAGGAAAATGACACAAACATACACATAGAAGAATAAGAAAATGGAAAAAGACATTTTTCTAAAGGAAGAAATTCAACATTCTTATAAATGACAAATTACATTTTAAGAGCTTTTGTGAAATATTTAGGTAAATGAACTAAGGATTGATTAGTTTGGAATTTAAGTTGCAACGTATTGTGAGGATTTCCTTCTAAGTAGGGTTCATGAACCTCAAAAATGACAGTTAGAAGGAAGAAATCACACATACATCACGATCTGGTTGTGTACTCCTTCCGGAAGAAGCACGTAACAATATTATCATAATATCTTTAATATATGAAGCATCAGTACAGAAAATAATTCAGTATCACTGGACAGGGCAAGAAAATCGCATTATTTAAAAAAAAAAAAAAAAGAAAAAAGAAAATCACATTATTACAGTGTAGAGAAAGAGGCTTTCTTTTAGACTTTCATGTGTAATTAGTAAAACCTTTAATCTTAAAAAGTTCAAAAAATATGTGTGTGCGTAAGTACACACACACACACACACACACACACACACACATCTGGAATCTATACAAGGTAAGGGCAGCAGAGACACAGCCTGTGTTTATTTGATTCTATTTCAACTTCCTAAACGACGTTTTTTTTTTTTTCTTTCTGAATAGAAAACAATTCATAAGACATGGCCCACATTCATATTAAAAGTCTTTCACCTCTGACTAGAATAAGAAAACTTAGGGGCACCTGGGTGACTCAGTTGGTTAAGCGTCCGACTTCGGCTCAGGTCATTATCTCACGGTCTGTGGGTTCGAGCCCCGCGTCGGGCTCTGTGCTGACAGCTCAGAGCCTGGAGCCTGTTTCAGATTCTGTGTCTCCCTCTCACTCTGCCCCTCCCCTGCTCATGCTCTGTCTCTGTCTCTCTGACTCTCTCTCTCTCAAAAATAAGTAAAACATTAAAAAGAAGAGTAAACTTATGAAACATACACATCTCTCAGATGATGTGGCTTTACAAAGTTTTGAGGACCGGACATGATGGTTCACAACAGCCATATTTGGGGTCCATTATTGTCTTCCTTTCTTTTTACTTAACTATCCCAGAGTTTATAGTTTCATTTTGTACCCATTCCTCAGCCAGGTACCTTGGGGTGATGCATTGTAATAGCAGCCCATGAGACACTGATGATAATCCTCATTCATAACTCACTGGCACCTTTCATTAGGCGGTTAAGTCATTTGGAGAGTTCCCGCTGGCAGCGTGTGTATTTTCTAACATTTGCAGGCCGTATCCTGGCACACCCGAAGAGGGTACGTATCCCACTTGGATGTGAGACTCCTGGAGTGTTTGTTAGGTACATTTGGAACCAGAAATAGAAACCGATTCTCCGATTCTTAGCCAGCACTTTACATCACAAAGCCCTACCGGTTCGAAATGATCATACCTGACATGTGCACAGGGGTCTGGAAGTTTTAAAAGCACATTCCCGTTTGACTGGGGGCAAGATACAAAAATTAAAAGCAAAGATAAGGGAGAGGAAACCACCCCAAGTTTGTTTTTTGGGGTTTTTTTTGTTTTTTTGGTTTTTTTTTTTTTAGCAGTTTCATACAAGGTTGGGTCCCAGGGTATCTTGCTGTTTTCTTTGGACCGAGACCATAAGATAAGGAGATAAGCTAGCTGCCTGTATGCCAGCTGAGCCATGCCAAGCTCTTGCACCAGGAAATAAAAACACTGAACCAGCAGAAGGAAGAGCTGGCTCCAGCCTGACTCTTTTCTGTACAACTTTGCATCAGTCAGCCCCTCGGAACCTCAGGTTTTTCATGTGGACCGTGGGTGCTGCCACGGGTCTGTTGGAATAAAGTGAGATCATGTATGTGAACGCCTTTGGGACGGCTGTTTTACAAAGTGTGATCGCCCCATTTCTAGTGAAAATGTGAAGAATTGTAGGGGGTTAAGGGAAGACCCAGGATGTGCAGGGCACGTCTGGACACATCCGAGTTTCCTAACAGCAGGGTGGCCTTGCTCCCACACCCCTTCTCTGAGAGGGCCCCTCCCCACGGTTAATTCACCTCAGTATACTCAGTGCTCACAGTTCAGGAGCATTTGAATTGCGAGTGCTTATCTCAGTGTCTCAGGGAGGAAATTGAGACCTAGACATGTCAAGTGACTCGTCCAGAGTATAGCCTGTTCCTGGCAGAGTCAAAGTGCCAACCCAGGTCTTTCTGACCACAGCCCCCATGTTCGGTCTGTTACTCCAGAACCTTCTACAGTATATTCTAGAAGTGGCGCTCCAGAACTGCAGTCGTCAGGGTAGCCGAAGACCAGTGGGCTGTGCCCTTGCTGTGCTTGTTGATTGCTAGCGAAATTACTGGCAAGAACCCGCTGCCTGTTTTCTGACTCTGCCACAGCCCCTCATTTGGGCTTTGCATCAGCAGAGTAAGAGCTAGCAAAAAGAAAATAACGAACATGCGGCTGTTATTTCTTAAATTTGAACTGCAAAAATAAATCTCTTCACTTCGGGGAAGGGAAAAAGAAGCCCTAATAAAACTTAACTATGGGAGGCTTCATCTCATAATTAGTTATCCAGCTCTTCCATTAATTAATGTGATCATCAAATGCATCCTCATTAGTAATCATCCCTTCTAAAAATAATGAGGCTAGCAGAGAAATCGATGTAGGAGCCGGGGGTAGAAATAATGACATTGCCCTGCAGACCATTAAAATCGTTTGGCTTCTACCTTGTAACTGCTTTTCCCCAACATCTACAACGGGAGACACTGCATCTGCAGCCTTTCCCAGGATAAAGCAACTCCCCTTTTCCCAACACAGTCAGCTGCAGTCCTTGGATGACCTTTGAACGACCCTCCCTTCCACCACCTCTTTTGGAAATTGCCTCCTGACTTCAAGGCCATATCACATCAAAAGTGCCAGATTTATAGTGAAATGGATCTTTTCTTAAACGTAGTAAATCAAAATGGGCTTTTGCTGCAGACACATGCTGGCCTTTCGCTCTGTTTGACCGTTGTCGTCTCTCCCCGCCAGCCACCGACGCTAAAATGAATCCTTGTGGTCTGGCCTTGACTTCTTTTCTCTGTAGTCCGCCAACACAAAGAAGCGGCCTCGTCCCCGTGGCGCCCCAAACCCGGGCCAGCACACCCTGCCGCCTGTATACAGCAGGTGACCCGCTCCCGGGCAGATTGGCGTAATTATCCGGCTCTCAAATTGGGCCCCACTGGGAGAGAGCCGTGCCCCAAGGCTTTCTCCATGCAGCTAGTTAGGAGAGGAAACATAAGGGCTGCAAGACCAGCGGATCTCCTCCTTGGAAATGAGCATGAGCCCAGTGGAGAGGAAAGGGGAGAACTGTAGTAGAAGCAACAATGTAACGTGCAAACAAAGAAGCAAGGAGACTGAGTCAGAGGGAAAAATTCCTCTTTATCTGAGAGGAGAATAAAGAGCGAGGAAGACAAACATGGCGGGGGGCATTCCCATTTTTCTGGGTCTAGGTTTGTCATTTTCATTTTTGTTTTATTTTCCTTTTCCCAAAAGAATATACACTCAATGCAGAAAACTTGGAAACATAAAAGAAGCATCGACAGGAGACAGAAATCATTCCTAGTTTCACCACCTGGATACTGCCCTTTTTAACATTTACGTTTCTCCTATGTTCTTTCTCTCTAATGCATGCCCGTGCATGCACACGCATGCGCGCGCGCGCGCGCGCACACACACACACACACACACACACACACACACACACACACACACAGTGTTAATCCTTTCCCAAAACTGACCGGCGGAATAGCCACATTCAGTCAGTCCGCATTTCTGGAATTGTAACCAAAGTGTGAAATTGGGAATTCAGTTCCAAGATGCTAGATGGTTAGTTAAAGACTATGTTTTCTCCTCTGTTTAACAAAGCACCCCGAATAGTCATCAAGGGAAACGTAAACAAAGTTAGTGCCCAATCTGGCCCTCGCTTTATAGACCACCCATTTCATTCAGTCGATCTCTGGAAAGACCCTGCCTCCTGAATTTCTTGTTTTGTGCACACTCCTCAGTTGGGTACTGATCTCCGTTTTAGTGCTTTCTGGGTGTCTCTGTGCCTGCCTCCTCTCTCTGTCTCTCTCTTCCTCCCTACCTCCATCTTTCTCTCTGTCTGTCTCTGTCACACACACACACACACACACACACACACACACACACTTAGGAAACAGCCACGACACCTTTATTTTCTGGCGGTACTGGGAAGATAGAAAAGGAGAGTATATTCGAACTCGGCTGTAGGTCTCCGAGAAAGGGGTGCTACAGGTAGTGCTTGAGAGCAGAGTGACTTTTCAAAGCTTTATTATCACTTTCCTTCTCCTTCCTCCTGTTCTCTCAATTTATTCTGCCGTCCTCCCCCGTGCATACACGCTCCACCTTTCATGTCCTCCTCCACCACCGCCACCTTAATCCATCTTAAGCCAGGTATTACTCAGGTATTCTAGTCAGAGGAGTTCCATTAGCAAGCGCGGGGACTCTCACTCGCCGTATTAGAGGTGTGTGTTTTCACCCGTGATTTACATTCTTCCCTGAGTAAGTCCTTTCCTGAGCCGGTGCGTGATAGTCTGTGATCATTCAAACACAGAGGTTACTCTGCAGGTTTGTCCTTCACTAATTCTCTGGGCACCTTGTCTTCTTTCCTCCTGGGTGGGTATTTCGCTGCCCGTGGTTTGTAGTTCTTAAATTGTGCGACTCACAATTGATTTCGGGAAGGTTTTGGTAATGACCTCTAACTGTAAAGTCCATAAAAAAAGCTATAGTGCTGAGTTTCTCTTTACAATATAATCTTCCCCCCAGTAATCCTCCCGTTTATCATGTGGGGGGAAGGGAAAGAGGGGGTTATAATGTAGTCTCACTACTCCACATCTGAGCATATGAGCTCAGATTGATTTCAGAGAACCACCAGGTCACTGAAGGGCACTCCCAGGTCTCACCCTGCCCCTATAGGCCCTCGGGTCTTAGACGATTAGGCTGGTCTTTCCAGTCAGCTTTTCTGTCCAGCTGGTGATGGACATGCTTCCTTTTAAGTCCACAGTCTGCTGGCCATTTCTCATGAAAAACCCATGCTTTGTTTTGTCTGTGGGGTCCACGCACAGTAAAACAGCAAGGTAGAATGAGATGATAATGGGAATTCTGCTTTACGTACAAAATCTGGACTGGATATGGGCTCGGTTTTACCAAGGTTGTTACAGCAAGACAACCACAAAATACAGAATATTAAAACCAGGAAGGGTGGGGCGCCTGGGTGGCTCAGTCGGTTGAGCATCTGACTTTGACTCAGATCATGATCTCACGGTTTGTGAGTTCAAGCCCCACGATGGGCTCTTTGCTGACAGCTCGGAGCTTGGAGCCTGCTTCAGATTCTGTGTCTCCCTCTCTCTGCCCCTCCCTCTCTCTATTTCTCTCTTTCTCTCTCTCAAAAAATAAACATTAAAAATTGAAAAAAAAAAACAGGAAGGGCGTTAGCGAGCCCCTATTCCGGCATTACTTTCTGCTTGTAATCAAATGGAGAGGTCCAGTCACTGCGCTAAGCACCCCACCACCATTCTTTCACCTCCGCTGCCCCAGGCTCCCAGTTTCTGGTCCTCAGGTCCTCACTCCATCTCCCCCTACATCCCCGCATTCTGAGAAACTTGTCCTTTACATTCCTTTGTACCCATCTCCCATCCCCCTGAAAAGTGAGTTGAGGCACAGGGGTTATTTTCCCCCACCAGGTTAACTAAGTGTTCATTCCTTTTTTCTTCTGACATCGCAGTTGAAACTAATGTGAGCACCTAAGACCGGTCTCTCAGGGCTAACACAGTACTTCATATCCGACAACTATCTGAATAAATGAGTGAAGAAAAGAACAAATTGTTGGGTCACCGCGCACAATTTATTCTGTGACAGAAAACTCTCAGCCAGCTTCCCTGTGTCCTAATCTCTGCTGCTTTTCCCTACACATGCCCAAACAAGTAATAATCCTCTCTCCCTGACTGAATGGAACTGGCTTTCTGAGAAGTCTGTGTTGAAATAGAAGGTTTGATGGAGTCCTCCTGTCTTTAGAGGTCATGCATGCTCCCTGCTCCCTGATCTCTCGGGTCCCAGGGAACTTGCTGGCCCCTCATCTCCTCTAGTGCAGCCAGTGAGGCTCCCTCGGGGCTCCCAGAGAATGTCCGCTCGGGGAGTGAGCGCAGAGTTTCCATCCTGCTGACTGGGTGTGTGTGTGTGGTCACAAATGTTTCTGTGCACACCACACCCTTCTACCGCCAGAATGCTCTAATGGCTTTTAGTGGGCCCTAGGAAACGATATTCTTATTTATTCATTCCATGCTTATCAAGGAACCAGGGATCAGAAACCACAGGGAAGAGGCCTCCAAAGCAGGCCGTACAGTGCTTAAAATTGCCTTCTAATGGTTTTTCCTAACATTGAGAGTGACATTATGTGACAAATTGAGACTGAAAGGACAACAGGGAACATGCCCACCTCGCTCTTTAGTGGAAAGACCCTAAACTATGTCAGAAAATAAAGGACAATTTTCTAAGCAGCTCTGCCATTCCCTTCCTGCTGCTGTTCCTTCCAGTGTTGTAGTCTACCAAGACTTTCCGCGGAACTCAGCCCCCGTAAGTTTGATAGGACATAAATGGAAAACTGTGCCTTTCACATATACCTGGAACATGTACAAAAAATAATCTTATACTACATCTTTTTTTTTTTTTAATTTTTTTTTAATGTTTATTTATTTTTGAGACAGAGAGAGACAGAGCATGAACAGGGGAGGGGCAGAGAGAGAGGGAGACACAGAATCCGAAACAGGCTCCAGGCTCTGAGCGGTCAGCACAGAGCCCGACGCGGGGCTCGAACTCACGGACCGTGAGATCATGACCTGAGCCGAAGTCGGACGCTTAACCGACCGAGCGACCCAGGTGCCCCTCTTACGCTACATCTTAAAGCAAATCTCTGCAAATTTCAAAGGAGCACTCTCGCATCTTCTGACCACAGCACAATTGTTAAGGAATCCATGTCACTAAAGATAACTAAAATAAGTCTTATGCATTTGGAAATTTCAAGGCACACATCTAAACCCACAAATCCAATGAAATCAGAAATGGAATTTTAAAATACCCACAAGTAATTGATAGTTAAATTACAACATAGCAATAACTTCTGGGATGCAGCTAAAACAGAACCTAGAGGAAACATTAAAATTTTTATTATTTTTTTGATGTGTATTTATTTTTGAGAGAGAGAGAGAGAGAGAGAGAGAGAGAGCATGAGAGGGGGGAGGGGCAGAGAGAGAGGGAGACAGAATCCGAAGCAGGCTCCAGGCTGTGAGCTCTCAGTACAGAGCCCAACGCGGGGCTCAGACCCATGAACAATGAGATCATGACCTGAGCTGAAGCGAGACACTTAACCGACTGAGCCACCCAGGAACCCGCACTTTAAATGTATGTTTTGACAAGAAAGAAAAGTAGAAACAGGAGTAAGCATCCAACTCTTACTAAAAAATATAAACACAAAGAAGGATGATAAAAACATAGAAATGACTAAAATAGCAAACAGCCATACAATAGAGAAGATCAACAAAGCTAAATGCTGTTTATTTGAAAAGACTAATAAAAATGGAAAATCTTTGGTAACAGTGATTGCAAAAAAAAAAAGAGAGAGAGAGAGAGAGAGAGAAGGACCAGATAAACAATACTAAAAATTAAAATGAGGTATAACTGCATATGTGGCAGATTAAAGAGATGTGAGAAGATCAGAAATGATAAAATTTTAAACTGAAGTGATATAAATTCCAGGAGGAAAAAAAAAACCTTATCAAAATTAAATCAGGGGAACAATGAAAGCCTGAACCTATCAGTAAAAATCATCAAAATCTTAGCATTAAAGCAACAGACCCGAAATGGCTTTAGGGTCAAGTTCTACCAAACACTCTCTTTTATAAACTTCTTCAGAAAATAGAAAAGAAGGAAACACATCGCAACTAATTCAGAAGGCAAAGGTACTTGATACCAAAAAGGGGCAAGGATGGTAAAAAAAAAAAAAAAAAAAAAAAGTTGGGGGGGAGGAGGTTATAAGTCAGTCTCACTTAGGAACATAGATTTAAAATTCTTTTTAAAAAGCTAACTTAATCTGTTTTTTTTTTTAATTTTTAATTTTTTATTTTTTAATATATGAAATTTACTGTCAAATTGGTTTCCATACAACACCCAGTGCTCATCCCAAAAGGTGCCCTCCTCAATACCCATCACCCACCCTGCCCTCCCTCCCACCCCCCATCAACCCTCAGTTTGTTCTCAGTTTTTAACAGTCTCTTATGCTTTGGCTCTCTCCCACTCTAACCTCTTTTTTTTTTTTTTTTTTTTCCTTCCCCTCCCCCATGGGTTTCTGTTAAGTTTCTCAGGATCCACATAAGAGTGAAACCATATGGTATCTGTCTTTCTCTGTATGGCTTATTTCACTTAGCATCACACTCTCCAGTTCCATCCACGTTGCTACAAAAGGCCATATTTCATTTTTTCTCATTGCCACGTAGTATTCCATTGTGTATATAAACCACAATTTCTTTATCCATTCATCAGTTGATGGACATTTAGGCTCTTTCCATAATTTGGCTATTGTTGAGAGTGCTGATATAATTAATCTGGTATTTTATAAACCACCCTATTGGATTTATCCCAGGAATTCAAGGTTAGTTCAACATTACAGAAAGCCATTAACGCAACATATCCCATTAACAGGATTAAACTAGAATAATCAGTCTCATAGCTACAGAATATCCACCCGTGATTTACAACTAAAATAGCCAAAGGAAAAAGGAAGGTTTTAACAACTTGCATTAAAAGAGAACGTTCTTATCTGGTTGAGGATTATCCACAGTGAACTCAGTGGCAAAACAAGTGATTATTTTTTAACTCTCCCAGAGTAATCCTGACACGATCTTTTTTCATCTTGACAAAATTACTTGGACTAGAAAGGAACTGCTTTGTGTGACTTGCTTTCTATCATAATTTACATTTTCAAATTGTCGTCTGGAAGCAAAAATGGTTACTGCACAAAGTCTACCAGCAGACCCTAGAAATGGTTTCCCTATTCTTTCCTTTTGAAAAATTAAAAGCCATTAACACTAACCTGGGCATTATCCCATGTTTCTAGAATGCACACTTAACTAGCCATTTATCATGGATGATGATCTTTTCTGTGGCATCATTGTCAGGAGGGGTTGTCTAGCTGACTTCAGCAAAACCTGTGATTGAAATTGTCATTAAAGGTACATGGGTAGACTTCCTTCCACCCGTAATGTTAAAATGCATGCAGTCGCTGGTCTTGAATGAGGGGATTGCTAAGGCTGGAGAAACACTTCACAGGGTAGATTGATATTAAGTATAAAGCCACAGCTCTAATTTCTGTTAATTTTTATACCTTGGGAGCCTTTTTTGCTGTTATCATTCATGGCCATGCTGACACCATTTATTGTAAAGGGTCTCAGTAATTCCGGTCACTTCTTTAATGCTTCCTATATTTAATGTTTCCAGAGCAGAGAAGATTGGTTTAAAGTGGTAATTTTCTGTCTGCACTTTTGAGGTCCATGCAAGATGGCTGGTGCCGCATTTTATTTTACCAGATAGAATTCAGCCCAGGTATTAAGAGTAGGGGGCGTCCTTCACAGTGACAGTATTTGCTGAGGCTTTTTACTGTTGCTGCTGCTACTGTTGTTTTTCCCTTAAAGATGGTCTGCGGTTCAGAGACAGGGAAAACCTAAGATAGTCCAGGGGCTGAGTAGCTGTTATAGGGTCCACCTGCGGTGGTTAAAGCCCCTGAGGGAACCTGCTCTTCCCTGTGCCTGCAGCTGTCTACCTTGGGCTTGGCCCTGGAGTAGGGAACAGGGAAAACTTGGAGATCTCCGAAGGTTCTAGTTACAATGAGACTCCTATCACGTGGGCTTCCAGACCAGATTCAGTGTATTGAAATAACTTGGAGACTTTGGGGGGAGCAAGCCGCCTTCCCCTGCCTCACACCTTTTCTGTCATAGATGAATGTGCCTTTTTATTTGCAGATCTTGTCCCAGTGGCTTCTAAAGATCCCAAGTGCTAAGTTCAAGGGCTATCCCTCCTTCTCATCCTGCCCCTAGATGTCCTAGTCTCCTACTATAAAGAAATGATAACTTGTGTTAACAAGGAAGACATGGGAAAGTTGCAATCATTGAATTAGCTTCCCTCAAGTTCAGTGGTTAATCGGGTGGTAAGTCATAGAGGCGGTGAAGGCCTTCTAGACCCACAGCAGAGAAAGTTTCCCATCCTTAGGCGTCTAGCGCTGATGCAGAGATAGAACTTGCGGCCATGTTCTCTCACTTCATTTTTCTGCAGAACGTGTTAGATCGTTACAACTTTCTCACCATTATGATTCAAGTTAAAGCTCTCAAGACCCCAACACACGTTCTTATCCCATAACCATTAAGTCCAAAGCTGCTTTCCTAAAACTGCCATGGAGGAGGTCAGTGACGATGGTAATACCTGATGTTAATGCATCTAGAATGAGCATGGCTTGGCTTCCCAGGAGCTAAACTCAATGAGGCCCAGATCACTTTGGATAAGCCACCTCCAAAGATGGGCACAGGACTTTGGTCAAAAGTCACCCATAAAGGGTTTTCTAGCCATAAGCTCTGACCATGACTCGGTTATAAACCCTGCAAAGAAGGAACAAATCTCTATTGGCCTTTAGAGCACGGTGCAAGACCCAGCTGTTCAATCAAGTTCTTGTTTGAAGTGAGTGGGCCAATCTGGCAGGAAAGCATGTTACTATTTTAAATTTCTACATTAACAGCTGTACATGTGCCCAGAGACTGGGGTGATGACCACCTCATATAACTGGAAAAAAAAAAAAAGTGATAGGCATAAATAAAATCCCAGCAAATTGGATTATCATTTGCAGTGGAATTGCCAGCAAAGGCGATGGAGAGAATATCACTGACATAGACTCCTACTTCAGCAAAGCATTTGATGCCTTCTCTTGTGAATTGCATGAATGGTGTTAATTCGAGTTGGCTGGCCCTGCAGTTTGAAAATTGGCTGAAGGTGGGTAACCAGCCTGGCCGGGGTGGGGCTGAACCACAGCCCTTTCTCTTAGAATACTAATCCCCAGAACGGCCCGCCCAGTCCACTCACAGTAAGCTAAAAGTCACTTGACCTTGCTGGGTCTTAGCGTCTCCACTCTAGCAAAGAAGATAAGAATAGCACTTTGATTTAACTTGGCGCCCTTTGCCATTCAAGGAGCCTCACATACTTAATGGATGTTCTTTAGTTCCACAGTACCCCACTGGTGAGTATGGTTATCTTTAACATCTGAAGAAAGTGAAAACCAGAAAGCTGAAATGAGCCTGCAAATTACACTATGAAAAAAGAAAAATCATTTGAAGAAAGGAAAATAGGTTTTAGGGCCTGCCAAACCACTTTCGCTTCGGCTTTTCCTGTATTCAGTATGCAAGAAATTAATTGATGCGTTGTTTTTCAAATGATAAATTATTCCTCATGACACAGTTGTGAGAGAAAAGAGGAGACCAGAAGCAGTAAAGTGTTTTGCAGGCCACACGGCAAGTCAGCAAGAAAGCTAACCATGCTAGCCTTTGAAATGCTAACTAGTGGCTTATTTTTTGCCTTTTCACCAGTATTTGGAAATATGCATGTTTGTTTTTCATACTAATGTTGCTTTATCAGGATATAAGGTATTATGACCAGTAACCTCTTTGGATTAGAAAACTAAAAAGTATCTTTTTAATACAAGTCCCTCCTAGGAGGATATCCAAGTGAAAGAAATGGTCTCTAAAACCACCTCTGATGAAACCTGTCCTTCCCACCACCCCCTCCCCCACCAAACCCAGCAGGCCAGGGTCATGATCTCCCTCTCCTGCCCAGGCGCTGGGCTGCCTGCTGGGGGGGGGTGGCTAGTGTAATTTGACACTCAGAGAAGATCCTTTCCTAAACATCCTCCTCTAAATGACAAAATTATTTTCAGTAATTATCATAACATAAAGTGAATAATAACAACCAGGAAGGAAACACAGACAGTGACATTCCTGTTGATTTTCACATATAATTATGCCTGTAAAAAAAAAAAAAAACAAAAAAAAACCCAAAAATTAAAACAGTGCAGTGTAAGGGAAAAAAATCTAGTCAGTAGGTTGTTGGTTTGTTTTAATCTAACAGTTTGAACTTGGATTACGGTACAGACAATAGTATGTAAATAATCGTCCAGTAAATAAGTGAGTTTTAATAAAACCAAATGAAAAAGGTATAGTTCAGGAAACTATTAGTTGTACCACTGATGTAATATTTTCTTTGTCCTTTAGTTATAAAGCAAACAATTGAAAAATAATGCATTTTAGGGCACGTGGGTGGCTCAGTTGGTTAAGCGTCCAACTCTTGATTTTGGCCCAGGTCATGATCTCACGATTCCTGAGATCAAGCCCCCCCTCCAGCTCTGTGTTTACAGTGGTGGGGCCTGCTTGGGATTGTCTCTCTCCCTCTCTCTCTGACCCTCCCCCACTCACACTCACATTCTCTCTCTCTCTCTTTCTCTCTCCTCTCTCAAAAATAAATGAAAAAAGAAATACAACAAAAAGAACGCGTTTCAATTTCTAAAACACTGAAAATTCAGTAAGAATACTTAACATAGGACCTAAAGGTTGCACTTTAGTGCAAAAATAAATACCACTCATGGTTCTCACTGTGTTTTACAGTTTACATTCTAAACATAAAAATTCTTTCCTGGATCCGGTACAATGAACTGAAGTAGCTCAGGTCCTACCTGTTAGTCTTTGTAATAGTCTGTGCTACCTTTGTTGATTTCAGATCTACTGTATCAATGTAGGGATGCCTGTACCCCTAATGGGATTGGAGACACTGTGTCCAGAACAGGCTCAATAGATTCTAAAGCCAGTGTGTGCCGCAGAGACCCCGCTGTGAGGTGGGGGGAGGGCAGGGAGGGTTGGGAGTGGGAGCAGAAACTGGACATTTTCCAATTTAGACTCTGCACAGGGTACGTTTGTTAAAGGCTGAGTAGTGAAAATGTGCTCATTTGAAGATTTCATACATACTAAATCCTAACAATAACTGCAGCAATTTTAGGACAACAAAGGAGTTTTTGTCAGAAGGGAGTGTTTTATCATTGATTTTTATGTAGAATTGCTGGGCCACAGTGATAATAAATGGATGGACCTTTAGGTCGTTTTTTTATTGTTACATTTTGTACAGTTGCACCTGTTTATTTCCTGCACTGAGATACACGGCTCCCGGGGCTCGGCC
This sequence comes from Panthera leo, assembly GCF_018350215.1. NCBI lineage: Eukaryota > Metazoa > Chordata > Mammalia > Carnivora > Felidae > Panthera > Panthera leo. The sequence continues at coordinate 27,191,691 of NC_056679.1, forward strand.
CTTGATAGCCCCCTGCCGCCTGCAGACTTAGGCCCCCAAATCCGCGTGTCTGTGTTTCCCTGTGTTTCCCCACCTCTTGGTCACTCTTGAAGCCTTAATATTTATCGCTCCTGCTTCCCTTTGGAAATTTTGCAAATTTCTCACGAATCTGTGGACTGTTCTCTTTCTCTACAGCAAGGGAAATCCCAGCATCATGGGTCAGCCCCTGGGAACCCGGAAACACCCCTGCTCTCTGCGGTTGTGCACTTCCCCTGGTCTAGAGAATCCACGGCCTGTGCCCACGCCCTGCGAGATCTTGCTCAGATGTGTGCACACTGTGTGTCCTTCCATCAGACCCTTATTCACAGGTTCCAAGAAAGGCCGCCTTGCCAGAGCATCCTGGCCTGGGTGGGGCGGCAGGGCGCCTCATGCCTCAGGGTCTCAGGCATCCCCTGGAGGACCCAAACCCTTGAAAACACTTGCTTTCTCACCAGCCTCCCAGGAACGGCTCAGGCTTCCAGTGTACTGATGGTCACGAGCCTGGGGTGCATGGTCTTGACCTATGAGAGAGGGCAAGCCCAGTCGGGCCTGTTTGGGCTGTTTGGCTCTCTGGCTGACATTAGGATCTTGACAGCCAGGTCAGGGAATAGGGCAGCACTCCAGGCGTCTCTGGGCTGTAAATGACGCCTGATCCCATCACGAGCAAGAGATTGCCTTTCTGCCTAGCAATGAGAATGGCATTTAAAATTCAATATCAGAAAAGATATTGATGAGATTAAGGGCCTGAAGGAATTGATTTATGAGGAAAGACCCAAGGAATTAAATATGTATAGCCTGGTGTAATAGGATATTAGGCTCGGAGCACAATTTCATTTCTATGATCCAGTGTTCCTGTTATCAGTCATCTGAACGGTGGAGCTCTCTCTCCCGGAGATGTTTCTCCCCCAGGGGTCACCGTGCTGGAGGCAGAGTGGAAGGCCCCGCGATTGATAAAACAGGCCACAGGCTTGGTTACCCTTGTCCCTTGCCGTAAATTGAAGACCAGTTTCATCCCCAGGTGGAGGCGGATGACATTTTAAACTAGAATAGATCTTGAGGAGTCTTACCACCTTGTGTGACAAGAAAATTCAGGCTAGTTCAATTCCATCTTTTTTTTTTTTTTCTTCCCAAGGAGAGAAGTGAAAGTTGTTGCTACCAGGTGGTAAATGACTGTCCTTCCCCTGAGCCAGCTTTCTCTCCTCTGTCAGGAACACTGTTAGATGTGTTTGCCTTTAGGCACAGCCTTGCTTTTTGCATTATGGTAATATGCACTTGATTTTCCCCATCTCAGACTTTCCCTAACAACCGGGGATTGGCCCGGGATTCACAGAGATGGATGCAAAGCAGGCCCAGGTGACTTCATCAGCAGGACCTAAGGCTGACATTCTGAAGTGGTTCTGCAATCCGTGAGAACCAAAACAGGATTGAGAGGGCGGAGGGTGGCAGACAGCCTCTCCGCTGCCGTCCAGCCCGCTGCTCCCATGCGATGCAGTTAGTAAATTTCTATCTCCTTTGAAAAAAAAGAGAAGTTGGAGGGTTTGGAGAGTACCGGTGGGGGGGGGGGGGGGGGGGGAGGCGGGGAGGAGAACAGTATGCTGTGTTTGGGTAGCAGGAACTCACCAAGGAAGAAAGGATTAGTGCATGTATCCCGGCACCTTATGGCAGGACAAGGTGCCAGGGGTCTGGCAGAGCTGGCCGTAGGTGAGGTTCAGATTGCAGACTAAAATATACAGGGAAATCAGGTTGGAGGCAAGGGGCACTCACAGGACGATGCTGGATACCCTCAGGCGTAGCCTAGATACGAAACCGGCTGCCCAGATTGGTCGGTCCAGACACAGTCGCATCTACCATGGCCTTTGGAAGTCCCTGGACTTCATTTCCTTAGGCGGTGTTTGACTGGCTTCAAAAGCACATCCCACTGAGTAGGGCATCTAATGTAGAGCAAAGTTACGGAGATGGAACAACATTTATTAAAACTGAGTCAAAAGAGCAAAACCACATTTAAATTTAAATCGATGACCCTCTGTGGGTTCAAATATCTCCAGCCTTTTATGCACGAATCTAACCTTCTGTAATCTGTTAGCCATATCAAAACTTTACCTTGGTAGCACAATTATAAAATTCAAGGAAAGAAGACAAAGAAGGGGCTACGGTTTTTAACGCAGAGTTCAATCCACTGCAGAGTTCACAGAAGTGCACACAAAAGCATGTCTGCCACCGGGCTTGCTTTTAAGTGGAAATGGCGAATGCCTAGGTAGAAGTCGTTGCTAGGAGGATTTTAAGTTTGGCATGTCCTGATTTCCATTTTAAACTGACAGTGCCGTATGGTTGCCAGGGTAGGAACCACGGTTTAAAGCAGGAAAATTGAGACGTGCGAGTGGTAAGGTCTCTCCCAGACAGTGTGGCCCTGGATACATGGCTTAACCTTTGTGTGCCTACGACTCGCCCATCTGTAAAAATGGAGATGCGACCTCACTTATTCTGGGGCTCCAAATAACATTTGTAATGCTCTTTGAATTTGCCAGAGAGAAAGACCCATTACGCGCTGAAGTCTGCATCCCCAAAGAGCATTACAAATTATCCTATTAAATCAGTGGCCTGGAAATACCAAGATGTGTCAGGTGCGGCCTTTATTTACCTGTTATTGTCTGCCAGAGTGTTTGCACTTGATTGGCATATGGATAATTGTCTAATTGGAACACCCTCCATTGTAACCGCCAAAAATTGGAATAGTGCATCTGCTTAATATCATACTGTCCACTGTTGAATTAAAACTATGCTGTAGCTCAGCCAGTCCAACCGAGAGACTCTTCTGATTAAGTTCTAGCTGCCTGTGAACTTCTGTAATTGAGACACGTTAGTACTTGAACATCCTAACTAGAAAGGATATGATACGGTCTCATAAATTTCAACTGAAAAAGAACCAGGAAGGCGGACTTAAATTATCTAGTTGTGGACCATCTCACCACTGCTTTGAATACATAAATATTAGGCTCACGAGTGTATGCTTTGTAAACAAAAGAAGGCATTCATCTTGAAGAATGCAGAAAACAGCCTAGGGATGTTGATTGTATTTTTCCTCCGGTGGTGGTTTTGTTCTGTTTCTGGTGGAACATGGGGAAGAAGTTATAAAATTATACATTCATTGAGTAGATTCCCTTAGCCTTTTAAGAAATAGTCCCCATTAGATTAAGAAGGCTATCTGGAACCACCAGAGTAATGAATCAAAATGTCTTAAAATGTCTTAAATGGAGCTGCTCTTTTCCTCTGAAAGTTCCATATATCCATATGTCTCCATATGTCTAGAACAATAAATCACACGGTGATAGATTCTCAGGTAGTTTTTGTTATTGTGGTTGTTTTGGTTTTTGTCCATGTGTGTGCAGTTTTTGGTTTTGTTTTGTTTTACTAGATCATGGTTTAATCCCATAGCAGTGGGGAAATCAGAGGAAGCATTCATTCATTTCTGTACTCATTCATTCATTCAGCACCTACACTATGTGTCAGGGACGACCTAACGACTGACCCTGCCATTGGTGGGTATAGTCTCGTTGAGATACCTATGACAGGTAATCTTTCGTATGAAATGCTTTGGGAGTGTAGCAGTTCAGACAATTAACTTTGCTCGGGTGACTGAAGGAGGTCTTTACTGCAAAAGAACCCAAGACACTGCATATGGTCCTGCAGCTTCTGCCCTGGATAAAGGCACCAGGCCAGATGGGCAAGTGGAAATTAAATCGAGCCCCCACATCACCACCAAACTATGTGCCCTAGTGAGGAGTCTTGTCTTCCTATTGGATGGGGCTGTTTTCTAGTGCATAAAGTCATCCTACGGGTGGTACTCATCGAAAAACATTCTTTTCGATGTTGGCCTAAAAATGAGTAGGAGCCTGCCAAGCAGAACTCTGGGTAATGATCTTGTCACAGAGACATGAAAGGACCTCACACATCCAGGGAAGGATGAGATCAGGGCTTTGGATTTTCTCCAGTAGAGTTTGGAGAACCAAAAGTATTTTTTAATTATATTATTGAAGTATAGTTGACACGCAATGTTACATTAATTTCAGGCATACAGCATTTTTTGGTGTTGAGTTGTATAAGTTCTTTATATATGTCGGATGTTAACCCTTTGTCAAATATGTTATTTGCAAATATCTTCTCCCATTCAGTAGGTTGCTTTTTTGTTTTGTTAATGATCTCCTTCACTGTGCAAAAGTTTTTTATTTTGGTGTAGTCCCAATAGTTTATTTTTGCTTTTGTTTCTCTTGCCTTAGGAGACACGTGTAGAAAAAAATACTGCTATGGCTGATGCCAGAGAAATTACTGCCTACCTTTCCTTCTAGGAGTTTTATGGTGTCAGGTCTCACATTTAGGTCTCTAATTCATTTTGGGTTTATTTTTGTGTGTGGTGTAAGAAAGTGGTCCAGTTTCATTCTTTTGCATGTAGCTGTCCAGTTTTCCCAACACCATTTATTGAAGAGACTGTCTTTTCCCATTGCATATTCTTGCCTCCTTTGTTGTAGATTAATTGGCCATATATATGACTATATATATATATAGGTATATATATATATATATATACCTATATATATATATAGGTTTATTTCTGGGCTCTCTGTTCCGTTCCATTGATCTGTGTGTCTGTTTTTGTGTGTGTCTGTGCCAGTACCATTCTGTTTTGATGACTGTGGCTTTGTAGTATATCCTGAAATCTGGAATTGTGATACCTCCAGATTTATTCTTATTTATCAAGATAGCTATGGCTTTTTGAGGTCTTTTGTGGTCCCATACAAATTTTAGTATTATTGTTCTAGTTCTCTGAAAAATGCTGAGCCAACCATATTTTTTAAGCATGGGAGCACTTTCATTTTTTAGGAGGTCACTTCTGTGAGGAGTACAGGGTGAATGACAAGGGGGACAAGCAGAGCCAGAGGAGAGGAGAGGGGCTGCCTTAACTATGACAGTGAGGCTGGGAGAGAGAAAAGGCAGAGGACCGGGCAGGGAGGTTCCCAAGGTGATAAAAGGGGAGGGGTGGACTTCCGGGTTTTAGGAATGAGGCACAGACTGTAGAGTCACCCTGGTAAGGCATAAGCACGTAAGATGTGGAGTTGAGGCCATGGGTGTGAACAGAGCACCTGGGGAAGGTACCGAGTAGGAGAAGAGAACCCGGCATGCTAGTCAGCCAGTAGAAAAGCATCAGTGATTCAGTGACGATAGTTTGAGTGGAGTACTCTAGATGGAAGTCACAGTGTGGTAGAATGAGGTTTAAATGAGCATTAAAGGAAACAGTGGCATTTATTCCAGTTACACATTAGAATTCTCTGTTAAGGCATTTTTTTAAACGTATCATTGCCTAGATATTCTGAGTTAATTGGTCTTCTTGAGGGCCCAAGAATCAGTCCTATTTTGAAAAGTTCCCCATATTAAGAACGACTGCCCTTGAAGTGTAAATGGAAGCCTCAGCAGCCAGCAAGCATCTGATGAGAGGTTTAAAAATCACAAGGGGTGTAGAGAAGTACCCAAACATATTTCTAGTGAATAACCTTTATATGATTAGACAGCAATTAGAACTATCTGACAAATAGTAGAAAACCAGGTGGGTAGTGCTAAGCATTAGTGTGGCCGTGGGGCACGGGGACTCTCGTACCCCACTGGTGGGCGGGTGGACTGGCACAGACATTCGGCACAGCAGCTTGGGCAAACTGGCATCTTGGGTACACCCTAGGAAGCGGCATTTCCCCTGCTGAATGCCTAGGGAGTTCTGCCGCAGGTCCGTAAGCTACCATGCACCCGCATGTTCCACTGCAACCTTGTATAGAGTGAGGAGAGCTAGAGATAATCTGAGTGGCTTTCTCTGCGAGAGTGGATTAGGTATAACCGGGTGGATGTAGCTCAGAGATTGTTGTACAGCCATCAGGAGCAACAGATGAGATACACACATATTAACAGGAATGGGTCTTTAAAAAATAATCCCTAGTAAAAACGTAAATAACAAGAGATACGACAACATCCCATAAGAATGCATGCTCAGGAAACAACAATATGTATTTTAGAAAAACACATTCAAACAAAGATGGAAACCATTGAAAGTGGTTGCCTACATATAAAGAGGAAGTGGGGATGAGAGAGAAAACATTTTATTTTTAAAAGTGTGGGGCGCCTGGGTGGCGCAGTCGGTTGAGCAGCCGACTTCAGCCAGGTCACGATCTCACGGTCCGTGAGTTCGAGCCCCGCGTCGGGCTCTGGGCTGATGGCTCAGAGCCTGGAGCCTGTTTCCGATTCTGTGTCTCCCTCTTTCTCTGTCCCTCCCCCGTTCATGCTCTGTCTCTCTCTGTCCCAAAAATAAATAAAAAAATTTATAAAAAAAAAAAAAAAAAAAAAAAAAAAAAAAAGTGTGTGATTCCACAGAGGGGAAAAGTACAGCCTGGGGAATAGAGTCAATAATAAAGTAATAATTTTGTGTGGTGACAGATGGTGACCACACTTATTGAGGTCAGCTCTGAGCAATGCACACATTTGTCAGATCACTATGTTGTATACCTAAAACTAATATACCATTGTAGGTCGGCTATACTTATATAATTAACATTTTGTATTTTTATTTATTTTTATTATTATTATTTCTTTGAGAAAGAGCGCATGTGAGCAAGGGCAGGGTAGATGAAGAGAGAGAGAGAATCTTAAGTAGGCTCCATAATGAAACCTTTTTGTAACCTGAAGTCTTCGTGGGGAGAAGAGTGTATTGGCAGCTTCTTCTGTGTTGTCCAAAGACCTTTGTGCAACTTCGTTTTCAACGGCTGCATAGTTTCCCTTGAACAGATGCACCATCACTAACGCAGCCGACACCCTTCCGCTGGACATGAGTTGTTTCTGAGCGTTGCTACCCCCAGTGTGGCAGGGAACAAACCTAAGCTACCTACTCTTGAAGACGATTTCCTGTCCTTCCTTTGGCTCATTTTTAAAGGAGGTTTAAGGATCGGATCTGAAACTTGTCTAATATGTAAAAATTCACCGGGCGTCATCGAAAGTCAGAACACCAGATCCCCCGAGAGCTGTTCTGGGGCCAGTCATGAATGACAATGAAGGAACAGAGTCACCCCCCAATGTTTGGAAGCAGTCATTTTAGGTACTTGTCACGGTGCCAGAGGACAATACGGGCTCCCCGGTTTCTGTGTTTCAATCAACTGATGCACAATTAAATCACACAAGGTGTTAAGGGAGCCGGTGTGGGACGTGTGTACTACCTCACGTGTCGTTATGATACGGGCTGGTGGTGAAATAGGGTTTTTAGAGTATTGCAAGGATATCGCCACTTACGCTAGGGGGCACGAAAGTCGGTTCCCGAATTTACATCCAGTGCCAAAGGAGGGAACAGGGCAAGCCAGCCCAAGGGAAAGCAGAGTGTGTTTTTCTGAGTGCTTCCTAGTCCCCAACACACCCCAAAACTAGGTTTTAAAGACTTAATTTAATCCTTCCAGTTGGTGGGTTTAAGCATCAGAAATCCAGCGCCAGTGTTTATTCAGGCCTTGATAGTTAAGAGCTGGCCAGCAGCCGCACAGCCGGCTTGTCAAGGCCCCAAAGAAGCAGCCTTGATGTTGGAGACAGCCACCTTCGTGGCAGGAATGCACTAACATTTCAGATCATTAGTGCGGCATTTGTTATGTTCGGTAGCAGAAAAAATGCTCCTCTGTCTTTCCCGACTGGTCCTTTGTTGTTAAGAAGCTTTGAGCAGACACAGCCATTGCTACGGCCTGTTTGGAAGCTCTTGAATGTATTTTGCAGCCCACGTATATAGTCACATACAGCCCTGTTCCAAAGAATTAGTGCCGGGCCGTACCGTGCTTTTGGCAGACAAGGTAAGCCTCAACATGAGTTACAGTTGATAGGGCGAGGAAGGCTCAAGGCAAGGCTTACAGAAATCCCTTCAGTGGCCCTGCTTAAAAATAGCAGCGTAGGCCATAGCTTAGTGTTTTGACAGCTTATATCAGCAGTTTTCTCGGCTGATATATTGATTGCAGTTTGGACTTCAGTCCTGCTGATCTAATAAAACATCACCGTCATAACAGAGAAAGTAAAAGGATCTTTTGTGGACCCAGCCACTGGGTGAGGTGGCTTCACGGAGCCACTGTAAGGCCGGTTTTCCTGTCCTATGGAAAATGAAGAAACAGTGGATAAGTTGACGGATTAGATCCAGGTTTTTTTTTTTATTATTATTTCATTTCTTCGTCTATCAAAACATGTTGTCTACTAACACTGTTCTATACATGTTGACAAATGTGCATTTGTTCGAAGGATTATGATGATGCCTTTGCAAATAGCTCGAACAGATTCGTTTCGTTGCATAGCAGTATCGCGAATGGCCTAATAATGTGTCAAAACCTGCAATACTCATTACACTAAGTGGTGGGGGCGTGCCGCCTGGGTGGCTCAGTCAGTTAAGCTCTAACTCTTGGTTTGGGCTCAGGTCACGATCTCACGGTTTGTGAGTTCAAGCCCCAAATCCGGCTCCGTTCTGACAGTGCAGAGCCTGCTTGGAATTCTCTCTCTCTCCCTCTATCTCTGCCCCTCCCATGCTCGCTCTCTCTCTCTCTCTCTCTCTCTCTCTCAAAATAAATAAACTTTAAAAAAGAAAAAGTTAGCTGAAGTCTGGATTAAGCCTTTAAGCCATAAAAAAAAAATCTTCTCAGGTTTTGAATGGATATTTTTAATATCTTGCCATCTCCTGGCCATCATTCTATTTACCTTAACTATTCTTACTTTCACAGCAACTGCTGACCATCCAGGAGGAGTTAAACAACAAGAAGTCGGAACTGGAACAAGCAAAGGAAGAGCAGTCGCACACGCAAGCATTACTTAAAGTCCTCCAGGAACAAGTAAGTGAACGCAACGTCTCTGCTTCGTGCATACGCTGACGTGCACGTCGCTCGTATCAGACACCTGTGCAGACTTTCCCGAAGTCAGTCTGTGGGACAGTCGGCCTGCACCCTCTCAAACCTCCTGGCAGCTTCGCTCTGTAGAATCTAAAACCTGTTTTCACTCTTGCACCTGCGGAGATCACCTGAGCCTGCCAGCGGTGTGTCAAAGTTCATTCCAAAAGACAAATGAATTTTGATAAAGTTTTAAGCCACCGGAGGTACAGACAGATCCCCAAGCAAGCGGGTAGTTTCCTCTTAAGGATAAGAGTGAGGGAAATGTGTTTAGCATAGCCCATGGCTTTCACGCAGACATCTGAATGGAGAACGACTGAGTCATGGGGACATTAAAAAAAGAGCCTTCCCCGTTTGTGCATCAGGGCACTCATCTAACCACAGTGAGCAACCAACCTTTTATATGAAGTTTGTAAATCTGATCGTTTCATCCTGGCTTTCTTTGATACTGAAGTGTGGCCTGACATTGATAAGTGGATTTGAAAGTATTGTCTTACAGCAGGGTAAGATGGATTGCTCGGCTGCAGAGTGAAATCTGAGTGAAATCTAAGCCCAGCACCTACACGGGAGAGCTCTTGAAATGCTTGCCTCTTTCTGGCCTTCCTTGCTGCCAGCAATGTAATGAATGGTAACTGGGAGGGAGAAAATCACATAGCGTAACCCCAACCCTTTGGGGGGGATCAAATTTAGCTTGTTTTACATTTCACACCCACAGTGGCTTATGAGAAGGTTATTTGTGTAATATAAATAACTTCAGAAGTGGTGTATCTAAAAAAGTGACGTCGGGAGAATAGTCAGCTGTGACTCAGTCACTTTACAAGCGATTTTTCGTTTTTCATGGTTTGGGGGCAGGAAAATGTAGTTTTGGTTAGTTTCCCCTAACAGTATAAGGGATTTGTGAGTAGGAAGTGAAGATGTTGGATACTTCATAAGCTTTTATAGCTTTGAAGGAGAATATAAAACTAATGATTATGTGATTAGTACAGATAAAATAATGCAGACTGAGGCTGAACCTACTGTGTGATTTTGGAGAGGTTAGACTGAGCTGAAAACTGCTGACAAAATTCGCAGCGACCTGCCATCCAGGAGACTCCTGAGTCTCCGGGCTTTCCTCCTCTACGTTACAAAGAGACTATCAGCATTGTGACGCTGTTTTGGTCCATATTTGCTCCTGATCAGACATAGCTCTGAGCCTTGTCGTTTTGTTCTGACCCCCTCTCTCCTCGATTTGCTGGGATGGGGAGGGGTGGATTTGTCCTTTCTCCACATGACTCAGATCCTTTACGTACATGGTCTCTTTCGACATAATGCTCTTGCCCACTTAATAGACTATAGTGAAAACGTAACTTTTTATTCACTGGAAAGCCAAAAAAAAAAGTCAGTTGACTCACTTTATTGCAATTTTCCGGAGCCAAACCCACAACACCTCTAAGGTATGCGTGTTTTGGACTTGAAGTCTAAACCCCAGTCATAAAAAAACAGATTCTGAGTTTCGCAGAAAGCACCGGTACATTCTTGTTGTGGCATGCACTTTTAGAGGGCAAAAAGTGCACGCACAGGCAGTGGTGAAGCATCACACTTCCATCTTACTACTTAAACAGGGAACATGAAGAAGATTCAGAACAACTAAAATCATTAAAGAGCTAGAAAATCGGACCGGGAAGGAATCGTGTTTCAGTCTGCTGTACTAATTTAAACGGGACGGCTCTTTTCAAACAAAGGCATCAGAAGGACATGTGTCTGAGCAGACCGGGGACACACTGCAGCCACGTGCATTTGGCTGCCGTAGCCACCAGCAGTCTATTTTGTGACATCCTCTAGCCCGGAGCCCCTGTCATCCTTGCGGTTGGGAGCACGCATTGGCCGTGTTCCTTCCATCTCCTCGCAGCCACCCCCACGCCGCAGACAGACATACACTTGCAAAGGCACCTGTGTACTTCCAAGAACATTGCCCGATAAGGCTTCCTTTGGACTTATGTAGAGTACGTGTGTAAACACTTCTTCAGTGCCTGCATACATAAGGCCTACACAAATAGCATCGCTCCTGGACAGTATGACTGCACGGGCTTAGATGCTGTCTCACCCACACACACACACACACACACACACACACACGAGAAAGAGAGGAAAAGATACACCTTTTTCTGAAGACTTGGTATTCTGCTATTTAAAGTGATGCCACGTGATGGGAATCCTAAAAAGCAAGACTAGGTTGTGAGGGAAGGCCCTTACCATCCCCATTCAGGGAAGGCAGGGTTATTCCCTAGGCTCCCCAGAAGGTCCCCGGCCCTCCTTGTTTGCTAGGATGCTGCTCCTCCGGGCCCCTGGCTCCCGCCCCACGGTGGCAGCGTCCGGCGTCTGGCGCTTGTTCACAAGCCCAGGTACCCACAGACGAGACGCTCCTCTGCTCCACCTGGAGGAAGCGAGTAGCTCCAGGAGAGGAGGACAGGGAGAGGCCGGTGAGGGCACGGCAGTGGCTAGCCTGCCGCTGCAGGAGGGAGCGCTGGCCTGTGGCCGTTCTGGCAGATGAGAGCAGGGGAGGGAACAGAAGCGGCAGACAGGGAGCACCGGGGAGAGCCAGCTGGAGGTGTGGCAAGACAAGAGGGCGTGGAGTGGCACGACGGAGTCCGCGTAAAAGGGAGGAGAGCCGTGGGCACGTCTGTGCTGGTAAACACGGAAAGGTGGAGCGGGTCCTTGCCTTCTGCTGCAAAATAACAAAGCTTTCAGAGCTAGGCCCGCTCGACCCGACGGAAGCACGAACCGCGGGACCTACGGTGAGCCAAGAGAAAGACGATAAGGAACACCTGCAACGAGAAAACCTTCGGACGGGAAAACACGGAGGGTCTTGTTCAGTCCCCCTGTGCCCTCTGGTAACGGATGGCCTGGCTATCGCGCTGGCACCCTTTTCTTCTCACATCCGTAACACGTCGCGATTGCTGTGTGTGGAAACACCCGTGATGTAGCCCCGAAGACCAGCGGGCGGAATTGTTGTCCCAAGTGGGAGCCACGTGGAAACGAGCCCAAGAGCCTCTGGTCCATCGTCGGCTGCCCCAGGCTCAGTTTCTACATGTTCCCCTTCCTTTCGCAAAGCCCCTCTCTTGACACGGACAGCGTGTGGCTTTCTTGCTGACGGTTTGACATTGCCTAAACACACACACACACACACACACACACGCTTTCATTTTAATATGCACAAATAGCCAGAAAGAACCAGCGTGTCAGATCGGACACATCACGGGTGTACGTGCATTTATTTTCTTTCAGACTTTCAGCATTTATTTCCCACCGTTTTATTTTAGGCTTAAAAAAAAACAATGATCCAGCAGGGGCTGCTTCCTAAGCATTAAAAAGCCAGGAAGCAGTGCTGGCAACGGCCGTAAGGCCCGCCCCCCCCTTGCCCTTGCTCTCAGCTCCCAATGTCTGCTTTGATAAAACGCCAATTAAAGGTTTCCAGAAATCTCCAGATAACTGATTATTGCTAAGCCTTCAGAGAGAGAGTAGAGGGAGTAGTGTTTTCAGGTGTTCGCTGTTAAAAATCTCATTTGAGCAATAGCTTTTCTTCTAATGCCTCAGTGACCAAGGAGATGTCTTCCCAATTCTTCCTTTGCAAAAAAAAAAAAAAAAAAGAAGAAGAAGAAAATCATCTTTTTGTTTAGGCCTCCAGAAACAATGCCAGTCATTCAAATATGTTCTCAAGGAGGACATGTACAATAGCACTGTGGCATGTTAAAACAACGGAAAATACATCATTCACGAGTAATCATTAGTCTAACATCAGCTGGTGGCAACTTGCAAACACTGCAGGGTTTAAATTAATAGCAATACAACTAGGAAGTGAAATCATTTGTTATTCTTAAGAACCAATTTTATACATTTTATGCCTATGGAACTGCTTTCTGATCTTATTATTTAAAAAATAATGACCAAGACCCATTTATATTTTTTGCCAGCCACCGAGTTTTCTAAAATATTGGTCTCAAGCTTGTTTCAATAAGACTCATTAGAATTATATGCTCCATCTGGTTTTTTTGGTTCTCTTTCCTTGGAAGTTTTATAAAGTGCAACCCTGGATAGATCAGAGTTAACAGGATGATGTATATTTAACAGACATGCTTGCTTACTCATGTGGGGTTTTTGTTTTGTTTTGTTTCTTCTTGAAATTTGCAGTTAAAAGGTACCAAGGAATTGGTCGAGACCAACGGCCACAGCCATGAGGACACAAATGTAGGTACCACTGACCCAGTATTTGCTCTTGTTGCTTGATGTTGGTTGAATGCCCACAGGTATGTGGCACTTTATTTATGACACAAAGGAGATCAGAAGTCCTGCCCCTCGGTGGTTTATTAAGATTACTCTGAATGGTTTGGCAGTAAAGTGTGGCAGACAGGCACTGCTCTTGTTAGCTTAAGTTATCAAATGTCAGTTTTAGAGGTACTTGAGCTAATCTCTACCATAAAAATTCTCGTCTCCGTGAATTTCTTTGAGTCCTTTGTATTTTCAAAGCTATACACTAAGGACGTGTTGGGAGGGCAAATGGAATGAGACCAAACAGAGGGTAATAAGTTGTGTATTGCATGCGTATTTATTGAGTTTGCTGGTCACTGAAGATGGTAATGAAATGATTGCTCTGCCGGAAAGGTTTCAGAGCAGACCCCGTCTCTCAGAAAAGCCCTTGAAAGCGACGCCTCTCTTGTTTCTGACCCAGAACAGGAACATGGTGCATCCATCTTCTTGATACAAGAGTAATGGTGCAAGATCCCAGTTAGCACAGACTTTTTCTCTTAGGGTTCCTTGTGTATCCAGTTGCCCAAGATTAGTCCGGTGTTCTCTCTGCCTTGGAAGTTCTATAGTCTCAGGTGGAATATTATGCCATGTAGATCATTGTCTCTCCCTATGTATGATGGTTGTGCTTTTGTCTTTTTAAAAATCTCTCTAATATCTGTACGTATTTGATTATCGTCATCACAGAAAATGCTTACTAAGCAGTTCTTTTCACATAACGCAGAATCAGACATGGTAATGAATGCCTGATTAAGCTAGAGCTGGGAGAAATTATACACTTCATGTTCACTCTTGTTTTAATTATATACCGTGGAACGCCTGACATCCAAAGTACCAAAAAAATCCCTCTTTAATAACTACTGTTCCTGCAAAACGGATATTTAACGTATGACGTTTATGGAGAGTCTACTGCGTACATAGAGCTCTACTACGTGCTGGGGGGGTGGGGGTGGTTACAGAGAAAATAGAAGGCTTGCTGTCTGCCTTCCGAGAACTTGTAACTGAGTTGGGGATGAGGGAACACACGGGCGATAGACAGGATGTGAAAAGTGTGTCACAAGGGGAGGCAGCTGTGATGCGGTGTAGTTTGAAATCTGGACTTTGCTGCCTATTAACTGTGTCAACTGGGGGCAGGTCAGCACTTCTGAGTTTCATTTTCCTATTTGTAAAATGGATGGCGATGCCTACCTCAAACATGTGTCATGAAGTCGTAACGGGCTGAGGCATGTGAGACGTCACTACGATGGTCTCACGGTGGTGGACAACCGAGAACAGCTTCCCAGATCGGTGGGATTTGGGTTAGCTTTGGAGAACGGAGAGGATTGAGAAAGCAGAGGAGGAAGCCATGCATACAGAGCTCTCCACGGGCAACATTGCCACCTAAATAGTTTCTCTTCCCACTCCAGTATTTCATAAACCCCCGCCTTACCGTGGAGCCTTTTTTCCAGGGTCCTGTCCTCCTGGGACACATTGCTGCCGCATTCGCGACCAGAACCTTCACATGCTTCTCCCTCAGAGTCAGTCCCTGTGTGTCTCCTGAGGAAAGCTGCCGTCAAATCCAACAAGGCAAAGTGGCAGGTTGCCTCGATTTCCTGGTCTACAAAATGGGGATGATATTACCTGTCTTTCCTTCTTGTAAGGCTTATGGTGAGAAGCAAATGAGACAATGGATGTGGAGGCACTTTGTAATTGTGAGGTTCTGAGCAGGAGGCTGTTATGATTATAAGCTCATCTGTTGGTCGAATCAAATTGACGATGCGTGTGAAGACAGGCCTCACACAACATCTAGCCCCTCTCGTTTTGAGAAATGTCAAAAGGCATTCATTATTCAATGAAAAAAGTGGAAGGTCATCTTTGAAGTCTTTTATCCTTTCTAGAAGAAAGTTTTTAGCTTTGAAAGAGACCTCTCTAGAATCCAGGGTGTGGGCTGAAAAAGCCCACAATAGAAAAGTCGACAGAAGCAATGGCTGTTGAGAGACAAGGTTGAGGCCAAGTAGGAGGGAGGGGCAACACTGTGACCAAGGGTGGGTGAGAGGTTTGTGGAATGATGGAACCCAGCAGCACTTGCCAGTGCCCCCCTCCATGCCCCCCTTTCTCACTGGGCCAAAGGTTGGGCTAGTTTCTATAATCGCTGCCTATTCTTTTAGGGCTTTCCCAGCAGGTGGATAATCCACGGGTCTTGCTCTTTTCTGTCTGTAATGTTGTCTCCTTTGGGCAGTTCCCTACTACCTTCGCTGGGTTATGTGAATGAAAAAAAAAAAGTTATTTTGGCCACACATTAGAAGCGCTTGCACAGTATCGGGTGAAGGTAGTTTTAAATGTCTGAAATGAAGTCTCTGTCTCCTCTAAAGTTTCCATCGGCCTTGTGGTGGTAGAAGGCATCAGGCTTTCAAACTAGATTGAGAAGATTTGGGTTCATTTTGATCCCTGAATAGCCGTGTGACCAGGGCAAGTGATTTGACTTTCACCTTCCTCATCCGTAAGAGTGCTCAGGGAAACCAGGTACATAAACACTTGGCTTAGCGTATCAATTCCCTCTCTTCATCTAGCCACATAAATAGTAGTTGGTATAGAAGGCAGAATTTTGACAGGATGAATTTTGTATTGTTGTTTTTGTTGTTTATTATTTTTTTTAAATCTACATCCAAATTAGTTAGCATATAGTGCAACAATGATTTCAGGAATAGATTCTTTAATGCCCCTTACCCATTTAGCCCATCCCCCCTCCCACAACCCCTCCAGTAACCCTCTGTTTGTTCTCCATATTTAAGAGTCTCTTCTGTTTTGTCCCCCTCCCTGTTTTTATATTATTTTTGTTTCCCTTCCCTTATGTTCCTCTGTTTTGTCTCTTAAAGTCCTCATGTGAGTGAAGTTATATGATATTTGTCTTTCTCTGGCTAATTTCACTTAGCATAATACCCTCTAGTTCCATCCACATAGTTGCAAATGGCAAAATTTCATTCTTTTTGATTGCCAAGTAATACTCCATTGTGTGTGTATGTGTGTGTGTGTGTGTGTGTGTGTATACACACCACATCTTCTTTATCCATTCATCCATCAGTGGACATTTGGGCTCTTTCCATACTTTGGCTGTTGTTGATAGCACTGCTATCAACATTGGGGTGCATGTGTTCCTCCGAAACAGCACACCTGTATCCCTTGGATAAATGCCTAGTAGTGCAGTTGCTGGGTCATAGGGTAGTTCTATTTTTAGTTTTTTGAGGAACCTCCATAATGTTTTCCAGAGTGGCTGCACCAGCTTGCATTCCCACCAACAATGCAAAAGAGATCCTCTTTCTCTGCATCCTCGCCGACATCTGTTGTTGCCTGAGTTGTTAATGTGAGCCATTCTGACAGGTGTGAGGTGGTATCTCATTGTGGTTTTGATTTGTATTTCCCTGATGATGAGTGATGTTGAGCATTTTTTCATGTGTCGTTTGGCCATCTAGATGTCTTCTTTGGAGAAGTGTCTATTCATGTCTTTTGCCCATTCACTGGATTATTTGCTTTTGGGGTGTTGAGTTTGATAAGTTCTTTATAGATTTTGGATACTAACCCTTTATCTGATATGTTGTTTGCAAATATCTTCTCCCATTCTGTCAGTTGCCTTTTAGTTTTCCTGATTGCTTCCTTCACTGAGCAGAAGCTTTTTATTTTGATGAGGTCCCAGTAAGTTCATTTTTGCTTTTGTTTTCCTTGCCTCCGGAGACGTGTTGAGTAAGAAGTTGCTGCGGCCAAGATCAAAGAGGTTTTTGCCTTCTTTCTCCTCGAAAATTTTGATGGCTTTCTGTCTTACATTTAGGTCTTTCAACCATTTTGAGTTTATTTTTGTGTATGATGTAAGAAAGTGGTCCAAGTTCATTCTTCTGCATGTTGCTGTCCAGTTTTCCCAGCACCACTTGCTGAAGAGACTGTCTTTATTCCATTGGATAGTCTTTCCGGCTTTGTCAAAGATGAGTTGGCCATATGTTTGTGGGTCCATTTATGAGTTCTCTATTCTGTTCCATTGACCTGAGTGTCTGTTCTTGTGCCAATGACAAGATGAATTTTAATGCAGATCATGAGGTTTAAAGCCTCTGGCACAGAGGTTATTGACTAAGACATATAGATTTTTTTTCTCTATAATTAGTCACATGGGCAGGAATTTTACATATTATTTATTAATAATAATTATACAGGACTGGTGCAGGCTTAGCTGGATATTCTTATGAGAGTTGACAGTTGCTTTTTAAAAACAATATATTTTATTATAAAAGAAGTAGTCTGTATGAAACTGGAAAATCATAGAAAAAAAATACAGAGGTGAAGAAAAATAACTTAACATCTCATTACTCAGAGATAACCACTATTAATATTTTATTTTAGTTTTTTCCAGTCATGTGCATATATATGACCAGAGGGGAAAAGTCATAAATAAATATTATCATATTGCCTTCAGTTTTGTACATTTTTGATTTCTCATTATATCGTAAGTATTTTTCTTGTCACCAAATGTTCCTCAAAGACATGATTCTTAATGGCTGTGTAATGCAGATAGGAAATAATTGAACCACAGACCTATGTGTTCGGCATTTAACTTCCCATTTTTTTACTATTATAAATAATGCTGTAATTAACATGCCCATAAATCTTGTTCTGCCTCTTTCATATTTGTTTCTGGGGGATACTGTATATTAATAGGCATGTCATGGAGTCTGGCAGGGAGTTTCAGACTTGCAGAATTGTTTAGCATTTAGAATGTCGTGTGGCAGATGGACACTTATGGTAGCCATTAGTGGTCCTGAAGGGACTCATAACAAATAGGTCTCGTCTTGCAATTTACTAACCCTCTTGCCTTAGTCCCGAGCGTTGTCCAGCTTATGGGATGTTAACCACACTTAGATTTGACCTGTTACTATTCCTTTTCTACTGTTTTTATGTTTTATTGAGCCAACAACAGTCTCTGACCAACACTTTGTCTGCTATTCCCGAGGTCCCCAAACTGACCTACCCTGGTCCCCATCTGAAGACCTGCGAGCTTGTGCTCAGGAGGAAAGTTTTCT
Organism: Panthera leo; assembly: GCF_018350215.1. Classification (NCBI taxonomy): domain Eukaryota; kingdom Metazoa; phylum Chordata; class Mammalia; order Carnivora; family Felidae; genus Panthera; species Panthera leo. The sequence continues at coordinate 27,209,959 of NC_056679.1, forward strand.
GAGATCCAATTTAAACCCATTAGAGCCAGAACCTGAGATCACCGGCAAAGGTCTTGCTCTTCAAGAGTACTGATTTTAAATAGACTTTTCCTTGTGTTTGGAACTGGATATGTTAATGACGGCTGGGCAGTCCAACCTTCTAAGTGTACTCAAGTTTAAAACTAGCCTTTATTATGGTTCATTTAGAGATTTCAGTTATTCTAGGCCCCAGTTTTCTTTCCTAAAAGGCAAACCATAAGTTTTCCTTTTATCTCTGTCTCTGAGCTATCTCCTAATCCCTAGAACTTCTGAATACCTAGCCTGGTCCCTGGTAATTAATGCATAACAGATACCAAAATCTAAAAGAAAAAGAAAAATCTGCCCTTATCTTGCATCATTTTTGATGACCTTCCTCCCAGAGCTATCCCCACCTGTGATCCTTACGTGTGGATGTTTGGTGAGAAAATGGAAGAAAATGGAGGGGAAGGGAGAGGGTGAGAGAAATGTAGGAATAGGGGCATCTAGGTGGCTTAGTCGATGAGGCATCCAACTTCTGCTCAGGTCATTATCTCGTGGTTGCTGAGTTCGAGCCCGGCGTGGGGCTCTATGGTGACGGCTTGGAGCCTGGAGCCTGCTTCAGATTCTGTATGTGTCTCTCTGTCTCTGCCTCCCCCCCACTCATGCTCTCTGTCTCTCTCTCTCAAAAAGAAACAAACATTCACAAAAAGAATGCAATTAAAATTATTTAAAAAAAGAAGAAATGTAGGAATAAGTAGGAGAAATCAAGTAAAGTGGCAGCTGAAGCCTGAAGCGTATAAACAATTTTGTCTAAAAGTTTCCCATTAATTTCCACTCCTCCCGTCCTCGTTTCTGCCATACGAAAGCCGCGACACCCCCGTCTTCTGGCTGCACAACCCAGGCTCACACACTGGGGTCGGAGAAATCATTTGCAACCTGTAAAGAGGCTTAATTCATGATGCTGGAGGTTGCCGCCGTGAAGTACAACACCCTTCCCAGCCGACAATAAAACAAAAACACAAAAGAGAGAAACACTTTGCGGTTTTTCGCGCTGCCTCTGTAAGGAAGTAAATCCTCAGAGTTGTCTTTAAATCTGTCAGAGTAAAGACGTTGGGAGTGTATAGAAGAGATGCTGTGTGAAGAACATTGTTCAAGTTGAGCACACCGCAGCAGAAAGCCATTGTTAACCGTGTATTTTAATGACATCTACGGCTGAAGCCCCACAAGTGCTGGGTCCGTCCTCTGCCCAGGTTCGGGACGTGGCTTTCATCCTTGAGGCAGGCGAGCCCAAGAGAGAAGAATATACACTGGTGTATTCGATAAGGCAGGAAAGAAAAAGAAAAGCCCTGCAGGAAAGGCTCAGATTCTTAAAAGGTAAAGACACGAACTCAGTCCCGTCCTTTCCCCCCTATACAACCTGCCGCCTGCTCTCGGGGGTCCCCAACCTGGAACCGGAAGGGGAGTAGACAAGACAGAAAGGACTCACTCTTCCCACACCCCATTCCACAGACTCTGTGAGGGCAACCAGAGCCCCTGACCTGGCGAGCCGGCGCCTGGCGGGACTGGGTACGAGACTGCGGACGGACATCACAGTTCCTGCAGCCCTGGAGATCTCTTCTTCTCACTATTTCCCGCCACCCTCAGCCTGTACAGAGTCCCCAGTCTGTCCTGCCATCCCCTTTTCACTCAGTTAATGAAGTCATCATTGTGGGGGAGGCAGCAGAGTATAGGGCTTTGGAATAGATCCGGGCACCAGGCGGCCTGGCTTCCATCTTGGTGCAGCCCCTTCCTGTCCAGGAGACCTTGAGTGTCTTCCACCTACATTTTTTTTCCACTCCGGAAACGAAAGTAATAATCACACCTGCCTCATTAGGGTTGTTGTGAGCATTGCTTGACGGTGTTGACATCATCGGCACGCGTTAGGCGTCGTTATTACCCCGGCCTTCCACGTGCCAGGTGCCGCACTGGGTTCCGGAGACCCGTCAGTGAGGCGTGTAGACGTGGTTTAGCCCAGGTGAGCTCAGCCCCTGTCATTGTGCCCTGCGCTTATCAAAACTTGCTTGTCCTGTGTTTCGTTCCATCAGGGCTTATTCTCTGCCATCAAGTTAATATCACAGTGGGCATAATGGGCTTGAGGTAATTGACTTGCATGTTTCCAGCAACTCTCTGGAAATGAGACCTTTACCGTAAGGACTGGCTCCATGGAGAGGAGAATCTGACAGGAATGAGATATATGATATGTAGGTACGTAGGGAGCATGAGGGCCCCTAGAAAGCTCAACTGGAAAACCGATAGCCACTTTGTCTTCCCCTGGGGAGAGACGGACCCACGTCTCCGGGTGACTGAGGTCACCCTCGCTCCGTAGATGTTTGAAATCAAGAAGGTGGACTTGTCATGACTAAAATTTCCTTTCTGTAATATATTACTGTCCTCACATACCAAATGCTGACATCCAGAACTCGGCCTTTTCCTCAAATTATAGCTCCTGTAGCATTACTGCTTTTCTCTTGCTGATGCTTCCTTCCCCATCCTCTACCTCTGCTTCCCTCTCCACACCCTTCTGCCCCCATACAACTGCCTTACCACGTTTTCTGCTGTGAGTTAACCACGTGTCCTGCCGTTGCCATAAAATCCATAACTCCGTCTAAAAAAACCCACATTGGGGCACCCGTGTGGCTCAGTCAGTTGAGCATCCAACCTCAGCTTAGGTCATGATCTCACAGTCCGTGAGTTCGAGCCCCACACTGGGCTCTCTGCTGTTGACCCGGAGCCCGCTTCAGATCTTCTGTCCCCCTCTTTCTCTTCCCCTTCCCGGCTCACACTCTCTGTCTCAAAAATAAATAAACATTAAATAATAATAATAATAATAATAATAATAATAATAAAACCCACACACATCCCAACCCTGCACCCTTGAGAGGGACTGAGGCCTGGAAGAGGCTCTGTACCACACCCACTTTCCAGCCCGTGCAGAGCCCACAGGAAGGACGAGACATCAAAAACAGGCAGAGGCTGGCTTCATGGTCAGTGCTTGTTTCCAGTAAACACGTGAGAAGCTTTCTTAACAAGCTCCTCGCTGCCAGCCAATGATGTGTTTCCCCATGGTGGAGCTGGGGACTACGTGGTCTGTCCTTTTTGTCAAGACAAGAGTTGGTAGTAGCTGCTTGGCCATGCGTTGGGTTTAGAGGAATGGAAACACCTTCTTTGCCCAGGCCAGGTTAGAGAAGTATAGGTAAAGGAGACATAAGTTTCAGCTCTATGTAAAATGGCCTCACATGGACAGGGGGACCGGTATAGCTAAAACAAAGATCTGAAACAAAACAAGTTTTCTAGTTTGGAGACCAGTTGTACGTAAAACCTTGGCTTGCGAGTAACTTATTCTGCGAGTGTTCTGCAAGACGAGCAAACATCTCTCATAAATTTTAACTTGATAAACAAACGATGTCTCGCAGTATGAATAGTACGTGTGGCCGAACGCCCCAGATCACCACTGAGCCAACGGTTCTTGAAATTCGCTTTGATAAACGAGTGCTCTGGATTACAAGCATGCTTGCAGAAGACATGACGCTCACCCACCAAGGTTTTGCTGTGCTTTCCCCTAAAGGTTGAATGATCCTACCCGATGTAGAAGCAAAAACAGTTGCTCGAAATGGAAGACTGGTGATGTATGGATCCCATAGGCCTATGTATGAATGCTCGTATCTTAAAAGCACCATTTTGTCCTTGTGAAAAATTTAGAAAATGCCGAAAACTGTAAAGAAAGAAAAAAAAAACACTTCCACTCCTTCATGTTTCCCCATCTTTGTCTATGTGCACGTGCATACATTTTTAGCACACTTGTAGCATATCACGTACCGCCTACACTTTTCCCCTTATAAGCCATTAGCCTTTCCCCCATGTTAAGTATTTTCTTAATGTGACTTTTGATGGCCACCTACTACTTCATGCCACAGATGTGCTCTAGTTTATTTAATCCATTCCTACCGTGGGACTTCAATTTTTTTTTTTTTTTTTTGCTGTCACAGACAGTATGCAGTGAATCTTCTTTAACCGTGTGTTAGTTAATCCATCTACCGTTTAAGGACTTTTTAAATGTGGAAGACTTCCATGTGGTTGGGATTTAGGGATGGCATGAGAGCCACTGATTCTTTAAAAATGTTGGCGCTCAAAGCCTACATGGTAAGTGATGAGATACACAGCCAACAATAATGTGTGGTCGTTACCATAGAGAGAGGAGACTGAGTTCTTCAACAGGAGAGGGAAAACAACTGCAAGGGTATTTGCATTCTAAAGAGAAAGGCAAACTGTGTGCTTCATGAACAATTTAGAAGAACAATACCGAGACACGTCATGTGGGGTTCTGGGCTGTGAACGGGAGATCAGACGTCTCGGTGGGCTAAGGACTTATATAGAGCCTGTTCTCTGTGTGGACCCCAGATCCAGACTCACAGAACCAAGCTGCCCGCACCCAAATGAGGCTTGTCCACCCTCCGGAGGAAATACATAAGATCGAGAAGAGTGATCAATTAACAAAATGGGTTCGAATCCCAAAAGGAGAAAGAAGTTTTTATTCCTAATATGGCCCAGAAGACACATGTACGCCCCAAACCAGCAATAAGAGATGCATGCAGAAGCATACAGACATGACTTGAGTACAAGCAACATCATTTTAAAGTCAAATAAACCCAGAGGGCTTAATCACAGTTCTCTTGCCTCCCACGAGATACAGCTTCACACTACCTGATACGCCGATCGGAAGTGAGTAGGAAGAAAGTTTGGGAACATTTGTGAGAAAAGCCACCTAGAATGAAGGCGGACAGAAGCAGAAGCTTGCTGTAGTGCCTCCCGAAGATAGTAGGGGAGAGTGTCGGGAGCCTCCTGGACTCATACAGCTTTGGTTCCTGCTGACACAGCACCTGTTTTAGTGATCTGAAAACAGCAAGGAACAGGGATTCACCAGTGGGTAAAGGTGCCTTCTGAGTTCCATGTCAACCGTGGAGCCACCAGGCTTCCCAGACTGTTGTTGTGAGAATATTAAAGGTCTTCCACGATTGCCGCACCCCTAATTTGTGCCGATCGCACAGGAGACCAGGACGGGGAGAGGGTGAAACGTAGCAGCCGGGGCGGGGGCCAGCGGTGGTCCCCATCTGCCACGTGCTCTTCCCGGGACTGCTCCGCTCAGCCGGCCCTCGCTCTGCCGGGGGGCGCTGTGTAGTTCCACACACACTGCTCATCTCCAGACCTCATCCATCACGTTGCCACATAACTCACTGGACTGTGGCATTTCTTCGAGAAAGTGTGTAGGAAGATGACACAGAAGAAAAGTAGGTGGAGAGCTGGGAAGAAGAAAAAGGGGAAGAGGGGCGGGAAAGACTACGACAGGAAGTTTCCCTGTTCCATCGCCTTCTGCTGCCCGCCAGCACCTCGAAATCACGCCTGGCAGGTGGGAGAGCGGTGCCTCTCGCCGTCCCCCACACCCGTGCCAGCTCTGATGGTGAGCTTTGCTACACAAAGGTGTGTTTGCGGCTGCGCGAATCTACACGCTTCGTGAAAACTGTATCCAAAATATAAGGTTCTTGAATTTGAAGCAGCAAGCTCGGATGTTAATCTGCCAATAAAATATCGGGGGGCTTCCTGGGGGTAACTACGAAGACTATACTTGGAAAGAAATGCGTCCAGACTATCCACAATCAAGTGAAGCGTGGTCTTGTCTTTCAGCCTCAAAACTCTGCCCAGCTCTGGTGAAAACACTCTCTCCGTTCCCTCCCTCTCTCCCTAGGGCTTGACCGGTGGGAATCCACTGGGTTGTGAGTTCACTGCCCACCAAGTGCGGCTCACCTCCCCTTTCCCAGCCTCCCCCGAGGGACACCCAGCCCAGCGGCTCTCTTGAGACGTCCAGTTTACGGCCACCTGTAACTGAGCATTGCCAAACCTCCATGCAGGTTGCAAACCTCACACTTTTGGCTTTCAGTGTAACTTAAGGTATGACAAAATTTCAGAATTTCAGCAAGCTGAACCTCAGTGTGAACTTCCTCCCACCCGGGTAGGAGCCCAGGTCGAACTGGGAGGAGAGCTGGTGCGCAAAGGAGGGGCCTTCGTGGGTTATGTTCGTTATAGAGAGACTGTGGGACTTTTCCTGCAGAAATGGTGAGTAGTTCTGAGCTGTGCCGGTGTCAGAACCACAGAGGTCTTTGCCTGTCACCCCCACCCCGGGCAGCAGTCTGCTCGTAAACCTGCACAGTCACCTGGAGACTTGCGGGAAGCGCCTTGCCAGGTATATGGAAACCGTTCTCCAGAAACCCTGCAGATTCCCCTGAAAAGACTCACCAGCCTTGGAACACTTAATAGTTGTGTGTGTGGTTTTTTTTTCTTTCACATTTCTTCCTATTTGATTTTTTTTTTCCAAGAAAATCCTATAAGCCTCGGGCTTCCCAGCCCTGAAATTGCCCTTGTAGGGGAGATTTGTGACTGTGATGTTCAGCATCACCGTCATTTTTATTGTTATGTCAGCTTCCCCATGAGTTTGCAGAGTGCCTTTGTTTGTCTGGACAGTTTCCAGACTGTTCAGTGTATACTGATGAGCTACTTTTTACCTGCCTTGCAAATTCCATCTGTTTCCAAGCCCAGCTCAATTCCCCTTTCTTGGGGCCTTATCCCAGGCTCAGCCCAAATCAGTTACCATCTTCTCCATATTCCCACAGTATTTATCTGCATTCCAAACATTCCGAACAACCCAGTTACCATAGGCCTACCGCCTCAATGCAGGCATATGTGCCTTCATGGCAGGTAATATGTATATGCCTTACAGAACCTGTCCCAGTGATGAGCCCACGTAGGTGAATACGTTTGTAACATTTAAAATACTTACTGACCGACGATGTAATTGACAGAATTTCTAGCAGCCTGGGACAGCTCTGTGAATCTGCCTGGCCTGGTGAGGTGAAAGGTACACACACTTCTTTGTGTATATTATAGGCAAGTGACCTTGAAGGTGAACGTGCTCCATTCTGGTTCACTTGAAGACGTGTACAGAAGTCTTGTAGACTGTGCAAGTTAGAATGGAGGTGATACAGGGACCACCCCACCTCACCTTTATTTTATGCGTGTTCATTTGGCATATGCCTTCTTACTTAATTGGCGTGTATCTGTGAGTCTTCCATTCTCGAAGGCAGTATTTCTCAAACTTTATCAAGCGGCAGAATCTAATGGAGAGCTTCTTAAAAGTCCAGATTGCTGGACTCCAGCCCAGAGTTTCGGATTGGGTAAATCTGGGCTGGGTCCCACAGATCTGCATTTCCAACAAACTCCCACATGATGCTGACTACACTTTGTGTAACTGCCAGCTGCTTTCCACCCTAGTCCAGGTTAGGGGCTGCTCTGGGCCCCCACAACACCCAAGGCCAACCCTTGTCATGGCTTCTGTCACACTGTGTTTTAATATATTTGTTATGCCTCTCATCCCCTGGACACATAGGAACTACTATGATTCATCTGTGGCTCTTGTCTAGCACAAAGCCTACCGTATGGTAGACGCTCAAAAAATACTTGATGAACGTTAAGAGGGGTAGAGGCCCAAGAAAGAACTTCTCTGCCATTCAGCCCCCGAAAGAAAATACTACCTAATTTGTAACTGCCAGACTGGAGTTCGTAAGAAATCACATCCTTTCGGAGAGTACGCAAAAGACCGCGGACTCACAGCTTAGCCGGGTCCATCCACATCCAGGTGCGGGCCAGTGCAGGGGTGTAGGCACAGTACTGCGTGGGGAGCATATGCCACCGCAGCCCAGTCACTGCCCTCAAGGAGCACATGACCCACTGAGGAGACCACATACAGCAAAGAGGGGAAATCACTAAAGACTGGCTCTCGGCAAGGAAGAGGACTTGGGGCAGGATGAGGGATTTGAACAAAGTGGAGAAGTTGTGACTCCGTGAGAGGTGACTCAGACAGCAGCACAGACTAATAGCTCCAGAGTCTGAGTGTCGGGGGCCCAGTCCCGGAGCCACTGCTTTCCGGGTGTGTGAACTCAGGAAGCTACTCCCCTTCTCTGGGCCTCAGTTTTTCCATCTGTAAACAGGGATGTAATAGTACAAACACCTGGCACCTACCAAGCGTTCAGTAAGTATCATGACCATTGCTCGTATGATTCTTTTATTCAGAGAACTTCGTATGCCAGATCCACTGCGCATCAGCCCTCCAGCCACTTAGTTCTCGGAATATTTCTCGCGTCGCACATGCGAGAACACAGAGGAGACAACTGGACTCTGGTGTGTTGGAGAGGGGAGACAATTGAGTGTTTACTGAGATAGTGTGCCTGGCCAGCCTTGTGAAGTTCATTTTACGTGAATAATAATGAAATGTCTTTCTCATTTATCAGATTGCATCCCATCTATTCTCATGACCTAATTTACCACCATAAAGGTCAAAAAACTCTGAATTTTAATATTATCATTAGTAACGTAAACTCAGCAGGTGAAAATTATGATAGTGGGTGCTTTGTAGCGGAGAAAAATAAGAAATGTCATACTGAGAAATGGACTGGGAAAATAACATGCCAGGAGCACCATAATACAATTAATCTTTACCAGCAATAGAGTCAGTATCATACAAGATAAATCAAACCAACTAATTCTGGATGCACATACATACATTTAAAAGTAGTTCGCTTTAGTTTCTTCTGTTTGCTCCTCCGTTTTTATTGGTTAAGGAGATTTTTCATGTCAGTATGTTTGCAAGGCTATGAAGGGTATGTACTTGCATAGGCAGAGCGGCGTGGGGGACATTTTTTACACACTGAAGAGAAACACACAACTGTGTTTGAGGCCAAGTGTGTTTGGGAACACCTACAAATGGCATATAGCAAAACTAAAAATAAAATACTACAGCTTACACTTTAAATAATGAACGGAGTTATTAGACTACAAAGGAATGTTTTCCCACCTTTAGCTCATTGGTATTTAATATGACTGTCACAAGACTATGCCAAAAGAAAGCCACTCATTTGCCAGCTTGAGACCACGGTCTGAGCATGGTGTGAACTGTCATAGCCGTAATTAAGTTATGATCCAGGCAGCAGTGACGCTCTTACTATTTAATGGGAAACATTACAAAACTGAAATTAGTCTTTCCTGTCAAAGTCTCCGTTCTCTTATTAAAAGTACATGTGGGAGAATCCCTATTTTTCAAATAAGAGCCAGATATGTATACATGTGTGTGTATATATACGTATACGTGTGTGTATATTATGTTCTAGAGAGAGAGGGGGGAAGGTTATATATGAGATATAAAAGGTAAATATCTGAATGTTAATAATGCTTACGGCTGGGTAGGCAAATTTGAGTTAATTTCTATTTTCTTTTTATATTTTATAACTTTTCCCCACTGAAAAGATGTATATATCAAATTTGTATTAAAAAAAAACAAGAGAAGTTATTAACTAAGAATTAAAGCAAACTGGAGAACTGTCTTAAGTTTGGGAAAGGAAAGGAGAAGAACAAGGTTATAAGCTTATCATGGTCTCCAGAAGAGTGAATATTTAAATTCAAAATATATCGAAGGCATTAATAATAGATGCAAACGAAAAATTCACTTTTTACCTTCTTCAATCCAAAATAGTGAAGAAATGATTTTACTTTAAAATGATGCTACAGCAAATGCATTTAGAAACTGAAAGAATGCAAAATAGCCAAAGCGACTGCACTGGCTTTTTCACTGTCCCCTGCAATATATTCCTCAAAGTCTTCTTGTAAATCACCCACCCCAGGCCAAGCGTCCCGACCAGACCCTATGACGACCGGTTAGTTTGACCTATGATTACGCTCTCTCTGTGTGGTAACAGATTGATCAGATTGATTTAATTCACAACTTATTACTGAGAGTCCACTCGTTACTCTTTCAAAAGATACTGGTTGCAGGTACGCTGTGTACAAGGGACTGTTCCAGGTGCCGAGGACGTTGTTCCTGTGTCGCGAAAGGATTAAAGGTAGAGCAGTCTCTCTGAGTCTGGGCAACTCGCGATGGTGACAGGGAGCCTTGGTAATACTTCTGCTGGGACAGCAGGTGTGCGCTGGGACTGTGCAGGAGGGAGAGAGACGCAAGGTGGGCTGGAAAGTCATTCCCAGCCAACCGCTCTCCTGAGCTCATGCGCCATATTTCCAGCTGCCTTTCCGAGGCCTCACATCCGGTATTTCTAAATTATTGGAGCCTGTACTTCTCATTCTTTGTGCCCTCTGATTCTAGTATCGTTATTCTGCTAGTCATCCGGACTTCACTTATTTAACTCTTTTTTAACTCTCCTCTTTCCTCTGTTTCACACACGGAAGCTGTCCATTCTCCCTTTAGAATGGCTTCTGTGTCCCCTCGTCCAAAGAAAGTCTGTCACCACCTAACGACAGCAGGCAGCCGGGCCCCATCCCTGCTAACGCTGCTCCTTGGCCAAGCCCCTGCTGGCCTTCTGCCTTGCTCCGCTTTGCTTTCATGACTATGCAAGAGCCAGTCTGGCTCCGAACGGGCAAGGCCTGTAGGCAGCGCTCAGAAGAGGATTTGATCCTAGTGTTCAACGGGCATTTTTCAGTTGACGAGGATTGTAACAGGTGCCAGGAGGGCGTTCGAGAGAGGCAGCCTCGCACAGTAATTAGGACTCTGGAGTGAGACAGCATTGATTCGAATATGACATCTGCTGCTTCCTAGTTGTGTGATCTTAGGCAAGTCATTAGCCTCTGTATGCCTCACTTTCCTCGTCTGTAAAAGGGGAATGCGGTAATACCTCATAGGGCTGTTATAAGGATTAAATGAGTTCACATTAGTAAAGTTCTTATAATACTGGCTGCATGTAGTAAACACTCTATAGTATTTATTAAATAAATATAACCAGGAATGACAAGACAAGATGGCTACCAGGAGAAATACTGTATCTGGATAGCTCTGGCACCTAAACCACACGGAGCTTTCACCTGTCCTTCTTGAAAGGGTCCACTTAACAGCCTGCAACCAGTTCTCACCTATCTTAATCTTTGCAATTGGAAATCTTAGAAAACGCAGTTCCTGGAGCCTCTGAGGACATAATGCATGCCCTCTGGGTCCAACAATGGAACCCCAAGGAGATGGGACATCTTGGCACGTCACAGGGGGATGCACTGCGAGGCAGCTAACCGCAGGAGCCCTGCATGTCTGCTTCCACATGGTCTCTCTGAGGCTCCCCTCATGCAGACCCTGATCATCAGGCTTCTGAGGAAGGGGCACAGGTCAGTGAGTGCCCATGACCCTTGGGGTTGACGGCACCAAGCTTCAGCAAGTGGGAAGATTAGCAAGGACTTGCGACTTCCTACCCACAGAAAAATTCCCCAGATCCCGCTCACTCTTGGGGACCGAGGCAGTCTTTCTTTCCTTTGAACCATAAGAAAACTTGAAGCTTCCTCAGGTACTCCTTCTCATCCGTCCTTTCCTCATCCATGTGTTTCTTCACTGCTTTTCTCCCTCTGCTTCCTCTTTCCTTTCTAAACGAAATCCAGGATAAGTACATGTTGTCTGTACTGACTTGGCTGCCTTATTCTGAAGGGAAGTTCCAAGTCAGGGAAAAGGACACAGAGCAGGCATGGGATTCTGGTGCAAGAGGACGCTGCAGAGATTGTGTGCTTCAAATCCCACTTTTTACGAACAAATAATGAAACAAGGGCACACAGCAAGTCAGTAGCAATTAGAACCAGTCTTCTGTGTCCAGATCCATTTTTTCCACTCTCCCAGACCATTATTTAAGGGCCATTCCCTCATTTGTCAGCCACTGGGCACCTGCTCCGTGATAGCCACTGGCCCATCAAGAAAAGTGTGAAAGGCGCCTCCATTCTCTTTCCTCCCCTGACCACAGTTATAATCTTCTGAGGAATAGCTTGACAGTTATTCGAGACTGTCTTGTCACTTGATGGATTGCCGTCGGTACTTAGAAAAAAAACGTGAGTAAAGGATATTGAGGTAGCTGATTAGCATCTTGACTGTGGTCTCCAGGGCCCCTCGATTCACAAGGTGTGATGTTTAATGGTAGGGCTTAGGAGCAAACAGCAAAACAAGGCCCCGGAACAAGGAAAATAGGGAAGGAATGCGAGCCTTATGGTGCGGTGCCGGCAGATGGGAGGTGACGTGGTGAATCTTTGCCCTGCTGATCTTGACGACTGTCCCACTCACCTTGTACTAGTGGCTATAGAGCCCACCAGCCCTCGGAGTGCCACAGGGGAGTCACACGGTGAAGGTCTCGCTACTCAGTGTGTGGGGAGGGATGTCACTCATTATGGTATTCAGTGAAGTAGTCAGCTCTTACTGGCTGTGCTGTACCATTTTGTCATCTATATGTGACTGGCTCCTTTGTATTTCTTTTTAAATTATCAGGATAGTGGGATAGTAAGACAACCTCAAACATTTAGAAAATAGAAAATATGCACAGTTTGAATGCCCCCACAGTCACCACTTTTGCCTACGTGTTTTCATATAATGGCAGTCAAGGTCTTATACAGAATTCTTGCACGGATTCGGTACCCCAAGTATGCGTTATACACCTGTTCTGTATCCAGTCAGTCCTGAGAATAATAAAAGTGAAGACCGATGATAGAAATGATGCCACAGTATATATTTCTTGACGTTTACAGTTCAAAAGCACTGTCTCACATAGGACATTTGGCTTTCACAGCAACTTTGGGTCCTTATCCATGTTTTACATAAGAGAAAGCTAAGTTGAGCCTAAAGTTAACATACATAATGGTGACAGATTGAGAACACAGTTTCCATCAGCCACGCTGCCTCACTTGCTTGGAAATGGTGACTGCCCTAAAGGCGTTGATGATTTTGCTGAAAAAACAAAGTCAGATGAGTCAGTTCTATCAAAATGTATAAATGATCAACTGCCACATAAGTGACATAGAAAATGTGCAGCGATAAGGAAAACTTGCAAACAGCCTGGAAGAAAGGCCTCTGAGAGATAAGGGACTTGTACTATGTGTAAAATGTAAGCAGGAAGTGATGAAGAAAAGGGAGGAGGCTTTCGAAGGCTTTCGAAGAACATATCTGGACATAATATATACAGAAGATAGGCTATTTTTGGTGGGATTGAACCGGAAATGCCAGCTCTGATCTGACATCTTCCCATAGGGCATCAGAAAGCATCCACGTTTTAAACTGGAGAGTGACAAAGTGAACGTGGCATTTTAGATAACTGGTCTGGTAACCTCATGTAAGATAGATTGGAAAAGGAAGAGACCAGAGGAGGAGACAAAGTAGGAGGTTCTCGCGGTAGTCAAAGAGCTGATAGCAGAGTGCCAATAATAGAGACGGGAAGGGGCCAGGAGAGACATTGCACAGAGAGCTGATAGAATTCGGATCTAGAGAGGTCTTAGAAGCACTTAGGGGACAGGAGAGAAAAAAATCAAAATAAGATAAATATTCCAAGCCCCTGCAGGTGGAAGAATGTTGGTCCTACTAATAGATATGGAAAAGTTAGAAGAGGCTGCAGCCTGACAGGTGAGATGGATTGGATTTTGGAGAATTTTGGAAGACCCACATCAGGCAGGACCTGAGCTCAGACTTTTTTTTTTTTTTTAATGAGGACATTTGCTTAAATAAAGCTTTACACAGAAGTCCTGTGTTCGAAAACAGAAGAAAGCAGTAAAAGAGTGGGAATTCTAGAGGTCTGCTCTTGGAACCTTCCACATCACCTCTGTAGAGCCGATAGGACTCCCTCGAGCATTATTCAGAGATGACTACTTCGCCCAGCACCCTCATTTGTAGACAATTGATCTGAGGCTTGTAGAGGTTAAGTAACTTGCCCAAAGTCAACCAGTTGTTAGTGGAAGAGTCCAGGCTAAAACTCTAGTATGTGGTGCGTTTTGTGCCACCTCATGGCCACCCTCACGCTGGATTCAAGCTGGGTAGTGGCAGATTCAAGCAGACAAGCCCAGTGGTCAGCCAGTGAAAAGAATAGAAGTTAAAGAGCTCAGTGTGATGACCGTTGAACCCAGGAGAATGAAAGCCCTCTGGTAAAAGGGAATAGAGAAGAGAAAGTGGTGACGGAACTCTGGCAGTTCCCAAAGTTAGAGTATAAGAGGAACAAAGTAACGCCCTTCTCCATGTGTAATGGGCCAGCAGAGGGAATTTAAAAACCAGTGAAAACTAAACAAACTTTAGGAGGAAAAAGACCAGGACCTTTTCTGTAACAGGAGCAAGTGTGACAGATGTCAGCGATGTCAGACATCACATGGTAAGAGACAGAAAAACAGTCACTGAGAATCTTTCAAAGGACAGTTTCATGGGCTGATGGATGAGAGAGTGGAGATTTCACGTGGGAAGGCAGTAGACATAGTGGGTGTATACCACATATTCAAGCAGCTTTGTAATAGCAAAGAAATAGCAGCAAAGTTAAGGATTAAGGTCACGAGAATAATGAAATGCAAGGGATAACAAAAGGAGTCTATGAAGCTGGAGAAGCCATGTTCTTGGTTCTTAGGGGTTTGGTGGATGGAGGGGAACGAAAACAAAACAACAGGGACACTTCTAGATCAGCAAATTAGTGAGAAAGAGCTTTTCTACGTGGATCAATTCCTTTGGTCATTTCTCAAAGTGATTGACAAGGATTCTTAGAGGAGAAATTTCTGCCTTCAAGCAGCTGACTCTTAAAAAGTCTTTGAAAAAGTCCATGGTATCTAGTTTCCAGTTATTGAAAACCTCTTCTTCCAGCTCTTTAATGATTCCTTCTAAGTGTCACAGAAATTAGAGTTAAAAGGTGGGCTGAGAAAAGATTTGTTAGGTAATCGTGTCCATTCTCTTGCCAAGTGCAGAATTGTTACCCATTGGGCATTTTGTAGACTGGAGTGCTTTTTACTGTGTCAAGTGAATGGTGTTTCCACCACTTGCCTTGGAATACTATTTCATAATCCTATTGATCTCACCGCGAAGAGACTTGTGATCCCCATCCTCATGTTCTTTCCTACTTACACTTGATATACCATTAACAGTTTGTCCTTAGTAACCTTCTCGTAATCCTGTCTCCTCTTATCCACATCTAGTCTGCAGTCTTCAGGCATCTGAAACCCCGTCTCCCTAACATCTAGTAGACACATAATTCTTCAGGGCTTGTCACGTCATCAGGGTAGAGGATTTCGATGCGATAAAAGATAAAGCGTCTTCATCATTTTACGTTTCTAATGATGAAACTTTTCTATTCTGAGAAGGTCCCTTCCATTTTCTAGAGATGTGGGCTGAGAGGGAATAATAAAAGCAGTGATATTTTTAAGAAAGGGGCAAAGCCTTTCTAACTTGCGATCTAATGTCCCAGTAAAAAAAAGTGTCCCTGATTACTTAATAGCTATGTTGGAACATCCTCAGTGGAGAACATGAAATTCATAGGCGGAGTCATAGATTTCAACTACGTTTCTTCCAGGGTTAGAGATGAAGCATACACTGGTTATGGCCTCTG
The DNA here is from genome assembly GCF_018350215.1 of Panthera leo. NCBI lineage: Eukaryota > Metazoa > Chordata > Mammalia > Carnivora > Felidae > Panthera > Panthera leo. The sequence continues at coordinate 27,225,408 of NC_056679.1, forward strand.
ATACCCTTGAAATCATATTCTTGAAATGTACTCTTTTTTTGACTATTTTTTATTTACTATCTATTTACTAATAGTGTTTACTATTATGGCTGATTTGTGCCTAATGTGATGGGTTGTTCTCAGAAAAGGTCTTGGCAAGCCCTCTTTTGAGGACTTTGGGCCACCAAGCAGCCATCCCAGGCTTCACCAGATTTATCCTCATGGATCCAACAACCTGATCATTGCCCCACAGAGGCACCCAGATGGAAGCTCATGCAGTGAGCTATGTGACAGGAGAGGAACACTGAGCTTGGGGAATTCACCTCTTCTATATCAAGTAGTAAGTCAGACTTTTCTTTGTCCCAGAAGGAGGGGACATGAAGGTTGCTGGCTGCAAACACAAATGGCCTACAGAAAGAGCTGTCCGGGTCTTGCTTCTAAGCTCAAAAACCTCTACATCCTATTTTTCTCCAAAACATCTTGACAAGATGTCATGGAATACTTAAGTTCAACATTTCCAACCTTGAAGGCATCATCTCCTATACTTGCTGTTTTCCGGTTCACCAAGGTACTTGCTTGTCCTTACATTTACTCATCCACCAGGCCATCAGATTTTTTTAGTTCTACCTCTTAAGTAGCTCTTACACTTTGCACTCTACACACCACTGATGTGGTTTTGAACCCTTATCATGAAAAGTAAACAATAAACAGGCTATTTGCAGTAGACCCCAACTTGGCATCCCTGCCTCCAATTTCCTTTCCCTCCGAATGATTTTCCTAACATGCGGAATCACTCACGTAACTCCTCTGCTGAACAACCTTCAGTACTTAAGCTTTCCAAGTAAAATCCAGACTCCTTATCATCATCTACCTACTTTTCCAGCTTCATCTACCGACATTTCCCATAAGCTTTCTTACAGACCTTTTATAAAAGACTTGCTTGCTGACCCTGAGGGGGGGGGGGGGGCACACACTTCTTGACACTTTAGACTCAGTATCCTGAACACATTAGCATTACTTGGCATACAGTAGGCATATAATACACATATGCAGCATAAATATTCATTGGATGGCTGAACAGAAAACCGGGCTTAGCTGAAAATGCGACAGAGGTGTGACTTGGGAAATTATTTAGCCCCACATTCTCTCTGTATTCTTTGCCTCAACCAGTCATGATGAAGGAGCTCTTGTGACAAACATTGGATGACCATTTAGATTTGTAGGCACTAAGGGGAAACATGGAAAGAGGGGATAGAAGTTGCAAATATGCTGCTTTGTTTTTTGTTTTAATTAATTAATTTATATTTCATTTTATTTTCTTTTAATTCCAGAGTAGTCAGATTCAGTGTTGCATTGGTTTCAGGTGTCCAATATGGTATTTCAGCAGTTCCACACATCACGCAGTGCTCATCATGGCAGGTGTACTCCTTAATCCCCATCACCTATTTCCCATCCCTCCACCCACCTCCCCTCTGGTAACCATCAGTTTGTTCTGGTAACCATCAGTCTCTTTCTTGTTTTGCCTCTCTCTCTCTCTCTCTTTCCTTTGATCATTTGTTTTGCTTCTTGAATTCCACATATGAAAGAATCATATGATGTTTGTCTTCTTTGACTCATTTTGCTTAGATCCTCTGTATCGTCATCCATGTTGTTGCAAATGGCAAGATTTCATTCTTTTTATGGCTGAATAATATTCCACTGTATATATAGACCACCTCTTCTTTATCCATTCGTGAACTGATGGATAGCTTCCCTATCTCGGCTATTGTAAATAATGCTGCAATAGCCATAGGGCTGCACATATCCCTTGGAATTAGTGTTTTTTGTATTTTTGGGGGTAAATACCCAGTAGTGCAATTACTAGATCATAGGGTAGTTCCTTTTTAACTTTTGAGAAACCTCCGTATTATTTTCCACAGTGCCTTTACCAGTTTGCATTCCCACCAGCAGTGCAAGAGGGATCCTTTTTCTCCACACCCTCTCGAACACTTGTTTTTTGTGTTGTTAATGTTAGCCATTGTGACAGTTGTGAGGTGATAGGTCATTGTAGTTCTGATTTACATTTCCCTCATGATTAACGATATTGAACAACTTTTCTTGTGTCTGTTGGCCATCTAGATGTCTTCTCTAGAGAAATGTCTGTTCATTTCTTCTGCCCATTTTTTAATTGGATTATTTGTTTTTTGGGTGTTGAGTTGTGTAAGTTCTTTATATAGTTTGTATAATAACCCCTTACCAGATATGTCATTTAAAAATATCTTCTCCCATTCAGTAGGTTGTGTTTTAGTTTTGTTGTTTCCTTTTCTGTGCAGAAGCTTTTTATTTTGATGTAGTCCTGTTTATTTGTCCTTTTGTTTCCCTTGCCTCAGGAGACATCTAGAAAAATGTTGCTATGGCTGATGTCGGGGACATTACTACCTATGCTCTCATCTAAGATTTTTATGGTATCAGGTCTCCCATGTCTTTCATCCATTTTGAGTTTATTTTTGTGTATGGTGTAAGAAAGTGGTCCAGGTTCCTTCTTTTGCATATAGCTGACCAGTTTTCCCAGCACTTTTTCTTGAATAGACTTTTCCTGTTGGATATTTTTGCCTCCTTGATTAAATATTCACTAACTATATAATTGTGGGCTTATTTCTGGGCTATTCTATTCTATTCTATTCTATGGATCAATGTGTCTGTTTTTGTGCCAGAACCATACTTCTTTGATTACTGCAGCTTTGCAGTATATCTTGAAATCTGGGACTGTGATACCTCCAGTTTTGTTCTTCTTTTTCAAGGCTGCTATCGCTATTCAGGGTCTTTTGTGGTTCCATAGAAATTTTTTGGATTCTTTACTCTAGTTCTGTGAAAAACACTATTGCTATTTTAATAGAGATTGGATTAAATCTGTAGATTGCTTTGTATAGTAGGAACATTTTAACAGTATTTGTTCTTCCAACCCATGAGCATGTAATGCCTTTCCATTATTTTTTATCATCTTCAATTACTTTCATCAATATTTTATACTTTTCAGAGTACATACAGGTGTTTCATCTCCTTGGTAAAGTTTATTTGTAGGTATTTTATTCTTTTTTCACACAATTGTAAATGAGACTGTTTGCTTAATTTCTCTTTCTGCTGCTTCATTATTAGTGTATAGAAATGCAACATATTTCTGTATATTGATTTTATATCCTGCAATCTTGCTTATTTCATATATCGCTTCTGGTAGTTTTTTTTTTTAAGTCTTAGGATTTTCTTTATAAAGAATATTATGTAATCTGCAAATAGTGAAGGTTTTACTTCTTCCTTACCCATTTGGAGGCCTTTTATTTCTTTCTCTTATGTTTACTGTAGCTAGGACTTACAGTACTATGTTCAATAAAAGTAGTGAGAGTGGAGTGGACATTCTTTTCTTGTTCCTGACCTTAGGAGAAAAGCTCTCAGTTTTTCACCATTGAGTATGATGTTAGCTGTGGGTTCTTCATATATGTCCTTTACTACATTGAGGTATGTTCCCTCTAAACCTGCTCTTTTGAGGTTCCCTCTAAACCGGCTTTTATCATGAATGGATGTTGTACTTTGTTAAGTGCTTTTTCTGCATCTATTGAAAATGATAATATGGTTTTTATCCTTTCTCTTGGTTTTATATATCACATTGACTGATTTGTGAATATTGACCTACCCTTGCATGCCAGGAATAAATCCAATTGATCATGGTGAATGATTTTTTTTTTCATGGTAAATGATTTTTTTTAATGTATCATTGGATTCACATTTCTAATATTTTGTTGATGATTTTTGCATCTATGTTCACCATAGATACTGGCCTATAGTTTTCTTTTTTGTGCAGTCTTTATTTGGCTTTGGAATCAGGGTAATTCTTCTATCCTGGAATGAATTTGGAACCTTTCCTTCCTCATCTGGTTTTTGAAACAGTTTGATAAGAATAGGTATTAACTCTTCTTCAAATATTTGGTAGAACTCACCTGTGAAGCTGTCTAGTCCTGGACATTTGTCTCTGCGCCCCCTGGATCTGGATTTTTGTTTCCTTCCCCAGATTTGGGAAATTTTCAACTATCATTTCTTCAAATAAATTTTATGTTCCTTTTTATTTTTTTCTCCTTCTGGGATCCCTATATTGCAAATGTTATTATGCTTGATGGTGTCGCTGGGTTCCCCAAGTCCATTTTCATTTTTTATTTATTTTTTCCTCTCTTCTGTTCAGCTTGTTTTCCATTACTCTGTCCTCCAGGTCACTGATCCGTTCTTCTACTTCCCCTAATCTGTTTATTCTATCTAGTGTATTTTTAATTTCAGTTATTGAATTCTTCATCTCTGACTGGTTCTTTTTTATGCTTTCGATCTCTTTTTTAAGGGTCTCACTGAGGTCCTCCACTCTTTTCTCCAGTCCAGTGAATGCATTTGTGATCATTCCTTTAAATTCTCTATGAGGCACGTTACTGATCTCTGTTTTGTTTAGCCCCCTTGCTGTGACTTGTTTTGTTCTTTCATGTGGGACATATTCCTCTGCCCCCCTATTTTGTCTGACTGTGTCTCTTTCTGTGTGTTTGGAATGTCAGCTACGTCAGAAGACATCCTATAGTGCCACGAAGCGCGGTGTCCCTTCTCCACCAGAACCTGGAGCTTCGGGGGCGTCTCCTATGAATGTTGTGTGCACTCTGCTGTTGTGTCTCAGCTGCAGTGTGCCTCCGGTCCAGTCGTCTGCAATGGCTGCCTTTGCCTGTTGAGGGCAGGGTTTTGGTCCCTATGTTGTTAGTGGGCCATTCTGGGCTGCCCCGGGCTTGAGTTGAGTCAGACCAGGCATTTGCTAGAGATCCAGTAGCACCAAACTTGCAGGGTGCTTTCCTTGTGAAAGCTTCCTGAGAAGCTTTCATTGGTGGGTGAGGCCTGCGGCCATCCAGATGTCTGCCCCCAGCCCACTTCTGGGGCTGTGTAGTTGGACTGCTGTGTGTGGTTCTCTTCCACGCTCCTTGGGGCAAGAGTCACGTTGGAGCGGTGCTGGCCCCTGTTGCACGTGCTTGTGTCCTGCCAGGCTTGTGGCACGGCTTTGGATGGGCTCTGGCCAAGGGCGTATTGTAGGGGTACGTCTGCAGGATAATTTGGGGGCAGGGCACACGGTGTTAGCAAATGCACCCGTCTGCTGTGGACCTGCTTTTATAACACCCCCGCTGCAGGGCTGGTGGGGATGAGTCCACAGGATAGCGAGGGGCCAGGGCAGGGGGTGTAGGCAAGGTCCTGTTGGTCTGCTGCGGGATGTGACCTCCACCTGCCTGGATGGAGGCGGATCAACAGAAAACAGCAGGGGTGGGGCATGCACTATTAGCTAGGTTTTCGGGTCTGCTGTGGGAGCAGAGGCCCGGCTCAAGGGGGCGTGTCCACAGGAAAACAAGGGGTGGGGTGCACTGTTAGCAAGTTAGGTAGTGAGTTTGGCACACTGCTGGTTCCCACAACCATTGCTGCTGAGTGTCTATGTCTCTGGCAGGTCAATGGTACCCTCCAGCCCCATAGTTCCTGGAGAAGCCTCCCAGCAGTCCCTGCCCCTCCAGCACATGCTCTCAGATTAATAGACAAATCTCCCTCTCGTATACCCCAGGCTTTTTTCAAAGTGCTGCTTCTGTGTCGTATCTCTGCAGGGCTGTTTTTGTGCTCTTTTAGGGCATGGACTCAGTTTCCTCTTGCCTTGCTGGCTCACAGAGAGAGGAGCCCATTGATTTTTAAAGTTCCAGGAGTAAAGTCCTGCTAATCGTAAGAACTCATGAAATCATGCCCCTGTGGTTTTCAAAGCCAATGGATGGGGATTCGTCTTTCCTGTGCGGGTTCCCTGTGCCTGGGGTGCCTCGGGTGAGAGTCATTTGTCTCCCCACTCCATACCCACAGTGTCCCTCCCTCCCTCCTGCTTATAGCCTCGTGGGTCCATTTAGCTCCCAAACATGTCTCTCTACTTTCTAGCCTCTTTGGTGGGGCTTCCTCTCTGGTGGCATCAGTGGGATAAGGTGAGCTTACTCCACCATCTTCCCTGAAGGTGTTTCTATTTTTAATTTTCTGAGGAATCTCCATACTGTTTTCCACAGTGACGATGCCAATTTACATTTCTACCGGTGGTGCACAAGTGTTCCTCTTTCTTCACATCCTCACCAACACTTGTCGTTTCTTGTGTTCTTGATTTTAGTCATTCTCACAAGTGTGAGGTTATAGCTCATTGTGGTTTTGATTTGCATTTCCCTGGTGATTAGTGATAGTGAGCATTTTTTCATATGACTATTGGCCATCTATTTGCCTTCTTTGGAAGAATTGGCCATCTATAGGTCTTCTTTGGAAAAACGTCTATTCAGGTCCTCTGCCCATTTTTAAATAGGATTGTTTGGAGGGTTTTTGGTGTTGAGCTGTGTAAGTTCTTCATATATTTTGGATATTAAGCCTTTTTGGGATATATCATTTGCGAGTATCTTCTCCCATTGAGTAGGTTGCCTTTTTTGTTTTGTTGTTAGTTTCCTTCACTGTACCAGAGCTTTTTATTTTGATGCAGTCCCAATAGTTTATTTTTGCTTCTGTTTCACTTGCCATGGGAGACATATCTATAAAAAATGTTGCTAAGGCCAATGTTTGGGAATTTACTGCCCGTGTTTTCTTCTAGGATTTTTACATTTTAGGTTTCAGGTCTCATATTTAGGTCTTTAATCCATTTGAGTTTATTTTTGTGTACGGTGTTAGGAAGTGGTCCAGTGTTTTTTTTTTTCCCCCCTGCTGTATATTCATGCCTCCTTTGTCATAGATTAATTTACCATGTAAGTGTGGGTTTCTTTTGAGGCTGTCTATTCTGTGCCCTTGATTTATATATTTGTTTTTGTGCCGGTACCATATTGTTTCAAAAGCTGTAGTTTTGTAGTATCTCTTGAAATCTGGAATTCTAAGACCTCTAACTTTTTGTTTCTCAAGACTGCTCTGGCTATTCAAAGTCTTCTCTGATTCCATTCACATTTTATGAGTATTCTCGTTTTGTGAAAAATACTGTTGGTATTTTAATGGCGGGGGGGGGGCACTAAATCTGTAGAGTGCCCTGAGTAGTATGGACATTTAAAAATATTCTTCTAAAACCACATCTGTTTGTTTGTGTCATCTTTAGTTTCTCTCATCAGTGTTTTATAGAGTACAGGTCCTTCACTTTCTTGGATAAGTTTATTCCTAGGCATTTTATTCTTTTTGGCACAATTGTAAATGGAGTTATTTCTTGATTTCTCCTTGTGCTAGTTCATTATTAGTGTATAGAAACACTGCTGATTTCTGGGTATCACTTTTGTATCCTGCCACTTTACTGAATTCATTTATTACTTCTAGTAGTGTTTCGGTGGAGTCTTTAGGATTTGCTATATATAGTAGTAGGTCATCTGCAAACAGTTTAACTTCTTCTTTACCAATATGGATCCCTATTTCTTCACTGACTGCTATGGCTAGGACTTCCAGTATTATGTTGAATAAAAGTGGTCCAGTTCCAGATCTTAGAGGACAAGCTCTGTTTTTCCCCATCGAATATGATGTTAACTGTGGGTTTTTCATATATGGCCTTTATTATCTTGAGGTCTGTTCTCTCTACACCCACTGTGTTGAGAATTTTTATCAATCGTGGATGTTTAATTTTGTCAACTGCTTTTCTGCTTCTACTATGATCCTATGATTTTTTTTATCCTGTTTTGTTGATGTGATATATCATGTTAATTGATTTGTGACTACTGAACCATCCTTGCATCCCCAAAGTAAACCCCACTTGATTGTCGTGAATGATTCTTTTAATGTATTCTTGAATGTGGTTTGCTAATACTTTGTTGAGGATTTTGCATCAATGTCCATCAAGGATATTGGCCTGTAGTTTTCTGTTTTTTCTGGTGTATGTCTGATTTGGATACCAGGGCAATGTTGGCCTCATAGAATATAGTTGGAAGCTTTCCTTCCTCTTTTATTTTTGGAATAGTTTGACAAGAATATGTATTAACTCTTATTTAAATGTTTGGCAGAATTCATCTGTGAATCCTTCTGCTCCTAGACTTTTATTTTTTGGTAGTTTTTTTCATTCCTGATTCAATTTTGTTACTAGTGATCAGTCTGTTCAGATTTTCTATTTCTTCCTGATTCAGTCTTGAAAGATTATTATGTTTCTAGAAATTATCCATTTTTTCGAAGTTATCCAAGTTGTTGGCATGTAATTTTTCATAGTATTCTCTTATAAGCCTTTTGATTTCTGTGGCATCAGGTCTTCTCGCTCATCTCTGATTTCATTTATTTGGGTCCTTCTCTTTTTTTTCTTGATGAGTCTGGCTAAAGGTTTATCAATTTTGTTTATTTTCTCAAAAAAAAACAAAAACAAAAACAAACAACTCTCGGTTTCATTCAGTCAGTCAGTCTCTATGTTATTTATTTCCGCCCTGATCTTTTATCATTTCCTTCCCTCTACTCACCTTGGGCTTTGTTCTCTTTTCCAGTTTCCTTAGATGTAAGGTTAGATTGTTGATTTGAGCTTTTTTCTTGTTTCCTGAGGTCAGCCTGTGTCACTCGTTTCCCTCTTAGAACTGCTTTCACTGCATCCCCCAAATTTTGGACTGTTGTGCTTTAATTTTCATTTGTCTCCAATGTAAATTTTTATTTCTTCCCTGTTTGCTTTACTGACCCGTTGGTTGTTTAGTATCATGTTGTTTCATTTCCATGTGTTTGTTTTTTCCAGTGTCTTTCTTGTGATTTATTCCCAGTTTCATACCATCGTGGTCAGAAAAGATGCATAGTATGATTTTGACCTTCTTAAATTTGTTGAGACTTGCTTTGTGACCTCATGCGATCTATTCTGGGGAATGTTGCATGTGCACTTGAAAAGAATGTGTATTCTGTTGTTTTTGGATAGATGTTCTGTATATATCTGTTATGTCCATCTGGCCTTACGTGTCAAAGACACTGTATCTTTATTGATTTTCTGCCTGGATATCTATCCATTGATGTGAGTGGGGTGTTAAAGCCCCCTAACTATTGTATTACCATCACAGTCTCTCTTTATGTTCCTTAACATTTGTTTTATGTATTTAGGTGCTCCAGTGTCGGCTACATAGATATGTATAATTGTTTTATCGTCTTGTTGCAATGATCCTTTTATCATTAGGTAATGCCCTTCTCTGTCTCATTATAGTCTTTGTCTTAAAGTCTGTTTTGTCTTGATGCAAGCATTGCTGTCTCAGCTTTGTTCTGTCTTGTTTGGGTTTTGTTTTGTTTTGATTTGCATGGTAAATGTTTTTTTTCCATCGCCTTCACTTTCACGCTGTATGTCTTTAGGTCTGAGGTGAGTCTCTTGTAGGCGGTGTTTAGATGGTCTTGTGTTTCATTGTTGTTTTGTTTTTATCTTTTCTGCCACTCGCTCTGCTTTTATGGGAGCATTTAGGCCATTCTCATTTAATTGATAGGTATATATTTATTGCCACTATGTTAATTGTTTTCTAGTTGTCTTTTTCTTCTCTTGCTGTCTTTCTTCATGATTGATGAGTTTTTGTAGTCATATGTTTGGCTACTCTATTTTTTGTGTATGTATGATAGGTTTTGGGTTTATGGTTACCAGGAGGTTTATATATAATATCCTAAGTAAATAGCAGTCTATGTTAATTTAATGGTCATTTAAGTTCAGACATATTCTTAAAAGAAGAAAAAAAATTCTTTTCTCCCCTTCTCTTCCCTTTTTACTCCCTTCTCCATGTTTTATGTATATTCTATTATATTTTGTATCTTTTTATTCATATTTTATTACAGCTCATGTGGCCATTTCTTTTCCACTTAAAGAAGTCCCTTTAACATTTCTTCTATGGCTGGTTTAGTGGTGATAAACTCCTTTATCTTTTGTTTGGGAAACACTTTTCCCTTCCTTCAAATTTGAATCATAACCTTGCCAGGTAAAGTATTCTCCACTGTAGGTTTTTTCCCTTCAGCACTTTGATTATATCATGGCACTCCATGCTGGCTTGCAAAGTTCCTGCTGAAAAAATCAGCTGACAGTATTTTAATTTTTTTCAATGTTTATTTTTGAGAGAGAGAGAGAGAGAGACTGAGTATGCGTGAGGGAGGGGCAGAGACAGAGGGAGGCACAGAATCAGAAGCAGGCTCCAGGCTCTGAGCTGTCAGCACAGACCCCAACACAAGGCTCGAACCCACACACCATGAGACCATGATCTGAAGTTGGACACTTACCCAACTGAGCTACCCAGGCGCCCCCAGCTGACAATCTCATAAGACTTTATAGGGCTTTATTTCCTTTCTAGGAAATTTTTTGCTTCTCTCTTGCTTTTAAAATTCTCTTTATCTTTAGCCTTTGACATTTTAATCATTATGTGTCATGGTGTGGACCTCCTTGAGTTCATCTTGTTTGAAATGTCCCGTGCTTCTTGGACCTAGATGTCTGTTTCCTTCCCGAGGTTAGGGAAGTTTTCAGCTATTATTTCTTCATATAAATTTTCTACCCCTTTCTCTGTCTCCTTCAGGGACCCCAATAATGCAAATGTTTGTTTGCTGAGTGTTGTCCAAAAGATCCCTTAACCTGCCTTCATTTTTTTAATTCGTTTCTGTTTTGCTTTTCAGCTTGTGTGCATTCCAGTACCCTACCTCCCAGATCGCTGACATATTCTTCCCGCATCTGATAATCTACCATTGATTCCCTCTACTGTGGTTTTTATTTTAGTGATTGTATTCAATCCTGATTGGTTGTTTTTTACGTTTTCTATCTCATTATTAAAGGCCCCACTGAATTCTTGCACTCTTCTCGCCAGCCCAGTGAGCATTTTTATGATCATTACTTTAAAGTCTTTATCAGGCATATTGCCTGTCTCCATTTCATGTAGTTCTTTTTCTGAGGGTTTGTCTTGTTCTTTATTTTGGAGCATATTCCTCTGTCTCCCTGTTTTGCTTAACATTCTGTGTTTGTTTCTGTGGATTAGGTGTAACAGTTACTTCTCCTAAACCTGAAGGAATTATCCTGTATATGGTCATCCTCCAGGTAGATGGTATGTGCTTGGCGATCTCTGCTGGCTGGCTTGAGCTGTGACGGGCATGGGCTGGGGACCCCAGGGCTTTCCACACAGAGAGTGTCATGTCTGGACAGCTGAAGCGGATGCGGGCCAGGGTATCCTAGGATTCTGTGCGCTGAGGGCACCTGGCAAGACAGCTGAAATGGGTGTGACCCGGGAAGTCCAGGGCACCCTGTGCAAGGGGTGCCCTAGCAGCGTGGCTGGAGCTAAGGCAGTGTGGGTGCCGGGAGTTCCCAGAGTTTTCTGCACAGAGCCTTCCTTGACAGTGTAGCTGGAACTAAAGTGGGTGCAAACCAGGGGGACCTGGGGCTCGAAGCCCAGGGGGCATGTTGGCAGGATGGCTGAAGCTGAAGTGGATGTAAACCGGGATGTTTCGGGACTCTCGGCAGAGGATGCCCCGAAGGAGGGGATGGCGTTGAGGTGGGGTACAGGCCAGGAGGTTCTGGGGTGTTCTGTGCAGAGAGTGCCCTGGCAGGACAGCTTTCATAAATTTGGTGCGATCTGAGGTGTCTCTGGGTACTCCATGCAGGGGGTTCCCTGGTCGGGCAACCAAAGCCAAGGCCAATGTGGGCAAAGGAGTGTTGGGGTGCTCTGCACAGGGGGCGCCCTGATGGGATGACTGGAACTGATGCAGGCACGGACTGGGGTTTGGGGCACCCTGGCAGGGCAACTGGATCTCAAGCACATGTCAGCCAAAACATTCTGGAGTGCTCTACACGGGGGGTGCCCTAGCCAGCCATCTGAAGCCAAAGCGGTGTGGGCCTTGAGCATTCTGGGGGGCCTTGTGACTGTGATCTTAGCACGAAGGCTGGAGCTGTAGTGAGTGCTAACTAAGGATATCCCAGTGTGCACGCCCTGTGGCCGCCTTGGTGGGCTGGCTGGTAGGGGTGTGGGCTAGGGGTCCAGGGCTCACTGAGGCAGCAGGCCAGGACATCACTCTGTGCTTTCAAAGTGTGTGGGAGGGGTAGTGAGCGGAGACTGTGTATCAGCCCCTCCCACCCGGAGAGCCCTCCCACAGCTACCCCTACCATTAGCAGAATTCTAGAGCGGGCTGTTTTTCATGCCAGCTACTCTTTTAAACTACGGCTTTGTGTGTGTGTGTGTGTGTGTGTGCGTGCGCCCAAGTGCATCCAGGGCTGATGTTTGTCTGGAGGACCTGAGGGTACAGACCTACCTCTGGTCTATGCATAAACCGTGTTGTTCTCCGGTCCCTGTGACCCAGAGAGTGTCCCCACAGCTCTTCCGCCATTTGGTGGAGCTCGAAGGGCTGGCTCTTAGGGATGCTGGTCACTCTTTTTTAAAAAATCTTTTTTTAGGTTTATTTTGAGAGACAGATGGCATGAGTGGGGCAGAGAGAGTGGGAGAGAAAATTCCAAGCAGGCTCCACACTGACACAGCGCAGAGCCCCACATGGGGCTTGAACTTCCAAACTGTGAGATCATGACCTAAGCTGAAATCAAGAGTCGGACGCTAACGGACTGAGCTAGCTCGGCGCTCTTTTAAACCATGGCTTTTTTTTTTCCTCTGTGTCCAAGGACAGAGGAGTTCCAGGTCCCCAGTCCTGTCCCTCCCCAATGCTGTTCACCGCTTCAGAGGTGGGGGTTCCCTTCCTTACCCTGTCCCCATCACTTTTGCTCTCTTGCCATTCTGTCTTTTGTTGTGCAGAAGCCCATGCCGGAGGCCGGCTTGGGCTCCAGGGCACTTGGTCATTAGTACCGCTTTTGAGTGGCCACGGGTTGGTCCGCTTCCCCAGTGATGTTGTGGCCCCAAGGCTCTCAGTAGGCTTAGACACCCCTCGCTCTATCATGGAAATGATAGTTCCCCTTTAGCGGGTTCTTGACACCCAAGTTATTACAACATCCAGGCACTTCTTGGAGCCTGCCTGATCGGTTTCATTCGGTCCTGTACTCTTCCCAGAACAGTTCTTCTCCCTGCCGGAGGAGTCAAAAGAACAGCACCCTATGTACCCTGGGCAGAACCCACAGTGATGGGGTGCCTCCTGCATTGCTGTTGAAGCCTTGCAGAGAGGCGTGTCCCCTCTAGAGTCACTGGCGGCGACCATGTAGGAGAACACCGTTTGTGGTTAGCAGAGCACGTGCTGCCGTTCGGTCTCAAAGATATTTCCCAGGACTCCTCTTTCCATCCTCATAGACACGACCCTAAGTCATCATCAAAGCAACAATCAGTGGTAGGCGGTTATCGGCGCCTTGGAGAATCTGCTGGGACTTGCTCGACATGCCCTCCAGCTTTGAATAGGGCACAAAGGCCTAACAGCACCCTAGAGTGGTCTCAGCGTGTTCTGCCCTTGCCATCCCTTGCTGCCTCCTGATGTACTGCCTGCCCCTGGGGTCCAGTTCCCTTCCTAAACCTGGATCCTCACCTGTGTGATGGCTCCAGGACCCCACTCAGTTTTGTCAGTTAACGTGGGCCTGTTGTCTGCTAAACGCTCCCCAGTAATTTCATTTGGCCTCCGGGTACCATCCAGGCTGTGAACAGATAAGCCTCTCCTACAGATACTGTTTCCGCTAATCCCCGAGGTTCATTATTTGTATTGTTCTTAAATGCTGCAGTCATCATCCTCGGTAACGTCTTTCCGTCTCTTTCCTCCAAAACCTCTTCTAGCCCTTAAAACGCAGCCATGTTGTTTCCTCGCAAAGGGTATCCCTACATCTTTCCTGGAACTCCTCTTCTGATCTCATCTACGTCAGCCTTTAGGTTTAGTCTGTTTGAACATTCTGGACTATGTTTCTACCGGCGCTGATTCCCAAGATCCCTTTTGGGAAGTATAAGGACATCTTTCATCTCTAGTGGTGCAGCTGGCTCCAGCCTTGCCTGGGACCATACTGACCCCTGTCCTTATGGGCACCCTCCCGCTGTCAGCCTCAGTCCTCAGGTACCCTCTAGCCAACCAGCATTTTCCTTCTGATCAATCCACCACCCCGCTGTGATTCCCTCGATTCTTTGCCTTACTCATCTTCAGCAGGTAAGTGGGACCTTTAGAGGAGCCTCCAAAGTGTTCACCAAATTGCAATTTCTTAGAGCCTTTTTTTTCCCTGCCAATTGCTATAATTACGCCCGATTCCCAAAGCAATAGCTCGTAGGGTAAATTCAGCTCCCAGATCTTTTGTGATTAATATACACTGAGGTTTGTTATTTTTTTCTTCTTTTTCTTTTATTTGAATGCCTTCAGACAGGGTTTATGCTCTTTACAGGTTCAACATGCTCCCAACTATTTCCCTATTCTTTTATCTGGCTAATTTTGTCAAGTTGTATTGACTAGATCAGCGTCTATCCCTGTAACCAGTTCCTGTCCCGGTACCACCTGCCAAACCTTTTGCCCAGACCTTCTAAGTCCTCCTTTGTCCCTCCCTACTAACCTCTGTCCTTCTGGCAGATTTCTCATCATCTAATAGAGACAGTATCCTTAACTCTCTGCCCAATATGCCCATCCTTCTTTGGGACCTATCTTTCAGTGAGAAATGTCCCTCCAAGCCTCGGCTACCCTAATGATTCTATCCCATATATGTAGGTCTCTGATCGTTGCATTTGATTTTCTATTAAATCGTTCCCCATTTTGAATCCTAATATCAGGTCCGGGAGAATAGGAGTTAAATGTTTTTCTCTGTTTCTCAACAGAAAAGACCACAGAAAGAACTAAAAATAGTTCAACTTCAATGTTCCACATGTTACTGGTTTGTGGTATAATTCTTCATTTTTAGTTTCCGAAGAAAAGAATTTATCTACCTTTTGCAGTTGTGTATAAGGACATCTACTTATTCAACTTAAACACTTCTAATAACAATCCTATCTCACCTTCCCAATAGGCCCTATTTCTCTACACACACATACAAGTTACTAGCATAGTATTATAAATCAGTTCGTACATGCTTTGGGGGAAGTTTTTTTATATTTGAAATAAAAGCATGTTTAAGTGGCTACAATAAAATAGTTTTTGTTAACAGAGATTAATCAAAACATGGACAGAAACCTGAGATAACTTATGCCAAATTTGCTACTTTTGCATAGTTACTTGGTCTTCTGGGAGCAGCGGCGAGGAGCCTAAGTTTTAGTACTACTTTTTTATTGTTGAGCACATAGATCAATTACTTATAAGAGTTGATGTTCAGTTATAAATGGAAGTGATGACCTTTTTTTTATAGAGTTGAAAAGACCAGGTGGCTCACTGAAATGCACAAAATCTACATGAACACCTCTGTGGTTTTTGTTTAACTTCATAGGAAATCAACGTGTTGACAGTCGCATTGGTCAACCAAGACCGAGAGAACAATATGGAAAAAAGAAGCCAAGGCTTAAAATCAGAGAAAGAAGCTTTGCTAATCGGTAAGGACGTTATGTTTTCCTCATCTGCTGTCTTAAATAATATTAAAGGAATTCACCTCCAAGTTGTTAACAATGCAGACAGCTCTGCCCTCTGGCCAGAGGTAAGATTAACTTTGTCAAGATTATATTATACTTACATTTCAAATTAGGGATGCATAAACCAAGGTGGGGAGGTTTGCTCTTCTGTAACCACGTGTGTTCGTCAGCTGTACAACATAAAACCGAGTACAAGAAGACAGATTATTTTGCATCCCACGTTTTACAAATCTGAATTCCAAAATATGGACGCATCACTTCCAACAGGAGGCCAGGGGTGTCCAAAAGTTCCAAATCAAGCCAGACCCCCAGGCTCAAGAGGCTGCATCCTGAGGTCAGCCCTGTAATGCTGATGATATGGGGGCCTTGAGACTACATCTAAGTTGGCTTTTTTTTTTTGGTCTGGACCAGAGACAAAGCTCTGAATGTTTTCTTTTTGAGAGTCCTCATGAGCAGATCCAAAAATAGTATTTACTCTCCCAAGGAAGAGTTCTTGATGAGGATATGTTGGTGACGGGCCTGGGACCCTACTTTAGAAGCTGGTCTGTTTCAGGCCTGTCTCCAGAGTCCCCATTCTGCAGAAGGAGAAGCTGTCCCCCTCACTCTGTAATGCACAGCACTAATTCAAACTGCGCCTTGGCACTGACCCTGGTGTGGGGTTCCAAGTTGAAACTGGCTCTTCCTTGGCATAGTTAAGGGTGAGGAATGAGACTGTTGTACATGTGAGACAAATTGTTCTCCTATAGTTCATATTCTGGCAAAAGGAACACCTGGTTGCATTTTCTAGATAATGCACGCACTCACCTCAAAATGACAGGTACGCCAGGGCCTGTAGAAGCTGGCACAGGAGGAATTAAATTCAAGATAGTCCAAACTTCATCCATCATATATGGATTTTTCAACTACAGGGTTATTGAATATGACATCAACTTCGAGATACTCTAAGGAAAACCAATTATTTTTTTTCTCTCTGATGATATACAGCTGCAATAACATGCCATGCACAAGTTTCATAAGACATGCTGATGTGTTATCAGTGCCAGGAACCCAAAATGAACCCATATGTAGTTGGCGACTGGATTTTTCTTCTATTGGAAAATGTGTCAAACTCCGACAACTGTTTCTCTTCCACTCCGTATGACAAAGTTGTGATCTCCCCCCACGAATTCAGGGCATGAACAGAGCACATGGTGATCAGCAGTAAATGTTCCCTTTTAAGTCAGAATAATCCAGAGCACTTGAAATTTTAAAAAATGGGAATAAGTCTCTGTTGTTTTTTTTTTTTAATTTCCTGCCTCTCACTAAAGATTGCTTCTCCTCATGTGTTTTACTTGCAGAACAGAGTTCATTTACAATGTCTCTTAAATAGTTACTACACAAACAAACACACATTTTTTTTTCAATCAGCTACCTCAAAATTTAAAAAGGATATGCTTTGCACACCATAGGTTAATAGGAGTAGATGAGAGGTTACACTTAGAACATCTTAACTCTGCTGATGTCTTCAGTATTAGGGGAAAAAAGTTGTTTTGGGGCGCCTGGGTGGCTCAGTCAGAGTGCCCGACCCTTGGTTTCGGTTCAGGTCACCATGATCTCCTGGTTCATAGGTTCGAGCCCCAAGTCAGGCTCCGTGCTGATGGTGTGGAGCCTGCTTGGGATTCTCTCTCCCTCCCTCTCTCTCTCTGCTCCTCCCTCAAAACAAATAATTAAAACAATTTCCAAAAATTGTTTTAATTGGTAAATTCGAGTGTATTAGAAAAAATTTAGTAAGTCAGAATCTTCAATTACCAGTAGGCAGAACCCACTGTAAATTTTCTAGGATTTTTCTGCTCACTTCTGGTCTTTTGAATTGGTTTACGTGTATTAACAACTGACACTCATTTTGAATCAATATATGAGAGTGTTTAGTTAGAAAGAAGGCCAAAGCCAAGTTTTTGATTAAAATAAAGTTAGGAGGTGGGTTTTCCCCCCTTCATTTCTCCATTACCTCTCCTCCTCGACATTTTATTTTACTTAATGAAAGTTTTAATACAGCTGTGATTTCCTGCCCAAACCTTCCCCCCAAATACTTACTTTTGTAGTCAGAGAGAGAGTAATTGTCCAGAAGAATGCCAAGGTAGAAACGAGTCTCCAAGACTGGCAGAATGGATCCTGCTGAAGGACATAGCTGCCTCTTGCCATTAATCGTGCCTCTCTGCTAAGTGAGTTTGGCCATTCACACTTTGTAGAAACTCAAATGCTGGGGTCACAAATACCGCTCTTGCAACTTCTGGAATCTAGAGAAGGGCTGTGACAGGGACGGAATAGGGGTCCAAAACTGCTTTGGACAAAGCTAGATAGAGGAAAGAGTTTCTGGTGCTGGAGCTACTCTTTTCTGAGGAATACTTATAGGTAGAATGATTCCCAGAGTCCTCCAGACTTCTGATATATCTGGAAAGGTTAGGAATACTCTTTGCAGTATCGTTGGAATCTTCTCTTGGAATAATTAAACCCACATAGAGGGTACAGTGGGCCTGTTCTGATCTAGCCTAGAAGGCCCAGGAGCACAGCAAAAAATCTCCCTTGATTTGGAAATACTTATTAGCAAAAGCCTCATCACATCTGGGTACCTGTAGTATATGCTATGTGCAAATATATTCAGATAACACCCTCTTGGGACACACAGATATTATATAAAAATGCACGGTGGCACAAATCTTGATTTCCTGGAAGGGAAAGGGGGGGAGTGAGAAATACACTTGTCAGATAGATTCCATATACAGAGAACATAAAACTGAGGCTAGAACTTCCTAAACAACAAGCAATCCTGACTGTCTGTAATTACTTGTGACGCTCATCTATCTGGGCAAAAGTACGCATCCCTTCCACGCATTCTCATGGCCTGTTCATAATTGGAGTCTTTAAGACATGGAAGGTACGGATACGTAACAGAAGGTCAGTGGGATTTCACTGATGATATTACTTGGCGCCGTGCCTGTCCCTTGAGAGTTCCATCATTCTGCTCAACTTTCTGCTTGACAAGTAATGGGGATCGAGAGCTGTGTTCCAACTCTGCTAAAACAGATGGGCCCTTGGAAAGCACCTTATTCTTGTGACGTCTGGATTATTTATCTTATAATCAATGCTCGTAAAGACAGGTTAACATATCATTGGACCTAAAAGAATTACATTTGTATGGTGGGGGGGGGGGGTAAAGGAGGGTACTAGTTTACAGCTCACAGCTCTATGGTAACGGAACATTAGGTCGGCCTGACGTAGCCTAGTATCTATGCCAGAACTGCTAGTTCACTTCACATATGGCCTACACACTGGGTTTGGCATGCACTCATTAACCACCGTTAATGAAGAATGGGTCAAGAAAATTTTTATAGATAGGCAAAGAGCCCTTGAGGAGATGCTAACAGTGTACCTCTGGGTCTGTATCACTCGATCTTCTCTTTCTTTTTAAGTAATTCGAACACAGTAGATGTCCAGTCCTAGGAGCCCTGATTGACACCCTCCCAATGCTAGTCATCACTGTAAGTCCCATCCAGGTATGGTCAGAACCTTCTCAACAGCTCTGTTCATAAAGTATCTGTTCTGCACAACTCCCCCCCGACTCCTGAGAACCGTCCCCAAATTCTTAGTGGTAAGGCACACGTCTTTCCAGATCATCCTGACTCCGCTACAAATCAGGACGTACATAGTACAGATGGCCAGGATGCTGCTTTCCATCACCCCCCCCACCCCCAACGCCCCATTTCTATCGCTGTCACCATTTCACACATCTGCGCACAGCCTGTCTATATCAGAATTGGAATGCTCCCCTAAATACATGAGTATTAGGAAGCAGATGAATGGACTAGAGAGAAATACACGTAAAGAAGGTTAAATGGTGATGTTTTGGTGTTTTCAGTGACTGGAATTGAGGCTATATTTAGGCCACACCTGAGAAAAGTAATCTGGGAAGTGCGTGCTTCTCTGGAAGCTACTGACCATAAAGAATGAGTCATTGACCTAAATCTTGTTTCTGAGACACAAATGTCCATATCAATAAATCAACAAACATTTGTCAAGAGCCTACTATAAAAATTACCAGCCTTCCTTGTGGAAAAGAATCATCTCGGCAGCCTGTTTAAAAGGCACAGTCTCTGGCCCCACACACAGGGACTCTGTTCATTAGAAAACTAACATCCGAGGTGATACTGAAACAGGCACTTGGGGGACCACGTTTGAAGAACTACCAGCCTGCCATCTGCCCAAACCTGTGTTCGCTGATGGTGGTGATAAGATGATCTCTTCCCTCAGCTCATAGACTAGTGAGAAAGCAGTGAATGGCAATGAAATATGCTTTGGACTAAAATCAGAAGCACAGAGAAAGGGCTACTTATGCCTTCTCGGAAGAAAGGACAGTTGAACGAGTCCTAAAGGGATGCATAGACTCTCTGTGGTCAAATGAGGGAGTTGTCAAGGCCATTTCAGACACAAGGAACAACTGATACAGTCTCAGGAGTTTAGTTAAAGTAAGACCAACAGACATTTTTTTTTTTTCTTTACATTAAATAAACTAACCGTACAAGATCAGGTACGGTACTCACCAGAAAAGTGGAACAAACTGCTCTTTGGAAAATTAAAGCTTTTCAGCCTTCCGAGGCACAGAGAAGCTTCGGACCAAATCACAGTGTGGGATCACTCTCCTACCACTTGCTCACAGTGGAATCTCCCCGATTCCCACAATGCTTTATCACGCTGCAGCTGCTCAGGATAACCACAGGCTCGGGGCTTAGTGGGAAACCCAGATTTCACAGGGCATCCTCCCTGCTGCCTCTCCAGCCCGGTGTCCCTGAAGCCTTATGGGCTGCAAAATGAAGCAAGAATATTTCCGGCTGGCTTACGGTCAGGCCTCTGCCGGTTTCCGGCATGATATAAGTGTCTCTGGAGAGATAGCTGTTCCTCGGCAGAGCTTACATTCCTAGAAATCCCTGGGATGCCCCCTCCCCCAGTAAGCTGATAGGTCTCAGGGTTTTCTGAAGTTTCCCAGGAGACTGTCAGCTAGTGTGCATGTAGGGAAAGCTAATCTCAGCCAGAACTTTCTAAGCTGACACAGAGTTTGGAGTGAAACTCCAAGCAGCCTGAGGAAGGGGAGAATGTTCTGGTAGGATGCCATTTCTCATTCACCTCAAGGAGAATGCACTGGGAAGGAGCATCCTGAGTATTTGTGGACGGAGGCATGATTCACTGGGCAAATCATCCACTGTGGGTCTAATTCTTCATGTCGTATCAAGTTAGGAGGTCTGATTAGATGGTCTTTCTCAACTCAATAGTCTGTAATCTATGAGGACGATTACGAAAGGGGCACTGCCCTTTAGGCAGTGATCGTATTTGTAAGCAGATGCTGATAACATCCGCATAGTAACTTGAACTCTCCTACCTCATACCTTTAGAACAAAAAAAGAAGGGAGACTTGTCTTCACTCCAACAGCCCGTGTCCCTGCTCCCTATCTAAGCATGACTTTTCCAAAGTCCCATCTATACTAACAGCCCCCATTTCCTTTCCTCCCCTCCCCTCCGGCCCACTCGGGTATAACTTGCACCCTCACCCTGAAGTGGTTTCGTCAGCGTGACGAGAGAACTTCATGCTGCCAATTTCTCAACTCCCTCCACTTGTCATCTGCACTTTAGACAGCTGACTAGCCACATCTTGTGAGTAGAAGTTCCTTCTCTTAGCTATCGTGACGCCATTTTTTCTTACTGATCACTCCCTCCCAGATTCCTTTGGTGAGTTTTCCTCAGCTTAACCTCTAAATCTGGGGCTTCTTCAGAGTTCAGTCAAGAAGTGCTTGGGTTTCAAATCCCTGTTTGTTGCCACTGATTCACACATGTATACCATCTCCAGAAAGCATTTGGGATCTCCACGTAGATGCTAGTGGACATCTCAAATCTAGTGAGGCCAAAACAGAACTCTGGACTCCGCCCTTTCCTCTGCCCTCGTATGCTCCTCCCCTAGTACTCCCGTCTGAGAAAATGGTACCACCAGGCTCAAGCCAAATCGAGGACTCCTCCTCCCAAGACTATGCCACTCACGTGTCGCCCTTCAGCTCTCCTTCACTGCTCTTTGGCCCAAATCACTACTTACCACTTCGGGTCTTGTGCAGACACTTCTAAATGGCCTCTCAATTCCCTTTTCATCTATTCACCAGACAGAAGCTTGAAGGAAGTTTTAAAAATGCAATTCAGATCATATCATGCCCCTACTTGGAACTCTTCTGTTGGTTTCCTGCTATATTTAGAATTTAAGCCAAAACACATCACACTCATTCAAGGCCTTCCATGATCTGGCTCCCCACCTCCCTCTAAATGCCTGCTGTACCACTCTCAGGCCAAGTTTGTTCCTGCCAGCTGCCAGCTCATTTCCACCTCAGGTCTTTTGCACATTCTGGAAAAATCTTTCCCCAGGCTGTCTGTGGCTGGCTCCTTCTCATCTGACCCAGGAGACTTTACCTTCACTCAACTTCCCGGGATAGAGTAACACTCCACCAAGCTTGAACCTGTTGTGCTTTCTTCACTATGTTTACCACTATCTGAAAATATTCCCTTTATTTTTAATCTTTGTGTTTATCCTGTGTTACTTACCTAGAATGTAAATTCCCCAAGAGCAGGAAGCTTGTCTGTCTTGTGCAGTGCAGTGTCCCTGGCACCTAATTGCTGGTAAGGAAATGTTTAAGAATGAATGAACGAAGCAGTAAAAATCTAGCACTATTTGGCTAATTTAAATGCTGCTTCCTTAGTCTTAGTGAGGTCTAAAAATGGGAAAAAACTCGATGATTTTCATGGAGAAAGCTCAAAACGCTTTCATGAGCCTGTTTAAATGGCCTTCCTCATGAGGGGCTTGCCACCGGTTGTACTGAGCTGGTTTGTATGTCCTTCTAGAGTCATTTTTAAGGCCCTGGGACGTGCAGAAAGTTTGAGTTCTGACAGCCTCCTCCACTCCTTTTTTATTTTCTTAAATTAGCTACTTACAGTTGTATTTTCCTGGTTGGAAAACCCATCTTTAAATATGGAGACTTCTGCTTCTCCATGGAAACAGCCAAGACCAACAGTTGCGTCTATCCCTTTGGAGATCCACCAGTTCATCAATGGCTAAGTTCTCCACCCTCTGTTGTTAGTGTTTCTTTTTACCAAGCCTTTAGATGCCTCCCAGAGGACCATAAAACAGTCTCCATCTTCTGGGTTGGTAGCATTTTTCATTAGATCATGAGTTGTATCTATCTGTTTTTCCATTCTCAGGAAATATTCCAGTTCTTTTAAAGGAACGACAAAGAGGCTTTAGTTGATTATTCAGGAAGCCCCACCTCACCCCGCCCAATGAATCCAATCCAAAACCAGGGCCTAGAAACTACATTTTCTCAGCATGACTAATGCGCCTGTGATGATACTGTGATGGGCAGCGGTAAGGGTGGGAGTAAGGAACAGGAGGATATGACTAATGTTTCCCATTTCTGCTGTATCTCTAGCAATACTGAAAAGCTTAGTTGCCATCCATGTGAAAAGCTTGGGAAGCTTTTATTTAACTACCTATTTTGGCCCCAAATGAATCTAGTGGCAACAGTTCTACTTTTATAAAGAAAAGCTAATGGCTTATTAATATCAGCTACTACAGTGATCATTTTGAATATCCTCCTAAGGAAAGCTATTCATGAGTGGGTCAGGATTTCTGCACTGATTTTAGAAAGATATATAGAAATCATATAAGCATTTTCCCCTTAATTTTATGAGCAAAAGACTTTTTTTAACTTTTTTTATGTTTATTTTTGTGTGAGAGAGAGAGAGAGCATGCGCAAGCAGGAGAGGAGCAGAGAGAGATACACAGAATCTGAAGCAGGCTCCCAGCTCTGAGCTATCAGCACAGAGCCCAACACGGGGCTCAAACCCACTAACCGTAAGATCATGACCTGAGCCAAAGTCGGATGCTTAACCCACTGAGCCACCCAGGCACCCCAAGCAAAAGAATTTAAATAAAAAGTTTCCACGGTATGGAGATTCCTCAAAAAATTAAAATAGAACTACCCTACGACCCAGCAATTGCACTACTATTTATCAAAGGGATACAGGTGTGCTGTTTCACAGGGGCACATGCACCCCCATGTTTATAGCAGCACTATCAACAACAGCCGAAGTATGGAAAGAGTCCAACTGTGCATCAATGGATGAATAGATAAAGAAGATGTGGTATATGTATACAATGGAGTATTACTCGGCAATCAAAAAGAATGAAATCTTGCCATTTGCAGCTACGTGGATAGAACTGGAGGGTATGATGCTAAGCGAAATTAACCAGTCAGAGAAAGACAAATATCATGACTTCACTCATATAAGGACTTTAAGATACAAAACAGATGAACATAAGGGAAGGGAAACAAAAAATAATATAAACACAGGGAGAGGGACAAAACATAAGAGACTTAAATATGGAAAACGAACACTGGGTTACAGGAGGGGTTGTGGGAGGGAGGATGGGCTAAATGGGTAAGGGGCATTAAGGAATCTACTCCTGAAATCATTGTTGCACTACATGCTAACTTGGATGTAAATTAAAAAATAATAAATTAAAAAAACAAAAAATTAAAGTTATAAAATAAATAAAAAGTTTCCATGACCAAAACATTCAGGTTGCTCTGTCCTTCTGAATCCATAATAGGGAAGGAATCAGGAGTGAATAATGTCTCAAAGTTACCTGATCTTTGAAAGACTGCCCCATCACCAGTCAGTACTGTAGCCATTTTTAACGTTCTTATTTATCCCCATTTACCTATAATAGAACGGTAGAAATTTTAAACAAGTATACTGGCTAGTCTTAGTTCTAGAGGATAAATTCATTCAATATACACTTATTGTACATGTATACTCTATTGCCAATACTGAGCCAGAATACACAAAGACTTTCTGAGGGCAGAGTTCCCTGGGGAACCCAAGACTGGGCCCGGCAGACAGACCGTTACCAGTGAGGGAGTGTGCACACAGAGAGATACCCAGCTCACAGAGGCAACAAAAGCAGCCACCCCAGGTCCTCCCATTACTGGTATCCCTAAATTTCCTCTTTTAACACCTCGTCTCCTCGCCTAAAGTCATCAACTTCTCCCCCATCGCCCACACACATCCTCTTCTGACTCGTTCCGTTTATACTGCTGAAGACATTTAACTTCGCACCACCTTCCATAGATGTTTACAGGAGAGCCTGTGGGTTATCTAGGAGATGGTGCTAAGTCTCCGTCTGGTAGAGAGATTAATATGAAAAATGTCTTTCTCTATTTGCTGGGGCCTTTGGGGTGGTTTACTCGTAAGACTGCTCAAGCCTCCCCACCGTCTAAGATGCTCCCTTACCCTGGTGGAAAACCACACATCCTTGTCACCCCAAAGGCTGACCGGTCAGTCTGCTGCCTAAGCCGACATCCAACCAAGGAAGCGAATGCTGCCCGCATCTTGCAGCACCCCTCTTGGCTCTGTGAGCCACTCTCTCAGAGCTTCCCCCTCCCCTGCCTGGGGGAACCTGTGTGCCAGGAGAAGAAAGGAACACCCTCGCCTCCTCACAAAGCCAGAGGTGACTGCTCCTTCTTCCCCCTTGTCTCCTAATGGGGGATTGAGGGGTCTGCCTACCATTTATTGGAGGCTCCCTGTGAAAACTAGTGGACGTAGTGCCACCTGTCCTCAGCTTGGGACAGCAAGGAGAACCCCATTCACCATCCTGAAACAGGAGTTTCCCCTTAAGAATTCTGCCCCCTCGGGGCCCCTGGGTGGCTCAGTTGGTTAAGCATCCAACTTTGGCTCAGGTCACGATCTCACAGTTCGTGAGTTCAAGCCCCGCATCGGGCTCTGTGCTGACAGCTCAGAGCCTGGAGCCTGCTTCAGATTCTGTGTCTCCCTCTCTCTCTGCCCTTCCCCTGCTTGTGCTTTCTCTCTCTCTCTCTCTCTCTCAAAAATAAATAAACATAAAAAAAAAAAAAGAATTCTGCCCCCTCTCTCTCACTTAACAAATGCAAATAAAAGTGTTATTTTAAAAAAAAACTTATTTTTTAAGTCCTTCATGAGCTTCTATACTCGAACTCATTAGTAACAGAATTACTTACAGTGTCACTTCACCAGATTTGAGAATTTCAAAGACACAGGGAAGTAGTTGCCAGATCTATAAATTTAAAATGGAAATTAACAAACTGGAAGGAGGGGAATAAAACAACTCCACTTAAGTGTATTAAAATGGCTATTTGCCACTTAAAGATATTAAAACTATCAATATTACCTTTTACCACTTGCATTATTTCATAAAAGAACATTTTAGCAAAAAAAGGAGGAATATAATTTCAGAATAAAATGGTAGTGCTTGGGGTGCCTGGGAGGCTCGGTGGGTTAAAGTTTCCAACTTCTGATTCCGGCTCAGGTCATGATCTCGCGGTTCATGAGATCGAGCCCCATATCAGGCTCTGTGCTGACAGTGCAGAGCCTGCTTGGGAGTCTCCCTCCCCCTCTCTCTGTGCCCCCTGCTCACGCTTATTCTCTCAAAACAAACATTTTTTTTTAAATGGTAGTTCTTTACATCGCAAGAAAAACAGGTCTCTGAAAACTGAGGTTTTAGCATTATGGAGAAATACGATTAATTATTTCTCTCTTCCTCATTTCACTGTAAACCAGTACAAACCTCATATAAGCAGTGTTCTGAAGACAGGTCTTTGAGAGCAGTGGTCTAGACACTTCAGTTCTCTGTCCTCGGACTAAAGCTAAACTGGGAGTTTTTCTTTAAATGCTGGCACTCGTCCCAGAGCATCCCAAGCATCACACAGGAGGTCAGGAGGCCATGAGACCCTATCCCAGATCAATCCAGGGTCAGCCTGCGATTCCCAGGGTGACCTGGTGCAAGAACGATGTGCTCGTCTAGGGCTCACTCCACCTGCATGTCAAACAAATGCAGCTCTTTTTTTGACTTTCAGCTCTCAGGCATCAGAATTTCCCAATAAACAATGTGAGGACTTAAAAGAGAACTCAAACAATGTCAGTCTGAACACCGTTTCATAACAAACAGCAGCATACAGTCTATGAAGTCGACGTCCTCATTTTCACTATTTTGATTTTGGATCTAGGAGCAGGGAGGATAGAGAGGTAATGCTTTCACTTCAGCCCCGACACCAACCCCCGGCTTTTCATTTGTCAGTACAATGTTGACAGTTGATTTTCACAATGGAAAAGACTTCTGATTTATACTCAGACTCCAGCCAAACCATCCATTCCTGGACCTTTTAAAATGATCTTGTAAATTACAGCAGGGAGGAGAGAGTAAGCCGGTTCCCTTTAAACACCAGCAACAACGAGGGGGAAATAAAGGCTTCGGAAAGGATTTGTGCTTCCTTCAGTGGCAGTTAGGGGAAATATGGATTAAATACTTTTCATAACTGGCAGCTGTAATTATCAGGGAAATCGGAGGCCGTGTGATCTCTGACACCAGCTGTATGAGCGATTTTCATACTGCAAAGCCCACTGAGGGAAAGAAAAGAGAGAATTTTATCCTCCCAATAACTACAATTTTATATTGGTAAATCAAGCATAAAATTGGTAGCTGAAATGCTTCCAGGAGTCTTTGTTTAGAAATACCTTCATTCATCTGTATATTATCTCGGAGTCTAGCTTTTCTAACTACTGTTATTCCAGCAGATAGAGTGTTCTGTTTGCCATGTTACGATGACTGTCTTCAGAACGGGCTGCTATTAAATGCTTGTTGAGTGCTGCTGAACATGGTGAGACTGTGACTCAGGCTGACAAAACCATCGCTGGGGTTAGTAAAGGACATTGTCTGACTCTGACTCTGACTTGCCTTGCAGTAATGCCCAATGTTTGTCTTTTTAACCCAGGCATCATATCAACGTTTCTTCATGTCCATCCTTTTGGAGCCAATATAGAGTATCTTTGGTCATACATGCAGCAGCTTGACTCCAAGGTAAATTCTTTTTCTCAAGCGGACTTATGTTGTTGGGATTTTGCATGTCAACTCCTGGCTGCAGGTGGGCCCTGTGTGAACTGCATCAAGGATCCAATAGCACTTGGAGACTTATCAGGACTTCTCCGCAAGGACCTCAGTTTTGGGCCGATCCTTGTCCCTTTTTCACTTGCATTTGTCTTTAGAGAAAGAAAAGCAGTTATCTACAATGACAGTGACTTTCAGCAGGTGCCAAATGGGGACATGGCATATGAGGGGCTTAAAATTACAGGTTCCCCAAGCCGGGAGAAATCAGGTCAGGGTGGCTAACGTGGAATTATCTTTAGGCCAGATTCTCACAGGGTTCCGTGGTAAGGACTCCACACAATAGGGGGAAAATCGCCTCAAACAACAAAGATCTGATACGACTCTCGAGAAAACTGGATTAGCGGTGGGTTTTCAGCATTCTTCTCTAAATGGAAAAGATGATTGCAGAATTATTCTCAGCTCCACCCCACGAGGGCCACACCCAGCGTCAGGACTCACTCTTCATTTCTCTGAGGCTTGGTTTTCCTCCTCTCCCCGTTGGCTGTGCCCCTGACCCATTGCGATATCTGTGTTCTACAAGATAGAGGACAAAAAGAGCTCAGTGCATGTATCAATTGATGTAGTAAATTCCAGGCAACAATGAGAAGGGCCCCAGTTGAAATAGTGTCATTAACCAGCACTGCCTGGGGAAGCCCTGGAAGGGGATGGACACAGAAGCAGAGAGTTGAAGCCCACCACTGAGCAGCTTGTTAAATGTCCTGCTGGGAGGGAAAATGGAAATACACTCTTCCACAGAGTGCAGCAAAGTGCATGGAATGCGTAGGACCAGGCCCACGGCTCGCAGTTCTAGGACCCTGACGACACACGTACAAATCATTCTAAATCTCCGAAGGCCAGTATCAATTAAATTACTGCACTGGGTTCTCAGTTTGAGTCACATGATCTTACCGATTCATGATGCCATAACTGCTTGGCCTTTCTAATGGGTCTTAAACTTCCCCTCTGAGAGAATCAGCTGGAACCAAAAGTATTTTTCAGTCACAGAGATTCATGTCCATTTATTCTCTCACAGCTGGTAATAGGGTAGACCAAAACAGAGTGAAAGGGGATGAGGCGATTATAAGATTCTTGAAGTTCACACTTGTGTTACTGTCTCCTTTGCAGCCTCCCCTCATGTGGATGGGAGGGATAGAAAATGCTCATGTGGATTCAGATAAAATGAGAAGGATGAGCTATACAATGTTACTTTGTTGAAATAATACTTTGTTGAAAATACTTTCTTGAAGGGTTTGGGTTTTTTCCTTCACCAGTATCGTTCTTAACATCAACCCTACCTTTGCCTGAAAGATGAAACGAAATACTACTTTCCCCAGTGTGGCGTGACACGGAATAAGGCCTCGAGAAATTATTCCAATCATTGCTATTATCCTTCCCTGGTATTGTTGACATTTCTTTCCTTCCCCTTCTGGAAATCCCAAGTGGAAAGCCTTTGTTGGGAAGCAGTTGTTGTTTTCGTATATATAGGGAAATATGGGTGGCAGAGGGGGTGGATGAGGATAAAAATCCCCGGTGGGAGTGATAAATAATGAAGCATGTCCCTCCGGACAGAGTGTCCATCATCCATTTGTTCAGGCAAGATTTGTGTGGTCTCCCTTAGTAGTCTCTGAGGAGAGAATTCACACACCTGGTCTCTGGCCATTAGATGATTGGCCTTTCTGGAAGGGATTCTGTCAAAGGGAAGTCCATTTCATCTCAGGCTGATACTTTTATTTTAGAAGATAAAGAAGAAAGTATTTCCTTCACAGAGGAAATACATGGGGTCCCCCCCCCCCCCGGACAGCCCTCCATCTCCTGAATGAAATGCCCGGTAGAGCAGTCAAATTGTTTCCTCATGCATGAAGTAAAAATTATATAGAAAAAGTGCTCTGACTAAAACTCCTAGGTGCCAGCGATTAGACCAAATATTCTCTCTATCCCAGTGAGGCTGAAAGGATATTTAGACTTCTTAATCCAGAGACCAAATTACTGCTGTATACTGGAATTCTATATCCTCAGGGCTTTAAACAGAAAACAAAATAATGAGAGGTTTGCCCTTTAAGTACCCACCAGGGCCTTGTCCTTGCATCAGCTGCCAGAAGGCTCAGAATCCTGGAGCCACGACCAGCCCAGTGACGCTGAGGCTGGCTGGTCCAGGGACCTAGTACTCCTGCCTCTGGTTAATCAGAATGACTTGGGCATCACCGCTCCCCCACCAAGTCTCGGTTGATGTTGCACCAGGGCCACAGATTCAGCCTGGCCTCCACTGCATGGAGGGTCTACTGACTCTAGGGGGGTTTTCAAACTTCCGCTTAGAACAACACTGTTCGACATCAGACAACATCACCATTACAACAACTATAAAATGATATTTAGATTCTGCCTCCCCCAGTGCTGACGAGAACAAGGAAGGCAGGCAGCCTGTAATGGAGCTGATTTTATTAGGGTTTCCCCAAAGGCCACATAGGAGTCTAAGAATGATTAGAAATGGAAGGAGAGCCAGGAATTAATTTAAATTAGGCTGGGCATGTGAATTGCACATGGCTCCTAAAAGTGCGTGGCCCAGTAATAGGCCATTTTCCAGTTAAATATTATTCCCGCTCTTGACAGTGATGTTTGCATATTTTTCTCTTCTCGGCCTCTTCTAAGCCACCCACTCTCATTCACTCAGCCCTCTTGTAGGTCAATGTGGCCATATGACCATGTCACAAAGACTCACTCAGAGGAAAGCAGAAGGTGGGGGGTGGGGTAGGGGGGAGATGGCTTCCTGAAACTTTGCCAAGTCAAAAGTTGTGCCCTGGGCGCAGGAAGATAAGCTCAAAACAGGCAGCTCTATCCTGCGATGGTTTCTGATCAGAAGCCCCCCCACGTCAACCCACTCGCTGATCCTGAGCAGCAAGGAAGTCACACTGAGTCGAGCATTAGCAGATGAATATCTCCTGTCTTACAGTCAAGAGGAGGGATTCTTCTGCTCTTCCTCCAATTTACGTGTTCTTTAGGAGTTAAGACCCAGTTCTCCCAAGTGTGTGTGGCTGTCCCCTCTACCCATGTACAGCCTCGTCCCAAGGCCCACCAAATAGAATATTTGATTCTGAAAACCAGAGTCAACATAATATGGCCGCCGATGCTGGAGGATTTGCAAAGACCTGCCATTTTGACATAATACCACCGTTCACTGACAGGCTGGGTGTTCATCGGCAGGTGTACATTTCCCACCAGAGGGGCACTAAAATATCTGGTCTGTCCCGAGGAGATTCAAATTAGCCTTAATTGGAGAGCATTCTTTTCCAGACTATAGCTAGGCAGTAACGGTAGATGAAGTGTTCTCAGTGGTGTTTGTAAGGTTCCCCACCCCCTACCAAAAAATCTTCAGTATTATGCATATTCTAGTGTTCTCCTAAGTAGCCACTTGTCACAGTATGTCAATGAGTGCAAGAATTTTTTGTTGCTTAGGCTGCAATGAATGTGTTTTTTTAGATCTCACAACACCTCTGGAAAGCATATGATAAGTGAAGCATTGGAGGTAACAGCACTTCATTTGGCTACATAAAGAATAAAAAGGAAGTTGTTCACACACCGCCAGAGAAACTGACGAGGTTGCCAGGGACCCAGTAAACACTGGGATAATTCACTGCTTTTCATGAACCCGGCACGGTCCTAGGGACCAGGGAGGAACAGGTCATGGCGAGGGCACAAAAGAAATCTAAGAAGAATGCTGCTCTCAAAAAGTGTGTAGTCTAGTTGAGAGAATGTAAAATATGAAATAACTAGGTAATCAGACATAAACTAACAAGCAGGCAGATCTTTAGCGAGACAGAAGTTGGAGAGGGGCGAAGTCTGTGCAGGAGGCATCCCCGAGTATGTGCTGTCACACTTCCCTCTAGGATGCTGTAGCCACACTGCTCTCCTCTCCTCCTTCTCTCCTTCCTGCCTCTCTCATTTTCCATCCGTATCCTGCCTTTTCTCCTACTTATCTTCATCCTTCTTTCTTTTTCCTCTTGTCTCTTTCTCTCCCACCCCGGTTCCTCTTCCTTCTGGTTCCTTTCTTCTCTCTTCCTAATTCCTCAGTTATGTTTATCTTCTTTCCTTCTTCCTCTCTTACTTCCTCCTTGTGTCTTGCTTCCTCCTCACCTCCCTTCCCTTCTTTGCCCATCCGCATTCTGTATTTCTCTCTGCAGAAGTTTGTTGCGCGGTGTCTGTGTGCTGATGCCATGCATTGCCCAGGGATATGAAGAATGAACAGGATTTAAATGTGCACGAAAAGCCAGCCGTCAGTTTATCCTATGGAAGGAAATCTGGTTTTGCAATTGGCTTCTCTGACTCTCCAGCCTTGACAAAGCCTATGCCAGTGTCTTTTCAGTGCCTCAAACAAGAACTCCTCATCACTCGGCTTCCCTGGCCTGATATGGGACACAGAGCCAGCCAGCCCCATAATAAAACTGATTTATGTCTGCTTGTGTCAATTTATATACACGCTCAGAGGCCTGGCAAAGAGGCAGTGGGCTTGGGCTGGAGTCAGCAAATCAGAAAATAAATCAAGCAGATATTACAAATTACCTCTGCAGTGTTACCACCACACAAGCCCCTTGGTTACACAGAGTCTTTATTCCTTCTCATATTTTCTGTTCTTTTTTTTTAATTAGAACAAATCAATCCTTTCTAAAAGAATAGATGTCAGACTTGGAAAATTTTAAGCAGAACAGAGGGAAGGGGATCCACTGACAATACCAAAGGTTGAAAAGATGCAGGCCACCAATTTCTTGGAACAAAAGCAAGCTGAGTAAAAGGGTGATAAAAGCATCATGTCTATGACAATCCTGCCCACTTTCCAGGGCACAAAATATGTGGTGTATGTGTAAATGGGACACAGCATGTCCCTACCCTCTATGGCAGGGCCACACAGAAGTCTGTTAACCACGTGTATTTGATTCTGCTCCCGGCACCCACGAGAAGACCGCAGTGCTGTGAAAGCAGGGCTGGATTGGGCGTCGCGAGCCCTGCACCAAGTTTCAGCCCCTCTGCTCATCAGCAGGGCAAGCATACCCTCCCTGGCCCCCGTGGGCTCCCTCTAGGACAAAAGGGCACAGAGAAAGAAGCCCCGACCTTGGAATGGATTTGGGGAAGGGAACCCTGCGCAACTGATGAGGGGGCAGGTGCATTTCACTCTGAGCTCGGCCAGTGAGGTTTTCTGCTCTGTTTTATGTGATGACCCTACGGCTGCGTCCTCAAACCCAAGAAATTATCAGCATGAGATATTACAAAGGCAAAATTATGGGAGCGGAAAAGCTATGTAGGAGGAGGAGAAAACAGAATTAAAGTAAATGAAAATACCTAATGTAAAAATTCTTTGGCCATAGGGTAAAAAAAAAAAAAAAAAAAAAAAAAGAGGACCAATTGAATTCTCTCTTTGTCTTGAAAATCCCAGTGTGATATATCATAAAAGTTATTTTGTCAGGGTAGAGGAAGGTTTAAAAGCCATCAGGCTAACTTGAAAGCAGTTTCTCTTTGATCTTTCTTCTGGCATGAAATAGAAAACGTCTTAAAGAAATGCTCTACAATTTATCTGAGAGCCTCATTAAATGGATATTTTAGGTAGGGGTTCATCTGAGGTGGTGGGTTCTGTGGTTATGACACATCCCTGTCCACATGATTTACATCTTTACGGCAGGGTCGGGCAGTTCCCTTCCACTGCCAACAGTAACTTAGCATTAACAACTCATTTCCATTACATTGACTTCCAGCTCTGTCAAAATCTAAGGAATTGGTCATCCAAACTAAGTCACCCTAAGAATCTCAAATCCCAGTGTCACACTAATTTATTTGTGTGACCGTGGGCAATTTATTTAACAGCTCGGTGCCTCAGTTGTACCCTCAACTAAAATGGGTTTTTATGGATTACCATTGTGTACTGAGTGACTTAATATATGAAAAGAACTCAATGGGTATTGAAGAGGGCATCTTTTGGGATGAGCACTGAGTGTTGTATGGAAACTAATTTGACAATAAATTTCATATATTAAAAAAGAAAAGAAAAGAGAAAAGAAAAGAAAAAGAAAGGAAAAGAAAAGAAAAGAAAAAGAAAAGAAAACTCAGAACGGGGGCACCCGGGTGGCTCAGTCGGTGAGCATCGGACTTTGGCTCAGGTCATGATCTCGCGGTTCGTGGGTTCGAGCCTCACATCCAGCTCACTGCTGTCAGTGCGTAGCCCATTTCGGGTCCTCTCTCTCTCTCTGTCCCTCCCTCCCTCTCCCCCCCCCCTCCACCCCCCCCCTTGCTCTCTCTCTCTGCCCCTCCCCTGCTTGTGCTCCTCTCTCTCTTTCTCAGAAAATAAACATTAAAAAAGAAAAGAACTCAGAGCAGTATCTGGTGCACAGTAAGAGGTACCGAGTACTGGTTGCCATTTGTTTTGTGCTTTAAAGTACACAGGAGATCTATCAGTTCGAGATCTTTGCCACAGCCTAGAGGTCAGATGAATTTTAAGTAGCTTGCCCAAAGACCAGTACTAACATATGGCGGGGCCAGCACGCAAATTCAAGTCCTCAGAGCATTCGGTGAGTTTCTTTCCAATTCCCTTGTCTGGCAAAGGAGAAAACACCCAAAGAGTTTAAGTGATTTAGACAAGATGATGAAGCTGGCTAAGGGTCATTCCATGACCGGATTCCAAATGTTGTGTCTCAACATTTCTGTCTTCCGGCAAGTGAGGAGTTTGCTTGCTTGCTTGCTTGCTGAATGAGCTTTCTGATGAGATCATGCACGTAAGACACACACTGTGCGCCTGGGCTCCGGTGAGGACTCAGGCAGGGTGGCTACCCCTCTCACCCTGCATGCTTCTCCTGCTTCCTCGGTGGTTAAAGTCTAGCCTCAGGTCGAAAGACATCATGGAAAACAAGACTCCCCATGATTTGCTCGCTGTTCTGGCGAACGGTTTATGGGGAGGCCTCCAAGCATTAGCAATGGAACGTGCACGGGCTGGTCAAGTTGGGAATTCTCACTTCCTTGTTACTGGTGTCGACATCTTTATCACCTGCCCTCCAGTACACGGACCCCTCCCCCAAACAGGGAGACAGCGACCAGGAGGATTATTCCCAGGTCTCACTCACAGTCCCCCACCCCCTGTGGCAGTCGGCATTAATGTTGAAGAACAAGGCCAGGCCAGTTCTGGATCCGCACCCCAGCTCCACACTTAGTGCCTGGGTTATCCTGCGTAAGGCACCTAATCTGTCTGGACCTGTTTCCTCGCGTGTAAGTCATTCCCTGTCTTATGAGAATGTAGTTGAGAATTAACAAAAGTGTATTTAGAAGTCTGGCAAGCGAAAGGTTTTCAGGAATTATGAGTTGTCCCACTTTTCACAGTCGGCCACAGGGCTACTGCCCTGACCTGACCCCGGCTGGCCTCCTGCATAGGTGTTATCTTTAGATCAGACTTGTTACTTTACCCTCAAGAATTCAGCTTTTTCTCTCCTTCCTAATGAACAATGCAAAGTCCCTTCCCTCCTCTTCCAAGGGAGATGGTGGTTATCCTGAAAACAACCCCCTGATAGGCTGGCTGTTACCCGGGTCTGTCAGCTTCTCCATGGCTCGGCCCGATCTGGGGAAGGACAGCTCGTCTCAGGGGTATCACTTGAATGCACTGGAGACTCGAGCCAACCATGGATGACCTGTGCTGTCCTCTTCCCGAGGAAAGAAAGGAGGTTGTTAAGAGGAGAACTTGGCTTCAGGAAACTGCTTTCTGGACCAAGTAAAAACTGGGTTGACCACATACTTCTCTGTACTTGTTTGACTTATGGGCACAGAGCTTGACCCATCTATCACAAAAAGTTTGAGAACAGAGCATCGTATTCTATCAGCATCACTTATATGTACATAGAGAGAAACATCTTGTGCCAGGCACTGTGCTATATTTTGTGTATAAGCCTCACAATTAGGCTGAGAGAGCTATTATACACATGAAGAAACTGAACAGCTATTAAATGACCTGCCCATGGTTACACGTCTTGGCCCAGCCCAGATTCAAATCCAAGCCTGGTCTGATTTTAAATCCCCATTCTAAACCTAAATATGCTTGTTCTTAAGAATTACCAGGGGTGATTAGAGTGTATAAAATAGAGTGTATGAGCAACACCCCAGAGAGGCTGAATCAGAGTCTCCAGAGAAGAGACTAGGGAACCTGATTTAAAAAAAAAAAAAAAAAAGAAAGAAAGAAAAAAAGAAACCCAGGTGACTGATATTTCAAAAGATATCACCCCACCCTGGTTCTTCACCCATAACTGCTGAAATCATGCAGAGCTCGCAAAGCATACCAGTGCCTAGTTCCTGTGCACAAGCCATGGGTTCTTTCCCAGTTCCATGACAAACGCCTCTGTAGTTGACTCCATTTTCTCAGCTCCAAAATGGAGATAGATCGTGACATTTCTGCCCTACGCATCTCCTAGGAGCGTTGTGACAATGAAACCAGAGTGCTAGGAAGGCATTCCACACAGAGCTCACTGAAATAAAATGTTTCAAAATCACATGAACTTTTAACAGGCTTTTGTGGGTTGCCCTGGGAATCTAATAATCCCTTTAACATGGCTTCATGGGAAAATGCATTCAGATTTCAAAATAATTCACGCAAAAATTTTAGAATGCAATTTGTTTTAACTTTCAGGGCCACCTCGAAAGGTCTTTTGTTATAGGTCTAAGAATATCAACTATATCATGTGAAATCTTCTCTATGTGAACATTAAATGAACAGTTGGCTTGACTTCCTGGTCTATTCGGTTCTCTCTTTAAAATAAATGTTAAATTTATTTCACATTTAAATGTGAAATGGAAAGTGTAGACTCTAAAATATCTATTCAACGATTGTACCATGAAAAATAATAATAGGTCTGATTCATTAAACATTTCTACATGCCAAGTCTATGCTAAGCCAGTAGTCTTCATACATCATTATTACATGTTGTTATTCCCATTTGCTGAGGCTTAGAGAGACTAATTATCTTGGCTGGAGTGATTTAGCTCCTAACAATAGTAGATACAGGATTCAAATAGAAATGTTAGCCCCACCCTGGTTCCAGGGTCTTAGCCACCTTGCTGTATGAGATCCCCATGCAAACGCATGGATTAGGAAGCAAAGACACGGAAACAAGAACAATAGCTGTATTAGAGCAGACGGATTATGGTCGGATTGCCCTTTATTTAAGATAAAATGAATTATTGGTATAAAACTGTATGTAATAAAGAAAAATTGGTAGAAGAAAAAAATGCATTAAAAAATTACCTGGATTGGGGCGCCTGGGTGCCTCAGTCAGTTAAGCTTCCAACACTTGATTTTGGCTCAGGTCACGATCTCACAATTTGTGGGATTGAGCCCCCAGTCGGGCTCTGCGCTGACAGTGTGGAGCCTGCTTGGGATTCTCTTTCTCTCCCTCTTTCTCTGCCTCTCCCCTGCTTGTGCTTAACTCTTACTCTCTCTCTCTCTCTCAAAATAAATAAATAAACTTAAAAAAAATTTAAAAGTACCTGGATTTTAAGAATGGATGTTGAGACTTTTACCATTGCAGGTTCTAGATTTTCATTTCTGTTCCTAAACCTTTATGGTCGTCTGGTCCCTGTGAGAATTAAGGAAAGAGAAAGAAGAGAAGTTAGGGCGGCCAGAAATCTACTCAAATGCCATTTGGCCCTCACTGAGTTAGATAGAAGCGCGTCCTTTGTAGAAGAGGATGAGAACGCCGAGAGTGGTGATGAACTCGCTCTCAGCCCTCCTAAGTCCCATTCTCACCTCCTTTTGTATCAAGGGGGAGAGTGCTGTTCAAGCCTGGCACTACCGGGAAGCTAGCCGTCCACCTGAACGGTGAGCCTGGAATTTGCACCCATTCGTCTCCTGCGCCCGCACCCCCACCAGCTGCTCAGGGGACGACCAGGATAACCACGTTCGGTGCTTTACTGGTGCTCCTCTCCCAGGAGCCTTACTTGACGGCCAAGTAGAGAGCGTCGCGTTGTTTGGCTCACCGGGCAAGCGCCTCCTCACCCCACCCCTTGCCTCCTTTCGGAGGAGCCTTTTTTCTAAAAGTGACTTTTCTTCCTTTCTAAACAGATATCCGCCAACGAAATCGAAATGCTTCTGATGAGGCTGCCACGCATGTTCAAACAGGAATTCACAGGCGTGGGAGCGACTTTGGAAAAAAGGTGGAAGCTGTGTGCCTTTGAAGGAATTAAGACGACCTAACTATGAGGAATTAAACAAGTCTCTGGAAGTGAAACCGCCTGAACTCGGCCAGGGCTGTGCGCTGTGAGCACTGGAGGTTGGGGCCGTCCGGCGTGGGGCCCCTGCGGAGCCATCAGAGCCAGACTTCAGTGACATCCGTGGCGTCCTCTTGTGAGTGGAAATGTAATTGTGTACCAGTTCCCTAAAACCAAGCTCCATACTGTGACAGATCTGTTTCCTATGAAAACCAACGATTCCACAGTCATCACGATGGCAAAATCTTAAAATATGCTACATTTGAGAATAGCTCACCGAGCAGAATATTTAAAGTGAACGATGGTGTAGCAATGGTTGTTGCTAGGCTACAGAGTTGTATATGTAATGTATAGCGGAAATCATTCAATGACATTTTCCGGAAAGTCTTTCTGTTTTAGTAAAACAAAACGAAACAAAACAACAACAACAACAAAAATAAAAATAAAAAAGTAATTTTACAGTGAGAAAAATCATACCAAAAGAAAACTTGAATATGTGTCTGAACATTTATTGTATTTTGTAAATTAAGTTATATGCTATTCCAGGGACTTTTGCCTTATTGAAGAGGCAGAAAATGTGATTGGACTCCTTGGACTCCTTGAGAATGCTTTATCAAGAATATTATTTTTCTAATGTAACAATTCTCCATCATCCGTTCTTTTAACATGGACTGCATAACAGTTTTCATAAAATGTAAATAAAGGAAAAGCTAGTGCTCCTGTCTTGTACTTGGTATGTAATATTCAGGTTTATGCATCAAAATAAACATTCAGTAAATATTCCTGTTACAAAATTTTATAGCAAAGATATTAATTTTTTTCAATAAATATAACTTCTGCCATATTGGTTTTGCAAATTATTCTTTGATACATTTTATTCACCCTTAAGAAGTCTTTTTCACATTATCCAGTCCCATCTCATATCCAACCATTTTTAAATGATTTTCTACATGAATGGCACTGAGACAAAAGATTATGTCAAATAGAAATGTATAAAAACTGAAGTGGGAAGTACGATGAAAAGCAGATTATACAGCATTAGAGTATATGTCGTTTCTAAAATACCAACACCTTGATCCAAGTATAATCAATATAAATATTATCTTTGTCTGCAAAGGCAAGTACAAAAGAGCCAATTAGTTAATTCCTGGGTTTATTTAGTTGTATGTTTGCTGGAAAACATACAAGTTAGAAAAGGAATTAAAGAATTCATACCTGGGCCAACAGTTCAATCAGAATTTGGGCTTTCACTATTTCTTTTAATTACAAGTAGGATACAGCTTTCAATTGTATCTCCTTCCTGCTCTCTTACATAGGAATCACAAAAAGGGAGAATTAGAGAGCAGGGGAGGGGCAGAGAGAGAGACAGAGAGAGAGAATCCCAAGCAGTCTCCGTGGTGTCGGCACAGAGCCCTACGTGGGGCTTGATCTCACAACCTTGAGATCATGACCGGAGCCGAAACCAGACGCTTCACCAACGGAGCCACCCAGGCGCCCTGATACTAACTTCATTTTATTTTTTTCTCACGTTAATTTTAAATGAAACTGTCACACAGACAGCTGAGCAGTGAATTTTCTTTGAAATTCTGAAAAGATGTTCATGATATCCTATTAGGAAATTATTGTCTTCAGGATCTTTTTATTGTGCTGCGTGTTATGTTCAGACTCAGTGCTAATCCTGTGAATATAGAGATAGATAAGAAAAGACCCTGTCCTTAATGAGCTCAGAGTTCAACAGGAAAAAGTGTCCCGAAAGTTTCAATATAACGTGAGCCAGGTGTCAGGAAAGATACAACAAGGGTGCATTGGGATCCAAACTAAATGTCAATATCATATTAAAAGTTGACAAGCCAGAGGCCTCTCCCATACCATCTATTGACTCCCATCACCACCATCACCCCGACAGCTTTATCTCTACGTCAGGAGACACAGAAGGCTACAACAGCCAGAAAGGAGGTGACCTCGTTTCCAAATACTGTCATCACAAAACAGAAAACCTAAGAGGTTTGCCTTGAGAATAATCAGAAGAAAAAGATTTCCACGAAGCGGCCCGTCAAAGACAGGTCTAGTAGGGACACGAGGAACCACAATCTAGACTATCGCTGACGGAAAGCAGCGGAGAGGTTGTCAAATGCGTGCACACATTTGCAAGGCCTTGGACTAGATCTGACAAGACGACACCATTTCCTAAACACGTGGTTCTGAGCCCTAAACGGCACCACAGAGGACTGAAATGGTTAACACAGCTTCCAAAAATATTTGCGTCATTCCCAGAGGCAAGGGTCTGCCTCAGGAGGATCTATTTTGGCTGTGACATTCTTATTGATACTTGAAACGAATTATATTAACTGTCTGGAAATACATGAGGGATATGTTTTAACTTCGATTACGTGAATAACTTATTTTTGTAGGAGAAACTTTTGAATTATTTCACATTCAGAAGGGACCTTAGAGGTCACCTGAGGAAGGAACTGACATCGGGACCTTGAGGCCATCTGG
This sequence comes from Panthera leo, assembly GCF_018350215.1. Classification (NCBI taxonomy): domain Eukaryota; kingdom Metazoa; phylum Chordata; class Mammalia; order Carnivora; family Felidae; genus Panthera; species Panthera leo. The sequence continues at coordinate 27,265,560 of NC_056679.1, forward strand.
AGTCTACATATGCGTGTCACTGCGTTCTCTGTGATCCTTAGGACAGCCCTATATGAAGACACTATTATTGTCCTCATTTGTCACACAAGGAGAATGAGGCTCAGACGTCCTAAGTCATTTGGACAAGTCTACACAGTCAGTAAAGGCTGATTACGGGATTTGAATCCAGGGCTGACAGACTCCAAACCCGTTTTCTTCTTTTCACTATGTCCTGCTTCTAGTTCGGTGTATCCCCACCCTCCCAAGAGCCCAGTGTCCTGCCAATGCTTCTAGATCACTGCTTTTGCTCCATCCCGTGTACATGTGGGTGGGCTTGAAGGCTCTTAGCCTTTCTCTTCCAAACCTACCCGGCGACAAATCATGGTTCTTGGGTTCCTAGAATAAGCGGGGACACTGAAAGTCGGGGACACTGAAAGTCTGGAGGCCCTCGTAACCGGGCCCCAGTAGGCCTCTCTGGCTGGTTTTTTCACTGCTTCCCTGAAGAGGACGAAGCGTTTGTCGCCTTTCTGTTTTGCTCAGATTTTTCTATCCGGATAAAATGACCTTACTGACATCCAGTTACCACAAAGCCTTCTGGGGAAAGTGCAAAGAAGCCCCCCTCCCTCCCCAACTCCACTGAGCTTTACTTCAGCCCCCAGCAGTCACTTGTCCAGCCTCTGCACAGCCCGCCCACACTGACTTTTCTTAAGACACCGACGCCCAGCTGTCTTTGCCGTAACTCCTTTTAGAACGCAAGCTCTTTGAGAGATCTGAACATCTCCTTTACTTTGAATTATTTCTCAAGGTGGTTTTGCTTATAAACTTTGAGAAAACAAAACAGAGAAAGGAGCCAACGTGGTTTTATGTCTCCAGGAACCAGTCTCCATGGACCCTTAAGAAAGAAAAACCACAAACTATTTGAAAAGCCCGCAAATATTTTAGATCCAAGATTTCAAGGCATAAAATGTGAGTGATAATGTAGTTCATATCACTAAAATGCAAACAAAACAAAACAAAAAAACATCCCAACCAATTCCTTCTCAAAATTCAAACCTAGATAAATTATCAACTCTTCTACAAAGGCTTGACCCCTCAGGAACCTCCTCTCCAGCATTCCCGCCACTACTCATTGACTTCCGCTACAGCCTTTATACTGTATTTTGATCATATGTGAATATGGCTGTCTTCTCCCAGTCTCACGGGCTCCCTTACTCATCTTTCCAGTCCTCGGTCTAACAAGACATGCCATGACTTTTTATTTTTAAATAAATATGTATCAACTGAATGAACCAAATGAAGGAAGGAAGGAGCCCACGCAGGAACTTTTTTAAAAGTTTGCCGAATCAAAACGTATTCAGGCAGCAGGCCCAGGAAGAGAGGCGAGAACTTTCTACTCCTCAGTTGTAAGATCTTGGAAGAATTCCTACCTTGTTTTTCAATTTTTTCCCCCCACTGGGGTAACGTGTACGTAATATTTATCACTTAGCCCGTTTGTAATTGTACAATTCAGTGGCATTAAATATATGGAGAGCTGCCAACCCCCACTATAATTTTACAGCCTCCTCCTGAATGTACCCATTAAAAAATAGCTCCCTATCCCCTCACCGTCCTTCCGGCCCCTGGCACTCTCTATTCTACTGAGTGCCTCTTTGAATTTGCCTCTTTGAGGTCTCCCATGTATGTGGAAACATAGTATTTTTCCTTCTGTGTCTCACTTATGTCATTTCTGTCTTCAGTGTTCACCCATGTTGTAGCATCTGTCAGAACTACATTCCTTTTTTGAGGCTGAATAATATTCTACTGCATGAGAACTCTTCTTGTTGGCCTAGGTATCCTTCACTTGGTGCAACAAGGAAAGGTCAGGTTGTTTATGTTTCAAAATACTTAAGGACTTTCATTACATACCACATCAAAAGCAACATGTGAAAGTGTAGAGAAGCTTGCTTCCATCTGGTAAACCTCTCGTTTTCATCAAGGGTGATAAAAATGAAATGATAAAAGTAGAAAATGCTGGTAATAACTATGGAGAAAACGAGACTGTGTAAACAAACAGCCATGCGTCAATTTTGATATGCAACAACTTGTTTCTTCTTGGTAAGGGTTGGGGGTGCTTTACTTGCAGGGTTTTTTTTACTCCTTTTCCTAAAAATGGCTGCTCTGTTTGTTGCACTCAATAAAAGCTGTTTTATCTTGAAACCCTAAGAACCATTTTTACCCTAATACTCCGTTTCTTCTCATAAACCGAGAAAATGAAGAGATGTTCGAGATGCCTGCAACTTTACAGCTTGGCTCCCTTTATATCAAAATGGTAAAAGGTTAACATGAATATTCAATCAGTCTGTCATTAGTATCTGAATAAACTATACTGGCATACCTCATTTTATTGTGCTTCACTTTATTGTGCTTGGCAGGTATTGTGTTTTTTTACAAATTAAAGTTTTGTGGCAACCCTGTGTTGAGCAAGTCTGTTGGCAGCATTTTTTCCAACAGCATTTGCTCACTTTGTGTCTCTCTGGCACATTTGGGTAATTCTAGCATATTTCAAATTTTTCATTATTATTATGTGACCAGCGGTCTTTGATGTTACTACTATAATTATTTTGGCGTGCCACAAACCACATCCATGTAAGATGGCCAACTTAAAGGATACTGTTCTGTGTATTCTGGCAGCTTAATTGGCCATTCCCCCCTCTGCCTCACTATTCCAAGATGCAACAATACTGAAATTGAGGTCAACCAATCACCCTGCAGTGGCCTCTAGGTATTCAAGTGAAAGGGAGAGCTGCACTTCTCTCAATTTAAACCAAAAGCTAGAAAGGATTACACTTAGCAAGAAAAGCACGTCAAGAGCCAAGAGAAGCTGAAAGCTAGGTCTCTTGTGCCAAATAGCTAACTTGTGAATGCGAAAAAAAAAGTTCTTGGGGCACCTGGGGGGCTCGGTTGGTTAAGTGTCCGACTTCAGCTCAGGTCATGATCTCATGGTTCATGGATTCAAGCCCCACATCGGGCTCTGTGCTGACAGCTCAGAGCCTGGAGCCTGCTTCGGATTCTGTGTCTCCCTCTCTCTCCGCCTCTCTCTCTCTCTCTTTCTCAAAAAAAAAAAATTAAAAAAATTAAAAAAAAAAGAGGAAAGGCTCTTAAAGAAAATGAAAACCCAGCTGACACATGAATGGTAAAACCAAACAGTTTTATTGTAAACTGTAAAGTTTGAGTGGCCTGCATACAGGATCAAACCAGGCACAACATTCCCTTAAGCCAAAGCCTAATCTAGAGCAAAGCCCTAACTCTCTTCAATTTGAGGACGGCTGAGAGAGGTGAGGAAGCTACAGGAGAAAAGTGTGAAGCTAGCAGAGATTGGTTCCTAAGGTTTAAGGAAGGAAGCTGTCTCCATAACATGAAAGTATGAGGTGAGGCAGCAAGTGTTGATGTAGAAGCTGCAACACATTATCCAAAAGATCTGGCTGAAATAATGAATGAAGGTGGCCACACTGAACAATAGATTTTCAATGGCTGAAATAATGAATGAAGGTGGCCACACTGAACAACAGATTTTCAATGTAGACAAAACAGCCTTCTGTTAGAAGAAGATGCCATCTTGGACTTTCATAGCTAGAGAGGAGAAGTCAATGCCTGACTTTAAAGCTTCCAAGTACAGGCTGACTCTCTTGCTAGGGGCTAATGCATCTGGTGACCTAACGTTGGAGCCAATGCTCATTTACTGTTCTGGAAACTCTAGGGCCCCTAAGAATTATGCCAAATCTACTCTGCCTGTGCTCTGTAAATGGAAGAACAAAACCTGGATGACAACACCTCTGTTTACAACTTGGTTTACTGAATATTTTAACCTCTCTGTTAAGACCTGCTGCTCAGAAAAAAAATAATTTCATTTCAGTATATGTCTGCTCACTAACAATGCACCTGATCACCCAAGAGTTCTGATGAAATGTACAAGAATGATATTATGTTCATGCCTGCTATGGCAACACCCATTCTGCAGCCCATGGAGCAAGGCATTATTTTGATTTTCAAAGTATATTAAGAAATATACTTCATGGAAACAATAAAGATTAGAGCAGAAATAAAGAAAATAGAAACTAAAGAAACAATAGAACAGAATCAATGAAACCAGGAGCTCGTTCTTTGAAAAGATCAACAAAAATCCATAAAACTTTAGCCAGACTCGTTAAAAAAAAAGGACTCAAATAAAAATCAGAAATGAGATTAATAACAACCCACACAGCAGAAATACAAAAGACTGTAAGAAAACATTATAAAAAATTATATGCCAAAAAATTGGACAACTTAGAAGAAATGGATAAATTCCTAGAAACATATAACTTCCCAAAACTGAATCAGGAAAAAATGGAAAATTTGAAAACACCGATTATCAGCACTGACGTTGAATTAGTAATCAACAAAAACTCCCAGTAAACATAAGTCTGAGGCCAGACAGCTTCACAGGTGAATTCTACCACACACTTAAAGAAAAATTGGTACCTATTCTTCTCAAACTATTCCAAAAATTAGAAGAGGAAGAAAGGCTTCCAAATTCATTCTAAAAAGCCAGCATTACCCTGATACCAAAACCAAATAAAGACACTACAAAAACAGAGAATGGCAGGCCAATATCTCTGATGAACCTTGATGCAAAAATCCTCAACAAAATATTAGCAAACTGAATGCAGTGATATATTTTTTTAAAAAAAAATCATTCACCATGATCAAGTAGGATTTATCCCTGGGATGCAAGGGTGGTTCAATATTTGCAAGTGAATCCATGTGATACATCTACCTCATCAATAAAAGATGGAATAAAAACCTTACAATCATTTCAATAGACGCAGAAAAAGCCCTTGACAAAGTACAATATCCACTCATGATAAAAAATCTGACCAAAGTAGGTTAGGGGGAATGTACCTCATTAGAATAAAAGCCATATATGAAAATCCCACAGCTTAAATCATGCTCGATGGTAAAACAAAAAACAAAACAACAATGACAACAAAACAAAAGCCAAAAAACAAACAAACAAAAAGAACATATTCCCTAAGGTCAATAACAAGATAGGGATATCCACTCTTACCACTATTATTTGACTTAGTATTGACTTAGTACTGGAAGTCCTAAGTACCTAGTACTTAGTCCAGAAATAAAAGGCATCCAAATTGGTAAGGAAGAAGTTAAACTGGGGGCACCTGGGTGGCTCAGTCAATTAGGCATCCGACTTCAGCTTAGGTCATGATCTCACAATTCATGGGTTGAAGCCCCAGGTTGGACTCTGTGTTGACAGCTCAAAGCCTGGAGCCTGCTTCAGATTCTCTCTCTCTCTCTCTCTCTCTCTCTCTCTCTCTCTGCCCCTCTCCCACTCACACTCTCTCAAAAATAAATAAACATTAAAAACAAGAAGTTAAACTGTCACTATTTGCAGATGACATGATAGTGTACATAGAAAACCCTAAAGATTCCACCAAAAAAAAAATCTGTTAAAAGTGATAAATGAATTCAGTAAAGTTGCAGGACACAAAATTCATGTGGCTAAATCTGTTGCATTTCTATACACTAATCATAAAGCAGCAGAAAAAAAATTAACAATCCCATTTACAACTGCACCAACAATAACATACTTAGGAATAAACTTAACCAAGGAGGTAAAAGACCTGTGCTCTGAAAACTATAAAACGTCTATGTAAGTTTATTTATTTTTGTCAGGGGTTAGAGAGAGGGAGAGAGAGAATTCCAAACAGTCTCTGCACTGTCGGTGTAGAGCTGAACGCAGGGCTTGAACTCACAAGTTGCGAGATCATGGCCTTAGCCGAAATCAAGAGTCCGACGCTTAGCTGACTAGCCACCCAGGCACCACTGAAAACCCTTAAACATTTATGAAAGAAAATGAAGACACAAAGAGATGGAAAGTCATTGCATGCATATGGATTGGAAGAACATTGTTAAAATGTCCACACTCCCCAAAGCAATCTACAGATTTAATGCAATCCCTATCAAAACACCAACAACATTTTTCACAGAACTAGAACAAACACTCCTAAAATTTTATGGCACCACAAAAGACCTCAAATAGCCAAAACAATCTTGAAAAAGAAAACAAACAAACAAACCTGGAGGCATCACAATTCCAGATTTCAAGTTATACTACAAAGCTGTAGTAATCAAGACAGTATGGTACTGGCATGAAAATAGGCACACAGATCAATGGAATAGAATAGAAACCCCACAAATAAACCTATGCCTATATGGTCAATCTATGACAAATGACGAAAGAATATGCAAAATAAGCAATGGGGAAAAGATAGACTCTCCAACAAATGGTGCTGGGAGAACTGGACAAATACATGGAAAAGAATAAAACTGGGCTCCCAGCTTACACCATACACAAAGATAAATTCAAAATGAATTAAGTTCTTAAATATAAGACCTGAAACTATGAAAATCCTAGAAGAGAACACAGGCAGTAATTTCTCCAGCATTAGTCATAGCAATTTCTTTTAAATATATTTCCTGACGCAAGGGAAATAGAAACAAAAATAAACTACTGGGACGTCAAAATAAAAATCGTCTGCACGGCAAAGAAAATGACCAAAAAAAATGAAAGACAACCTATTGAATAAGAGAAGATATATGCGAATGACATCTCTGATAAAGGGTTAGTATCCAAAAAATATAAAGAATGTATACAACGCAATGCCCAAAAAACAAATAATCCAACTAAAAAAATGGGCAGAAAACATGAAGACAAAAGAAGAAATATAGATGGCCAACAGATCTAGGAAAAGATGTTCAACATCACTGATCATCGGGGAAATGCAAATCAAAACTACAATGCATTATCACTCACACCTGTTATAATGGTTAAAATCCAAAAAAGAAGAAATAACAAATGTAGAAAAGGATGTGGAGAAATAGAAGTCCTTGTGCACTGTTGGTGGGAATGCAAACTGGTGCAGCCACTCTGGAAAACAGTATGGAGCTTCCTCAAAAAGTTAAAAATGAAAATAAAATAAAGTTAAAAATAGAACTACCATCCAATCCATGAATTCACTACTGGCATTTACCCCCCAAATACAAAAACCCTAGTTCAAAGGGATACATGCACCCCTATATTTATGGCAGAATTATTTATAATGGCTAAACTATGGAAGCAGCCCAAGTATCCATCAACAGATGAATGGATAAAGAAGGTATGATATATATATAATATATAATATATATAAGTGGATATTATTCAGCCATAAAACAGAATGAAATCTTGCCATTTGCAACAATATGAATAGAGCCAGAGAGTATAATGCTAAGCAAAATAAATCAGAGAAAGACAAATACCATATGATTTCATTCATATATGGAATTTAAGAAACACAACACATGAGCAAAAGAAAACAAAAGAGAGAGACAAACCAAGAAACAGACTCTTAACTATAAAGAATAAACGGATGCTTGCCAGAGGGGAGGTAGGGTGGGTGGGTAAAAAACGTGATGGGGGTTAAGAGTACAGTTACCATGAGGAGCACTGAGTAACGTGTAGAAGAGTTGAATCACTATGTGGTACACCTGAAACTAATATAACACTGCATGTTAACTATACTAGAATTAAAATTTTTTCATTAATTTTTTTAAAAAAGAACTCTACTTTGTAAGATTATAGCTGCCATGAATAGTGATTCTTCTGGTGAATCTGGGCAAAGTCAATTGAAAACCTCCTGGAAAGGATTCACTATTAAGAACATTCGTGATCCGTGGGAAAAGGTCAAAATACCAACGTTAACAAGAGTTTGGAAGAAGTTCTCCCAGCCCTCAAGGACGTCTTTAAAGGGGTTCAAGACTTCAGAGGACAAAGCGAGTGCAGACGTGGTGGCAAAAGCAAGAGAAACTAGAGTTTGGAGTGGAGCCTGAAGACATGACCGCATTGCTGCCGTCTCAAGATGACACGAGCGAATGAAGAAAGAGTTGCCTGTTATGGATGAGCAAAGAAAATGGTTTTCTTAAGATGGGCCCTACGCCCTGTGAAGATGCTCTGAAGATTGCTGCAATGACAACAAAACTTAGTCGATAAAGCTGTGGCAGGATTTGAGAAGACGGGTTCCCATTGTGAAAGAACTCCTAGTGTGGATATCAGACGGCGTTGCTTGCCGCAGAGAAATCGTTCACGAAAGGAAGAGTCAATCGATGTGATCACCTTCCTGGTCTCATTTCAAGGAATTGCCATAGCCATCCCAACCTTCCGCAACAAGCACCCTGATCAGTCAGCAGCCGTTGATATCAGGCAAGACTGGCAACCAGCAAAAAAATTATGACTCGCTGAAAGCTCACATGATGGTTAGCATATTTTAGCGATAAAATATTTTTAATTAAGGTATGTGTATTGTTGTTTAAACACCATGCTATTGCCCACTTAGTCTACAGCATAGTGCATACACAACTTTTATATGCACGGGGAAACCAAAACATTCATTGGACTCACTTGATCGTGATATTCACTTTATTACAGTGGTCTGGAGCCTAACCCACCGTTATCCCTAAGACCTGCCTGTGCTTTTAGGGGTAGCACACCAAACAGGAACATTTCAGAGTTAAACAGATTCTAGTGAATTATATATTAGATCACTAGAAATATTGTGCCTGTATTTCCACCACCTCACAATTTCTTCTTATGTTTTCAATTTTCATTTCTGGGCTTCAAACATTTGGAAATGTCTCGCGTTCTGTCAGAGAATGTTCAGGTTGTGCTGGGGTCGAGTCCCGGCCCCAACATTCACTGGACCTCTGATTAAGGCATGTAACTTAACCACGGTGAAGCATGGTCCCAGATTCATGATACAGTAATGTTAAAGCCTACTTCATAAGGTTGCTTGTGATTAAATAAGATAGCATGCATACAGCACCTAACGCTGGGGCAGGCCAACTGAAGGCATTGGTTTCTTCAAAAATAGTACTTTAGATACACCATTCCAACCAAGCAAAGTAGGCAAGCCCTTTTCCTTGCTACCCTGTCCTTTGGGAAAAACAGTCAGTGTTTCTAAGCCAACAAGTGTTAGTTCCTAAATGTCAGAAAAAATAAAGACAAGCATCATCCCCACAAATAGTCCATTATATATGTGCAAGTATAAGACTGACATAAGCAAAATAATTCTAATTCTCTAACCCGCAAAGACTTCTATAACTTTTGTTCGTTTATTTTTGAGAGAGAGAAAAAGACAGAGTGTGGGCAGGGGAGGAGGAGGGGCAGAGAGAGGGCTCCAGGAGGGGCAGAGAGGGGGCTATCAGCACAGAGCCTGACGCGGGGCTCAAACTCACAAACTGTAAGATCATGACCTGAGCTGAATGAAGTCGGACGCTTAACCAACTGAGCCACCTAGGCGCCACGAGACTTTTGTAACTCTTACAGGCCAACGGGCAGTCACAGTCACAGTGACCCTTAGCACAAAGAAAATGTAGAGCAGGAATTCTTTATTGCAGCTGCTTTTTTACTTATTTGGGATATTTCCAGGAAACAGTAATCAGGGTCAAATACATTCAACTGTGAAGAAACTAAAGCACTCTGGGCAAGTGCCGTTTTGAATGGTGGTCAACTAGGTATACAGTATACAAGGATTAAATAAAGTATTAATTATGTTTTTTTTTTTAACCCAGCAGAAGCATTATCAGGAAAAATTATGGGTGTAGCTGAAGCATGCAATAGTATTATTTTAGAGAACCTACACATGTATTATGGTTGCTGAAAATATCAAAGTAAATGACTCCAGTAAACCTACTAATTACAGACTGGTTGTTAATAAAATCAGCCGTTCTGGTCTAAGATTTTAACGGTCTGCTCTCAGAACTGTATAGACCCTCAAACAATAAAGCTCAGATGTTTATACTACACATTTTGCCTCGTATATAATTTATCAGTACAGGGTTATGTAATGGAATGTTCTTCCTTCATGGGAAAAACAGACTTATAAAAATAAATTGCAGACATTTTACAGTAGAAAATGGTACTTTTCTACACAAAGCAAAAAAGTGGTTAATGTACAATAGAAAGTGCATTGCATGTAATGAAATGCATTTTTTTTGTCTAGCAAATATATTTATTGTGTGCTGAAAATTGTAATATCTTCCCCGGCACAAAGAAATTTCTATTATAAAGTCCATTTGCTATTGTAGGGAACGAAACCCTTTTTCTTGTTTACTAAAGTCGTCTATCTTAATATCAGCCCACAACACTGTCAAGTTCACTTAAGAAGAGCTATGTGTAGATAAGAATAGGGCTGAATCAGAAACCAGAATATTCCATTTCATCTGCGTTTCATAGCTGAGCAAGTGCTGTGTAATCCACTACATCTGGTAGCAATCTCTTCTTGGAAAGCTTTCTTCTTTTCAGAAGAAAAAGCTAAAAATTGGTCAATTTGAAGCTCTCATCAATAAATAAATCTTTTGCCTTTGAATATGTTTATGCATAAGTGAGGATTTGTTTCTCTAGTATTTTTGAGCTAGAATGTGAAGTATGGGCTGGAAAATCAAACACTGTCTTCAGGTGGAGATAATGTATGAAAACCATTGTGGGCCGTTTATTAAATAGACATTGATTGTTACATCAAATCAACAAGTCATGCATCATTTTTATGACTTACAATCATAGTAAATCAAGTTTCACACAGGAAGTGCTATGAATTCTTAGGATATTTGTCAATTTCTAACCCGAGCTAGGACGGAATAAGGTTTTGCACCTCATTATCTGTTCCTTGAGCAGATAAAGGTAACTTTGGTTCAAAGCATGCCAAAGAAAAGGCTTTGGGCTGCTGGGTCTGGTAACTATAGGTAGCAAAGGAAAGACAATGAAATCTGTGCCAGTCTGTAGTCAAGTATTTTGTATTGCTGCTTACTCTTAGGGGCTGGCAAATGAGGCTTCCAGACTTTTGGTCATGGAAGGGGTAGATCACCTGGGCGTAGACACAGTATAGTGAGGTATTCAAGAGCATTTTTTTCTGGAATCCACCCCAGTGAGTAATCATAGTGACTTAATCTCTGAAATAGGGATAATAGTAACACCTATCTCATAGAGTCTTTTTGTAATTGTATCCATTGACTAGGTCTTACTAGGTCACCTAAGATTATAAAACTCTTCTAGCAAAAGTTTTCAAACTCAGAGCCTCACACAGGCCACTGCCAATTGAAAACTATTTCCTTTTAGAGGTTACCACTGACATATCCAATAGAATCAGCTTCCTGAGTCCTCTCTGGAATAACAAATATTTTAATACACTGTAACAGGAAATCCCCCATGGTCCCAAGAGCCCGGTGGACTGTGCAGAACTAGAACCTAGACTTCCAGAGGACTGCAGATTCCCATGGCCTCCCTGGGAGATTTCAGGCTCTCGTGAAATGAATGAATGACCAGTAAAGTTCCTAACTCAAACCAGGCCTCTTGGAAGAGAGCCTTGGCAAAGACAAACCTGGTGTGTTTTCTCAAATATAAAGTATTTCAGAGGAAATAGAACATTCCACTCTTGAGACATAGAAAGGACAAGATATCTTGTCCCCAATCTTCTATCTCCAATAAGGATGGGACATCTTGGTGGGAAAACCAAAGAGAGAAAATCTATCTTGTGCTACTCTGTTTCATGGATTACAGGAGGGCAGCAACATGGGCGTATTGCCCATATTTCCCTACCATCCAGGTTTAAAGAAGGACATAGGGGGAGAAGGCGTGAGAAACTGCTCATAACTGCCATTTGGAATTTTTCAAATCTGGACGTGTAGAAACACCTGCTTTGTTTTTATAACCCTTTGACTCCTATTTCATATTTCCTTCTTTTACCATTGGGCTTTGCCCCATGAGTATTCGTCTCACTGTCTCACTGATTTATCAGATCAAGTGCAGTGGTATTTTTTAATAAACTGGGAATAACACTTATCCCATGCATATATACATGCCCTAATGCACACGTGTACAGATATGTATATATTCATACATATGCACACTAATGAAAATTTGTGTACACACAATGTAAATGTACACGCAGGTAGCCACATTTACGCACATTCGCTTCACTGACATTCAAACCCCTCTGCTTTTGGCAATCATTTTTTCCCCTCAGGTTCTTTCCTCTCTTCTTTCTATATCGATCAGCTATTCACTCTTCAACTATGACAAGTAAGAGAAGATGCCACTCAACCCTGTAGGTAATAAACATAGGGAACTTACTTTAAAAAGAGAATACTGGCAAGAAATGTAGGTAGATTTGAAAATATTTCAAATAAATTTATAAAGGAGCCAGAAAAGGCAAAGAAACGAGACAGCTAGCCAATGAGGACATCAGCGAGCCCTGTTCTGGGAGATTCCAATACTTTCACAGACATAATCCCAAGGAGATGGAGTTTATTAACAGGCCCCATTTAATGGCCAATCTGTACTCACACCTCTTTCCCTGTAACTATGTAATCTACCTCTAGATTTGGTCATTTGCCCTGCTTTGGCAAAGAGGTGTTGGCAGAGGCTCAACAAGCACGTGCCTGTTTCTATGCCCACTTGCATCACTGGGTTTGAACACTCTTGCACTATGACACAGCTATGAGAACACAGTTGGACTAGCCCATGGGAGGATGAGCTGTTTTAGGTAAGGGGGCAAGCCAAGGCCATCCTAGATTAGCTGAAAGCCAGCTAATGGTTCAACAGAACATATCAAAGACAAGAACTGCAATTCATCTTCAATTGCTCATCCGTAGACTTGAGTTAAATCAGTGGTTGTGTTAAGCTACCGAGTTTTGGGGGTTGACTTGTTATATAGCATTATTTGCAGCAACAGATAACTAACACAGAAATTATTTAGAATCAGGGTACTGTTATAACCAAGACTAAAAAATGTGGCACTGGCTTTGAGAGTAGGCAGTGGACAGAGGCTAGAAAAGCAGTAAGGAAACTTCTCCAAAAAGATGCAAAAATGACATGGGTTATGTAGCAGCAGAGAAGAAAAATGGTAAAACCACCACCACAGGTGATCCTTCAGAAGATAGAAAATATATTAGGGACATTAGGGATTTAAGCAGTAACATTTCCAGGCAGAATGTTCAAAGTATCAGTGGCTCTTACTACCCATATATCGATAAGGTTCTACAACAAAGAGAAGGGTTAGAGAAATAAGTGACAGTGTTTAAGCATATTTAGAGGGACCATAACAAGACAGAACTTCTTGGCTGGAAAATAAAATTGTTTCTCACCTCTAGCCTTCCAGTTAGCAAAAAATTCTCAAAGTAAAATACATCCTGGGGCAAGTATCTAATTAAATATTTATCTTTAAGGCTTTTTATTACAACCCCTGAAAGAAATAAAGAAGAACCTAGCAGATCCTGTAAGCTAGACAAAAGGGCTGCTACAAATCTAAAGAGTACTGTGCCACAGCAACCTGACTTGTCCACATAACTGATTAAGTTTTGAGAGAGATAGAGCTCTAACCATATTGTAGGTGTTGCTTTTGGCTCATCAGATTTATAAGAAACCCACAACAAATATTGAGGGTACTGTATTGCCAAAAGTCTCACCAATTTATATTAAAAGAAACTGAGACTGTCCAAAATGTCAAGAAAACCCCTGAGCTTTCCATTTCCACAAGTAGGAAGCAGACTGAGAACACCATTCAAAGCACACAGAAAGAGCTAAGCATGGGAGAAAAGTAAAGATACCTCATCTGGTACAGCACAGAGCTACAGAAAACAATGGATTGGACGGTCACTCTCAGGGAGAACTAAGGCCTAAGCAAGGAACATTCCATTCCTCTGAATTGGTGGTCCTGGTGGCATTTGCAAGGCCAGACGTTGAGTTGCTATAAACTAGTGCCTCTTATGTGGTTTCCATTCCTCTTCTTTTTAAATGAGATAATGTACTACCCACAGTGCAGAGAGGTGAACTGGGGGAGAGAAAAGCCACGGAGCTGCAGAGGGTAGGGAGCTGTTTTCACAGAGAGAGGACAGAGAGAAAGGGGGAGAGTGCGATGCATTGGGGTCGCCCAAGAAAAGCACTCTCCCAAAAGTGGCTGAAGAGAGAAAGAGTGAAAACACTTGCAGGGAACCAGACAAGAAATCTGTTCCCCAAACTTACTGACAGGAGAAAGAGCAGAGTTTCAATACAGCAGAGTCTGAAGGTTCAGAGCTCAGTACCTGGCAGTGCTCTGGTGGGGAAGTAGGGCAAATCCGCAGGATCGGGAAAGGCTATCTGAAGAGTCTGTGTGCCACACAGGGAGAGTGGTTCCCCTGCTTGAAGTGCAGTTGGTAGAGGCCATGTGGTTTCCCTGTGGGCCAAGGTCCTAGTGGACCTTGGAGAGCAGCCATGTTTGCTAGTATTGGGACAAAGACACCAGAGTGCAGTGAACCCTGGCACCAACTGTGTACTGTGATTTGCCATAAACTCTGAACCTCTGCCATCACATGATCACGTGAACGTATCCAGGGCAAGCTGGCGCCTGGCCATTGCTCAGCAAGACCCTCTCCCAGAGAGGTGGCATGGGTTCAAGCTGCAAGGGTCTATGAAGTGTGGGGTTTTGAAACGTAATCCCATCTGAGATAAAACTCTGGAGGGAGGCACCACCTGGCAGGCAGACAGCTTGGACATGGACAGAGTAGAGCCAGGGAGTGGAGAGAGGCCTGAGACAAAGAAGGGATGCTCGATTGTGGGTCGGCAAGAGGGCAAAGGTCCCGCACCAGAGACTAGGGAGCTAGGTGAGGCCATTTTCACCATTACCACGCATGCACTGAGCGTGCATACGTGGGCGTGCGTGTGCACGCGTGCACACGCATACACACCCATCCCAGTATGGAGCCATTACACAAAGCCCCGCCCAACTACACCCTCCAGGCACGTTCCCCAGAAGACCAGCACAAATCCCTCCACCTGCTTAGTCTAAGGACAACAGTGTTTCAAAGTTTCAGTTCTAGAGGAAACTGGATGTAACTTCACTGGGGCTTCTGTGTTTGCTGGATCCTTTATTTGTTCGTTTTCTTGGCTTCTGTTCTTGCTTACATTGTTTTCTTCCTTTTTTCTTTCTTTTTCTCTTTCTTGAATACAGAAAGAGCAAATTTCTTTTTATTTTTTTATTTTTAAATTTTTAATTCACTTTTATTTTCTTTTTTTGATTCTATTTTACTATTAATTTTTAAAATTTTTCAACTTCTTTAACCTTTTTTATTCTTCCCTTTCTCTTTTTTCTCTATTCCATCAAGATAGGCTTCTTTCAACAAGCAGACTAATCCAGCTTCCTTTATTTGGTTTTATTTTGTTTTCTTTTTAACTTTTTAATTTTTATTTTTTATTATTTTTTTTCTTCCTCCAAAATGACAAGACAGAAGATAACTCAGACTTAGAGAACTCAGTGACTTATTGAAGAGGAATAATATTCGTATCATAGGAGTCCCAAAAGATGAAGAGAGAGAAAAAGGAACAGAAGGTTTATGTGAGCAAATTATAGTTGAAAACTTTGCTAATCTGAGGAAGGACACAGACATCAAAATCTAAGAAGTACAGAGAACTCACATTAGACTCAACAAAAACTGACCATCACCAAGGAATATCATAGTCAAATTCACAAAATACATGGACAAGGAAAAAATTATGAAAGCAGCAAGGGGAAAAAGTCCTTAACCTATAAGGAAAGACAGGTCAGGTTCACAGCAGATCTGTCCACAGAAACTTGGCAGACCACAAGGGAGTGGCAGGATATATTCAATGTGCTGAATTGGAAGAATATGCAGTCTAAAATTCTTTATCCAACAAGGCTATCATTCAAAGTAGTATGAAAGAAAAAGAGTTTCCCAGACAAACAAAAACTAAAGGAGTTTGTGACCACTAAACCAGCCCCGCAAGAAATTTTAAGAGGGACTCTTTGAGTGGAGAAAAAACAAAAAGACCAAAAGCAACAAAGCACAGAAAGGACCGGAGAACATCACCAGAAACACCAAGTCTATAGGTCACACAATGGCACTAAATTCATCTTTTAATAATCACTCTAAATGTAAATGGACTAAATGCTCCAATCAAAAGACATAGGGTATAAGAATGGATAAGAAACAAGACCCATATATCTGCTGCTTACAAGAGACTCATTTGAGACCTAAAGACACCTGCAGATTGAAATTAAGGGGATGGAGAACCATCGATCATGCTAGTGGATGCCAAAAGAAAGCCGGAGTAGTCATACTTTTATCAGACATACTAGATTTTAAAACAAAGACTGTAACAAGAGATGAAGATGAGCATTATATCATAATTAAGAGGTCTATCCACCAAGAAGATCTAACATTGTAAATATTTATGCCCCCAACTTGGAAAACCAAAATATATAAATCAATTAATCACAAACATAAAGAAATTTAAAACAATATCATAATAATAGGGGATTTCAACATCCCACATACAGAAATGGACAGATCTAAGCAGAAAATCAACAAGGAAACAATGGCTTTGAATGACACACTGGACTGGATGGGCCTGACAGCTATACACAGAATATTTCATCCTAAATCAGCAGAATATGCATTCTTCTCAAGTGCACATGGAATATTCTCCAGAATAGATCACATCCTGGGTCACAAATCAACCCTCAACAAATACAAAAAGATTGATATCATACTATGTATATTTTCAGACCACAACGCTATGAAACTTGAAATCAACTACAAGAAAAAATTTGGAAAGACCACAAATACTTGGAGATTAAAGAACATCCAACTAAAGAATAAGTGGATTAACCAAGAAATTAAAGAGGAAATTAAAAAGTACATGGAAACGAATGAAAATGAAAACACAACAGTCCAAAACCTCTGGGAAGCAGCAAAGGCAGTCATAAGAGGGAAGTGTGTAGTAATCCAGGCCTTCCTAAAGAAGGAAGAAATGTCTTAGGTACACAACCTAACCTTATACCTAAAGGAACTGGAAAACAAACAGCAAATAAAGCCCAAAGTCATCAGAAGAAGAGAAACAAAAAAGATGAGAGCAGAAATCAATGATATCGAAATCAAAACAACACACCAGATCAATAAAACCAGGAGCTGGTTCTTTGAAAGAATTAACAAAATTCATAAACCCCTAGCCAGATTTATCAAAAAGAAAAATGTAATGACCCAAATAAATAAAATCACGAATGAAAGGGGAGAGATCACAAACAGCACCACAGAAATACAAACAATAATTAGAGAATATTATGAGCAATTATATCCCAACAAATTGGTAATCTGGAAGAAATAAACACATTCCTAGAAACATAAAACCTACCAAAACTGAAACAGGAAGAAATAGAATATTTGAACAGACCCATAACCATTAAAGAAATTGAATCAGTAATCAAAATTTCCCAACAAACAGAAATCCAGGGCCAGATGGCTTTCCAGGGGAATTCTACCACCATTTAAAGAAGAGTTAGCACCTATTCTTTTGAAGTTGTTCCAAAAAATAGAAGTGGAAGGAAAACTTCCAAACTCATTCTATGAGGCCAGCATTATCTTGATTCCAAAACCAGACAAAGACCCCACTTAAAAGGAAAACTACAAACCAATTTCCCTGATGAACATGGATGCAAAAATTCTCAACAAAATACTACCAAACTGGTTCCAATAATACATTAAAAGAATTATTCACCATGATCAAGTGGGGTTTATTCCTGGGCTGTAGGATTGGTTCTATATCCACATACCAATCAATGTGATACACACATTAATAAAAAACAAAAGGATAAGAACCACATGATCTTCTCAATACATGTAGAAAAAAACATTTGAGGGGCACCTGGGTGGCTTAGTCAGTTGAGCGTCCGACTCTTGATTTCAGCTCGGATCATGATTCCAGGGTCCTGGGACTGAGCCCCACATCGGGCTCTGTGCTGAGCGTGGAGCCTGCTTGAGATTCTCTCTCTCTCCCTCTGTCCCCCTCCCCCTTCATTCTCTCTCTCTCTCTAAAATAAAAAAATAAATAAATTTTTAAAAAAAGAAGAAGAAAAAGGATTTGACAAAATACAGCATCCTTTCTTGATAAAACCCCTCAAGAAAGCGGGGGTAGAAGGAACATACCTCAAGATCATAAATGCCATATATAAAAGACCCACAGCTAATATCATCCTCAAAGGGAAAAACTGAGAGCTTTCCCCCTAAGGTCAGGAACACAACAGGGATGTCCACTCTCCCACTGTTGTTCAACACAGTGTTGGAAGTCCAAGCCTCAGCAATCACACAACAAAAAGAAATAGAAGGTTTTCAAATTGGCAAGGAAGAAGTCAAAACGTTCACTCTTCACAGACAGCATAATATTCTATGTGTAAAACCCAAACGACTCCACCAAAAAACTGCTAGAACTGATACATGAATTCAGCAAAGTTGCAGAATATAAAATCAATGTACAGAAATCTGTAGCATTTCCATACACCAATAATAAAGCAGCAGAAAGAGAAATCAAGGAATTGATCACATTTACAATTGCACCAAACACCATAAAATACCTAGGAATAAACTTAACCAAAGGGGTAAAAGATTTATACACTGAAAACTATAGAAAGCTTATGAAAGAAACTGAAAAAGGCGCAAAGAAATGGAAAAACATTCCATACTCATGGATTGAACAAACAAATATTGTTAAAATGTCGATGCTACCCAAAGCAACGTACATCTTCAATGCAATCCCTTTCCAAGTAATACCAGAATTCTTCACAGACCTAGAACAAACAATTCTAATATTTGTATGGAACCATAAATGACCCAAATAGCCAAAGTAATGTTGAAAAAGAAAACCAAAGCTGGATGCATCACAATTCCAAACTTCAAACTGTATTACAAATCTGTAATCATCAAGACAGCTATGGTATTGGCACAAAAATGAGCACATAGATCAAAGGTACAAAATAGAAAATCCAGAAATGGACCCACAGCTATATGGTCAACTCATTTTTGACAAAGCAGGAAAGAATATCCAACTGAAAAAAGACAGTCTCTTCGGCAAATGGTGTTAGGAAAACTGGACAGCAATGTGCAAAACAATGAACCTGGACCACTTTCTTACACCAGACACAAAAATAAATTCAAAACGGATGCAAGACCTAAATGTAAGACAGAAAACCATCAAAATCCTAGAGGAGAAAATAGGCAACAACCTCTTTGACCTTGGCCAGAGCAACTTCTTACTAGACAGGTCTCTGGAGGCAAGGAAAACAAAAACAAACATGAACTATTGGGACCTCATCAAGATAAAAAGCCTCTGCACAGCAAAGGAAACACTCAACAAAACTAAAAGACAGCCGACAGAATGGGAGAAGATATTTGCAAATGACGTACCAGATGAAGGGTTAGCATCCAAAATCTATAAGGAGCTTATCAAACTCAACACACAAAAATATCATCCAGAGAAGAAATGGGCAGAAGACATGAATAGACACTTTTCCAAAGAAGACATCCAGATGGCTAACAGACACATGAAAAGATGCTCAACATCACTCATCATCAGGGAATACAAATCAAAACCACAATGAGATACCACCTCACACCTGTCAGAATTGCCCTAATGAACAACTCAGTAAACCACAGATGTTGGTGAGAATGAGGAGAAAGGGAATAATTTTGCTGCTGATGGGAATGCAAACTGGTACAGCCACTCTGGAAAGCAGTATGGAGGTTCCTTAAAAAATTAAAAATAGAACTACCCTATGACCCAGCAATTGCACTACTATGTATTTATCCAAAGGACACAAAAATGCTGATTCAAAGGGGCACATGCACCCAATGTTTATAGCAGCACTATCAAAATAGCCAAAGTTTGGAAAGAGCCCAAATGTCCATTGACTGATGAACAGATAAAGAAGTTGTGGTATATATATAAATATGTAATGGAATATTACTCAGCAACTAAAAAGAATGAAATCTTGCCATTTGCAGCAACATGGATGGAACTAGAGTGTATTACGCTAAGCAAAATTAGTCAGAGAAAGACAAGTATCATATGACTTCACTCATATGGAATTTAAGATACAAAAAATATGAACATAAAGGAAGGGAAGGAAAAATAATATAAAAACAGGGAGGTGGACAAACCATAAGAGACTTAAATATAAACTGAGGGTTGCTGGAGGGGTTTTGGGTGCGGGGATGAACTAAATGGGCAAGGGGTACTGAGGACACTTGTTGGGATGAGCGCTGGGTGTTATACATAAGTAATAAATCACTAAATTCTATTCCTGAAATCATAATTACAACATATGTTAACTAACTTGGATGTAAATTAAAAATAATAATTAAAAATGAATTAATCTATTTAAAAAAAGATGTGTGTGTGTGTGTGTGTGTGTGTGTGTATACACACACAATGGAATATTACTCGGCGATCAGAAAGAATGAAATTTTGCCATTTGCAATAATATGGATGGAACTAGAGTGTATGACACTAAGTGAAGTCAGTCAGAAAAAAATAAATTCATATGATTTCACTCATATGTGGAATTTAAGAAGCAAAACAGATGAACATAGGGGAAGGGAAGGAAAAATAAGATACAAAGAGAGAGGGAGGCAAACCATAAGAGAGTCTTCAATACAGGGAACAGACTGAGGGTTGTTGGAGGGGTGTTGGGTAGGGGGATGGGCCAAATGGGCAAGAGACACTATGGAGGACACTTGTCGGGATGAGCACTGGGTGTCATATGTAAGTGATGAACCACTGAATTCTACTCCTGAAATAATGATTACACTGTACTTTAACTTGGATTTAAATTTTAAAAAAGGTAATTGATTATTAAAAAGGTAATTATTATGAGCAGCAAGATAGCCAGCCTCAATGCACTTTCCAACTCTTTGCTTGAACCAACACTTACTCACAACTGATTGGCCAAAATAAGCTAATGACTGGGCTCAGAAACAAGGGGTGAGATCGTCAATATAGTCAACCTACCGTCGTTCCCAAACCGTCTTCTATGAAAACCAATGTCCCACAGATGCTTTAAGATGTTCCAAAAAAGGGTTCTGTGGTCATACAAATTTGTGAAACGCTGCGTATTATATCTTCCAGGTGAGTCATAGTCCTCATTAAGTTATTAAAGACTCTGAGAATTCCCTTATCTGTTTACCCTGGTTTAATTGTTCTCTGCCACACTCATTTAGTCATGAAACACACTGATCACACAAAACTTTCAAACACAGCTTACCCAAGTATTCCCTGAATCCAAGTATTCATACCAAGTTATGAAAACTCCTTGTAATAATTACATTATAATAGAGAGATTTAGGTGACCCAGAAGTTTTCATGGCACCGGTAATATAAACTGCTCGTGGTAGTTATTTTCTCTATTCCTAGACGAGAAAAGAAAAATAAGAAGAGTTCAGCAAGACCCACAGAAAGAGAACGGCAAAGCTGGGATGCATATCCATATCTGCCTGCCCACCCATCATCTTTTTATCTCCCTACCGTCAATGGTGGAATGTCAGGCACCATGACAAAGGGCAGGGGAGGCAGCGCATGATGATAGTCTAGTACTTGAAGAATGTTTGCGTTAGTCCTGGCTTTGCCACTACATGATCTTGAGCAGGTCACCACCTTCTTAATAGAGTATATTGGAAACACCATTCTTTTTGCTCCCTTGTAACTCCAAGAATCTGGAAAATATTTTGATGAACAGCTCACTGGGACATAAGAATCCTCTGAGGCGTTCCCATCTGCCACCATAAAAATGACCTAAAACTTACTGCCTTGTCATTAATCTGGTCCTGAACATAACAGATTCATTTTTTCATCTGTTTATTTCAATCACTTAAGATATTCAAAATATCCTTCCAGCCTGAAACTCTTCTTCCCTTGCCCTTTCTAATTTTCCAGTGAAGTCTCGATGATGTATTCCAGTGAGGGCATATTAATATTCTGAGGAAATACAATACCTGTGCTGCAGACACTAATTTTAGAACATTCATCACTGAGGATGGTTTTCTTCTTCCTGTCCTAATTTTTTTTTTTTTTTTTAGGTTGTCAGCCTGTTGGACTACGTTAAGCTAGGTGGTGACTTTCCTTTATTAAACCTTTCTTTCCTGACGGCTTGCCCTTTGTTAGGACTGGCAGGAGGCCCAAAAAAGGGAGA
This sequence comes from Panthera leo, assembly GCF_018350215.1. Classification (NCBI taxonomy): domain Eukaryota; kingdom Metazoa; phylum Chordata; class Mammalia; order Carnivora; family Felidae; genus Panthera; species Panthera leo. The sequence continues at coordinate 27,287,618 of NC_056679.1, forward strand.
ACCTAGAGCCCTGGGACGCTCTAACCTTGCTCTCTAACTAAGGAGATAAAACTTCGAGCAATAGGAGACCACACAGAAAGCACCAACGGAACAGCGGAAACAAGGTCACTTTGTCAGGAAAGCTATTTTACTGTCATGGAATCCATCTTGGCTTTACCTCACCTCATGCTGAGGCAATAAGGTGAACTGGTCTCAAAATCATTTCCAACTCTATGATCTAATGTCTGGTTTGGGTACAGCAGCATCCACAGCACCACACGAGGCATTCGATGAAATACTTTGTCTTGCAGGCATTATCTAAACTACATTTGAGTCTCCTGTCTCCGGAAAAAGCAGTATGACCCCTAACCTTTTATTGCCACCAGCTGAACAGTACACACTAGGATTGTGCTGGAAGCAATAACCACCAGAAGTCTCGGCTCCAGAAAGCTGCCTGGATCTGGTTATGGAAGGTTCCAGGAGTGAAGCGGCCAGCAACAGGAGTGGCTCCAGGGGCAGCGGCCAACTTGAGTACAACCCACTGGCCAGTACTCCTGGAGGATGTGACACGACATCGGGTTTTCAATGGCAACAATGGCACGAGCTGCCCGCAGAGCTTCTCCCAGGCTGTCTTCAGATTTATGGTGCAGATTCCATATGCAGATATCCTTTTGTAGATATCTGGAAGTCAAGGTTGGTGCCATCTGAGCAGGCTTCCTGCTGCAAGAAATTTCAGGACTTCCTCCTCCTTCATCTGTAGGACCTCAAGGGCTCTGGACATTGTCAAAGTTTCCCTTTAACTTATGACAGAAACTCAGGACAACACTGTGTGGACCCCTCTCTAGGTGATGGGGAAAGGCTCCTTATCCCTATTTAAAGGCTGAGTAAACAGATGCACAGAGATGTTTGCAACTTGACCACGATCACTAGACAGTACTGGACAGTACTGGACCACTGGCAGGACTGGACAAGTTCTGGAATGCTTTGCTCACCTGCTGGTTCTTTGAAAGAAATGAGAGAGTTCAGTATTAACCAAGTGCATCTAGTGGCCCAGAGCTCTCCGAAGTGACAGAACCAATACAAAGGGGACACATACATGGAGAGAGAAAGAGAAGAAGGCCATGTAATTACGGAGGCTAGCAAATTCAAAATTTGTAGGGCAGGTCAATGGGCAAGTAATTCAGGGTGATGTTGCCATCTTGCCACTGAAAACTGCAGAGCAGGCCAGCGGGCTGGAAACTCAGGCAGAATTTCTATGTGGCTGTCTTGATGCAAATTTCTTCTTCTTTGGGAAAGCTATCTTTACCCTTGATTCCTTTAGATTGGATGGAGAATAATATGCTTTTCCTGAAAATCTGATTTAAACATTAATACGTCTAAATAATACCTTCACGGCAATACCGAGACTAGTGTCTCACCAAACTCTAGAGCACTAGACAGGGCACAACGACCTATTCGAGTTGACACTTAAAATTAACCACCACCCCCAAGAAACAAGAGTAAGGCAGAAGTATTGTTCTTAGCATCCACTGAGTGATCAAAGGGAAGCTGGCCCTTTCAAGTCCAGCAGGAAGGAGGCACGGTGCTCAGTGCATCAAAAACAAGAACAAAGTGGTGGGAAAGGCACAAAGTGGATTAGCACAGAGACTAGAGGGAAAGTGTCGAAAGCCAAGCACATTCAGAGAAGGGAGGCAGAGGGGAATGATACCCCTGGGTAGGGGCAGCCCATGACACTGCAGGAATAAGCCAACCAATATGGCTTCCTTCCTTGAAATCCATGCTTGCGAATTAGATCAGACTTGTTTTAGATAAGTCTCCGTGTTAACAGATAAGGTGTGGCACAGTCATGGAAATAATGCGGTTTTAAAGAGCTCGGGAAACCTGCTTCCCATCTAAAATTCCTCTTCTCTCATCCCGAATGGCTTTTAAGGGTGTTCATTGATGGTAAGCACATGAACGTACGCGCTGAGCTCTCGCAAATGTTCCATCTAGAGACAAGCACGTGGGGCCTGAGCACAAGCTAACAAGCTTTCTTTGCAAGAGGGATTTCCACTGCCTACAATCCCTTCTCGTGCTGTCTGCATCCCTGGCTTGGTTTCAGAGATTTTATGTTGTTGAGGTTTTCTTGGTTTTGTTTAATATGTTTTTCCCCTAATAAAAATGATTGGTGGAGAGAGGTCCTGAGTGCTGCAAAAATACATTGTAGGATGTTATGTATTAAAAACTGGCTTGGGATCCAGGTGTCAGCTTCTTCTTCCAATTCAGTTTGGAGCTAGTTCCAATGCTCTTTGCTATGTTCAGACTGGCCTCTGGAGAGCAAAATGTCCATGTGTAGTGGTTTTGTGAAATGCTTAAGTGGTACAAGAAAAAAAAAAAAAAAAAAGCCCAAACAGATAAAGGGAGATGACTCCGTTGTTCAAGAGAGAGATTGTAATCCCAAAATACATTCCCATTTCTCTTCCTTTGCCATCTGACTTAGGGCACTGAAGTACTCTGTGCCTCAGTTTATCCACCAGCAATACTCAAATGGCTAATAACCTTTGTCTGTCCTCTTCCTACCTAATAAGTCATAAATCAGGATGCTGGAACACTTTGCAATCTTAAAGAATATAAATCAAGCACAGTGAAATATAGAAACCATCAATATCATCACCTTCGGTCAAAAGCAGGATTTAAATTCCAGGCTCCAGTGATAAAAGGCCAGTGGGTGGATATGCTGTCAGTCGGCCCATAGCTCTTGTCTCCATGTTTCACATGTTCACCTTCAGATCAACGAGTCTTTGGTGAAAGACGACCTCACAGTACAGTAGCATTGTTATAATAGCAGATTGACAAAAATGGAGACAGATGGCTACTCAGTGGCAGGTTTTTCAAATGAATTTATTGTTTATGAAATGTGCTAGATTGATGGCACCAGTGACTGAGTCTGCCACTTAAAAGGAGAGATCGAGGGGGACAAGGACAATGACCCGGGCAGCTTCTCCCTAATTCCCCTCCCCAATCTCAGGCAAGAGGCTTGGGCTAGCTGCCGAGTCTCCAAAAGGGAAACAGTATTTGGACTCATGGCGACACCCACCGTGGAACAAGAGAACAGATGCAGCCCCGTTTATTCCTCACGTTGGCAGAGAAAATGCCAGTGACTGCCAGTTGTGTGAGGATGGGAGAGAGATCAGGGCCCTTCTCCTGGTTATTGTCTTGTGTTCATTTCTTGGGAAATAGCATGGGGCAGGGGTTGAGAGAATGCATTCCCCCAGATGGGAGCACCAAGTGAATTGGTAATGTACACAGTCATTACAGCATAATGGTTAAAGAGATGGGGACTGTTCCCATCAAATCCCCCGAGGTTTGACAAGTTCCAACCATCATTTCTTCCAATTTCACACAATCTTTAGCCAGTCCTCCCAGGCTTCAACTGAGTTTTACGATGGCCTTCTTTCATAACATCAAAGGATTTCTGCCAATCCCAAATGGCCCAATTCTGTTTTCTGAGCTATTTTCTTGAAGGAGGCTCCAATTTCAGTAAAAGACTCCAGTGTGGTACTCTCCCTTGGCACTTTTGAGGCACCTCTAGCACCTTTTGTCAGGCACTGTGAGTCAATGCCATAAAGAGAAATCACATCCCAGTAAAAGTGACTGTAAACGAAGGAAAGCTATGTCTTACAAGTGCCGACCTGCTGAGAGCTTCCATGATGTTCCCTCTGCTGGTTGACCTGTTCTGCTGTCCTTTCCTGACACACAAGGCCAGTGTTGAATAGTTTATGACTGTAACCTTAAGAAACATTCTGGTTTGATGCTCAAGAGACAGAAGGCATGTAGACCACGCACTCTGACCGCTTCTGGGAAGCCTCAAATACCACCCCCCGCCATTGTCCCCATCTGAGGGGCTCGCCACACGCGGGACACTGGCCCTGATACGGCCCGGTACAAAGGTTCTACATGCTGTGCTGGGGCCTCTGCTGGAGGTAGCCAGCCAGTCCTGTCAGAGCCCTTCTTGAAAGGCTGGACAGTGGGATCTACAGAGAGAGCCATCGGAAAGGAAGGACTCCAGAAGCCGAGAGATACTCCCAGACCAGGCACCAAGCAGAAACCGTGAAGCTGGTGGAGCACAAGAAGTCAGTCAATGGGAACAGCAGAGGCGGACCTCAACTGCTGTCATCCCAGTGATGGAGCGGATCAAGGAACAATCTCTCCTGCTCTCCTAGCTGAGTGACCTTGCATGAAGCCTGGCTCCATGGCTAATGAGCTGGTTTCCAGTCTCCCCGGCTTTCCCCGTGTACACGGTGTTCCTTAACTGACTTCACCTCAGTATGTCTGCATGCTGAACCTCCTGTTGCCTGCATCGCACAGGCACCTAAGCGGATATCATCTCACTGCAGCCAGGTGAACCAAATGTGAGGGTCAGCGTACCCACCTTGATGTGGATTTATAACAGCTATCTTTAGCGCTAGCGAATCTCCTAGGCAGCGTGCAGTTAGAGGAGGATTTCCTGTGCACTTCTTTATTCAGGCATTCAGTAGTCTTGAATTCCTACCACGTGCTAAGCAATGTGCTGAGTACTACAGATACAAAGAAAAGTTAGAGGTGGGCGATGGGCATTGAGGAGGGCACCTGTTGGGATGAGCACTGGGCGTTGTATGGAAACCAATATGCCCATAAATTTCATATTAAAATAATAATAATAATAAATACAGCTTAAAAAAAAAAAAGTTAGAAAGGGATCTCAATCTCAAGAGCATTCGCAGAGCTTGAACTAAGTCCCCGGTCAGAGATTACGGAACAAACTCCGCTGTCCAAGAAACACTGCCGTTGCCAATGAACCAACATAAGCACAAAAGGGTTTAGCTGTACCACCAACCGAGAAGAGAAAATTAGAGTTAAACGTCTAAAGCAAATTATTGAAAGGTTGGCTCTTCGACTCGAGTCCCAACAAAAATAAAGGATCAGCAGAAAAAAGATGAAAGAAAAAAAAGAAAAAAGATGAAATAGCGCAGGAACACTGTCTTGTGGTATGTTTCTGATACAAATACAATTCCAACCTGCCCAGATTTGGTCAGCAGGCGGGAGAAAGAGGGCCACGTACGTTCCTGTTGAGATTCAGGGGAAGCCTGGTCAAGAGAAAAATACAAAATGACTGCTTCCCCTGGGAATATTCTAAGGAAGGAAAGAGCTGCTTTTAGCGTCCCCCCCCCCCCCCAACGCTTTTGTGTAAATTAAAACAAGATGCGTCCTCTGGGCTGACAAAGACCCATGCCAGCGCTTATGCCTGGGCAAGCAGGGCGTACGATATATTTCTGCCCTCGTCTCTCCTCTCCTCAAGGTGTCCTTGTGCAGTCAACAACCTACAAACCTTTTACGTGGCAGAGAGAAGGGAGGAAGCAGAGAAAGAGACAAACAGGGGTAAGAGGGTCATGCAGAGAGAAATAGAGACTGAGACGGAGACCATGAAACGGAGAGGGAAGGATGAAAAAAGGGAAGAGGAGGACAGGCAGAGAAGGGAGGGAAGGGAAGATAAGGGGACACTCACAAGAAAGGGTGAGACACAAAGACAGAGAGAGAGAGAGAGAGAGAGAGAGAGAAAGGGGGCCAGATGTTTGATATTGTTTCTCCACGGCCATTCAATGCTTGGTAGTGATGGAGAAACCAAGCCACGTAGCTTCTTTAATACATTCCATTCGGTTTACATCAGCACACCTGTCTTGAGGGCTGACTTGTGATGCACTGTGGTTGAAGCTTGGAAACAAATCTGGATGACCAGCTCCCTGTCCTAAGTGGCCTATTGCTGGGGAGAACAGAGACTAAAATAAAATGTCTACCAACCACTCTGAGAGCACCAAGGCACACATGATTCATTCTGACCAGAAAGACCCATTTCAGGCAAGGTACTGGAGGTCTCATAACTTCGTCGGGCAACTGAAAAGTCGAGCCTTGACCAGAACGAAGCTAACCACCCGACCACCTCCCCCAAGCCCTCACCAATCAACCAACCAACAGAACCCTTGCCTGTAAGGCATTTATTACTGAGATGGATAGTTGCCGGAGGCTTAATAAAAGTGCCAGATGTCTCATCAAGCATTTTTGAGTATCATGGTTTTCTGTTAAAAACAGAAACAGCTGATCTGATCCCACTCCTTCCACTAACACCACCACACACACGCACACAAAAATCTCTCTCACCTACCCCATCTGCTATGTGGACTGATTTTGGAGATTCCTTTGGCAGTCTGGGATCCAAGAATCTCCTCATAGCACATGACATTTCCTACCTCAGCATCTTCATTACCCACTTAGAATCTTCCAAGCAGCTGGCACTTGGAAACGTTTTTGGTTCTGGGGCGCCCGGGTAGATCATTTGGCTAAGTTTCCGACTTTGGCTCAGGTCAAGATCTCACAGTTTGTGGGTTTGAGCCCCGCGTTGGGCTCTGTGCCGACAGCTCGGAGCCTGGAACCTGCGTCAGATTCTGTGTCTCACCCTCTCTCTGCCCACCCCCCCCCCCCCGACCCCGCTCATGCTCTGTCTCTGTCTCTCAATAATAAATAAACATTTAAAAAAGAAACATTTTTGGTTTAAGATTCTCCAAAAACACCTTAAAATAACCCTGGTCACCGTCAGTCCAGTTCCTTAACTGAGGAAATACCTAACAGCCAACTGAGAGCTAAGCCTTATGCATCTGAGTCCAGAATTCATTGATGTCTGCAGGAAGACAGACACTGCGAAAGGGAGGTGTGCTAAAAATAAAACCCACCTGCTGCATGCTGTTGTCACAGCTAGTGCCCCAAAGGTCATGTCCTCATTTTTTTTTTCTTTGGTTCTTCCAAGCATTCATTCAACACATATTTAATAAGTCCCTGCCTGAGTATTAAAGACTGAGTCAGACTCTACAGATAGAGCAGTGATGAAGAAAGAGGTAAATCCTGCCCTCCAGGAATTTCCAATCCCATTATACAAAGAATGACATGGTTACGTAATGATTTAGTAAGCAGTACTACATAGTAACCACAAGTGTAACTGAGCCCCAGTACAGGACTCTAGGCAGGCATGCGTAACTGAGGTATCTGAGATATGAGAATAGAAGACAGGTCAGCAAGACAGAGCGTTAGGAAAGAGACCAGGATGACAGAACAGCCACGTGGAAAGCATTGTGGCCAGCTGGCTCCCACCCCAATCACGAGAAGTAATGGGGAGGACGATGGAGGGGTTAAGTCGTTGGGGTCTGGAAGGCCAAGTGAAGGGTAACCTCTGTCTACTGTCCTTTAGACCGGGTCATGGTTTTGCTCTTGGTCTCAGTTGTCAAAAACCTAGAAATACGGGAAAGAAATGCCTTATCTCTAGTGCGTGAGCTGGCTACAATGCATAGATCCATTCTAGAGATGCCAACATAAAGAAGTTAACTCCTGAGTTCCAAACCACAGGACTACACGAGACTCCAGTAGCCCTCTCTACTTCCCGGCTCCAAAGAGAGCTGCTGCACTACCCAATAGACACTTCTGCTTCCGCTGGCAACAGATTCCATAGCTCCCAGTGTCTTCCGTTAGCCTGAGCTTTCTGACAGTTCTCCCGAGGCTGCCCTGCTGCTCTGTGGGAATGTTCACATCGCCATTCCTTCTAAGAAGGTTAAATAGCAAAATGGCTTTATTACATCCTTTTTTGGGTCTATACTCCTTCCATTTAATCGTTTTAATTCCTTTCTTATTCATTAGAAAAGGGGAATGTTAGGAGAGGAGAATCCCGGAATTCATAGAAGTTTGAGTAATAGCCCTTAAAACATAAAAAGATAAAAAAGTATTTCAATTCTCTTCACTTTCCTTTCTCTAGTCAGATTCAACTAATGGCACACAATAGAGGGAGATGAGGTGTTCCTCTAACACTTACAATATGCAATTTGGCAGTCAGAGTAAGAAATAGGCAGAAATCTTTCTGTTTCTGAGATGGCTGGAATTTGAGGTGCAGTGTAGTCCAGAGATGAGTTCTGCTCTGCATTTCAACTCTGTTTAATTGGCAGTGGTGGTCGGGAGCAGACTCTTGATGATTCTGAGACTATTCTGGTCTCGGCAGGCAGGTCCACTTGGTCAGCCAACGACAGGACTTGGGAGTAGTGAGTCACAGCAAATGCGACACACATTTCCCTACCCTGGCAGAGGGCTTAAGAGGATTCATGAGCTTTTGAACTAGACAGCCTGCAGGTGAGTTCTGGCTTAGCTACTTTACTAGGTTATGATCTTGAAATTGAAAGGTCATAGAAGATCAGAAGATCATACATCAGATCTTCAAGACCTCATCAGATAGGTTGCTACCATCTACTCTGACCAGGGGGACATTTTCCCAATCACGACTATCCTCTGCACACACACATGGTCACCCAAACAATAATAACCCATATTTTATTAGTTTGTGGCCCCATCTGCCACTGCAGGATCACCTGCCCTTTGGAAATTCTTCGCATTTCCAGTCTCCACAGGGTAGGTCTGTTTCTGCCAGTGACATTGGTCTGCCAGGCTTTAGGGATACTGCCACTGCCAGAAGTATCCCATTTCCCTCCAGAATTCGTTAGGACGAAGCAGTCCCCACCAGCCCCGCTATTTGTCTCACGGGTGCAGTGGGTACCGTTGCTACTCTATGAGGTAACACTTCTTAGTACTGAGCTGTGCTGCGATGTGCAGTGAAATAAGCATATTAGGTAGAATTTTAAGAATGATCCCCCATGACCATCCCCTTTCTGTCCCTTCCCTTTTGAGTGTGTGTGGAATCTGGAGACGGTGAGGAGATGTCACTTGTGTGATTGTTATCTTACAAGGCAAAGGAAAAATTATCCAGGTGGGCCTAATTTAACCTAATGAACCCTTTAAAAGCAGACCATTTTCTCCAGCTCATGGCACAGGGAGAAGTCAGAGAAAGATGAAGCACCAGAGGATTTGATATACCATTGCTGGCTTGCGGACGGAGGGACAACATGGGGAGAAAGGCAGGTGCCCTCTAGAAATGAAAGGTGGCCCTGGCTAACAGCCAGAAAGAACACCAGGACATCAGTCCTTCAACCACAAGGAACTTGATTCTGTCAACAGCCTGAATGAACTTGGAAGCAGATTCTTCTCCGGAGCCTCCAGGTAAGAGCCCAGACTGGCCAACACCTGCCCGGACTTCGGACCTACAGAACTCTTGAGATTATAAGTGAGTGTTGATTTAAGCTGCTAAATTTTAGTAATGTGTTGCAAAGAAAGATGAAACTAATACATGGCGAAAGGGGAGAAACAGTTCTCTCTATTCAGTAGCCCCACAGCAGTGTTCTTGGGCACCCAAAATTTATAGTTCGGGAAAATGTGTCTTTCTGATTTCCAAGGGTCAGAGATGTACCCAACGGTAGTCATTACTCAATCTTTGAAATTATCCTTCTTAGCTACTGGTTAACACTCTGCAGGCCTTATTTATAATGAGCTCTTGTAGGAGACTTCCCAATTCCATGTTGAAGAGATGTATGGGTAATTTCTATTCATTAAACAGTGAGTGCCTATCACCTGCTGAGCTCTCTTCTAGGTTCTGATGATACAGAGGAAACACATCAAAGTCTTATCTCTCATAGACCTTGCATTTTCATGAGGAGTAAAGAGACGAACTAATACATAGCTATGTCAAGTGATGCCAAGTGTTACAAAGAAAAATAAAGGAGAGTAAGGGGATTAAGGGCAACCCAGGAGTAGAGAGAGCATTTTATACACAGTGGCCAGCAATGGCCTGACAGGGGAGCCATTTGAGCAGTTAAAGGTGAGCCATGTAGATAGGTGAGGCAGAAGAGATTCTAAGTGTGCGGGTGCTGAGGTGGGAGAGTGCTTGGTATAATCTGAGGACTGACAGTGCTGGAGAGGAATGAGCAAGGAGGAAAGAAGAAGAAAATGAGGTCAGTGAAGTATCAGGGGCTAGATCATGGGGTGGCCCCGGGGGCCACTGAAGAACTTTGAGTTTTGCTCTGAATGAGATGGAAAATGTTGGAGGGATTTAAACAGAGGAGTCACCATGGGACTTGCATTGCTGTGGCAGAGAGGAGCCAGAAGGGAGAGAGCAACTTAGTGGGCCAGTGAACTAAGAGGTGATGGGGGTTTGCTGGGGAGGCAGCAATGGAGACACCGAGAAGCTGCTAGATTTTGGATTTATTAGAAGGTGACGTTGACAAGATTTGTGGATGAGTTGGATATGGAGTGTGAAGGAAAGAGAAGAATCAAGAAAAATACATGCCTATGTCTGAACTCCAGCCGTGGATGTGACTTAAGTTCCTTCCCAGGAGATACCTCATGCTATCAGTTCTGTTCTACCTGCTCTCTGGGTGCCATCCCCACATTCTAGAAGCCCAGTGGTTGTGATGTCCCGGCTTAACTTGAGATCCTTGCTTTGGTAAATAAAATTCTGGACACGGCCAAGTTTGTGCTGGGAGACAAAAACCCAGGTAAGGTGAAATCTTCCAAGGAATAAAGATCCTGACCTAGCAATCAGCCTGTACCTTGTTTAACATGAAAAGGCAGAAAATACCATGGCATTTTCGTTCCACAGCCCCTAATTCCAACAGACTTATGCATTTTTCTCCAGCTCATAAGTATGGTGTTAAATCTCAGCATGAGTGTGAAATCTGGAACCCAGTCCTAAGACATCCTGGGTACCAGTTAAAGAACTGGTCCAAGCAGTATTTTCTGGGCTCTGTAGCATTTCAACCCAATCACTGCTTTTTGTATATGAACAGAGAACAAGTCCTGGAGTTTTCCTGGCATGAAAACCACATATGGTCTCTGCATGTAGGGTGTCACTTTATAAATAAGAAGTATTAATAAAAGAAAACCTTTTATACAGCTAAAAATAGCTAGTTTAGACAAGATGGTGTATACCCATTCTCCCGACGCCTCCCCTACTAAGTACAAGTATAAAAACCAAAAATGATGGGGCGCCTGGGTGCCTCCGTTGGTTAAGCATCCAACTTCAGCTCAGGTCATGATCTCATGGTTTGTGAGTTCGAGCCCTGTGCTGGGCTCTCTGCTGTCAGCACAGAGCCTGCTTCGAATCCTCTATCCCCTTCTCTCTGCCCTTCCCCATTTCGTTCACACGTGTGCTCTCTCTCTCAAAAATAAATCAACATTTTTAAAAAATGGTGCAACAGGCACCAAAAGATTACAAAATGTGGTAAGGAGGAGCCCAGCTGATTTGGGAATCCAGGACCTGAGGAACAACATCTTGCTCCCCACCCCACACCCAAAATAGGAAGGCCATCCAGACACAGAACCCCCAATCTCCAACCTAGCAGCAGAAGGCCTCCCAGGCTATTCCTCCCTGGAAAAGACAGAAAACCCTCTGACAACGAAGGAGGATCATTGGAAACCCACCAGAAATGGCCAGGAAGCACTCTCCTTCCTTGCAGGCCTCACTCTCCTTTCCCTCCCAAACATACCCAGAGATACATAGCAGGAGAGAGAGAGCTGCAGTAGGTAGCCAGTCCTGCCTTCTGAGACTCCCCTCCCCCACCCAGGGACAAAGCTGGTGGGAGAAGGATGAGAGAAAGGGGTAGTCACAGCAACTGAGCTGATAGAAAGAACATGAAAAAGGCTCATTAAAAACTAAAGAGCTGAGGGGCGCCTGGGTGGCTCAGTCGGTTGAGCGCCGACTTCGGCTCAGGTCGTGATCTCGCGGTCCGTGAGTTCGAGCCCCGCATCGGGCCCCTGTGCTGACAGCTCAGAGCCCGGAGCCTGTTTCAGATTCTGTGTCTCTCTCTCTCTGACCCTCCCCCATTCATGCTCTGTCTCTCTCTGTCTCAAAAATAAATAAACGTTAAAAAAAAAATTTATAAAAAATAAAAAAAACAAAAACAAAAAAAGCTGAAGAGCTGAAACAAACTTTAGCTCGTAAGTGATTCCGGTATTTTTACAGCGAAGGATTAATAGGATAAACTGGCATATATGGTGGGATTGAGCCGTGGAGCCAATAAAAAGGTCTCTGCAGAAGATTTTATCTAGAAATTGAGATGTCCAGGTAGGGTTGCCAAGCAGTGAAAGCCCTTAACCTTGGCTTTATATTTTAAACGGAGGCAGATTGAGGTTAAAATGAAATACACAGTTTTATTGGTATACAGGAGCAAGAAAGGGACATTGGTCTGTATAAAGCTCTAAACTAAAATTTGATTTTCGGCTAAGGTGCTTTGGGGGAATACACATAAAAAAAAAAAAGGCTTTCAAATAAAATTGAAATATGCTTTTGAATGACAGGGTAGTAGTACCCTGAATTCAGGGTAGTAGGCTACGCTTACAAGCCAAATTTAAATATGAAAACAGACCATTTCATTAATTAGGGCAGAATTCAGGGTGCTGGGGATACCAGGAAAATTTTTAGCCAAGACGATCAGTGAATAACTTTGGAAAGTCCCCAAACCCTCCATATCTGAAGCAATGAAAAAAGTAAGTTCCACGGTTTTCTGAAACTAAGCTAGAGAAAAAAGAGAGGTGACGGGGTAGAGAAAATGTTAGTTCCTCAACATTTGAAAGAAAACAGAAGCGAGATGGTACCAATTGAATGTTCATGCCCCAAATTCCTCTTTTGAAATCCTAACCCCCAGTTTGAAGGTTAGGCCTTTGGAAGGTGACCAGATCATGAACATGGAGCCCTTGTGAATGCGATTAGTGCCCTTAAGAAAAACACCCCAGACAGTTCTCTTGCGCCTTCCGCTTCATGACGTTAAAGCAAGAAGACAGCCATCTATGAACCAGGAAGTGACCAGACACGGTGTCTGTCAGCAATTTGATCTTCGACTTTCCACCCTCCACGACTGTGAGAAATAAATATTTCTTGTTCAAGCCACCCGTTCTATGACATTTTTGTTACAGCAGCCCAAATGGACTGAGACATCAGATATGAGAAACTGGTTAAAGAGGAGTTCAAGAATCTGAAATATAACATCCCCTATGGAGGTGCCGTAAATCAGTCAAGTAACGAATTGTCCCTCTTCAGCCTTTCTCTCTGAAGATAAGATCCTCTGCCAATGACCTACTCTATAAATAAAAGGGGAGGAAATTGGTTCTCTCTTTTTTTTTTTAAGTTTATTTATTTATTCTGAGAGAGAGAGCAAGATCAGGGGAGGGGCAGAGAAAGAGGGAGAGAGAAAGCATCCCAAGCAGGCTTCTCCCTGTCAGCTTGGAGCTCCACGCAGGGCCCGAACCTACGAACCGTGATCAGCACCTGAGCCAAAACCAAGAGTCAAGACACTCAACCAAGTCACCCAGGCACCCGAAAAAATCAGTTCCTATGAGAGTTTTCAAGAAGAGAATTCCCCTAACAATACTCAGATGCTTTCAAAACAAAAATTTTAACTAATAGAAAGGATACATTCCTTTCATGATGAAAAAGACTCAGGGGCGCCTGGGTGGCGCAGTCGGTTAAGCGTCCGACTTCAGCCAGGTCACGATCTCGCGGTCCGTGAGTTCGAGCCCCGCGTCAGGCTCTGGGCTGATGGCTCGGAGCCTGGAGCCTGTTTCCGATTCTGTGTCTCCCTCTCTCTCTGCCCCTCCCCCGTTCATGCTCTGTCTCTCTCTGTCCCAAAAATAAATAAAAAACGTTGAAAAAAAATATTTAAAAAAAAATAAAAAAAAAAAAAGAAAAAGACTCAAAAAATAGTTTCTACTTCTGAAGATAAAGAACTGATTCAATCACTAGAACTCGAAGACCACCAAAGCTTCCAGGGTTGAAAACTGCATCAACTACTGAGAAGACAACCAGAGCCGGGAAGCCGACGGTCCCCTGGAACATCAGGAAGATGCTCAGTGTCACCTCTCCAGCAACCTCCTGTACGAATCCCAAGTGTCTTTGCCTTGATTTCTTTGTGTGAAATATAGGAACTAAATCTTTACAACTGTAAAGAATCTCCAGCTTGCTGGAGACTTTGTGTTAAAGAAAAGTTTATATAATCTGCTAGATTAAAGACGACCCTTAGGATGATCTTTTGTGACGCTTTTTCTTGATTATAGAAATAGTACACACTCAACATAAAAAAACTTTTGAAAACCACAAAAAAAAACATATAAAGAAGAAAAAATAAAATACAACCCTCAGATATAATGTACATGGTGACTACAGTTAAAAGTGCTATATGGGATATTTGAAAGAAGTTAAGAGCATAGATCTTAAGTTATTGTCATCACCAAGAAAAGAAACATTTTTTTCCTTTTTTTATTTTTCTATCTATATGAGATGATGGATATTAACCACATTTACTGTGGTAACCAATTCACAATATATGAAAGTCAAGTCATTATGCTGTAACACCTTAAACTTATCCTGTGCTGCCTGTCAGTTATATCTCGATAAACATGGGGGGAAAGCCATTAAACAAAAAAACTCTTAATCTTCCCAGGGTTAAGTGCATTTAAAATTTCTTTTCATCTTTCTATTATTTTATCTCTGAAGACATACCTTTTTTAAAAATTAAAATCATGCTATTTGAAAAGTGTAATATTCTGTGTTCTCCTTTACCTTTTCGTAAATTTTTTTACGTTTATTCTTTTGTTTTTTATTTTAAAAACTTCTTTAAAAACTTATTTTAAAATGTACTTAAAACTTTAAATAGTTTATTATTTTTATTTATTTATTTAAGACTTATTAAAAACTTATTTAAAAACTTATTAAAAATTTATTTTAAAAACTTTTGTTTTTTATTTAATTTTTTTTTAATGTTTATTTATTTTTGAGAGAGACAAAGACAGAATGTGAGCAAGTGAGGGGCAGAGAGAAAGGGAGACAGAATCCGGAACAGGCTCCAGGCTCTGAGCTGTCAGCACAGAGCCCCATGCGGGGCTGGAACTCATGGATCATGAGACCATGACCTGAGCCGCAGTTGGACGCTTACCTGACTGAGCCACTCAGGCGCCCCACGTTTATTCATTTTTTGAGACAGAGAGACAGAGCGTGAGTGGAGGAGGGGCAGAGAGAGAGGGAGACACAGAATCCCAAGCAAGTTCCAGGCTCTGAACTGACAGCACAGAGCCCGACGAAGGGCTCGAACTCACGGACTATGAGACCGTGACCTGAGCTGAAGTCAGACGCTTAACAGACTGAACCACCGGGCACCCCTCCTTTACCTTTTTTTAAAATGTTGATTTATTTTGAAGAGAGAGAGAGGGAGATCATGAGCAAGGGAGGGGCAGAGAGACAGTGAAACAGAGGATCCAAAGCGGGCTCTGTGCTGACAGCAAAGAGCCTGATGCAGGACTCGAACCCAGAAACCATTAAGATCACGCCCTGAGACGTAAGTCAGGCACTTAACTGACTGAGCCACCCAGGCATCCCTCTCCTTTATTTACCTTTTATTTTCTCGTATCAGTAAATACTTTCCAAAACATGATTTTGAATCATCACATATTATCTATTCTACCTTATAGATGTACCATAATTTAGTTACTGTCCTTATCATTGAATAGTTTACAACAAATTTTTCTATTAAATGTTGTCCTGAACATCCTCGTATACAAAACTCTTTTCTACATCTCTAATAATTTCTTTCTGATTTGTTCACAAAATTGAAATTGCTGGGCAAAAGAGTATAATTTGTTTAAGGCCACGGGTTAACTGGCACACTAATTTTTAGACAGATATACTAAATTACACTCTAATCAGCCATGTGTAAGAATGCCTACTTCACCAGATCCTTGAGAGAACAGAATCTTAACAAGTTTGTGAGTAGGCTTCTGTTTCCACAATTGGCTAACTTAACTGTTTATAAAAACCTTGTACTTGGGGCACCCGGGTGGCTCAGTTGGTTGAGAATCTGACTCTTGATTTTGGCTCAGGTCATGATCCCAGGGTCGTGGGATCAAGCCCTGAGTTGGGCTCCGAGCTGAACGTGGAGCCTACTTAAGATTCTCTCTCACCCTCACACTCTGCCCCTCCCCTGAACTGCCTCCCCCCCATCTCTCTAATTAAAAATAAAAAACCTACCTGAGAATAACCAGAAATGCTGGGTAAAATATATTAAAAGAAATATTTTTAAAGACATGAAACCTACTGAGAAAATGAAACTTGCAGGGATAAGATAGGGAAGAGGAGAAAAAAAAAATTTAATGTAAATTTAGGGTCACTTGTACAAGTACGGCTATTATTGACATCAAAAGCGACAGTGTCAGCTAAGAGGCTAAGGGTAGAGCTTTAGCAGTCAAAACTTGGAAAAGACTAAGGACAGACTCCAGTAAACACCCTAGGCTTTCACGATTGGGAGCCTAAAAGGCCCAAGGTTTAAGGGTGAACCAGAAATAGACCATAGCTCACAAACACTTACAACCAACGTGATTGGATTAAGGTGATCAGTTCCCTAGCTCAAATGCCTTACAGAAGCAAAATAAATCCTCTCTGAAGGAAGACAGCATAATCCAAAGCCACAAATCATCTCTACCATTTTTCATACAGAATATCTGACGCTTAATAAAAATATTACTAAGTATATAAGATAAAACTAGAGAGAAAAAAATGAGAAACAGACCATTAAAAACAGAGCAACAAGAAAATCCAAAAATTGTATAGATCATAGATTGATATGTTCATGAAACAAGATAAAAGCTAAAACTAGAAAACATTAAAAAGGAAATCAAATTAGTATCCTAGAGTTGAAAAATATAATAACTGAAATTTAAAACTCAATACATGAACAACCTAAAACAACCCTAACACTGACCGATAGATGTACGATAAATAAAAGGTGGTACGTTTACAAACTATTATTCAAAGAGAAAAAGAAATAAAGTACTGACACCGGGTACAACATGGGCAAATCTTGAAAACATTGTGCTAAGTGAAATAAGCCAGCCACACAGTGTATGTGAAAATCATATAATCACATATTGTATGATTCCACTTATATGAGAAGTCCAGAACAGGCAAATCTATAGAGGCAGAAAGTAGACTAGTGGTACCTGGGGGTAGGCGAGGTGGGAGATTGTAAGAGGATAGCTAAGGAGCACAGGGTTTCTTTGGAGGTTATAAAAACGACCTGAAAACGATGGTGGTATTATTTATGAATCCTGGAGCCTGTGCTAGAGGGGCAGGGATTGTTAGGCGACTTCTCCAAAAACAAAAAAAACCTGGCAGGCTCCATTTCCTTCCCCCACCCCCCCCTCCCAGCTTCTATACCTAGACGATGACAGAAACCAGCACGGCGCCAACACTCTCCACCTAACTCGGGAACATCACACCCTGCCCTTGACCACTTCTGTAGACACCACTCCTCTGGCCAGGTCTCCTCCTACAGCAGACCCAGCAAAACTTGTCAACACCGCACGCCCCACCCCGGTGCTCTCCTGCAGATCCGCCCACTCCAACCTCGCAGCAGGAGTTTTCTAAAGCGGATCGGGGTCCCCTCTTAACAGCAGACCTGCCCAAACCTTGCTCACTGCCACACGCCCCCACATTCTCCTGCCGACCTGCCTCTTCCAGTATAGACTTGGCCAGAGCCCATCCAGAGTGCTACCACAAGCCCGACACTGTGTTCGCAGTCCCAACAGGGGCGAGGACTACTCTGAAGTGACTCCTGCCCCAGGGAGAGAAGATAACCACAAGCACTAGTCTGACTGTGGCCCCAGCAGTGGGCTGGAGGGCAGATACCTGGTCTGACTGAGACCGCACCCACCGACAAAAGGTTCTCAGGGACAACACAGGCAAAGTGGCCCGTGATTCCAACTACTGCATCTCTGGCCAATGCCCAGTCTGACTCAACCAAAGCCCCAGGAAGCCCCAGACTGGCCCACTAACAACACAGGGACCAAATGCTGCTTACAACAGGCAAAAAGGGCAATTACAGATCGGACTGAAGGCAAAAGTGGCTCAGCCACGATAGTGAGGCTCAGACAACACATACAAGAGATACTCCTGAAGCACCACGTTCTGGTGAAGAGGGAACATTGCACTTCAGGGCACTAAATGGCCTCTTTTTCATAAGGCCACTACTCTTTTTTTTTTTTTTTTTTTTTTTTTTACTTTACATCCAAGTTAGTTAGCATATAGTGCAACAATGATTTCAGGAGTAGATTCCTTAATGCCTCTTACCCATTTAGCCCATCCCCCCTCCCAAAACCCTTCCAGTAACCCTCTGTTTATTCTCCATTTTTAAGAGTCTCTTATGTTTTTGTCCCCCTCCCTGTTTTTTATTATTTTTGCTTCCCTTCCCTTATGTTCATCTGTTTTTATATCCTAAAGTCCTCACATGAGTGAAGTCATATGATATTTGTCTTTCTCTGACTAATTTCTCTTAGCATAATACCCTCTAGTTCCATCCATGTAGTTGCAAATGGCAAGATTTCATTCTTTTTGAGTGCCAAGTAATACTCCATTGTATATATGCACCACATCTTCTTTATCCATTCATCCATCAGTGGACATTTGGGCTCTTTCCATACGCTGGCTATTGTTGAGAGTGCTGCTATAAACATTGGGGTGCATGTGCCCCTTCGAAACAGCATACCTGTATCCCTTGGATAAATACATAAGGCCACTACTCTTAAGAACAGGGGACATAGCTGACTTTCCTAACACAGAGAAATAGATACAGGAGAGTCAGACAAAGTAAGAACATAGAACATGAAAGAACAGGACAAAAATCACAATAGGCATAAGCAAAACAGAGATAAGTTATAGGCCCTTCAGAGAATTTAAAGTAATGGTCATAAAGATACTCACTGGACTTGAGGAAAGAGTGGAGGACCTCAGTGAGACTGTTAACAGAGACAGCAAACAAAAAGATAACCAACCGGAGATGAAGAACTCAGTAACTGAAATTATAAATATACTCAATGGACTAAATAGATTAGAGGAAGCAGAATGGATCAGTGACCTGTAGGACAGAGTATTGATAAACAGTCAAGATGAAAAGGAGAGAAAGAAAAAATAATAAAAAGATGAAAACAGAGAACACAGCGACATCAAGTGTAATAACATTCACATTACAGGGATCCCAGTAGAAAAACATAGAGAAAAAGGAGCAGAAAATTAATTTAAAGAAATAATAGCAGAAAACTTCTCAAATCTAGGGAAGGAAACAGAAATCCAGATCCAGGATGCATAAAGAGCCCCCAACAAAATCAACCCAAGGAGGTACACAACCAAGACAAATAGTAATTAAAGTGACAAAAAGTAATAGAGAATTATAAAAGCAGCAATGGAAAAGAAAACAGTTACATACAAAAGAAACCCCATAAGGCTATCAGCTGATGTTTTCAACAAGACAGAAGGGAGTGGCATGATATAGTCAAAGAGCTGAAAGGAAAAAACCTGCAGCCAAGAATACTCTATCCAGCCAAGCTATTATTCAGAATAGAAGTAGAGATAAGAAGTTTCCCAGGCAAAAAAAGCTTAAAGGGATTCATGACCACAAACCAGCCCTACAATAACTATTAAAGCAGACTCTTTAAGTGGGAAGAAAAGATCATAAGTAGGAGTAAGAAAAGTAGGAAGCACAAAAGCATTAAGAATAAATATTTCTGTAAAAATCAGTCGAGGAATTCACAAAATAAAAAGGTGTTAAAGTATGACACCATATACCTAAAACACTGGACGTGGGGGGGGGGGTGGTGGTGGAAGAGTAAAGAATGGGTTCAAACTTAAATGACCATCAACTTAATATGGACTGCTATATACATAAGATGTTATGTACAAACCTAATGGTAACCACAAGTCAAAAACCAGTAATAAACATGAAAAAAATAAAGAGAAATAAATCCAAGTACATCACCAAAGAAAGCCAGCAAACCATGAGAGGTGAGAGAAAAAGAAAGGAACAGCAAAGACTACACAAAAACAACCTTAAACAAATAACAGAATGGTAGTAAGTGCATAACTACCAATAGTTACTTTGAATGTTAGTGGACTAAACACTTGAATCAAAAGACACTGTGTAGAGGCACCTGGGTGGCTCAGTTGGTTAAGCATCTGACTCCTGATTTAGGCTCAGGTCATGATCTCATGGTTCATGTGATTGAGCCCCATGTTGGGCTCTGTACTGACAGTGTGGAGCCTCCCTGTCTCACATTCATGCTCTCTCTCTTGCTCTCTCTCTCTCTCTCTCTCTCTCCCTAAATAAACTTAAAAAAAAAAAAAAGACACTGGATACTGGAATGGCTAAAAAGGCAAGATCTATCTATATGCTTGCTGCCTAGAAGAGACTCATTTCAGACCTAAAGACACATGAAGATTAAAACTGAAGAGATGGAAAAGCATTTATCATGCAAATGGTAGAGAAAAGAAAGCTAGAGTAGCAATACTTATGTTAGAAAAAAATAAACTAAAATAGACTATAACAAGAGACCAGAAGAATGCTATGTTAGAAAAAAATAAACTAAAATAGACTGTAACAAGAGACCAGAAGAATGCTCTATAATCATAAAGGGAAGAATTCAACAAGAAGACATAACAATTGTAAATATTTATGTACCCAACAAGGAACCACCCAAATACATAAAGCAGCCAATAACAAACATAAAGGAAGCAATCAAAAGTAATACAATAATAGTAGGGAACTTTAACACCCCATTTACATCAATGGACAGATCCTCCTAACAGAAAATCAACAAGGAAACAGTGGCTTTGAATAACACATTGGACCAGATGGACCTAACAGATATATTCAGAATAGTCTATCATAAAGCAACAGAATACACATTTTTCAAATGCACATGGAACATTCCCCAGAATAGATCACATAATAGGCCACAAAACAAGTCTCGATAAATTCAAAAAGACTGAAGTCATATTATACATCTTTTCCAACCACAACACCATGCAACTAGAAATCACAAGAAAAAAATCTGGAAAGAACACAAAAGCAAGTTAAATAGCATGCTACTCAACAATGAATGGGTCAACCAAGGAATTAAAGAAGAAATAAAAAAATACATGGGACGCAAATGAAAATACAATGGTCTGAAACCTTTGGGATACAGCAAAAGCTGTTCTAAGAGGAAAGTTTATAGCAACACAGGTCTACCTCAAAAGCAAAAAAAATCTCAAATGAAAACCTAAACTTACACCTCAAGGAGGTACAAAAAGAGGAACAATACCCCAAACCAGTAGCAGTAAGGAAATAATACAAATACAGCACAAACAAATAAAATAGAAGCCAAAAAAAAAACCCACAAAAAATAAAAAACAAAACAGAACAAATCAATGAAACCAGGCTTTTTAAGTTTTATTTATTTTAAGTAATCTCTACACCCAACATGGAGCTTGAACTCACAACCCTGAGATCAAGAGTCACATGCTCTTCCAACTGAGCCAGCCATGCACCCTGCTATCAAACATTTAAAGAAGAGTTAATACCTTTTCTCCTCAAACTATTCCCAAAAACCAAACTTCCAAATTCATTCTATAAGGCCAGTATCACCATGATATCAAAACCAGATAAAGCCACAACAAAAAAAGAGGCAGCTACAGGCCCATATCTCTCATGAATATAGATGCAAAAATCCTCAACAAAATGGCAGCCAAATCCAACAATATATTTAAAAAAATCACTCACCACAATCAAGTGGGATTTATTCCCATCATGCAAGGGTAGTTCAATATTCACAAAACAATCAACATGATATGTCACATCAATAAGAAAAAGGATAAAAACCATATGATCATTTCAATAGACACAGAAAAAGCATTTGACAAAGTACAACATCCATTCATGTAAAAAACTCTCTACAAAGCAGGTCTAGAGAGAACATATCTGTGCCTAATAAAGGCCTTATATGAAAAATCCACAGTTAACATCATACTCATTGGGGAAAAACTGAGAGCTTTTCCCCTAAGATCAGGAACAAGACAAGGATGTCCACTTTTACTGCTTTTATTCAACACAGTAGTGTAATGAGACAAGAAAAAGAAACAAAATGCATCCAAATTGGTAAAGAAGAAATAAAACTCTATTTGCGGATGACATATTATACATAGAAAGACTCCATCAAAAAACTACTAGAACTGATAAATGAATTCAGTATAATTGCAGGATACAAGATCAATGTGCAGAAGTCTGTTCATTTTCATACACTAATAATGAAACAGCATTAGTGAAATTAAGAAAACAATCCCATTTATGGGGTGCCTGGGTGACTCAGTCAGGTGAGCATCTGACTCTTAACTTTGGCTCACGTCATGGGCTTGCAGTTTGTGGGTTCAAGCCCCATGCTGGGTTCTGTACTGACAGTGTGGAGCCTGCTTGGGGTTCTCCTTCTGTCTTGCCCCCTCCCCTGCTCATGTTCTCTTCCTCAAAATAAATAAATAAACTTTCAAAAATATTAAAAAACAAAATAGAAAGAAAACAATCCCATTTCTAACTGCAGCAAAAACAATAAAATATCTAGGAATAAACCTAACCAAAGAGGTGAAAGACCTATACTCTGAAAACTATACAACACTGCTGAAAGAAATTCAAGATGATGCAAAGAAATGGAAAGACATTCCATGCTCATGAGTTAAAGAACAAATATTGTTAAAATGTCCATACTACTCAAAGCAATCTGCAGATTTCATGCAATCCCTATTAAAATATCAACAACACTTTTCAAAGAACTAGAAAAAACAACCCTAAAATATGTGCGGAACCACCAAAGACCTTGAATAACCAAAGCAATTTTGAAAAATAAAAGCAGAATGGAGGTATCACAATTCCAGATTTCAAGTTATATGATGAAGCAGTATTAATTAAAACAGTACGGTATTGGCATAAAAAATAGACACACAGATCAACAAAATAGAACAAAAAACCCAGAAATAAACCTACAGTTATATGGTCAATTAATCTTCAACAAAGGAGGAGTGAATATACAATGGGAAAAAGACAGTCTCTTCAACGAATGGTGCTGGGAAAACTGTACAGCCACATGCAAAAGAGTGACACTGGACAACTGGATTTAAAGTATGTTAAATCTCTTATATTATATGAGGAGAGGTAAAGGCATTAATTTATTTTACTTAAAAAATTTTTTTAATATTTATTTTTGAGAGAGAGAGAGACAGACTGCAAGCATAGAGAGGGGCAGAGAGAAGGAGACACAGAATCTGAAGCAGACTCCAGGCTCTGAGCTGTCAGCACAGAGCCCGATGTGGTGCTCGAACCCACTAACTGTGAGATCATGACCTGAGCCGAAGTTGGTCACTTAACTGAGCCACGCAGGCTCCCCTCTTTTACCTTTTAATATGTCAGGAAGTTAAGACATTCACTGAAAGAATAGAAGAATAGGCAAACATTAAAGAAGATTTGAATTATGAGAAATAATTATGAGAAATAATTTCATTGAAACATACCAGTAAATACGGTACATCTATACTAACCAATCTAAGTACAAAGATTTGTAGAATGGATAAAAGATCAAACCCAGCCATACACAGCTTATAAAAATTGGGTATTAACTATAAGACAATTTAAACATTTAAAGTAAAGAAGAGAAAAGACAGACACCATTTGAATGCTAATCAAAGAAATCTGCTTAGCTTGTTATACATCAGATGCGTAAGCACTGAGGCAAGAGGCATCCCTAGAAAGAAACAAGGATGTTTCTTTCATAAGATAAAATGGTCAATTCACTATGACAATATACAATCCTAAAATTTCAACTACTTAATCTATCTTTTGTATGAAAATATAGAAAGCAAAAATACAGAAGTCAAAGGACGGGTAAAAAATTCAGTCATGGGGCACCAGGCTGGCTCAGTCTGTAGAGCTTGTGACTCTTGATCTCAGGGTTATGAATTTGAGCCCTATGTTGGGTGTAGAGATTGCTTAAAAATTACTTTAAAAAAAATTCACAATCATAATGAGAGATTGCAACATCCTTCCCTCAATAATTGAAGAACAAGCAGACAATACATCAGTAAGGATAGAGATATGAACAAGAGAATTACAAAATCCCAACTGACATATTTAGAACACTATACATAACAATCTCAGAATGCACATTTTTTTCACATAATATTGACCATAGAGAGGCTAGCAAAAATTTCAAAGAAATAAAACCATAGAGACTATATCGCCAGACCACTGTGAAATTAATCTAGAAATGATTAACAAAACAAAACTGGAAAGTATGTTTGGGAATTAGGAAATCCAATTCTAAATAACCCAATGATCAAATAAGAAATTACAACAGAAATTAGAAACTATTTTGAACTAAATGGTATTGGAAGCATATCGAAGTTGGTGGATTGCAGTTAAAGCCTTGTTTAGAGGGAAATTTATCACTGAAGAGTGAAGAAAGGCTGCAAATCAATTTATCGGTGCAAACACTCAAAAAGTTATTTTAAAAAAGCAGATGAAAGAAAATAAAAAGAAATTAAATTATGGAAACAAACATATATACAGAGGAGAAACAAAGATAAAAGTTGGCTCTTTCAGTAGACTAATAGCATAGATCAGGAGTAAGAAAACCTTTTCTGTAAAGGTCCCGATAACTTTTTTCTCCATTGGTAAGCCTTATGATCTCTGTGTAATTGTTTATCTGGCATTGTGGTGGGAAAGCCGCCATAGATAATAAACGAATAGTTGTGGTTGTGTCACAATAAACCTTTATGTACAAAAACAGGCGCAAGGCTAGATTTGATCCAAGGCTAGAATTGGCCAGCCTGTAGACAAGTGTGTGTGAGACAGAGAGAGAGAAACACCAACAACAAAAATTAGAAATTAAAAAGGAGACCTCATTACAGGTCCTACATTTAAAAAAAGTCATAACAGTCATAATAGCTTACTGTGAATAACTTTAGGCTAATTAATTTAAAATTTTAGATGAAATGGACCCTAAGGAAGGCTCAACTTACTAAAACTAAATACAAACTCCAAATGGTTCCTCATCTATTAAAGGAATAAATCGAAAAGGCTTCCCTCAATGAAAATCCTAGATCCAGAAGAATTTACCAGTCACTTCCATCACATATTTAAGGAATAAATTCTATCACACCGACAAATTCCATGGAGCATTAAAAGAAGGAATACTTTCCAGTTCATTTTATGAGGAGAGCAAACATTGAAGGCAAAACTTGCTAAAGATATTACAATAAAGGAAAATTAGAGGTCCATCTCTCACATTTACCTAAAAGGAAAAATCTTACACAAAATTGTAGCAAATCAGGGCACCTGGGTGGCTCCATTGGTTAAGCATCCAACTTTGGCTCAGGTCATGATCTCACGGCTTGTGGGTTTGAGCCCCGCGTAGGGCTCTGTGCTGACAGCTCAGAGCCTGGAACCTGCTTCGGATTCTGTATCTCCCTCTCTCTCTGTGCCCCTCCCCCACGTGTGCTCGTCTCTCTCTGTCTCTCAACACTAAATAAATGTAAAAAAAAAAAAAAAAGAATTTTTTTTTTTTAATTTTAGCAAATCAAATCTAGCCGTATCCAGAAAGGATAACACACCATGGTCACTTTGGGTTAAAAAAAAAAATGTTTTAACATTCAAACATCAATGTATATTAATGAAGAAAGCATAAAATAACCAATTTGAGTAAAAACAACCTTGCTCTCAGGTGCAGCAGCAGCTCAGGTATTTCCAGGTGAAGTGCTCGTGGCTTAAGGAACTCTTGGTCATTGAAAGGACTTACAGCTTTGATTAAAAAGACAGCTCATCGTGAGAGCCCACAGGGGAAAGAGTGTTAATGAAAACAACTCCGTTTTCCCATAGTCAAAGTTGGATGTCAGGCACACCTGAAATGCGCTCTTAGCCTAATCCTTTACTCTGTCCTCCCACATTCCTGCCTTTGACTTTTCTCATTGCTGTATGTTCTTTCTTTTTCCCTCTTAGTCTATTGTTCGGGACTTGCTTAGTTAACTGGATATGAATATTACTAGACAAGAATTCTGCTTTCCATCCAGCATACTAGTTCTTACTGGAGAATTGTGGTCAGAGGGTGTTTGGATAAAGTATCCTATGCTTATCTTCATGGTATTGAAATTTGTGTAAGTAACCGGCTGTGCAGAATGTTATAGAAGCTTTCCATATTCTTCTAGTCTTAAAATCCATATCTGTTTACAGACAGTATTCTTTCTGCATAATCTTTTTGTACATTGAAGAATATTTTGATTACATTAAATAAGGCTGCTGACTTTGCTGTTTTTGGGGGGGCAAACGCAGGGGGCGGGGGGAGGAGTAGAGAGAGGGGGATAGAGGATCCAAATAGGGCTCTGCACTGACAGGCTGACAGCAGAAAGCCCATCTGAGGCTCGAACTCATGAACCGTCAGATCATGACCTGAGCAGAAGTTGGAAGCTCAACTAAGCCCCCAGGTGCCCCCGATTTTGCTACGTTTTTAAAGGGACCTTCAAGTAAGTACAAAACTGACATTAAAGGTAGAGGAAAGGGGTGTCTGGGTGGCTCAGTAGGTTGAGCATCAGACTCTTGATCTTGGCTCAGGTCATGATCTCATGGTTAGGTTTGTGAGATAGAGCCCTGCGTCGGGCCTGCTAGGGACTCGCTCTCTCTCTGCCCCTCCTCTGCTTGTGTTCTCTCTCAAAACAAATGAAGTTAAAAAAAAAAAAAGGTAGAGGAAAAATGTACCTTGAATTTACATCTTCCTTCTCACACCCAAGCTGTAAACAATGGACATATTCTGTTTTAAAACATTTGGCTCAACATATGCGTATTTGTTTCAAAGCCTCATCAAACGCTCCCTTTAGATTTAAACTTCTGTTGAATAGGACACTTTTGAGGAGAGAGTGTACTCAAAACTTAGGATATAGCGGGCCAAGCATCCCAAGGGTACCAAATTTTCTAATGTTACACCCAACACGGGAGATGTGGTCACTAAACAACAAAAATATATATGTAGGAGATAACGTACTGTTGCTTTGTCAAGCCATTTGATAGTTTTCCAGATCATGTCTCCCTAACTCTAAAAAGTCATGTAACCGGGTAGCAGTGCATTAGTTCATCGGCATAACTTTAAAAACCAACGTATCGACAACTTCCAGGAAGGCCAGTCACGGCTGCCAGGGAGGAGGTACTCACCGTGCAGGCAGAAGTTGCCCTGAGCGAGGAGGCGCTGAACTCCCTGAAGCAGAGGCCGGTGGAGGCTCTTCAGAGGCTCTTTCAGCAGAGCTGCAGCTGAGCTGGAGGACTGCCCCAGCACTGCCAGCACAGCCCCGGAAGGCCTTTATTTTATTTTATTTTATTTTACTGTTTAACGTTTAGTTTTGAGAAAGAGAGAGACGGAGTGTGATGGGGGAGGGGGCAGAGAGAGAGGGAGACCCAGCCTCGGAGGCAGGCTCCAGGCTCTGGGCTGTCAGCACAGAGCCCGTGGTGGGGCTGGAACCCACGAACCACGAGATCATGACCTGAGCCGAAGGCGGAGGCTTAACCAGCTGAATCTCCCAGGTGCCCTGGGGAAGGCCTTCCTCCAGGTTGAAACAGCTCAGCTGGGCATGCACAGATCCCCGGGCTGCGACTACCTCGGTGTAGTGGGCCGCGGTGGGCTGGGCTACCTGCTGGTTCAGTTCTTGGCAACTTGGCATGAGCTGTCTTGGCCTGGCAGACTGCCAGTTGAGAAGAGATGAGCCACCGGGCGCCCAGGGCAGCACGGTGAGGCCTTTTCCGCCACCGTGTCGGTCCCGGCCTGGAGCACGTGCCCTGGGCGCAGGCCCTTCGCCAACCACAGCACCAGACCGGCTCCATCTCTAGGAACTGTGACAGAGTGCTCACTTGCCCTCTGGTTAGTGACAGGCGCCTGCCAGAGTGCCGGCCTCCCACCCTGGCCAGTGCCCTGCACTTCTCAGTCTAAAGCAGAGCCAGCCGGCCGGTCTTGCTACCTCTGTGTCTCTCCCAACCTCTCCAGCCGAGACACCGACCAATTGCATGGACGATGCGGTGGTCGGAGTCCTAACTCGGGTGCTGGGCTGCCTGCGGAGGCTGGACCCGCTGGGTGGGCCCTCTCACAGTGACAGTCTGTCGGATGCCTTCAGAGGCATTTCCGCAGGATTCAGCTGCAGAGCCACGGACCCAACTGGACAGCTTTTGAGGAGTGGCCCACTGTGACTAATTTGAAGGACGAGTCACAGGGAAAGATAGGAGTCAGTAAGCAGAAAGGCACAGGCTAAGGCTTGAAGGCCCCTGGGGGTGAAAAACATATTTTAAAACATTTCTCCTGGGAACGTCTGACCTTCAGCAAACTCCCTCAGGCATAAAGTTCCTCTTAAAAATGTGAAGGGGTGCCTGAGTGGCTCAGTCAGTTAAGCGTCCCACTCTTGATTTTGGGGCGCCTGGGCGGCTCAATCGGTTAGGCAGTCCGACTTTGGCTCAGGTCATGATCTCACAGCTCGTCAGTTCGAGCCCCGCGTCGGGCTCTGTGCTGACAGCTCGGAGCCTGGAGTCCGCTTCGGATTCCGTGCCTCCCTCTCTCTCTGCCCTTTCCCACTCATGCTCTGTCTCTCCCTGTCTCAAAAATAAATTAAAAACAAAACAAAACAAAAACATTAAAATAGAATCCCTTGCCTGTAGTCCATGGGCATTTACTTTAGAATGCCCCCTCTCTGTAAAGAGATCTTCCATACTATTGCTACTTTCTGATCTCATATTCTAATAAACTTTTGCCTGCTGATTATTTTATTTTGTATCCACTTCTTCATGCTTCAAAGCAGCGAGACAGCGAACCCTGAGTGTTGAGGTAAAGAATCCTGGAACATGAGGAAGCCTTCTGTGACTGCTAAACCAGCGACAAGTGTCCTCCCTGCAGGTGCGGAGCTCAGAGGAGCAGGCTTCTGCGTGGGCAGCAAGCGACTTCTGGATTCTGGGCGCCCCACCTGTTGCTGGATATCGGGCCTCCGGCGGAGGTGGCCATCTGTCATTTACCTACACATCCCTTTGAAATTCTTGGAATGGAGGAATGCAGGAAAGCTGGAAACTCCTGGAAGACGTAATTGGGGAAGGGAACCGAGCACTTAGGAAGTGGCAGCTCTCCCCATTTATGTGATTTGTAAACTGAGCGATGACTTCCCAAAAGCCGTAAACATCCTGCAATCCTAAATAGCAACCCAAGAGTTGGACTCTTTAACAGTTCGGGATGTTGTGAGGGCCTCATGGACAAGGCTGGCAAAATCCACGAAACATCTGCCGTACTGAGGTGGCTAATACGGACAGACCTTAGAAAGAGGTGAATTACTTTGTATTATCTCAAACATATACTCATTTTCATCTTTTAAAACAATGTAGAAAAGAACCTGGGATTCTACCATATCTACAAATACATAGGCTCCTTTTTTGTGGGACTTTTCTACTGCAATTTATTGGATGACTTATTAACCTATTACACTTTCTGAGTATCTTCTTGTTTTCCGCACTTGGAGAGTGTCTTGACCACGAAACTTGTCAATAAGTGAAAAGTTTTCTTTGTTTTCAACTGCAGATCGTATATTCACCTGCTTATTTGCCACCTCTCCCAATAAAAAAACTTTCTGTGAAGTGTCCTCTTCATGCCTGGAATTGAAGTGGGGTAAACTGAATTACCAAACTAATCACTGATGATGTACGTAAGGGCAGCTTATTATTTAGTAACGCATCCTTTGAGTCTGATTTCAAACGATAGACTGTGAGAAATTAGCCCACGGACCCAACCCAAGGAGGGACGCAGAGACTCGGAGCACAGTGAAGGGAGGCTTTAATCAACGTTCTTACAAGAGCAGGTGTCTGATGGACAGGCACACTCGGGACAGTTACAGTAGGCAATTTATCTCCTAGCGTAGCAAGTCCCTCCCCCGGTTCCTCATTGGCTGAGTGCTACAGAGGTTACAGCCTTAACCAGATGTCACCTATGCCCATGTAAGGGAAACAGCCTGATTGGAACAGATGTACATTCCTTGGGTGATGCAGAGACTTCAGTTCTTTGGCGCATGCTCATTGTAAAGCCTGCAAACAGGAGAGGGGAAGAAGCAGGAAGTGAAGTGTCTAAGGGTTTGGGACTCCATTCGGAGGAGGGGAGGGGTTCTTACATTTTCCAATTGGTTGTAAACCTATTGTTAATTAGACAGCACAGCTTTTATTTGGTACTTCTGAAAATGAGTCATCTCCCTTCTCGCATAGACCCTATCCTACATTAATAGTGTTTTAATATGTAAGTTGTTTTAATTATCTGGAAAGTGGTCATTCCAGTAAACATTTCGAATTGATATCAAAGTGAGATCTTTACAGTTCAGCAAGATAAAGGAAACCACCCTTACAGTCTGTCAGTTTCTCTTACAGATGGTTGGCATTTTCTTAGCGTTAGCTGCAGGGTCATGTTGTATACTATATGTTGTATACTATAACATTTCCTAAATTGTCTATCATGGTTTGGCTTGCTTTAGAATCTTAAAAGTCCGAGTTCCAACCTTCTCCACCCTTGCTGTTTAGTTTACCTTTTTCATTTTGGCATAATCTATTCCAGCATGTTATGGCAGTGTAAAATGTAGATGTTTTTATGGTGTTTACTTACTGAACAACATTTTCACGAAATGGCCAGTAGTCTGCCAAGATTACAAGACGTACAAAAAATTAGAAGTAGCAATTTGGTAGGTTAGTATACATCAATGGCAAATTGAGAAACAAATACTTTGTCTTGTCAAAAGGGGGTACTCTCTCCAGCTGACTGTTGCATGCGGGTCCACTCTTGTCAGATATGTATGTATGTATGTATGTATGTGTGTGTATGCATAAGTATAAATGTAAATATAAATATTTAAGAGAAGGCAGAAATCGCAGATGTAAATGTAAAATCTTTGTGTCATTAGCAGTAAATTGTGTGTGTTGGGGGATAGGGGCGGTTTAAAACTACTGTGGGCCAGACAAAACCACTGCAGGCCATATTTACACTGCAGGTCACCAGTTTGCCACTTCTGGTATGCTCTCTTGTTTTATTATTAAAGGCTGGTAGTTTAGGGGGCGCCTGGGTGGCTGAGTCGGCTAAGCGTCCAACTTCGGCTCAGGTCATGAACTCACAGTCCGTGAGTTTGAGGCCCGCATCAGGCTCTGTGCTGACAGCTCAGAGCCTGGAGCCTGCTTTGGATTCTGTGTCTCCTTCTCTCTCTGCCCCTCCCCCACATGTGCTCTGTCTCTGTCTTTCAAAAATAAATAAAAAATGTAAAGGCTAGTAGTTTAACAGTCAACTTCAAAATTAGGATATCATTTTTCAGTTGTGGAATCATATTGTAACTCTTGGCAGTTTTTGAAACAGGTATACTTAAAGTGTGGTATACCCTTCCCTGTTATGAAGACGTAACAGGCCTCATTATTGTTTTTCCTAAGGGGTTCTAGAACTAAACGACTGAGACCAGAAGGGGAGAACCACAACAGCAACAAAATCAATGTATTTTACTACATGAATAGAAAAAGACAAAATACAACCATCTCAACAGGTGCCGAGATTTAACATCCTTTTGTAGTGGGGCAGGGAGGAGAAGAAACCACTTTGTTAACAAAGAATAGAAGAGAATATCCTTCATCTATTTAGGACTATCCATCCAAACCTCCAGTTATCATCATGGTTAATGGTAATTGGAAGATTTTGCTCTGAGATTTGAAATGAATCAAAGATGCTTGGTATCACCACTTATATTCATATTTTAATAAAAGTTCTAGGTAGCTAGTACAACGAAGCCAGGATGGATAGATAAATTAATAATTAATTAATTAATTAATTTTGGAAAAGAAGAAATAAAACAACCTTTTTCTCTTTTCTTTTTCTTTTTTTAAAAATTTTGCAGAAGGCATGATTATATATGTAGAAAGTCCAAAGTACAAATGTATGCTATTAAAATTTTAAATCACATTTATAAGGTTATAGGTTTCATCGTAAATATGCCAATTGTGATAGTTAATTTTATGTGTCAACCTGATTGGGCTAAAGGCTAGTAAATAGCTAGTAAAACATTATTTCCGGGCATGTCTATGAAGGTGATCCCAGAAGAGATTAGCATTTGAATCAGCAGATTGCTTAAAGATCTTTACCAATAAGGGCAGACATCACTCAATCTTTTGAGTGATATCACACAAAAAAAGGTGAAGGAAAGGTAAATTTGCTTTCTCTGAACTAAGATGTCCATCTTCTTCTGCCCTCAGTGCTTCCGGTTTTCAGGTTTTTGTACTCATACACTGGGACTTACACCATCAGCCCCCTTATTCTCAGGCTTTTTGACTCAGATTGATTAGAACATCCATCTTCCTGGCTCTCCAGCTTGCAGACAGCAGATGAAGAAAATAGAAAAAAGAAAATAAAATGTAAAAGGGATCCCATTTGCAATAACATCCCCAAGCACAACATATCTATGAAAATAACCTCATAAAAGATACGCAAGACCTCTACAAAGAAAACTATAAATCATTACTGAAGGAAATTTAAGAAATATCTAAATAAATGGAGAAATGTACCACATTTGGACATAACAATTGAGAGCCTCAATATTGTCAAGATGTTAATTTTTCTAAACGGATTTCATAAGTCTGTGCAATCTGAAAAAAAATCCCAACCATTCTTATCGTATAAATTGACAAGGTGATTCTAAATATTATATGGAAATACAAATATCTGTCTACTCTAAGATCACATAGATGTTGTCCAATGTTCTACAAATGTTATGCTATCTTTTTAACATTTGGATCTACAACCCATAGGGAATTGATTTTTGTGGGGGGGGAGGTTTTATTTTCTACATGTATATCTTACTTCCCGGGCACCATTTAACTCACTACCAAGCTAACTGAACAGATTTTGTGGGCACACATAACAAAAAAATATAGACTTTACAAAATTGGTTCAAAAGTCAGGTAACATATATACAAACTACATCTATAACAACTATCAACAAGAACAAAATAAACCTCAAGTGTGTGGGAGAAACTGAATTTCAGACTTGCCACATTATTTTACTTAAAACATTCAGTTTTCAACAAATTATTATGAGGCATGCATAGAAATCAGAAAGGATGACCCAAAAAAGGGGGTGGGGGGAGAGAAAGAGATAGGAACTGTCCCTGAGAAAGCCTGGATGTTGCACTTAACTAGAAAAAAAAAAAACAAAAAAAAACCCAAAACTTTACAATTAGGCATTTTAAATGTGTCCAAAGAACTAAAGGAAGCCATGTCTAAAGAATTAAAGGAAAATATGAAGATGATGATGTCTTACCAAATAGAGAATATCAATAAGGACAAAAATATAAAAAGAACAAAATTCAAGAGTTGAAAAACAAAAACTGAAATGAGACTACAGTAGTGGGCTCAACAGCTTATTTGAATAGGCAGAATAACAATCAGCACACTTGAAGATAAGTCAACTAAGATTATCCAGTTTGAGTAGTGGGAAGAAAAAAGAATAGAAAAAGATGGATAGAGACTCAGAAATGTGGACCACATCAAGCACACCAATATATGCATAATAGGAAAAGCAGAAGGGTCTATGGTCATAAGAGAGATTGGTCTGTAGTTTTCTAGTAATGTCTTTGTCTAGTTTTGGTATTAAGGTAATGCTGACCTCATAGAATGTGTTAGGAACTATTCCCTCTGCTTCTATCCCCTGACAGAGATTGTAGAGAATTAGTATAATTCTTCCTTAAGTGTTTGGTAGGATTCACCAGTGAACTCATCTTGGCCTAGTGCTTTCTGTTTTGAAGGGTTGATTACTGATTGATTCCATTTTTTAAATAGATACAGGCCTATCCGCATTGTCTACTTTTTCTTGTGTAAGTTTGAGCAAGTTGTTTCTTTCAAGGATTTGGTCCATTTCATCTAAGCTATCAAACTTGTGAGCACAGAGCTGTCCATACTATTCCCTTATCATCCTTTTAATTTCCAGGATATCTGTAGTCATACCCTCAATTTCATTTTTTATACTAGTCGTCTGTGTACCTTCTCTTTTTTTTTTTCTCTTTTTTGCCAGTTAGCCTGGCCAAAGCTTATGGATTTTATTGTTTTTTTCAAAGAACTAGCTTTTGGTTTCCTTGATTTTTCTCTATTGATTTCCTGTTTTCAATTTCAATTATTTCTGCTCTACTTCTTATTTCTTTTTTTTTCTGCTTACTTTGGATCTAATTTTCTCCCTCTTTTCCAGTTTCCTAAAGTAGAATGTTAGATGATTGATTTTAGATCTTTCTTCTCTTCCAACATACGCATTCAAAATCAGACAAGGGCACTATAAGAAAAGAAAATTACAGGCCAATATTCCCAACGTAGATGCAGAAAGCTTCAGCAAAATACTAGCAAACCAAATTCAACAAAACATCAAATGGATTATATACCATGATCAAGCTGGACTTATTTCAGGGATATGAGGATGGTTCAACATCCATAAATCAATCAGTGTGGTACATTAACAACAAAATGAAGGATAAA
Organism: Panthera leo; assembly: GCF_018350215.1. Classification (NCBI taxonomy): domain Eukaryota; kingdom Metazoa; phylum Chordata; class Mammalia; order Carnivora; family Felidae; genus Panthera; species Panthera leo. Next base: position 27,321,911 of record NC_056679.1, read on the forward strand.
AATTATATGATCATCTCAGTAGATGCAGAAAAAGCATTTGACAAAATTCAATATCTATTCATAATAAAAACCATAAAAACTTACATATAGAAGAAATTTATTTCAATACAATTAAAGCCATATATGATAAGCCCACAATTAATATCACACTCAACAGTGAAAAATCTTTTTCTCTAAAATCAGGAATAAGACAAGTATGCCCACTCTTACCACGTCCATTCAACGCAGTTCTGGAAGTACTAGTCAGGGTAATTAGATAGACAGATAGATAGATAGATAGATAGATAGATAAATAAGTAAATAAATAAATGGCGTCCAAGTCAGAAAGGAAAAAGAAAAATTCTTTTTTTGCAGATGATCTGATCTTATAGATAGGAGTCCCTGAAGACACCACCAAAACACTTAGAACTAATGAATGAATTTAACTAAGTGGCTTGACTCAAAACCAACATACAAACATACAACATACAAAAATCAGTTGCATTTCTATCTACTAACAACAAACTGTCTAAAAAGGAAAGAAAACAATTCCATTCACAATAATATCAAAAAGAATAAAATACTTAGAAATAAATTTAACCAAGAAGATGCAAGATCTGTGCACCGAAAACTATAAAACATTGATGAAAAATTAAGGAAGAAACAAATAAATGGAAAGATAGCCCCTTTTCATGGATTGGAAGATTTAACATTGTTAAAATGTCCACACCACCCAAAGTGATCTACAGATTCAATGCAATCTGTATCAAAATTCCAATGGCACTTTTCACAGAAATAGAAAAAAATTCTAGAAGTCATATGGAACTAGAGACCCCAAATAGCCAAAACAATCTTAAGGCAAGAACACCACAGCTGGAAGCTGTGTATATACAAAATATACAGAAGCTATAGTAATCAAAACGGTATGGTACTGAAATAAAAACAGACATACAGACCAATGGAACATAAGGCAGAGCCCAGAAATAAATCTAGTCTTTATGGTCATCTGATCTTCAATTAGGGTGCCCAAAACACGCAATAAGGAAATAGTAGTCCCTTTGATGAATGGTGTTAGAAAAACTGGATACCCACATGCAGAAGAATTATATTGGCTGTTTTCTCACACAATATACAAAAATCAATTAAAAATGGATTAAAGTCTTAAATGTAAGACCAAAAACTGTAAAAGCACTGGGAGAAAACAGAGGGAAAAATCCTCATGGCAATGGTCTAGGCAATGATTTTTTTTGATATTACCCCAAAAGCAAAAATGGACAAGTGGGATTGCTTCAATCTAAAAAACTTACAACCAGTGAAGGAAACAATCGACAGAGTGAAAAGACAGCCTAACAAACTGGAGAACGTGTTTGTAAATCGTATATCCGATAAGGGGTTAATGTCCAAAATATTAAATATTTTTACATTTAATATTCATACAACTCAATAGCAAAACAACCAAATTACCCAATTTAAAATGTGCAAAGGACATCAATAGACATTTCTCAAAAGAAGATATACAAATGGCCATCAGGTATGTGATAAGGTGCTAATCATCAGGGAAATACAAATCAAAACCACAGTGTGATCTCTCTTCACATCTGTTAGAATGGCTATTATCAGAAAAGTAAAAGATAAATGTTGGTGAGGATGTGGAAGAAAGGGAACCCTTGTACACTGTTGATGGAAATGTAAATTGGCACAGCCACTATGGAAAACAGTATGGAGTTTCCTCAAAAAATTAAAAATGGAACCCCCATGAGATCCAGCAATCCCACTTTTTAGTATATATCCAAAGGAAATGAGGTCACTACCTTGAAGTAATATGTACACTCCCAAGTTTATTGCAACATTATTCACTAGGTTTGGGAAACTTACCTAAATGTCGCCAGATGAATGGTTAAAAAATATATGTATGTGTGTGTGTGTGTGTGTGTGTGTGTGTGTGTATATGTGTGTGTGTGTGTATACACACATGTATATATATATACACATATACACATATATATACATACACATATATATACACACACATACACACATATTTTTATATAAATATAAAATATACAATATTATATATAATTTTGATATAAATATAAAATATATAATATAAATTTAAATATATATATTTTTAAATATATACACATATGTGTATATATACATATACACATATATATATACATACACACATATATTTTTAAGAGTCTCATGCTCTACCGACTGAGCTAGCCGGGCGCCCAGACACACATATATTTTTATATAAATATAAAATATATAATATTATATATAATATATATATAAATATAAAATATGTAATATAAATTTAAATATATATATTTTTTTAATGTATATATTATTACATGTAGAGCCTGTAGCCTGCTTGGGATTCTGTGTCTCCCTCTCTCTCTGCCCCTCCACCACTCATGCCCTGATTCTGTCTCTCAAAAATGAATAAATGTTAAAAAAAAAAAAAAGACAACCCAATTTTAAAAATGGGAAAGCATCTGAATAGACATCTCTCCAAAGGAGATATACTAGTGGCCAATAAGCACATGAAGTGATTCTCAATATCACTAATCATTAGGGAAATGCAAATCAAGTCAGAGTGAGATACTACTTCACATCCACTAAATTGCTATAATTAAAAAAATGGACACTAACAAGTCAGTTTGTGGAGAAACTGGAGCCATCATCATTGCTGGTAAGAATGAAAAACAGCTGCTTTGGAAAACAGTGTAGTAATTCCTCAAAACATTAAACAGAATAGCTCTATGACCCAGTAATTCCATTCCTAAGCATATACCCAAAAGAACTTTTGAAAACATATGCCATAAAAAATTGTGGATCAATGTTCATTGAAGTATTATTTTTGGTAGCCAAAAGACAGATACAAATGTACATCAGCTAATGAATGGATAAGCAAATGGTTACAATAGACTATTATTCAGTCATAAAAAGGAATCGAAGTTGTGGTAAATCTGACACAGTGGATGAATTAAAAAAAAAAATTCACTAAGTGATAGAAGCTAGAGACATAACACAACTAATTATATTATTTCACTTACATAAAATGTCCAGAATAGACAAATACACTCAAGCATAGGTCAGTGATTTCCAGTGACTATGAGGAGGAGAAACTAGGAAGTGACTGCTAATTGACATGGACTTTTCAGAATATGAAAATATTCTGAAATTAGATAGTGGTGATATTTGCAAAGCATTATAAATATACTTTAAAAAATCACTGAATTACACAATTTTTAAAAGTGAGCTTTGTGATATATGAACTAGATCTTAAAAATGTATATGTGTTTTTCTTTTCAAAATTTTATTTAAATTCTAATTACTTAACATACAGTGCAATATTGGTTTCAGAAGTAGAATTCAGTGATTCATCACTTACAACACCCATTGCTCATCATAACAAGTGCTCTCCTTAATACCCGTCACCTATTTAGCTCAGCCCCCCAGCTACCTCCCTCTATCAACCCTCACTTTGTTCTCTATAGTTAAAAGTCTCTTATGGTTTGCCTCCTTTTATGTTTTTATCTTATTTTTCCTTCCCCTCCCCTATGTTCATCTGTTAATGTTTCTTAAACTCTACATATGGGTAAAAACATATGGTATTTGTCTTTCTCTGACTGACTTACCTCATTTAGCATAATACACTGTAGTTCCATCCACATCATTGTAAATGGTAAGACTTCATAGCTGAGTAATTCCATTGTGTGTGTGTGTGTGTGTGTGTGTGTGTGTGTGTGTCTGCGTGTATGTGTGTGCGTGCGCGCCACATCTTCTTTATCCATTCATCAGTTGATGAACATTTGGGCTCTTTCCATGATTTGGCTATTGTTGATAATGCTGCTACAAACATTGGGGTGCATGCACCCCTTTGGATCAGTAATTTTGTATCCTTTGGATAAATACCTAGTAGTGCAATTGCTGTGTCATAGAGTGTCTATCTTGACTTTCTAAGGAATCTCCACAATGTTTTCCAGAATGGCTGTACCAGTGTGCATTCCCATCAACAGTATAACAGGGCTCTCCTTTCTCCACATCCTCACCAACATCTGTTGTTTCCTAGCTTGTTAATTTTAGCCATTCTGACAGGTGTGAGGTGATATCTCATTGTGGTTTTGATTTGTCTTTCCCTGATGATGAATGCTGTTGAGCATTTTTTTCATGTGTCTGTTAGCCATTTGTATATTTTCTTTGGAGAAATGTCTGTTTATGTCTTTTGCCCATTTCTTAACTGGATTATTTACTTTTGGGGTGTTGAATTTGATAAGATCTTTATAGATTCTGGATACTAGCCCTTTATTCAATATGTAATTTGCAAATACAGCCTCCCATTCTGTAGGCTGCCTTTTAGTTCTGTTGATTGTTTCCTTTGCTGTGCAGGTTTTTATCTTGATGAAGTCCCAATAGTTCATGTTTGCCTTTGTTTCCCTAGCCTTTAGCAAGGTGTCTAGTAAGAAGTTGCTCCTGCCGAGGACAAAGAAGTTGCTGTGTTCTCCTCTAGGATTCTGATGGCTTCCAGTCTCACATTTAGGTCTTTCATTCATTTTGAATTTACTTCTGTGTATGGTGTAAGAAAGTGGTCCAGTTTCATTCTGCATGTTGCTGTCCAGTTCTCCCAATACCATTTGTTGAGGAGACTGTCTTTTTTCCATTGGATATTCTTACCTGCTTTGTCAAAGATGAGCTGACCATATAGCTGTGGGTCCATTTCTGGATTTTCTATTCTGTGCCTTTGATCTATGTGTCTGTGTTTCTGCCAATACCACGCTGTCTTGATGATTACAGATTTGTAATACACCTTGAAGTCTGGAATTGTGACGCATCCCACTTTCCTTTTCTTTTTTAACATTACTTTGTCTATTTGGGGTCATTTTTGGTTCCATACAAATTTTAGAATACTTTGTTCTAGCTCTGTGAAAAATGCTGGTGTGTTTTTTTCTATAGGGATTGCATCGAATGTGTAGATTACTTTGGGTAGTATAGACATTTTAACAATATTTGTTCTTCCTATCCATGAGAATGGAATATTTTTCCATTTCTTTTTGTCTTCTTCAATTTCTTTCTTAAGTGTTCTATAGTTTTCAGAGTACAGATCTTTTACCTCTTTAGTTAGGTTTATTCCTAGATATCTTATGGATTTTGATGCAATTGTAAATGGGAGGATCCCTTGATTCCTCTTTCTGCTGCTTCATTATTGATGTGTAGAAATGCAACAGATTTTTGTGTGCTGGTTTTATATCCTGTGACTTCGCTGAATTCATGTATTGGCTCTAGCAATTTTTTAGTGGAGTCTTTTGGGTTTTCCAGGTAGAGTATCATGTTGTCTGCGGAGAGGAAAGTTTGACTTCTTCCTTGCTGATTTGGATGCTTTTTATTTCTTTTTGTTATCTGATTGCTGAGGCTAGGACTTCCAGTACTATGTTGAACAACAGTGGTGAGACTGGACATCCCTATTGTGTTCCTGACCTTAGGGGGAAAGATCTCAGTTTTTCCCTTTGAGGATGATATTAGCTGTGGGTATTTCATATAGGGCCTTTATGATCTTGAGGTATGTTCCTTCTATCCCTACTTTTTTGAGGGTTTTTTATCAAGAAAAGGTGCTGTATTTTGTCAAATGTTTTTCAGCGTGTATTGAAAGAATCATACGGTTTTCATCCCTTCTTTTAGGAGTCTAGTGTATTATGTTGATTGGTTTGTGGGTATTGAACCACTCCTGCATCCCAGGAATAAATCCCACTTGATCATGGTGAATAATTCTTTTAATGTCCTGTTGGATTCAATTTGCTAGTATCTTCTTGAGAATTTTTGCATTGATGTTCATCAGGGATGTTGGTCTGTAATTCTCCTTTTTAGTGGGGTCTTTGTTTGGTTTGGTAATACTGGTATTATAGAATGAGTTTGGAAGTTTTCCTTCCATTTCTATTTTTTGGAAAAGACTGAGAAGAATAGGTACTAATTCTTCTTTAAATGTTTGGTAGAATTCCTCTAGGAAGCCATCCAGCCCTGGGCTCTTGTTTGTTGGGAAATTCTTGATTACTGATTCAATTTCTTTGCTGATTATGGAACTGTTTAGATTTTCTATTTCTTCCTGTTTCAGTTTTGGTAGTTTTTATGTTTGTAGGAATTTGTCCATTTCTTCCAGATTGCCCAACTTGTTGGCATATAATTGCTCATGATATCCTCTTAAAATTGTTTGTATTTCTACAGTGTTGGTTGTAATCTCTCTTCTTTCATTCATGATTTTATCTACTTGGGGCCTTTCTCTTTTCTTTTTGATAAGTCTGGCTAGGGGTTTATCAATTTTGTTAATTCTCTCAAAAAACCAGCTCCTAGTTCTGTTGATCTGTCCTACTGTTTTTTGTTTTTTGTTTTCACTATAATTGATTTCTGCTCTAATCTTTATTATTTCCCTTCTGCTGCTTTTGGATTGTATTTGCTGTTCTATTAGGTTGTATCTGAGACTTTTCTTCTTCTTTAGAAAGCCCTCTATGGCTATATACTTCCCTTTTATGACTGCCTTTGCTGCATCCCAAAGGTTTTGGACTGTTGTGTTTTCATTTTCATTAGCTTCATTGGCTTCATTGGAAATTTTTAAATTTCGACTTTAATTTCCTGGTTCATTGGAAATTTTTAAATTTCTTCTTTAATTTCCTGGTTAGCCCATTCATTCTTTAGTAGGATGTTCTTTAACTTCCACATCTTTCTTCCATGTATTTGTGGTCTTTCCAAATTTTTTTTTGGTTGACTTCAAGTTTCACAGCATTGTGCTCTGAAAATATGCATGTACGATCTCAATCTTCTTGTACCAGTCACGGCCTGATTTGTGACCCAGTATGTGATCTATTCTGGAGAATGTTCCTTGTACACCTGAAAACAATGTGCTGTTTCAGGGTGAAATGTTCTGAATATATCCGTTTATATCCATCTGGACCAGTGTGTCATTCAAAAACATTGTTTCCTTGTTAATTTGCTAAGATGATCTGTCCATTGTTGTAAGTGGGATATTAAAGTCCCTTACTATTATCGTATTATTACCAATGAGTTTCTTTAAGTTTATTATTAATTGATATATTTGGCTTCTTCCAAGTTGGGGGCATAAATATTTACAGCTGTTAGGTCTTCTTGTCGGATAGACCCCTTTATTATGATATAGTGCCCTTCTTCATCTTTTATTATAGTCTTTGATTTAAAATCCAGTTTGTCTGATAGAAGTATGACTACTCCAGCTTTCTTTTGATGTCCATTAGCATGTAAATAGTTCTCCACCCTTTACTTTCAATCTGGAGGTGTCCTTGGATCTAAAATGAGTCTCTTGTAAGCAGCATATTGATGGGTCTTTTTATCCATTCTGATACCCTATGTCTTTTGATTGGAGCATTTAGTCCATTTACACTTAGAATAATTATTGATAAATATGAATTTAGTGTCATTGTATTACCTATAAAGTTGCTGTTCCTGTAGATTGTTTCTGTTCCTCTCTAGTCTTTGGTGCTCTTGGTCTCTCTTTCTCAAAGCGTCCCCTTTAATAAGCAGTGCTGGTTTAGCGTTCACAAACTCCTTTAGTTTTTGCTTGTCTTGGAAACTCTTTAGCTCTCTTTTTATTCTGAATGACAGCCTTGCTGGATAAAGTATTCTTGGCTGCATATTTTCCCCATTAGCACACTGAATATTTCATGCCACTACTCCCTTCTGGCCTGCAAAGTTTCTGTGGACAGATCAGCTGTGAACCTGATCTGTCCTCCCTTGTAGGTTAAGAACCTTTGTCCCTAGCTGCTTTCAGAATTCTCTCTTTATCTTTGTATTTTGCAAGTTTCACTATGATATGTCTTAGTGTTGACCTATTTGATTTTGAGGGGAGTTCTCTGTGCCTCTTGAACTTGAATTCCTGTTTCCTTCCCCAGATTAGGGAAGTTCTCAGCTACAATTTGTTTAAATAAACCTCTCATCCCTTTTCCATGCCTTTCTTCTTCTGGGACTCCTATAATACAGGTATTATTGTGCTTCATAGAATCACTGATTTCCCTAAGTCTATATTTGTGATCTAATAGTTTTATTTCCATCTCCTTTTCAGCTTTATTATTTTCCATAATTTTGTGTCCTGTATCATCTATTCAGTCCTCTGCTTCTTCCATCCTCATTGTAATTGCATCCAGGCAGTTTTGCACCTCAATTATAGCATTTTTTATTTGGGCCTAATTTTTAGGTCTTTTTTTCCTGCAGCAAGGGTTTCTCTGGAGTCTTTTATACTTTTTTTTTCAAGCCCAACTAGTATTCTTATGACTGTTGTTCTAAATTCTTGTTCAGCTATATTACTCATATCTGTTTTGAGCAAATCCCTTACTGTGGTTTCTTCTTTATCTTACTTTGGGGGAGAATGCCTCCATCTTGTCATTTTCTCTAGGATTCTGTCATTTGTGCATTATGAAAATTTGTTATGTTTCCTGCTCCTGAGAGTAATGCTATACTAAGTAGGGGTCGTACGCTCTCCAAGGCCTGGAGCTTCAGGAAGCGTTTCCGGTATGTGCTGGGTGCACTCTGCTGTGGTGACGCGGCCTCTTTTGTGGTGGGGTTTGGTGTAAGTGGCTCCGGCCTTGACTGAGGGCACTGTGTGGCTCACTGAAGTCTGACTCTGCCGGTGAGTGGAGGAAGATCGCATCACCCAGCTCTCTCCAGAGGAGAAGTGCAGAAGCACTGCACCTGGTGCCATTCTGTCCCAGAAAATAGCTGCATAGCTGTGCAGGTGCCTGGAGTTTATGGTGATGCACAGCAAAAAGCTGTGACCACTCTATCCACGCGCTATGCACGCCTCTGTCCCGTTGTTGAATAGTCGCTCAAAGGCACCGGCCGGGCCTTTCGTCCCTAGGCAATATACCGTCTTCCAAATGCACTCCAGGGAGGGGAACTTTCTCTCCCAGTGCAACCCAGCAGAGATCCCCATATCACACTGTCCACTGTCTGTTGCTGGGCCCACCTCCTTCTCCCCAGGAGGACTGCCACCTGCCCAGATCTAGTCCAGTGAGCAGCGAAGACTTCCAAAACCTCAGAATTTCAGCTCCACTGTTCGTGAAAACTTGCAATACTCGGTTCCTCATGATTCCCCCATCAATGGCTTTGGGGAGTGCTTTTCTTGCACAAACCCGATGTGCTGCTCTCTCTCCCCCTCTCTCTTTTTCCTCTCCATGGAAAGGGCTCCCACTGGCCCTGCGGCTTTTTGCTACTCCAGTTACCCTCTCCATAGCACATACCTGCCACACCGTCTCCCTCAAATGACACAGATTGTTCTTGTAATCCTCAGATCATTTTCCTTGGTATGCAAAATGATTTGTTCTCTGTCTAGCTGTGTTCAAAGAATAAGACGAGCCCAGGATCCCCCTGTGACTCTACCATGCTAACTCCTCCCCCGAAAATGTAGATTTTGTAGATAGTTATCAAGGTCCATGTTGGTTTTCCCCAGAGTAAACATGCCCAGTCCTGTCAGTCATTCCTCATACCATTAATTCAAACTTCTATGTAACGGTGAGTAATTTTCTTTGAGGATATTCCTACAATTTATTCTGAGGCGACCAAAGAGTGTAGTATCAAAGACCAAAGAGTGTAGTAGATCAGTATAAAATAGAAAGGAGCTAATATTTAGTTTCAGACTCCGTATTTATTTCTATTATGGCAGCTGAAGATTATGTTGTATACCTTCATCACGTCAACTCATATTGACCTTACTGTCATGTAAGAGTTGAAGTCATTTTTCACATATCATCCATTCTATACTTGTAAGATTGGCTTTTGGGATACGAGTGTAGGAGTTTCCATTGGGCCCTATAAAACTTTATCTTTATTTTGGCCCAGATTCTAAATTTTGTAGTTATTTTTTAGATTCCTATGTTACCATCGGGTCCACAATATATCTCTTCCTGTTGCCTCCCAGCTCCTAATTTCATCAACATATTAACCATGTCCTCATGCAGATAATTTGTTTAAGTAGGCTCCGTGCCCGAAGTGGGGGCTCAAACTCATAGCCCCAAGATCAAGAGTCACACACTATTCTGACAGAGCCAGGCACATGCCCTCGCATCCGGATCACCAACAGGTAGAGAGTAGAGCCTCGTTATAGACTACCGTACCCTTTTCTCCCGATAATGGCAACAGTTCACTGGTTGGCGGTCTTTCAACATTTTTGTACATAAATTAGGATATGCTGTTGTGACAAATACATCCGCAAATATCAGTGGCTTAACAAGAAATTTAATTCTCATTCATGTCTCAGTCCAGTGTATTTGGGCAACTCTCCTGGGTCATTCGCCTCTATGCAACACCCAGGGAACTGGGCTGGTGGCCGTCTCTTTACCCTGCACATGCAAAGGGCACAGAAAGCGTGAGCTAAGATTCTCACGGGAGATTTCATGAAGCAGGTTTGTAAGTGGCCTATATTACTTTTGCCCACATCCTCTGGGCTGTTATCAGTCATGTGGCCTCAAACTAACTGCTGGGAAATGTAGTCTCTCTGTGTATTAATAAGCAGTCCTATATAAAGAAATAGTATTAATGAGCATATAGCCATAATTTCCTTAATATAATAAAACCTCAGTCTCTTAAAGTTGGCAATAACAGACTTCCCATGTGGCAAAGGGTGAGTGAACCTTGCAGCCTTATTCTTTCCCACTTAGGATTTGCCTTCCGTTGAAGCTCTTTCATTCGAACCACTGCCATCACCATCAAAACATCAGGGGCTGCTGCAACCCCTTAAATACGCCTACCTACAAGACACTCCTTTTTCACCAACCCCAACAATGTGGACAAGACGCTTTCACCAGTAGAGTTAGATGAAATAGGCCAGCTTGTTCCTTCCACAGTCCAAAGGAATTTAGTGAGGAGTCCACCAATTCATAAGTTCTCTCTGCTGCGGATTCTCAGCCCCTCCAGGCAACAAAACAATATGATCCCATATCGACTCTCTCTTGCAGGTGGTCCCACATCTGTTCTAAGCAGAAATACTCTTAGATGCCTTGCCCCAAAGAACTATGAGAATTTTTCCTCATTACTCACTTTTTCTCCCCAAAATTGATACCTAGGAAGCCCTTCTCTTTTAGGGGGACATCCCAATCCCAGCTCTAGGAATGTAATCTCACCGCCATGGTCCAAACACAGACCAGGACAATTTTAAGGGCACCACATGTTCCACTTAGGTGGACGTGGGATGATTCTAGGACAATTCTTTGTTGTGTGCTACTGCTCTAACAACTAACATAACTTGCGCTAAATAACCCCTAGCCGCTGTATCTCACAAAGATGACTCCATAATTTCCCTATCCCCTAGGATCCACAACCGAGAATCACTGGGATTTGTGTGTAAACTTATCCAAACCCGACCCTTCCAAGAAGTGCATAATTTTTTTCCAGTTTTTTATGAAATAATTGACGTACATCACTGTATAAGCTTAAGGTGTAGAGCATGATGGCTTGATTTATGTAACTTGTGAAATGATTACAACAGTATGTTTTGTTAATATCCAGCGTCTCATATAGATACTATAAAAAGAGAAAAAAAATGTCTCTGTGATGAGAACTCTTAGGATCTACTCTCTTAACAACTTCTCCATATATCATACAGCAGTGTTAGCTCTAGTCATCATGCCATACGTTACATTCCTACTCCTTCTTTACCTTATAACTGGAAGTTTATGCCTTTCGACGACCTTCCTTCAATTCCCTCTCCACAGCCTCCTGCTTCTGGTAAAGACAGATCTGATCTCTCTATCAGTTTGTTGGGATTTGTTTGTGTGTTTGTTTCTAGAGTCCACATACAAGTGAGATCACAAAGTATTTGAAAGACGTGGATACGTGAGCCTTCAGTACCATGCACTTCAAAAAGGGAAAGAGGCTATTTATTTGGTTTCGTCCACAAAGAAGGAAATAGCACCATCAAATGCCTTCCTCCTACTCCTCCCCCTCTGCCTTCAAGGGAAAATAGACTTGCTGGCTGATGGATGTGGTGTGACCACTCCTGAACTGTGATATGGTGCCTTTCGACTCCTATTTTCAGTTGCTTATTCTATAGGAGAAATACTAGGCATCAAGTAATGGCATCACCTGAACAAATAGCCCTCACCCCCAAAGGAGTGTTCTGAATCAATAATCCCTCCAAACTGAGCCTTCATACAGAGCCCCCTTCCTGTCCATCTCTCCAGGGTCAGCTCCCCACTGGCCCATAACCCTCAAGGCCCTTATTGCAAATTCAGACTCTTCCTCAAAGGCCTTTTCAGAGAACAGTCCTTCATTATTATTAAATCACTTGATTAAGTGATTGTAACATTTAGTAATTAATTTAGCATCACTGAAAATTAAAATGTTCTTGCAGCCAGGGTGTAGTAATGCGTACAAATGTACCTCTGACTCATATATGTATAAAAACTTTTCTAAAGCTAAAAAGCTTTCAATACGACTTCTGCTTTTTTTTTTCTTCTTTTGAGGTGAGATAATCATGATAATCATAGCAATATTAAGATGTTACAGCAAAAGGAGTATGAAGACTGTTTTTTATCTTGTATCATCTACTAACCCATGTGACTCTAGCAACGTGCATTATTCCACCAGGCTATTATCAACGACTTTGTCAAATGTCGGGCTTATATCCACAAGCACTTGTGTGGCATTCCCCTAATCTAGTTAATATAGTAACTTTTTCAAGAACAAATGAAAACAAAGGCCATACCATACAAGCTTACAGCTCTTTCAAATTTAAAAGCACACGGGAAAGAACAACCAGATGAGGCTTTCATATGACCTTAGAAAATCTTTATAGGATGCTTTTGTTGCTATTATCTCTATGGGAGGCAGCACAGACAGCGGACTTAAAATCAGAAAGCAGACCTGGGTTTTGCTTCATGTACCTAGTTGACCTTGGGAAAGTCATTTAATTCTCTCTCCTTATCTCTAAATATTAAAAAAAAAACAAAAAAAACCAATGCTTTCCTTCTAATTAGAATCTAATTAGGAAAACACAATCCCCCTCTAATATTTACAACCAAGGGATTTTAACGGAAAGAATTGCTTACACAGATGATGGAGGCTCTGAGACCCAAGTGATAGTAAAGGCAAACCACAGATTTGCAACAGAAAGAAGAGAAAGGGGAAAGGAGGCAGAATTCTGAAGTCCAGACACAGAAGGCCACTCACTGCTTAGTGGAGAAGCCCCCTCCCCCCTTCCCACCAGTGCGTCCCATTGGCCAAACCACATTGGAAGCCTGCTAATAAGGGAGGGGGCGTGACCTAGAGGGTCAGGGCCCTGGTGACACAGAGTAGAGCAGACAACCAATGAGGAATAAATCTGAGGGCAAACGAAGTACATTTACCGTGTTATTGTGAGGAGTGATAAAACCAAAAAATACATAGGGGACACCTTTGTAAACTGTAAAGCTTTATACAACACAATCAGGCATTGATTTATAAAATGCATCTCATTGAAAACATCAGGCACATCTCTTCTGATCTCCTATAGCATTTTACCTTTGCTTGCTTTCCAGTTCCTATTTTCTGCGCAGTTCTCTTGTTTTTTAAGCACATGTCATATCTTCCCTTGCATGGCTGTGCTCCCTGAGGCCAAGTCTATGGTTGATTCATCTTCATAATCCTCACCATACATTTCCTATAGTAGATGTTCAGTAAGCATTGGAGGGAGGAAGAGAAGGCAGGGAAGAAAGAAAGAAAGGGTGGGAGAAGAAAAGAAACACCATATTCTGAAATTAAATTAACTTACAATATAAAAAATGACTCCTATCTTGGGTATTGATAGCATCTGGGCAGAGAATTACTCATCAGAGGGATTGACCAAAGTGTCCCAGGATGTTGAGCATCCTTGACTCCACCATTAACGGCCACTCATTCTCTAGAGAGAATTAGAGACAAAGACAAGACAAATACAGAATCAAGACAAATACAGCTGCCCGCATTTCAAACTGCCCCTAGGAGGTGGCTGAGACCCACTCTCAGCTGAAGATGCTTAGACATCTCCATCAAGCCTGGCCTCAGGACAAGCTTAGGCGTCCCTTCTTCCATGCTCCTACCCCATCACACATCCCTTTGACCTTTTATTTGATTTAATGGTAGAATTATTCATTGTCTCCCTGTTGAGGGAGAGAGTAAATAAATAAAGCGTAAATGTTCTTAATATTCATTACCCACATGCAACACAAGAGAGATAAAGTGGCTCAAAGGAAATGAGGGGAGGTGAGCATTGTCATAGGAGAATCATTAGTTCAGAAAAAAACCCACTAATTCCTTTGTCCTCTTGGGACAGGGCCATTCATTTATTCAACCAACAAATCTAATTAATTGCTATACGCCAGGTATTGTGTTGGATGCTGGATATATGGAGATAAATAAGGGCAGTTATTAGCTCCAAGCCTGGAGTTCGGGATCTAATGATGGAAACTGAAGAAGTAATCAGCCAATTACAATGTTAAATGTATGTTTACAAGCTGTGATGGTGGCAGAGACCTTCGAAACATGCCTGACAAATCACTGTGCTCCATTTCTGCAACTATTCAGGACACTTTGAAAAGTCCTGGGCATGACTGGTTCATGTTGCAGGCTTCCAGCAACTTCCCATCCCAGTCGTGGCAGGGACCCTGGAGGGCAGAAGGAAGCTGGTAAGCTGCCTGAGGTCATGGTGATACCTTACCTTACAACCACAGGTTAAGTTCAAGTCCTTGAACTGTGGAACACAGAAACAGCAAGGAGCTTGTGCCAAAGCACAATCCATTTTATGACTTGACAAGATGATCCTTGTTTGTCTTTCCCACTAGGCAAGCTGACACATTAGCCTCTCTGTTGCTTAATGACGCAGTTGTTATTGTTGCTTTCCAAAATGAAGCATCGCACAGATACACAGACACATGTGCGGAAAATATTTACGGCCTCTCCCAGTGAAATACACGTCAAGGCAAGCTCTTCCTCTGAATGCATTCACTTATAAGTGTCACTCCATCCCCCATTTGCTAAGAAATAAGGGCCCAGGAATGGCAACATAACCCCATAAAGATGTATAAAATGCACGCTGTGAATTAGTCCTTAAAGATGAAAGGCCGCGTACTTGGAAGTACTTAAATCTTTGTTCAAACTTCACATTTCTCCTGCTTGAACTATAGACGCTGAGTGTGATTCACCAGGGCCTCACTCTCGTTCAGGCTCCAGACATGCTGGGAAATGACCCAATAATCTGAGAGGAAGATGAGCCTAAGTTTCTCTGTATTTTCAGAAACTCAATACGTGTACCCGCTAATGGCGCAGAGTTGGAATAGCTCCTCATGGAGGCCCACAGTGTCAGGGGTTTCCAGCCCAGGACTTAGGGTCAATAGGCACTGTACCAACAACTTTGTCTATATATTGATCTGGGGCCTTGTCCCTCATGGAGCTTTATGTGAGCATCACAGAGCCCACACGGAACAAGGAGCTGTGCGCACGTATGCGTCTGTTCATGGGTATTTGTGTGTGTTCCTCCTCTGGTATGAAGCCCTTGCTTGCAAACCCTCCCAAGCATGAAGAGAATAGGGAATTTATTCAAACGGGACAATAAAGAACTCGAAAGTGCTTTGTAAACCGTAAACCACATGCTACTGATAGTCGTTAGTTGCCATTTTGTTATTAGTGCCCATTTGAATCGTTGCTTGTCACAAGTAGTTATCATCATCACCATAGAAAGAGGGGGATTTTTGATACTGAAGAAGCTCCAACTTGGGTTCCTCTTAGGACAAGAGAACTCTCTTTGTTCAAGAAAATCCTGGGAATTTTTAGTGCAGAAGGTAAAACCCAAGGACTTTGCCTTAAGCGCACAGAGAAACAAAGTTAAGGGAAGAGGCAGTCTGTAAAGAGATGGGGAGAGGGCTGGAGGCTGGGGACTGAGGAGTTTAAAGAACTTTTAAGAACGGGATGTCTTACATTTAAATCTAAGTTGTGTAGCACTGCATTATAAATCCCCTTCCCTGCCCTAACACTTCAGGAAGCCCTCTATAGCTACAACCTTACAGATCAGAGGCTGCTGGGGGAGTAAAGAGATCAGAGTGGCAGGCAGCATGGAGTGGCGGTGTAGAAAACAATCAGAGAGCATGAGATGGCAGGACAGTCCCTAGAACTGGACTCTTGTAGCTGCAGGAATCTGGAGCCATAGTTACTAGAAGAAAAGTAAACTCATCCACAAGGTTCTTCTCATGGGGCAGAGCTAATGGTAACACTGTGTACCTGGCCCCGTTATTAATGCTTTATTTGCAATACTTTTTTGAATCATCATCCCGAATATATAAAGGTATTCTTACGCCTATTTTATAGACAAAAAAAAAAGAAAGAAAGAAAGAGAGAGGTCAAGTCATCTGCACAAAATCACACAGTAAGTAAAGAGAGTACATAGACGTGGGATCTGGGCAGACGGGATCTCATATTTTTTTCATTGTGCTTTAAAGCCGATGTCATTTGAATCTCAAAGGCACAAGGATCCTAGTTGACATCTGGGCTGCAAATTCCTTGTGACTGACTGTTTCAAACTAATGGATTCAGGGCCATTTGGATGGTATTGTGAGTCCGTTGGCACTCTTGGGAAGCAGATTATCAAGTCAGGGCTCACAAATAAGCCCCAGCAGCCCATGGAGGTGAGAGCCCGTTGGGATGGCCTTGGCATGGAGGGCACGCAGCATTTCTATTTTGGGGGACTAGAACAGCTCTGGCTAGAGCACGAGGTGGGGGGGAAGCAGAGGAATGGACCATGGTCTAGGAAAGACCAGAAAACTGGGGAAGCCAGTTCAAGTTCCAAGATCCAGGGATGATGAACTTGGGGAAGCTATAGGCCAACCAGAGCAGCCTGGGTCCATAGGAGCCTGGAGTGGTTGCTTGGCAGGAGGGCTCCTGTGTTTGGCCCCCAAGCACCAGGAGCAAGAAACACATTGCGTCAGAGAGGTACAACTGAGACAGGTGGGCAAAGCAATGAGAACCTGAGGAGGGAAGCGGAAAACAAGGGATGTAGGTGCGACACGGGAGAGAGAAGTGCGGGGGGCGTGGCGGTACCAGCTCTTGTCTGCCTGTTCCCAGCCCTTTGGCATGGGAAGTCTGGGCCAACTGAAAGGACTCAGGCCACAAATGACAATAAGGACTACATGACTGTGTTTGGTCCTTCAAGGCCCCCTTGAAGGCCTCTTGCGTGTGCAAGCTTTCTGGTTTAGACCTGTGGGTCCATAATCAGCCATTAGCCAGGCCTGCTTCCAAAGGAAGTATCTTCTGAAAAAGGGAATTTTCTTTTTGGAAGGAGTTGCCTTTATTTTTTTCTTAACTGCGTTGAGAATAGGAGGAGGGAAGCGCAGGGGCATCTGGCTTTGGGCCGTCCACCGCCCGTCCTGAAGTAAAACAGACTTGAACTGGCCCAGGGCGAGCCATCATGAGGGAGGGCTAGCAGACCGCACCCCAGATAAGAAGAGCCAGTCCTCTACGTAAAAGACTACGAGGCAAGACAAAACAGACCGCAAATTAAATACGTGACACTTCGATGAGGAAACAACACAAAGCTATTTTAAAATAGAAATAAATACATCTAGCCATTTTCATCCAACAAATCCAGAGAACTGCTTCCAAACCCTTTGAAGAGTCCTGAGACACAGGAAATTGGGAGGATGGAATTAGAGTGAGGGGCGCCTGGTGGGGGCAGAAAGGCAGATGGGCAGCTTTACAAACGTGTCATTTCAGGGGCATGTAATGGCACAGCGCTTCCCCGATGCTCCATCTTTGCCACCGGTGGCTAAATTCACTCCATGAATAATGTATCTCCGTCCAAAGGCCTTCTCAGGACTCCAGCACGGAGGTTTCTCAAACGTGTCAATCCCCCTGCCCTGAACTTGTAGCCTTAGCTCGCTGGTTACACTGAAACGACTGGAGGACGTTGGGGTCCCGTGATTACTCAGCACTGGGGAGAAGGGGGGGTGGCAGAGTGGATTTGAGGTAATTTTCTCCTCCCTCCAATACTGCCGATACATCTTATCCTAGGGAACAATCAGATGCCATCAAATGAGCAATAGAAACTAATATGGGTTTAATGAAATGAGGACTTTGGATTGACAGTGCTTTGTTTTAAGGACTCTCTGGGGCTCTGGCAGCATAATTTATTCATAACTTGCAACTCCCCAGGAAGGGAAAAACAGATGGTTCATCTCTGTTTTCAAATTGGAGGTTGAAGGACTAAGATCAATAGGCATGATCCCATGGCAAACACTGTTGTCTGGCTCTTCTCCAAATCCCCCTTCCCTTTTGCCCTCCTCCCATTCTAGAGTGAAAACGCTAGAGGCTCATGTTCCAAGCCCCCACTGCCTCTGAGGCGGTGCTAACAGAACACTGCTGGGAGGTCTCTGGGAAGGAGTTTTCCTCCCTGATCGAATGTGGGAGGCACACAAGCCAAACACGTGTATGTGACCCTCCTTCCTGCCTTTTGGTCATGATATAGGGCCTGGAGCTATGGCAACCATCTTGTGACCACGAGGAGAAGGCCAAACACTGAATGAGATGGCAGTCATGTGTCTTGATGCCATAGAAACGCTAAATGTACCCAGGAACCACCTACCTCCAGGCGTCTTGTTGAGGAAATAAAAGCATACTTATTGTGTAAGCCCCTGCAATTCAGGTTTTCTGTTACTTGTAGCTGAACACGGTATTTTTACATTTAGTTGAAATAAACAGAGAGGCACAAGTAATATACCTGAAAATACAGAATGACAGAATCAAGGGGGCAGCACAGGGGCAGTGGGGACTTCCGTTAAAGGCTGGGATACTGGTAACACTTACTAGGTGGTGGGAAGACATTTGTTTCAGACTCTTAATTTTCATGCCTGAGATTCAAACTGAAACAGAGAAATTAAAGGGACCCTGTGTAAAACTTTTCATGCTTCCTACATCCCTGCCTGGGTGGCTCAGTCGGTTGAGCATCCAGCTTCGGCTCAGGCCATGATCTCACGGTTTGTGAGTTCAAGCCCCGCGTCGGGCTCTGTGCTGACAGCTCAGAGCCTGGAGCCTGTTTTGGATTCTGTGTCTCCCTCTCTCTCTGCTCCTCCCCCACTCGTGCTCTGTCTCTCTCTCTCTCTCTCTGTCTCTGTCTCTCTCTCTCTCTGTCTCTCTCTGTCTATCAGAAGTAAATAAACTTTAAAAAAAAAAAAAAAAAACAACCCTACTCTCACTTCCTCTAGGCTCATGTTTGATTTCCATCCTGTGTGAAGCCAAGGGACCCTCATGGCTGGTCCTGTGGGTCTCTCTCTAGGTCCTCGGACCCAGCCAACCTGTATCAAAAGCACATGCCTACTGAGGCTATGGTGTTACAAGAAATGGTAAGAAGCATTTAGGATTTGGGGTTATGTTGGCTACTTTTTGCAGCTTCTGGCAAGGTCCTACAAGAAAAAGATAAACACAGGTTAGAGATCTGTCGTGACAAAGGGAAGAAAAAGACCTCTTCTGGGATGTTCTCTGCTGATAACCAGCGATCTAAACTGACGGAGCATTTCACAATTCGGAGACTTACTGGAGTCAGAAGCAGGGAAGCGTGGACATAGCAAAGGCTAAGCCGGGCAAAGTTAGAGCCAAACCTCTCAAACTCCTCTCGTTCAGTTTTCTTCGCCTGTGGGCAAAGGTCTGATAAAAATGAAGCCTCCCCATCCAACACTCTCGTTCTTAACTTCTTCACAGCAGCCATCATTAACTGATAAAGAGAGAACACAAACAAAGCCGGTCAACTATACTGTTGGCCGTATCCTTGCACCTCCACAGCAGCCCCATTCAGGACCCCTTTAAGAAAGAAGGCACAGTGAGAATGGTTAGCTGATAGCCTCTGGCTGTGAGCCCCTTTGAGATGCTGCTCAGCTGTAGATCAGAAGCCGCAGTCTTTCCAAGAAGCCTCTAGTCAGTGACTAGATAGGGCTGGCTATTTCTGCACAATGTGGGGATCTTCTAATGAACTATCTTTGCTCTGAAGCTCCCTTCTGAGTTAGCAAAGACTTTATCAGATCTGTAGCCAAGCCGGAGGCTTTTCCTGCCCAATCCGACTTCCTTCACCATTTTCTCTCACAGAAAATGGGACTGAAGGCTTTCCTTGCCTTGCATCGTATTTTCCTTGCCTTGTATTATAGTTCTTACTGTGTATCATAGGCTTCCAGATAGGTTAACTAAGAAATTGAATCCTCTTGCATTCTTACTGTTTATTAAAGATCAACAGGACTGGGTATGTGCTAAAAACCAGGGACTATTGTGTGTTTCCCATTATGCCTTTTCCAAATGCAAGATTTTATTAAAGACCATTTCTTCCTTCTACATCACCGTGTTCGAAGCAGGTATGTTATCTTTCAGTTGTAGGCTGTTGCACTTTAAGAGTCTACATGGAGACATGATGGAGATTACCAACCACCCAGAGATTGGGGATTTGGCGGTAGCTGTAGTAACTGAGTGATTCTGTACGTTTGTCCTCCCATAGAAAATGGGTGACAGCATTCCATCCACAGTGGCTATTGGGGAGGAGTCATGTCTAGAGATGGTGAGTGGCCAAGGAGATGGATTCTGGTAAACACTCTGGCAGGCCATCCACAGGCATGCCCAACCTTCTTTTCCCTTGTATACCTTCCCAAGTAGAAGCTGAAAACAACAATGGATATTCTCTTTATCAGCTTCCTTTGCCACTGAGATACGAGGGAAGTCTGGAGGGAAGGCTTCTGGAAAAGTGATCTTTCCAATAAAAGAGGTACACAAGGAGAGGTCTATTCTTCTTCCTTCTTGTGGTTACAGTCATGTGGGGAGTTGATATCTGGAGCTACGGTGGCCATTCTACAACTGAAAAAGCAAGAAAATGGCACAGATAGAAACCCAGGCCCTGAGACTTGTTGGGAAAGCAAAAGGTGTTCTTATGATTTCAGTCATTGGGTTTTCAGTTAGCTGTGACTGAATGCGTGTAACTGATCTCATTTCAGACTTCTTTGAGACAAGCATCTACAGTGTCTCCAGTTGATTTGGTTACCTATGTTCATCTGTCTGAAATTAAAAACAACCCAATCTCTATCTTCATATAGATCATATAAAATATTGGAAAGTAAATAAAATTTATAAGACCGTGAGCTAATTATTTCCTTAAGGCTTCATAATTACTAGGTAAGAAATATATCATCTATTCACTCTCGTCAAACTCCAAATCGCTGGTACAGTTGAAAATGCTAATAAAATAAATATCCAGCCTTATGCATTAGATTTAAGATAGTATGCTAGGCCTTGAGATGTTTTCCCAGCCTTATAGGTAATGGAAGTGGCCAAAGAATGGCAGCAGGACAAAGCCCTGAGGTGTTGGGAAAGGACCTCCCATTTAACCTAACTTTGCACTGGATTCTTCCAACATTTGCACCATGAGAGGGGACAGTGCTCTCTATAGGTACAAAACTAAAACAAAAGCAATAAAACAATACTTTGCCTTCCTGCCAAAAGGCTCTAGTTACTGGGGAGGGTCATCTGGCTCAATGACTTTCTAATCTCTACTATTCTTTAGATATCATCCAGTCTGATGCCCTAATTTTATAGATAACAAACTGATGTCTTGAGCTGTGGGGAAGACTTGTTAAGTTTGCTTTGCTTCTTAGTGACAGAACAGGGGTGGGAATTAACCCCAGATCTCTTGCTGTCTGTGGGGTGCCTTATCTACCGAACTTTTCTTTCCAAATGGGCAAGGACAGCATGATCTCTTCTTCTGTCTCATTCCTTCCAAAATATCTAATCCAGAGCTGTTACGACCATCTCTAAGAGATGTCCAACAACGCCTTATGGAAGAAAGGAAGGGATGGAGGGAAGAGGAAGGGCTACACAGTAAACTTGAGAGAATCACTTTGCGGATTGCTCCAGTTGGACTTGGGAGCCCAAACTTGTTCAGAGATTTTTTTTTTTTAATCCCAAATCACCCCACTGAAATGAAGCACTGTACTCCTACACTATGAGCCTTGGACATCATAGGCACTCAATGAACACTTACTGAATTGAATTGAATGAATGGAATATACTCTTTACGAGGTCAAAAGTAGCACAGACATACATATTTAGATAAACTTCTTTGCTTTTGAATTACGTTATTAACAGGGCCAGTGGAAATGAAGCTTACTAAAAATATTATTAATGGGAGAAGATGAAGATTCTTACATTTATCAGAAATCCATGAAAAAAGTAAATGCTTTCAATAATCCTTTGAATATGACTCAGTTCAATAAACTTCATAGAGCACCTACTATCTACAAGAGCATGATGGGGCATTGTTGGGTACGCAAGGGTGAAATAGATACAATATCCTCCTGCTCTCAAAGAACTTAAGATCTGATATATGAATGAAACATTCATGTCTGTATCAACAAATAATTGTTTTATAAGCGTTATAGAGAGCAATAAAAGATATATATGTATTTGTGACTTCCCAAGAGAGGGCAGGGTCCTTGGAAGCTATGTTAACGATTGATCTTCATCAGAAGAGAGGCAGAGAGCTATTGACGAATTTTAATTAAATGGTGTTTTGATGTGTATTTTAAAATGCATATTAGTGAAGTAAGGCTGAGATTATTTATTTCACTACATTAGAAATCTACTAATAGCACTGGAATACTGGTGATAGACCTTGCAAACTGTTCTCAGATGAGATTCCTTCTCCAGATTTGATGGTTGTGAAAAACCTCAGGCCCCCTTTGCTGTTCATCATCAGAAAACACTTGAGGAGCACTGACAGTGATCTGGTTGCTGATCTGGGCTGGATAAAAGTCTAGGGCTGTGTTTGTATAATGATAGATTTAATATATGCTGGCTCACGGCATCAACGCTTTATCAGAGGAATAAATGGAAAGTTATTCTGGGCTGAGAGGGTAAAGAGATCAGTTTATGGAAAAGAGAGCCTCCTTATGCACATATTCTGTAAACTACAGATCAAAAGCCAGAAGAGGAGCGCCAGCCATGAATAATGAAATCATACATCCAAAGGTCTGGATGGAGTCAGACATCCTGATGATTTCTTTTTAAGGAAAAATCAAGACTTTGTCTAGTGCTGAATGCTTTGAAGATAAGTGCTCTGAAGGCAGAGCAAGATAGCTATCATATTTAGTAGAGATAGGTGAACTTTCAAATTGGGTTCATTTAAATGGTGTGCCCTAGAGTATCCTGCCAGACAAGAAAGGTCAGAGTGGCTTTCACTGAATTTGAGGGACACTCTGATCCCCAGTAATTTGGTTGTTCCATGATGTCAGGTGGTTAGAGACTAAGCTGACCTTACTGAAGATCTCACTTTGGACTAAAGCCCAAGCCCACATCCTAACCAGTGAAATTCCCAATCTAGTGAAATTGTCAGAAAAACACAGCACAACCACGAGAGCCACAATCATACCCACAGGAGTACATTTCTTGATTCCTACTCACTCCCCAACCCATTAAACTTTATCCCTGACTTCTCTCCATCCTCAGTTCCAAAAAACTGCTGATGCTGAGGTAGGAAACCGGCCATCTAGGTGGGCCTGGCATTGGGCTGCAAGGGCTGCATCCAAAGCAGCTCCCCACCCCCACAGGCATGGGTAAACGAAGATGGTTGGTCACCCTACGGAGGTCACCACTACTTCCCAATGGACACATGCACTGACCTATTTGAATCCCTCGCACTTGACCTCTCAACAACTATGGATGTGGGTTAGTAATTGTGCTTCAAGAAGTCTCTTTACTCCTCTGGCTTCCTTGCTTCCCCGATCTCACATTTTTACTTCCTCTATCTCTCCTTTCATTTCTCTGCTGACACTTCCCTTCTAACCTCCAGAATGTTAGTGCTTCTCAGGATTCTGCCCTTAGCTTTCTTTCATTCTTTTCTTTACCTTTATACTACATTGAATAATGCCTCGCCACACACAATTCATGTTCACTCAGAACTTCAGAATGTGAGCTTATCTGGAACTAGAGTCTTGGCAGGTGCAATTAATTAAGTTAAAATGGGGTCATACTGGATTAGGTTGGGTCCTGAATCCAGCACGACTGATGTCCTTATAAGAAAAGGGGAGGACCCACAAAGATAGACAGACGCAGAGGGAAGGCCATGTGACAACAGAGGCAGAGATTGGATTGATGCAGTTGGCAGCCAAGAAAGACCAAAAATTGCCAGCAACTATCAGAAGGTAGGAAGAGGCAAGGAAGGATTCTTCTCTAGAGCCTTCAGAGGGAGTGTGGTCCTGGCGAAAACCTGATTTCAGGCATCTAGCCTCCTGCACTATAAGAAGAGAAAACATTTCTGCCCTTTCATGCCACCAAGTTTGTGATAATTTATTCCAGAAGCCCTAGGAAACTAATGCAAGCATCTTGAAATATTTTATCCGGTCTTCATGGTCTCAGTTCTATCTCTTTGCCTGTGACATCTAGCCCTCTCCCAAGTTCTAGAGCTGTGTTCTAAGCATCTGCTAAAACAGCAGAACAGTGGATCCCTGGGTCTTTCATGCACTGTCTGTGGTTAAGTCCAACTCTGAATTTATCTTTTACATACCTGCACTCCCCCTCAATAGGTTTTCTATCTAGGCTTGTGGCCTCACCAAACACCTGCCTCCTCAACCTTAAATCCTGATGTGACCCTTGATTATTTCTCCTCCTTCTCCTCTTCCTCCTCCTCCTGCATTTATCTGGCCATTGAGACCTCATAAACCTCTCTATACAGTATTGAGTGAAGTAGACGGTGTGTCCAGCCAGAGCCCAAGTGATCTCCACGTTTTAGACATGTGTCTGAGCTTGTCTGATGCACTCGGGCACCAGCAGGTGGGAGAGATCCAGCCGAGAGCCAGTCTGGGTAAGAGATTTGAGTGAATTTGTGATAGTGTAACCTACATGTTTCCTGGTTTCACACGCCTATGATTATAAAACAAGGTCACACTTCCCTTTTACAATCCAAATTATTATGGCAGGAGACCTCATCCTGCTTGCCTGCAGGAGGCAAGTCTTCCTCAAAGTGTCCTCATGTTATTTCCCAAAGTCCCCAGAGGGAGGTGTCATCTGTATTCACAAATCACACTGGCACCTGCTGGCATCAGAAAGTGCATTAGTTGGGGCCATTTTGCCACTTGTGTCAGAGGGCATCACAAACGAGCTTATGCAAGACGAGAGAATAAATGGGTCTCATGGTTAAGAAAGATGCTGAAGGTTTTCATTTAATTGAGGTGGCAGTGGAGGGGACCAGGGCCCCAAGGACCAGAACCCGTGTTTGGTGCCTCCATAATACTTCTCTCTCCTCCTGTCTCTCACTTCTGCCATCTTTGTTCTTCTTTATGTACTGGCTTCATCTTCTGTCTTCACTCGCATGGCATAGACCATGCCTACGTGAATCAATCCCAGGGACAGACTCTGATGAACTCTATACGGGTCTCATGCCCATGCCTGGGCTCATCACTGTGGCCAGGGAAAGGGAAGCTATGATTATTAGGCCTGGTCACTTCCCCATCTCTGCAGCTAGGGGACAAAGTCTGTCACTGGGAGAAAGAGAGTGTCAGGCAAAATCAGTCGCTACCCCAGGCCACTACCCATGTGTCTTCCTTTGTCATCCTTTCCTGCATGTCTGTGTCCACTGCTTCCAAAGCCTCGTGGTAAAACCTCACCACTACCAATGCCGTCATGAGACCCAGAACACAAGCAACACTATTTAAGGCCCAGTGACAACTGCATCCCCAAGAAGAGAAGAAGGGCATTCTTTCATGTGAAAATTCATAGTCTGATACCCAAGGACTCCCAGTAAAGTCAGCAGTGCTATCTAGCATTGGATGAGGGAGGAAGTAGGATGAAAACAGTGACAATATCCAGTGTGTGACTCTACAAGAAGAGGAGGTGAAAGTTTTAGAATCAAGGTCAGTGTCCCAGGACTGGTTTTATGGACAGCTGTTCAGTTAGCACCAAATGAGATAGAGATTTGTGAACTCAGAGATCAAACCAGCAGACGAAGACTTATTGGCCCAGGGGTTTCTTTGAAAGGTGTGTGTGTAGGGGGTTGTATCTGTCCTTACAGGGCCAACTAACCCAACAAACAAGTCAGTTATCCTACACAGGTTCAAGATTCAGTAACCTTAGCATCCCTGACTCTTTACGTCTTTCTCAAAACATCAGGTCACAGAGCTTCTCTGGGGGTCCCATTGCAAGTGTTTGCCTTTTGCCTTCAGGCCCCATTGCCACTTGTCCTGGGTAATGACAGTGCAGCCAGATGCCCCATGCGGATTAGGGACAGTAGAGAGCCAGGTGGGGCGGAAATAGAGGTGTGTGAGCAGCCCTGCCTGCTCTAGGAGGGGGAGCCCTGATTCGACCCGCTGCCTGGGTGGGTGGCCACAGAATGTGAGGCAGGTGGTTCTGCCGCAGCCCATTCTGGTCTCGCCAGCCCACTGCAAGCCTTGCCGTGGCCTGAGCCTTGACTATAGATAAGTCAATGGAGCCAAAGTTAGCAGCCAAGGCTGATTTAAAGCTACCATTTAGACTGATTCTCACTTGCGGCGTGAAACACAAATGATCGTTCTTACCGAGAGTTGTTTGGGGAATCGAAGTTTGGGGCTTGACAGAGTGTAATTAACACATCATCGGCACAAAGCCCAAAGATGGACTCCGTAGCATCACCGTGATCACTCCCAGGAAACACACGGTAATTGTATCATCGCATCCAAATATACTGGGACAAGCATTTTGTGTCTGGATGAAAGTCAAGGCAGATTAAGAAGCGCTTATGCCAGAAGCAGCTTCCCTGACCAGCATGAAGAAGCAAGAGGTTAGAGGAACTAGGAGGGCCTGGTTAAGTAAATAATTCCACAGCCACACAATAGAATGTGCTGCATAATTAGGAATTACGTTGCAGGAGAACATGTAACAACAAGGAAAATTTCCACAGTCCAATATAAAAAGGGAAGAATAAGAAAATTGAAGAAACCATATAATCGCAAGACCCTCAAATGTTTATTATTTTTGTGTGTTTTTTCTGTATTTCTACAAGTTTTCTTGAAACCAACTTTGAACCAACTTTCTTTGTATAAGGAGAAAATCTCAATTGGCCTGATTTGAAAAACAACAGTGAAGGTCAGAAAAAACTTTCTCAAACTAGGAATTTTTCTTTTTCTTTCTTTCTTTCTTTTTTTTTTTTTTTTTTTTATTCCTGACCTTCTTCCCAAGTCCCTGGCCTGAATCCTACCCAGGAGTCTTGCCTGAGAGGTCAAGACCTCCTGTCCCCTTTTCTGCCCCTACTAATAGTTGGAGTCACCTGGGAGCAGAAAGTCCCAGGGTCTAACGTGATATGGGACACACACAGAGACAGTAAACAGACAGCCATTCCAATGGGGACTTGAAAAATAAACGCTTTCACTTGATGATGTTCTACAAAAACTGATTACTAAAGAAAATAAATGATAACAAAAGCAACACCACAAAGGATGGCCATCTGTTGTGAAGGTCATTAAGGGATTGTCTGCATGGAGAAGGAGGTTGAGCCAAATTATCTCTAAGGACTCTTCTGGATCTCAAATTCTATGAAATAAATGGTGTGCCCATAATAAAGAGAGGTACAGGGGAAAAAAAAGAGAAGCCACCCCATTCTGCTTTGATACATATTCTGCGACTTCTGGCATCACTGCGTGCTCAGCCTCAGACTGGTCAACTGTCCCGTGTTTCAAAAACACTCCCCCATAGATGGTCTGTTTCCCCTCGAAGGAAACGTGGGCACCACCATGCTTTAGCCCACTCTCCCTCTCTGTCCCTGGGACAGTTCTGATGACAACCCCTCCTTTGTCTCCACC
Organism: Panthera leo; assembly: GCF_018350215.1. Taxonomy (NCBI): domain Eukaryota; kingdom Metazoa; phylum Chordata; class Mammalia; order Carnivora; family Felidae; genus Panthera; species Panthera leo. Next base: position 27,349,705 of record NC_056679.1, read on the forward strand.
AGCTTCTGTCAACCACCAGGTGCCCAAAGGAGGGTGTCCTCTCTGCAAAGGGCTCAACTTCAATCCTTCTCATGCCTCTTCCCTCATCCCTCGGGCTGAGATATCAAATCCCAGAATGTGGCCGGGGTGGTTTCTCACCGCGCAGAGCAATGGCAAAGAAACAAGCACGGCTCACACCGGAAGGGCTTAGGCCTTCGTGTCACATGTTTTAGGCCAGTGCGTTTATGTATAGTGTATGTGGGTTTGTGGCGTCATCAGATCTAAAATGGATTGGCGGGGGGGGCCTGGGTGGCTCAGCTGGTTAAGCATCTGACTTCAGCTCAGGTCATGATCTCACGGTTCATGAGTTCGAGCCCCACGTCGGGCTTTGTGCTGACAGCCCAGAGCCTGGAGCCTGCCTTGGATTCTGTGTCTCCCTCCCTCTCTGCCCCTCCCCCCCTCCGTCTCTCTCAAAAATAAGTCAACATTAGGGGCGCCTGCGTGGCTCAGTTGGTTGAGCGTCCGACTTCAGCTCAGGTCACGATCTTGCGGTCCGTGAGTTTGAGCCCCGTGTCAGGCTCTGGGCTGATGGCCCAGAGCCTGGAGCCTGCTTCCGATTCTGTGTCTCCCTCTCTCTCTGCCCCTCCCCCGTTCATGCTCTGTCTCTCTCTGTCTCAAAAATAAAATAAATGTTAAAAAAAAAATTAAAAAAAAATAAATCAACATTAAAAATTTTTAAAGAAAGAAAGAGGGGCGCCTGGGTGGCTCAGTCGGTTAAGCGTCTGACTTTGGCTCAGGTCACGATCTCACTGTTCATGAGTTCAAACCCCGCGTCGGGTTCTGTGCTGACAGCTCGGAGCCTGGAGCCTGTTTCAGATTCTGTGTCTCCCTCGCTCTCTGCCCCTGCCCCACTCGTGCTCTGTCTCTCTCTGTGTCAGAAATAAATAAACATTAAAAAAATTTTTTTAAATAAGAAAGAAAGAGAGAAAGAAAGAAAGAAAGAAAGGAAGGAAGAAAGAGAGAGAAAGGAAGGAAGGAAGGAAGGAAGGAGAAAGGAAAGAAGGAAGGAAGGAGGGAAAGAAGGAAGAAAAGAAGAAAGGAAGAAAGTGGATTTTGTCCCTGGCTTATTGGTGAGAAAGGAAGGATGAAGGAGGTGCTAACACTGGCTGACTGCCAGGGACACCTGTTAGGTGCTTATCTGAATTCATCTTGCTCTTCTCGAGAACTGCATTTTATGGAGCAGGAGCTGGAGATCCTCGAAGACTTGAGGATCTTGCCCAGAGGTACGCAGCCAATAAGTGGCAAAGCAAAGGTTAGAACTGAATTTGTCCAGTTCTTACGGTTTATGTAGCTGGTTGAAAACATACGATTTTGTTAAATTTTCCTGAGTGTCATGCCATTTGAAAAAAAAAAAAATAACGCGTGGATGTAAAGGTTATGCTTGTACCTCAACAATATTTCAGTTTAAATTTCAAGTTACATGTAATTAAATTGTATAATTTAGAATATAATGATGCCACTGTATTAGCAAGATAGACACACTTAGTGATGCTTACTACTGAACACAAAAGAGCCATTTAATTTAAACAAGATAATTCAAACATTTGCTTTGCCTAAAGCTCATAAAATGCCATTTCATTAAATCATGTTTTCATTTCTGTAAGATGACTGTCATATCAAAGCTATTTTATTGTTATAGGAGTTAGAACAGTATGGCGTATTGTTATTAAATTATGAACATATAATGAAAAATACTTTTTAGAATAAAATACACTGGGCTATATTAATTTATTTAGTCACTTAGTAAATACCAGCTGAGTATCCGCTATGCTGTGGGCACAGTCCTAGGTGCCTGGGGCATAGCAGATTGCTCCCACTGAGCAATCGAGGGAGACAAATTGCAGGAGGCAGGATAATGCCCCTCCCCCCCAAAAAAAAAAATATCAGGCCCTAAATGTCTGGAACCTGTAAATGTCAGCTTGCAAGGAAAGAGGTTCTTTGTAGATGTGATTGAGTTAAGGGTCTTGGTATGGGAGATTACCCTTGATTATCAGAGGGGGGCCTCAAATGCAATTATATGTATTCTTCTAAGAGGGAAGCAGAGGGGGGTTTTGACACAGACACAGAGAGGAGGTGACGCGGCCGCGGAGCTGAGAGAGCCGGCCTTGGGGGCTGGAGGGGTGCAGCCGCAAGCCAAGGAGTGCTGCCGGCCACCGGAAGGTGGAAAAGGCCAGACCAGGTTCTCCTCTAAGAGCCTCCATAGGGAGAATGACCCTGCGGACGGACACCTTGACTTTGGCCCAGGTCCAGCGCTGATTTCAGACTTCCGGCCTGAGTTAACTGTGGGAGAACAAATTGCTGTGGTTTCAAGTCAGCAAGCATGTGCTAATCGGTTTCCGCATCCCTAGGAGACGAATACGCACGTGTACAAGTAAACAGGAGTACGTTGCTGGCGACTGACAGAACTGTGCATGTGACAGATGGGGACGAGAGGTGCCAGCTCAGGCGACACAGCCGGGGCAGGCCTCCTTTACCAGTGAGCATTTCGGCGGGAGCCCGTGAGCCTGGAAGGATGCTGAGCGAGAGCAGCTGGCACTCGGCGGGGGAGGCAGGGCTCCGTGGGTGTGGGGAGGTGGCAGCCAGGCCGACCAGGGCAGAGGGCTGTGACGCGGGGTCAGACAGACTGGCTGGAGCCACTGCGGGTAGGGTTTTGTCAGCCGGAGTCGGGAACCCAGATTTTTAGAGTTGTGAGCCGTGAAGACACTGAAGGATTTTACCGGGGAATAACACGATGCGCTTTCCATTATGTAGAGCTCCCCGGGGTAAAGGGTGGCTGGTATGGGGCAGGTGAAAGGAGGCAAAGTAGTAAAAAGCCTCTTGCAGGATTCCAGCCCCAGGGATGCTGGTCCCGGCCACCAGTGCTCCACTTTGCTCTGGGTGCCAGCTCCCCGTCTGGGCGTCCCCATTCCAGCGACACCGCTGCTGTTGCCCGGGGTCTATGGCAACACGTTGGATGGGCCTTTTCACTTACTTCCGGCACCACAGCCTAAGGGTCAGCCCCACCTTTCCCGAACACGCCCTGGATCTGCCTTTTCACCTCCAGGCCTCTGCCCTCGCGTGGGTTCCTCTGCCTGCACTTCCCTCCCCAAGAGCTGCCTCCAGGGTGCATCCTCTGGGGCCGGCCTACATTTAAGCTTTTTTCATCTTTGAAACCTTCAAAAGTTTCTCAGCATTTCCCACGGAGCCCTTACCCTCTATTCCTTGAATCGGTTCACTTATCTACATGTCTATCTGGGGATGAACCAGGGACGCTGCTTCCGGCCTGCTTTTATCAGAAGACCCGGATCAAGACAGTTTAATCCGAGACAGTGCCCCAGGCCTGGCACCACGTCTCCATCTTCCTCTGCACCAGCGAGCACCTCCTGATGGCCTTGGAAGGGCACTGGGCCTGAGGGAGTGGGGGAGTGGGGGAGTGGGGGAGTGGGGGAGTGGGGGAGTGGGGCATGCGCTGTTTCAAAGAAGCAAGACCAAAAGGAGACAAATTGGAAACGCGCCCCTTTCTCCAGGTGGGTTCTAGGATCAGGCTGTGTGGTCTCTGAGGAAATCTTGCTAGGTGCGACATCATAGATGGCCTGGTAAGGCGGTCAGCCTGCCCACAGGTTCCCCTGGGCCAGTCAGCAGTCCCCAGCAGGAGACAGCACTGCACATGGAGGCAAAGCTCTAGGTTAGAGGATTCTTGAAGAAACCCTTTAGAAAGGCAGAGCATTTTCCCAGTGCACCTGCGGGGCCCCTGCACTGAGATCTGGGGAGGTGGCCGTAGGGTGGGTGACCAGAGGGAAGAAATTCAAGACCAGCGGTGGGGAGGGGCCGACGTGAGGGGACAACCTCCATGTACAGCCCCAAGTCTGGAAGGTGTGGCAGAAGGACACGTCTACCTAGAATTTCAATTGTAACCCTCCCTACATATTTGCAAACGCTCATCGGAGATTTTGTCTGGCAGTTGTTTGTCTTGCCAGGAACATTCCCGGCTGCCTTTCCTGCCCCATGCACGTACACATGTTCGTGGAGGAAAGGGGATTTCCACCCCAAGATCAGAAAGGAGTATCGGAATGCCTATTTTGGTCCTCTTTCTCACCCTTTCTTCACAGTTCCCAAAAGAGGAGGGATTGACCTGATTGATGAGTGGACAGAGGAAGAAATTCCTGGGATCCTGTCCCATATACCAGCGGGTAGGGGTATGTGGCCTTAAGAGTAGGGAACAGGCTCAGCCCCTCTCTTGCTCTCCTGGCCCCTCTTTGCTCAGGCCAAAGGGTCCTTTGTATTCCCAAGCTGCACAGGGATTAGGTCACAAACCAGACAGGCCTGCTGCTGGGAGGCCTGGCTAGGTGTCTGCCCTCCTAGTTCCTTTTCCTTCATCTCTGACTCAGTGGGGGGTCCGCTGGCCTTCACCGCAGACCTTATAACTTCAATTCTGGGGAAGGGGGTAAGAAAGCACAACTGGGCCCTGGGTGCCCCACAATGCTATAGCCCAGAGTTGCCCAGAGACCTATATTGTCAGGGTCATTGAGCACCTTCCGGACCCGCAATAAAGCGGATCCGACTTTTTACTTGCCAAGGTGGCAATGTGTACCATTTCTGGATTGATTAGAACCTGCAAACAAATAGCCATGCAGTAAAGAATTTCACATATCTACATTGTAGTCTGAAGGAGTGGACCTGGAAGAGGCTGAAGCATGGGTCTATCTCACCTTAGGTGAGACAGACCTGGTCTAGCCCTTTGGGTGGGTTCCTTCTTAGATAAACCATGGAGCCAGCTGCAGAGAAGAGACTCATGACCAGGAGATGCTGGATAAGACTCCAGATTTGGGAGGCAATATGATTAACCTCTTGACTGTCCTCCAAGGATTGGTAAAAATCCCCCTTACGAACAGAAAATGAAGGGACCCTACCACACCTATGCAATTTATCTAATCCCTCTCCATGTTATAACCCCCTCATCATTTGCAGCTATGTTTTACTTGTCTTTGTATTCAACTCTCAAGCACTGAGTCTGGCATAAGGTAGGAGATCATTCATATTTATTGGACTGAATTAAAGCCAGACTGAATAAGACGTACCTCTGGGCGATAGATTTAAGGATGAGGTTGAAGGGCATGGGCTCTGTCAGTATCAAAAAAAGAAGCCACTGCTCATCTCACTTCAGTAAGAAGTAAATGACACCACTAAATGGAAGTAGAATCTTTAAATACAAAGAACAAGGGGTTGTGAAAGGAGAAACAAAATCATTAAAGGAATTGAGAACCTCTCTAATTAGTTCAATTTTTCATTCTCTTGCCTTCAATGTATTTTCTTATACATTCTCTAAAAGATTGCAGTGTGGGTCCTCCCCAGTCCTTCAGCTCTGCTGGCTCTGGTTCATGCATGAACACACACACACACACACACACACACACACACACACACACGCAACTGGTCCTCTCAACTGAGTATCTGCTAAGTTGCTATTCAGAAAGAAATCCATGAAGAAATAAAGACCCAATGAGACTAACGTCACAAATCTCTTCCAAGGCACTGGGTCCCTCCTGTCATGGCCTCTTAGGTACACAGCAGTCATCCAGATGCCAGCTATTTGCAAGCGATTAAGAACCAGGTAAGTTAAATTGATGATCTGAGATTCTGCCTTGGGGCATTAACTTCAGTCAATTATTGAAGTTACTGCTAGTTCTGAAATAGTGTTTGCTTTAAATCTCCAATAATGTAAATCTCACAGGCAGGAAGAGTCCCCCAGCAGCCATTCCAGCTCAGTGAGTAACCGGAAAAGATGCTGAGGAGTTAGGACGCGGTGCAGACCAGGGTCTCCCGTTTGACTAACACAATGGCCATCTTTGCCACCCAGAGAGGAGATGAAGACTTTTGTTTTGTAGCATTCGTGCTGCAGAGAGAAGCCACTGATGGGTTTCAGCTTACAGCACAATAATTCACTTCTGCAAATCATAAGTGAGATCATATCATGTCGTAATGAATAAAATATACACACTGATCCAATGCAGGCAGGCATCTCTCCCTTGTTAATTCTTGTATTTTGTTTGTATTTAACATACCATTAAGTTCTAAACTTCTAAAATGTGTCCACTCAACCAATATTTACTTGCAAGCGCTGTGATCTGTGTCGGGGAGTGGGCTGTAGGGAATCTTTGAGCTTTCAGTCTACTGAGTGAGATCGGGTATGCTCACAAGCAAATGCAATTCACAGTCACGCTGTAAGGACCCTAAGAGGCTGGGTTGGTTTGCTAGGACTTCAACAGCACAGTACCACAATCTGGGTGGCTTAAAACAACAGTAATTTTTTCCCTTAGAATTCTAGAGGCTAGAAGTTTAAAATCAAGGTGTCAGTAGGGATCCGGCTTTCTCTGAAGACTCTAGGGGAGGATCCTTCTCTTTCTCTTCCTCGTTTCTTTTTGTCATCGGCAAGCTTTGGCACTCTTTAGCTTGGAAGCTGCATCGCTCCAACCTCTGCCTTTGTGGCCACAGGGAGACCTGTGTGTTTCTGTGTATACGTAGCTTTCTTCTTACAAGGACCCCAGTCATATTGGGTCAGGGGCCCGCCCTAGTCCAGTATGACCTCAGCTGAACTGATGACATCTGTAATGACCCTTTTTTCCTCGTAAGGTCATAACTGAGGTATGGGCGTTAGGACTTCAACTCCCATCTTTTCGGGGTGGGGGGCACAATTCGACCCTTAACAGAGGGATCTCGAAAATGATGCCTTCTGGTGAATGACAGCGAAGCATTAAGGTTTAACTCTTACTCCACTTACAGGGCTCAAGCATGACTGTAACGTGGCTCATCTGGCCAAAGTGTCAGCAATTGACATCGGGCCCAGTCAGGCATCTGTACTGTGAGTGTCAGGGCTGTCCTAGGGGAGGGCTGACCAGGAGGAAGGAAGGAAATTGTTTATATCTTCCTTCCAGGTTTCTGAATCCGGCTGGAGCTAGAGAGAGGGGAGCAGTTTAAATACGGTGACATATAACAATTTTGATATCAGATTGTGGTGGAGTTTTTAACATCTGCTAATAAGAATGGCTATTGTCACCTGGAAATAACCAGAAAAGCTATGCACTCTGCCTTAGGTATCGTCCAAGGGCAGGGAACAGCGGGATTGAAAGAGAATGGTAAGAAACCATTAAGTGGCACCCCATTGTGTGCAGCTGAAACATGTATGGTAGTAAGAGGATTACGATGGAACTGGTAAAAAAGCCTTCAGTGAAGGGTCAGGTATAGTTCAGAGTAGCACTACCATGTTGGAGAAACAGACGTTCTCTGTAGATTCATTTGAGCATTGGCTTGCCATGGAAGGAAGGACCACAGACTTGAGTCTGGGAAAGGTTCTGGTAGAACAGGTGCTTCCCATGGACACCCCCACCCCCGTCCCCCCGCCACCTTCCTTTCTCCCCTGCTCCTCACTCTCCCCGTTGCCCCCACACAGCCCCCTCCTTACAGTTCCCCAGTAAGGGGAACCCCCTCCCCCCCATTCCACCTTGGAAAACCCTACCCTTCCCCAAAGGTGTCTCAACCCTTTGGTTTCTTCCCTTGTGTTGCAAAAATGAGTAGCCAGGGTGCAGCCAGATCCCAGAGGAGATGCCCAGCTCAGTCCTGTTGACACCAGAAAGAGAGGTTGTGTTTATCTTCCTGCGTGAGGGAGACGGTGGGTCCTGGGTGTGCAGCCTGAGCACTGCCTGGGAGCTTGATGGTAAGGAAAAATCTTGAGTCCCACCTAAAAACCACTGAACCCAAATCTGCATTTTAACAAGATCCTGTGGGATTCATATGCAAATTAGCATTTGAGAAGCAAAAAAATCAAAAAGGCGCTAAAATCTTGTGTTAACAGACACCCCAGATGATGTCCGTGACATTAGGAGAGGAACCCTAAGCCAGACAGCACTTCCTATATCCCATATGTTGAGGGGGAGCCTGTGTATTCAAAAGCCTTGCCCTTCTGGGTCATTCTCTGAAAAGCAACTTCTCAAAATCCAGATGGTGATGATGACGATGATGATTTTTATGTATAGTATATCTACATGTTTTTTTTAATTAAAATTGTTAAGGTTTCTGTAGTCACGTGCCTCCATCCACCTAGGAGGGCCCACAGCCCTTATCACCTCACAACGGGCTATTGAAATCCATTCTCTAGTAAAGTACTCACACACCACTCAGCCACCTTCTAAGCTCAGTGCGTCATTCGAAAATAGCAGGTTGTGAGGAAGAAAGTTCTGGGCACAGCTGGTGCCACCAAAGCAGTAGAAACTTGAAAATATCGATTGGATGTTTCTTCAACATTCCTCAGAGAATGCATTTCACAGAGTGACTAGTTTAAAAGAACAAAACAGAACCTCTGGAGGCCAATGTGACGTTCTCCCGAATTCAAAATGTGTACAAAATCTAAGTCTGACTTCAAGTTTTGGAGGTTCCCTCCCCCCACCACCCAGTAAATATCCATAAAGGTCTCAAGATAGGAATGGAGAACTGTTCTCCATTTCCTCCTAGCATATTTTAGCACTTTATTTTAAAATTCTGAACTTTGTTAGGATCTCCTCCCCAGCAACATACAGCATTAAATCAACAGAATCAGCGGTCCCAGCCTCAAACCCCTCATACAGGATGGGGAGCAAGATACATCCCAGATCTACTCCAAGATACATGACACACAAGAACCCCTTGAGTAGTCTATGCTCTCGCTCTCAAGATGGACTCTAACAAAATGCATGCCCAGACATAACGAGCTCATTTTTTCTCGGCCAAATTGCAATTCAAGTCTAAGAAGTGTATTCGTTTTGCCTGAAATATTCTTTCCAAGAAGTTCCTCCCAGGTGAGAAATTTTAAATGCGCCTGCCTCGACTGAGAAGGCAGACAAATGGCTTTGGCTGGTCAAGGGTTATATTTCTCACAGCCAGGATATTCCAAATGGTTTCTTATTCCATGGGATCAATAAACAGCCAGGCTCATATGCATAAAACTGTCTTAACGTCGCCAATGTTAACACAGACCATTTCTTGAGCTTCTCCCAAGGTGGAGCCTTAAAAAAGCCTGACATCACTGAAATATGTACAGTAACAAAAACAATAAAAGGTTGAAGATGAGAGAGACAAACTCAGCTCTGGACATGCCCTCAAGACAGTTGTTCAGTGCAATTCAGGCTTTCTTCTTGTGCAGAAGGAACACAGGCCAAATTTAACTCTGTCAGCAAGAACAAGCCCAGATTTCTGTCACAGTCATCGTCGCCCCAGATAGGACCTATAAAAAACCGGCCGATGTGAAATGAATTAATGTGACAGGGCAATCACTGTTAGTCATAAAACTCCTGGAAGGACCTCGGGCCTGCAGAAGATCACAAAGATCAAAAATGTTTAAATGCCATGATCTCCATTTATAGACCTCACTAAGTGCTTGAGAGTCAGGTGGCTAGGCTCAAAATCCATGCCACCCCCTCAGCCACAGCCTGTCTGTGAACATCAACCATCAGCTCCACAGCCTGGCCCCTGAAGGGCCAGCGTGCACATGGGATACCACACTTCCTTTTATACACACATTTCCTTCTGGAAGCAGAACCATGAGAAAATTTTGTCCGTCTACTTCCTGGAAGGTTCTGTGGGAACGTGTGCTCTTTTCAAATATAGGGTGACTTTTCCTATGAAGTTCTTGTGAGGAAATAGGATCAGAACTGATCCGTCATTCTCTTTCATTGGTGTCTTCTAGCCCCTTCTCTTGGTATCCCATCCCTGTATCACTGTGACCGAAAAGACATTGGCCTTAAGATCCTAAGTCTAGGAAGTTAGGCTTCCCGTCGGGTTTGCTTCCCTCCAAAACCTCCCAACAGATGGCAAAGAAGGACAACGGGGAAGACTAGTTTGGGCTTCTGCAAAGATAGCCACTTGTCCATCATTTGACCGTGGAAGAACCTTCTCCCAGTATTGATATTGACCAGTCAGTTGAGCCCTCGGTAAGAACAAACACATATAAAACTCACTGTAAAAAAGTAGATAAGAATGCAGAGTACCAGCAGTCACAAATGAGACACACGAACATGACGGCATCCTTGGACATCACTGCACAAATGGGAAAAGACAATTGGAAATTATAACGGCATTCAGGGGCAGATATCTATTGAGTCTGCCGTGCGCTGACCAATATCCGAGGCCATGCAGGTAGAAAGGGACACACTTGATAGAAAAACACTGATGCTGGCCTTGAGGACCTCAGGGATAAGTGGGAATACAGAAAAGCGAATGTTTCTGCAGCACAGCGGGGTGGCAGGAGCCAGGCGTTGTTTAACAACACAGGTGGGAAGGAAATCGTGCGAGCGCAGAGAGAGATACCTGATCATTTTCAAAGCAACCAGGAACGGTTTCTCAGAGGATGTTTATCACTTGGGAATTTTAGAGGACCGGTTAGTCTAACAAACCAGTCGTGTGTGTGGCATATCTGGCTCCGTGAGCAGGAAGTAGTGTTAAAAGTCAAATCGGCCTGGGTTTGAACCCAGGCTCTGACCCACTAGCGGGATTTGCCCTGAGCAAATCACTTCGCCTTGCTGACTCTCTACTTCTGAATGATGTAGGATGGGCAGAGTACTGCGTATCTCCTAGAATTCCTATGGGGATAAGATACCACCATACGTCCAAGATGCTCACTACCGTGCTCGGCACATTCTAGACTTCCAACACAACTTCTGTTCCGTTTCCCACTTTGCGCTTCGGTTCTTAAACTGAGTGGCAGACCAGATTCGCGAGAGACAGAGTCCTGAAGGAGAGGAGACTATTGATTTTCACTGCTGCTACCAGTCTGTTGGCAAAAGTCAGGGCTGCGGTGCTGAACTCCAGAAGGGCAGACTTGGGGAGCTGCAGCTGACCCTTGAGGGGACAGCTGGGGGTCCACCAGTTCTTCTAATTCAGACTGGAGTCATCAGAGTGCTGAGGGCCAGCACCCAAGGTGGCCAAGACAGAGCTCTCCAGGCCAGTTAGTGTCACCGGAGGGGGTTCGGCCCCGGCTGGAGTCCACAGCATCGAAAAGCAACACTTATTCAATACTACATATTAGGGTTGCCAAACTTAGCACATAAAGACACCCGATGTCCAGTTACATTTGGACTTCGTAGAAACAATGCATGTTTTTTCAGTATAAGTATGTCCCAAATATCCCATGGGACATACTTCTATTAAAAAAAAAAAAAAGTCCATCGTTTATCTGAAATCCAAATTTACCTGGGTGTCCTGTTTTTATGTCCCAAATATTTCATGGAACATACTCAGGCTGAAAGATTATCTGTTGTTTATCTGAAGTCCAAATTTAACTGGGTTCCCTGTATTTTATAGCCGGCAAGGCTACAACATACATATACACAGGCCTAAAGGAAAGAGATATGGTTCTGTCTGCTATAACCCTGCCGTCCAAAGCAGAGAATCGCCCCGAGGAAAAGTCCAAACTTCTCCATCTGGCATTCCAGGATTTCCGCTGTCTGCCCTACTCTTTGCCAGCCCTTTTCCTACTCCTTCCCAGTAAAGCAATTCCATTCTAGCCTGGGCAGTCTCCTTCCTGAGCCCTGAACATGTACAAAACAGCCTGCTGTCCCTCACACGGGGACATAAATTTGTAGCGTTCTCCCTCCTGCTCATAGGTCCACATCTCAGCCATGCGTCCCAACCTACTCAAATCTCCCCCTCCTCTATGTGTTCCAACATAATCCCTTCCCAACACTCCCTGCACTCCCCCCCACCGCCACCCTAAGGTCACCTTGAGGTCACCCTCTCCTGCGTGGAACCCAGGGAACATCTGCTTTCTTCCTCACTCATTTGGCCTTGGGTTGCCTTGCCAGGTAATTTTCCTATTCCTTTGTCAGCTATGAACTGGTGACTCTAACTCTACAGGACAAGAAATGACTGATTCCCTTTTCTTCTACATCTGCTCTGAGCCCCCCCCGCCCCTTGCCCAGCTGGTGGGAAAAGTAATCTCAGTGACCTTGTGGATTTCCACCACAGGACCATACGTGATTCCCAGGCTTGTTAGCACAGACGCACTTGGGGACAGGGTGGGGCAGGGGATAGATGCTGACTCCTGTCAGTCTTCCAGTCTGCAAACACACCCTGGTACATGCAAATGTCGCCTCCCAAACCACACGGTAGGTCTGGCAACACCTCTTTCCATGGGAGAATGCATTAAGACTACTCAGCCTTTAAGACCAAGCTGATGAAGCATTTTCTGACTTCTTCAGAAAGAAGCCAACACCCACACAAGTGCCTGTAGACCCTCCCTGGTACCCCATCCTCCCTCCCTCCTTGCTGCATTGCCCATTGCTTCCGCTTTGCTCACTCTGCTCCAGCTACCCTGGCCTGTTTGCTCTTTTTCAAACATGCCGTGCATGCTCCCTCCTCATGGTCTCTACCCTTGCCATTCCCTCCGCCTGGAAGGTTCTCCGGCCTGTTATTCACACAGTGCCCTCTCTCTCCCCTGCCGGGTCGTTGCTGGCAACGTTCACTCTTCAGCCAGGTCTGTGCTGACCTCCCTATTTATAATTGCAGCATCCTTCCCAGCCACCCCCATTCCTGTTCCTGCCTCACTGTTCTCCTTCACACTTGTCACCAGGTAACACACATCAGCTTCTCTTATTTGTTGTTTATTGGACCCCATACTGGACTATAAACTCCCTGAGAGCAGGAATTTTTCCATCTGTTTCGTTTCACTGCTGTAGCCCTAGTCCCAAGACATAAAGATAATCAACACATTTTGTTGAGTGAACAAATGATTTTTTTTTCAATATGTTCACAAAACATTATACAAAATCTGTAACCCCACTTAGTTTATTTTCTGGTGTCCGTAGGTTGTACCCCCCTCCCCCCCCCCCCTCCCGCAACAGAGCCTTCAGTTTTCTCTAGTGAATGAACAACGAATGTGCCGGGGATTGAAGCAAAGGAAGTACGTCACGGTCCTTAATGTACGGCAAGTACTTGGCAAATACTTACTGATTAAATACAAAAGGAAAACGCCAAAAACACATGCACAATTAGAGAGGATCAAATAGGGAATCCTGGAGAAAACCAGCGTTGACCTTTGCAGAGGGCAAAGGCACCACAGGACGTAGCTACATTCTTCAGTAGAGGTGTAGACAGTGTGTTGAACCGTCTATCTCCTGCTGCTCCCTCCTTTCTGTTGGCGTGCCCTCCCCCTAGTGTCACACACAGGCTCTAGCCAGAGTGGCTGGGTGCAGCCCCTGGCAGTGGAGGAGAGCGAAGTTAACTGGCCCCCAGGGGGATTGAACCCAGACTTTGGCCTCATTAGCACCAGCTGCAACCCACCAGTCGCACACAGACTCCGCAAAACAAAGAGAGATCACAGGATGGTTGGGCCAGGCCCATGAATAAACCAACACACCGGTAAAGAATGAAATATTTACACGAGCCACAGGATTTAGCAAGACTTTGTGAGGAGAGCATTGAGTGGGAAAGGGAGAGCATCAGGGTTCTTTCCTCTCAACCAGGAAAGGCAATGCCCCCGCTGTGTGTTTTGAAAGTAGGCACCAGGTCTCTTCAGTCTGATAGCCCCAGCAATTTGCGACGGGGTTTTGCTGCTGTTGGTGTTCTTTAGATTATTAAAATACATTTCTTTTCTGTTTTAAGAGAAACTGATTGCAAACTCCTTGGGTGCAAAGACGCTTAATTTTCTCCTAGTTCAATACCTTTGTTGATGAATAAGAAAGGCCCATTATGCTATTTCTTTTCTTATTAAATTTTTTAAATGTTTATTTTTGAGAGACAGAGAGACAGAGTGCAAGTCAGGGAGGGGCAGAGAAAGAGGGAGACACAGAATCCGAAGCAGGCTCCAGGCTCCGAGCTGTCAGCACAGAGCCCGATGTGGGGCTCGAACTCACGGACCTCGAGATCATGACCTGAGCGGAAGTCGGACACTAAACAGGCTGAGCCACCCAGGCACCCCTCATTACACTATTTCTTAAGAGCAGTTAACCAACCCTTTCTCACACCTCGGCCTTTAGGAAACTTGCAGCTTCCAGAAATCACTGTAGAGTCAGGGATCCTGCAGCAAATGAAGGCGGGGTGGGCAGGTGGTCTATAGACTCACTGAAAGAGAAGGATTGCGCTTTTCCCCACCCATTTATTTGCCTGAAAGCTGTTTAGAGAACATTGCCACAGCCCTGATGACACTTCTAGGCGATTTTCTCAGTCACGTCCTCCTTGCAGAGCCTGAGACAAGGATTATAGTACAGCTATTTTCTTTGGGAAGTAAAACCCTAGAGAGGTGGGGGTGAGAAGAAAAGGGGAAGAAGGGCAGGGAAGACAAGAAGCAATGTGATGCCATGGCGCTGTCCCGACACTGCTTCTTGGTGGGTGGCCAAAGACACGGGCTGCTCTGTGGTGTGTCCCCTCAGCCTGAGGAACGGCTGTAGGTTTGCCAGGAGACGCCACCCCTCAGAGACAGAATAGGTTCCCCATCTCCAGTTACCTGAGTCCACGTTCACTCCCGGGGAGGCAACATCCTGCTCTTCTGGGTGTCTTCTGGTCCCTGAGCAGCCACTCTGGAAACCAGGTCCCATGCCCCTGGCTGTAGCATGACATCTAAATCCTGGAGTAGACGGCATCTGGAACGAATGTGCTCCACAGTGAGGCTGTGAGGCTTAGGGCCTCAGCTTGGCAAGGGGTCTATTCCAGAGCTTGGCAAAAACAGCGATGCTGTTGGTGGGGGATGTGGGGACGGGCGGCCTCTTCAGAAACAAGGTACTCCTGAAGGGCATCTGAGGGCGCCTCCAATGTTTGTGTCCCATACAGGGGGGATCTCAAAGAGTTCTTCCTACTTCCAAAGTGGGTGCACAGTTTCTTCACAGAACACTTTTTTGAAATCCGTCGTCATCCCTTTTGGCTAATTTGTTCGCTTAAATCCAAGTCGGGACACAGATTCACTTGGAACGATTCTGCTACCTTCCCCTTCTTAGGCCCACGTTGTTTCGCACTTTTTCAATACCGTATTCCCAAATTCCTCTTGCTTTAGCCCAAGCGACACCTTGTTTTACTCTCCCACCCAGGCCCTTTCCTCAGCAGAGGACTAAAATTCTCCGAGACTACACCTGGGAACCTGGGTTTCAAGATGGTGACTTTGAACGATACACAAGCCTCAAGAAAGATCGTTCGGCCTGTCAAGGTAGCAGTTGCAATTAAGTTGGCTCCCATGGGAAACGATTCTGAGATGGGAGATGGGGAGAACGAGACTTGGAGGTGGCCCCTCCAGGTTCACGGTCTGTCTCTCGTCATCATTGTCCTAGTGTTCCTTGAGGCTTGAGTGCCTTCTCACTTGCAGAGACTGGTGTCACAGGTAAGCACAGCATCTCTGCGAGGTGCTGGTGAGATGCTGCAGTGACATTTTAATCCACTGATGTCCAAGGCTTCCAGAGAACTCGAGATGTAAGACGAGAAGCGGTTTGGATCCAGTTAGCAGTTTCTTTCAAAAAGGTGATAGAATATGCATATTTTCCCAGATGGAACACAGGCATGTTCCCACCATTTTCCACAGATCATTGATTATTTTGTACTTGAACGCAGCTAAGGTAAGGGGGGGGGGGTTGTGTACATGCACACGTGTATGAGGGGTTATGAGGCCACAGAATGAGGCAGGAATAAGATCTGAAAAAAGTCTCCACCCCAGCCCCGTGACAACACAAAGGAAATCAATGCAATGCAGTAGGCTATTTTAGAGGCAGCCAATGAATAGAAATCTCTCCGCCATCGCCCTGTGCTCAGAAGAGACAGGGACCCCTCCTGCCCTTTCGCTGTTCTGCCTCCAAGACCCATTGTCATGCTTTTTTTGGGAGAAGTTGAAAATTAATTTGGTTTCCCTGCATCTTGTCCTATTTTTGTCTAAGTGCGAACTGTTCACTCAAAAATAAAAATAAAGGATCACGCAAGATGCATGCAACTGCCTTTTCTACGTAAGGATGAAAAACTGGTTATGAAGGAGGTTAATGTTGTTATTCCAGAGAGATAACCCCGGTTGCTATGGCGAGGAATCTTCTGTCAATCACCCCGATGAAGTTGGCTCTTCTTGTAAGAACAGCCTCAATCAGAGCTACAGTTTGAATATATTTGCCGCTGAGCTTTGACTCAAATGTTTAACTTAGTGGACAGGTCTGTGTTTTAGCAATTGGAATATTGTAGACTTTAAACGTGATGCCTATAGAATGTGGCTGAGTGAAACCTCATGCTCTCAGAACGGGCCAATGTAACCACCAGGCCGGAAATTCTTCAATCTCTGAAAAAGTGTGTAAGGATTTGGGCAAGAATAGAGCTAACCGTTGACCAATGGAGGAAAAGACCCAAAGAATATGTTACGAGATGTGGTGTGATTTGGTTTGTAAAATGGGAGTTCTTCTTCATGGATTAGTTGATTGATTTTTTTTTTTTTTTTAATTTCAATGGTTTTGATCTGTGGTGTTCACGGCTTAATGATCTGCCATTCCTGCTGAAATTTATTCAGGCAATAATCCACAAGAAATTGGTTGTTTTCAGCGGTTTATGACTTGTTATTTAACATTTAACAGAATGGCTATTTATTTTGGAAACAACCAATTGTGAGAGGTTTATTGCTATTGTAAACCATAATCAACTGCTTGTATCATTGCTAGTTTTGCACGAGATAAAATGGGCAGCTGCGAGGGGAAATTGTTGAGTAGCTTTAAAACATTTGCATCTCCCATCGTACAGGGGAGCCACTTCACCTTGGAGTTCGCCTTACATTCGCAGCAACTATGCACTTGCCTTTGGTGCGAAATGTTTGGCCTTCCGGTTAAAATCGGATCCAAAAAAGATAATGCTCCAGAAGGTCTCTGCGATGTTTTGGTTTTTTTTTGCAATCACTTACATGGAAAAAGAAGATACGATTTGGATGAGCTAGGACAACGCAGTAGGTTACATTTTGTTTATCCCAGTATCATAGTAGGAATGAAGTTTCACGGCATCTCGAGAAACCCAAGCGTTTGAGTAATTTATTCCACCAAACCCTCAGAGAGCTCCTACTGCCACCAGGGTTTCTGCTTTGGTTCTTGCTGTTCCACTTGCTGTAGATTCACTGCAGTGACTAAAACTGCAGACCTGATTAGATCTCTGGGCGGCACTCAGTTTGGAGCCCCGGCCAGCGCATGTGGCCGTAGGTGACAATTTAGAGAGAACACTGTGTGCATTGAAGCCACCCAGACTCTCTGGGGCAAGTTTGGTCTGAGTTGTTTGGAATTTCTTTTTTTTTTTTTTTAATGTTTATTTATTTTGAGAGGGAGAGAGAGAGAGAAAGAGAGAGCATGTGCGTGAGAGCAAGCAGGGGAGGGGGGCGGGGAGAGAGAATCTTAAGCAGGCTCCACATTCAGCCTGAAGCTTGACCCAGGACTCAATCTCATGACCCTGAGATCATGACCCTCAGCCAAGATCAAGAGTCAGATGCTTAACCGACTGAGCCACTCAGGAGCCCCTTATTTGGAATTTCTGATGGGAACCAGAGAATCTGGGAGCTGGGGCCATGGAGGGGAGTGAGGGTCTCAAGGTCCCCAGCAGATGGGGGTCCTGGGGCAATGAAACTTCGTGAGGGTGAGCAAATCATGGCATCTCTCTGAGCCTCAATTCCCACCTTCAAAAATGGAGACGATAATAATACCACCTCTCCTACTATAAAAAGGTTATCCTAAGAAACAAAGAGTAGGGTAGTAGATCAAAAAATAGATTATGAAAGGGCTAGGATTTTAAATGCAATGCTATAATTATAAACATTTTATTTGTAGTTATTCTGCATGTTTCCAAGCAGACTAAATCAGTTAAACAGCCACAAAGATTTTGTTTCAATACAACTGATATATTTGAAAGTTTGTTTTGTGATGGGACCTCCTCACCCAGGAGGTTTTCCCAGCAAGAGCCCATGTACACTATTTCTCTTTAGGAAAAAGGGCTGTCAGAAGGAAGGGTGCATTTTTATCTCCTGCCTGGGAAAGAGGAACCATTTGCTGAGGTGCAGCCCCCTTCCTGCTCCTGCAGCAAATGTCTATCAAGGGTGTAGTGGAGGTTGGGGGGTGGCATGGGTTTTATTAGTAGTTCCAGACCACAGTCCCCAGAGGGGCTTTGAAGACTCCAGGGACACAAGGAGCCAAAGAGTGACAGGCAATGGAGGAGGGAACAGAAAGAGATGCACGGAAAAAGACAAAAATACACAGAGAGAGAGAGAGAGAGAGAGAGAGAGAGAGAAGGAGAGGAGGCAGCTCTTTGGGTCCCCCCCAAGTTGCTGACTGAGGCCCTTATTAATAGCTGCTGGATGTGGGGGCACCTGGGTGGCTCAGTTGGTTAAGTGTCCAACTTTGGCTCAGGTCATGATCTTGTGGCTCGTGGGTTCGAGCCCCGCGCTGAGCTCTGTGCTGACAGCTCAGAGCCCGGAGCCTACTTCAAATTCTGTGTCTCCCTTGCTCTCTGCCCCTCCCTGCTTGCTGTCTCTCTCTCTCAAAAATAAATAAACATTAAAAAAATTTTTTAATAAAAAAAATAGCTGCTGGATGTGAAGGGAAAGGAGGAGACAGGGCAACGAAAAGAAAACTGGAGAGTGTGTTTGTTTTGAGTGGGATTGCTGTAAAAGACAAAATCATTTGCAAAAATGACAGACTTATAATTAAAAAAAAAAAAAAATCCCTCCAAACCTCCATAGCTTAAACCAAGAAGTGTAAAATGGTATGAGAAGCCTGGCAGCGTCCTCGTGCAGGGGGCACGCAACGGAGACTTAGCACAACTGCCCTGTGGGCAGAGGGCTGGGGCTTTCAGGATCCAGAAACCACCCCCAGGCCCAGCACCTTTTCATCCCTGTCCCACAGGAAAGGGGACCAAAGTCATAACACAACACGGATGCCAAGGCTCCTTGATCTTTTATTATCCTGAAGATTTCTAGAGCAAAATAACAGTAATTGCCATCTTGTATTAGCATATCTGATGTGCCGAGGACTGTCCTAAATGTTTTTCATGCATTATCTCATTTATTCATCATACAACCCAGGGAGTAGGCACTATCACTGCTCTCATTTCACAGAAGGGATCACATCTGTCTGAACATATTCTTAACCACTCTGATACATATATATCAGATATATATAAATATATATATCTGTATAATATATATGTGTATATATATCTGTATATAAATATATATATCAGATATATATAAATATACATATCTGTGTATAAATATATGTATATATCAGATATATAAAAAATATATATGTATATATTTAAGGAATTTTAGAAGAAAAAAATCCCGTAACTCTCTCTCTCTCTCTCTCTCAGGAATAAAGAAACATTAAAAAAAAATTTTTTTTTTAATTGGGGCGCCTGGGTGGCTCAGTCAGTTAAGTGTCCGAATTCGGGTCAGGTCATGATCTCGCAGTTCGTGAGTTCAAGCCCCGCGTCGGGCTCTGTGCTGACAGCTCAGAGCCTGGAGCCTGCTTTGGATTCTGTATCTCTCTCTCTCTGCTCCTCCTCCACTCATGCTCTTTCTCCCTCTCTCTCTCAGAAATAAATAAACATTAAAAAAAAAAATGAGAAAAAAAGTCCCCTAACTCACACATGCAACCTATTTTTCCATAAGCCCAATGATAATAAGCTTATACCATATACTCCCATTTTCTTCATACATCATCATGTCATCATTATTACAGCGTCTCCCTCACCCCTAAATGAAAGATATTTGGCATAAACATTATTTGACTGTCCTACATAAAGTTCCTTGGGGTCTGCATTAGCTCTGTGCCAACCCAATGAATGTTGGCTGGGTACTTCCAATGTCAAGTACTGTGCCAGGTCCTGGGTAAGCACAGGGGGCCCCACCGCTAACACATGTCTCTACATGAGGCAGCCTCTGCCCCTCCTGGGCTGCAGAGCACAGTCCAGGTCCTAGAACCGTGAGCATGATGGTCAGGACTAGATTGAAAGTTGCCTTACTTTTGTTTTCCTAGGAAGCAGCCAACAACAAGCAGTACAAAGGACATAAACAAGACAAAAATGCAGGAGGTTAACTGGGGCTCCCCATACCTCTGCCTATTTCTCACAGGGCACACCCAGTGTTTCCGGATCCTGCCAGCCAGTATGGATTTGAGGTCCACCAGGATGAAGCAGCACAGAACTACTGCCTCACTGCCTTTGTACTCCTAGCCTCATCAGCCACCAGAAAGATGGATGTGACCAAACAAGGCAGTAATCCTGACACTCAAGGGTTTTTTCAAGGGTTAGGCCAGCATGGTCCAATGGAACTTTCTGCAATGATGGAACTATTCTGTATCTTTCCTGTGCAAAATGGTAGCCACTAGGTGCAGGTGGCTATTGAACACTGGATATGTGGCTAGTGCACCTGAGAAAATAAATGTTTAGTTGTATTTAATGTTAAGTAACTTAAATTCATATTTTAACCACTATGTGTGGCCATTGGCTACCATGTTGGACTGTGCAATTCTAGGCTTTGAGATTTCAGGTGGGTCAGTGCTGGAATAGTCTTCCCTCTGTTCAATTCTCCTCTCCATGCCTCTTGGGCACCCTCTGTGGGCAGACGTGAATCGTGTCCTTACGTTTTTATACAATCCTGATTTTCATAGTAGGTCAACTTTCCTTCGCTCTGTGTGCAAGCAGCCAGGAGGCAGAGTCGAAGAGCTATGCAAATCAGGCAGGTCCTTTCTTGCAAGCAACTGGAACGAACTCAGGCTGATTTAAGCAGAAAATAAACTCATTACAAGGATATCAAGAGGCACACAGAATCACCAGGAAGGCAGAGGAACCAGGTTCAGGGGCCTGCAGCCAGGACAGCTCCTTGGATCAAATGGGGAGGTCACAGTCTACATTACAGATACTGCTAACGTCAGTCACTGGGTGCCACCAGTCAGGGCCGTTACCAGCGCTTGCCCTCAAAAGGTCGTCCTTCCGCAGCTACTACCAGCACCTACGTTGTCATAACTCTGGGGCGAGTTAGAGGTCTGCCCACCTGCCAGTTGTAAAGAAGGCTGATGGAGCAAGTAGCTGCCATTTTCAGCTTCTCCAAGGGCAGGCAGGATTTGCCCGAGCTCAGGGAATTCAACAAGGCTAGGAAAGAGGCTCGGATGCTCGGTAACGAAGACAATGGATAGCCTTCACGACCACCACACGACACGTATCCAAATCTCCACTGAGGCCAGAAAGCCCTGCCGTCCCTCTGATTCGGTAAAGCCCATCTGTGAGTCTAGCCAGGCCAACAGAGCCCGTGTAGCCAGATCTGATTGTATCGGCCTCCCCGCAGAATCGCTTACCCTGAAGGGCACTCGGGTGTGATGTCATAGGGGGACAGTAAAGGATGTCGCATAACACAGCCCCTGAAACGTACTATGCCCGCTCTGAGGACACTGCTGAGGACACTGTTCGTGACCCCTAAAAGAGTTGGGTTGGCTGCTATAAGGCTTAGGGCTGAAGCCGTGGCCCATCTGAAGCCTGAGTAGAAGACCCCAGAGTATGTATTCTACGCATAAACCTCATTCTTCGTTTTTTTTAATTCCCTCTCTACCCCTTATTTCCTTGTGCCCTGATTTTGTCACCTACTTTAAAGTATGTGGCTTATTTTACATTTTAATTGTATATTTGAAATCCACCTTACCTCCCTCTTAGAGGACGTCAAAATTAAAAATATACAATAATGAGAACTCACAATTATGTCAAGAGGTCATTTCAAAATGCTAAGGATACACAAAGAAGCACCAGCGGGCTCTGCCTGGTGGGGTGGGTGAAGGAGGGGCAGTGCTGGGGAAGGCTCCTGAGAGGGGATGACCTTTGAAGGATGGAGAGGTAGACATTTATTCGCAAAAAGGACAAGGCAAGGGAGAGCCTTCCAGGCAGCATGAATAAAAACCAATATTTAATTTTGTTGTTCGGCCTTTTTTTTCCTTCTAAAGAATTGCTGTTGCGGTCCGGAGGTGAGTTTGCAACGCACAGGCTCCTGGATGGTTTTCTCTGACTCAGGTTCTTGCCTTCCACGGTTTTCCTATTTCCAGGGGCCCTCGGAACAGAGTGGGAAAGGACTCTGAGGCTAAATTAAGAGGCTATCTGTTGGCCCTGTTTGGATTCCATCTGCCCCATTTGGCCGCCATCCTCTTGACAGGTGGGCCTGGCACGGCACTCGGGCCTTTTGGCTAATCGTGGGCAGCTCTGAAAAGGCCTGTTCACTCACTTCGGAAGGAAACACCCAAATAAATCCACCCTTTTGGGGAGATTTAGCAGCCAAAGTAGCTTTCCGGAGAGCAAGTGGTGCCAGACCTATTTAATTTCCTTGTCTGCTAGAATGAAAGGACACAGAGATAAGGAAGCAACAACAGATGCAATCTCCAAGGGCTGCAGGAGAGCTTTCAACTCGGCCCCATGGATACTCCCATCAGCAGAGCAAAATGGCAGGCGTGCAGTGCAATGAAATATGGAGCCGGGTCAAGTGGAGCTTGATGACCAACGTGCCTGAGGCCCACAGAGAGCCCGAGTTCCACGCCAAGATCAAAGTGGGATGTTTCAAAGACTCTCCTGAGACTGGAGGGCTCCTTTCTTTGACAACTTGGTGACCCTGATGGACCTCAAGCAGGCTACAGAGGGTCTCTCACAGGCGGGGCTGGTGTGGCTACAGGGGCCCATTGGTGGTAGGAAGCACCTTCCGTGGGAAGCAACACCTGTTTTAAAGAGCCTGGCCTTGGTTGTCCTGGGTGTCAGGCAGACCCATCAAAGTCTGGATGCCAACTGTGTTCCTTGTTGCTAGCTGAGTGACTGCCAGAAAGTCATTTACCCTCTCTAGCCTTCAGGGGTTTTTTTGGTCTGTGAAATGGGCAGAATTCTTTTCTGTAAATACCTTTTTGTGTATTAATAAGTAGAGGTTAAAGTGAATGTAAAATGCACCGTGCTGAGCACTCACTAAATGTTATTTCCTTTCCCTCCTAACCCCGGGCTTCTCAGTGCTCCCTAAATGGTCTGTGCCCAGTAAACCAGCACAGTTTACGTTGGCCTAGTTAGACCATTGTTATGAAGGGTCTGTAATGAAATAAAAATCTCTCAGGGGCCTAGAATCCTGGAATCCCAGGCCAAGAACCACGGAATAAGACACAATCAAACAAAAGGTAAAGCCCATGGGTGCATAATCACGTGTGGATGGAGTCAATTGGACTTCATGATTTTCGTTGTTGGTTTTTGTTGTTATTGTTGGTCTGGCTTTGTTGAGATATAACTGACATACAACACTGTATATATTTAAGGTATATAAGCTGATAATTGGATCCTCTTATATACTGTCATTGCAGAATAATTACAATAGGCTTAATTAACACTTCCGTCACCTCATATAATTACCGTTTTATATTTTTGTGGTAAGAATATTTAAGGTCTACTCTCCTAACAACTTGCATGTTTACAACACAGTACTGCTAACTATGGTCACCGTGCTGGACATTAGATCCCCAGAACTTATTCATCTTATAACTGAAAGCTTGTGCCCTTCGACCAACATCTCTCCGTTTATCCCATGCACCAGCACATGGCAACCATTCTACTCTCTGTTTCTATGAGTTTGGTTTTTTAGATTCCACATATAAGTAAGATCATCCAGTATTTGTCTTTCTCTGACTTAGTTAACTTAGCAAAATGCCTCAAGGTCCATCTGTGCTGTTGCAAATGGCAGGATTTCCTACTTCCTCGTAGTTGAATGATTTTCCATTATATATATTTATATATATATATATATATATATATATATATATATATATATATATATAAACCATATCGTCTTAATCATTCATCTGTCGATAGACATTAAGGTTGTTTCTGTATCTTGGTTTATTGTGAATAATGCTGTACTGAATAGAGGAGTGCAGATATTTCTTCAATATCCTGATTTCCTTTCCTTTGGATACCCTCCCAGAAACGGTATTGCTCGATCATATGGTAGTTCTATTTTAAATTTTTTGAGGAGTCTCCATATTGTTTTCCTTCACTGCACATTAATTCACACTCCCACCAATAGTGCTCAAGGATTTCCTTTTCTCTACATCCTTGCCGACGCTTGTTATCTCTTATCTTTCTATTAACAGGTGTAAGGTAATATATCATTGTGGTTTTGATTTGCATTTCCTTGATGAACCTGCTGGCCATCTGTCTTTTCTAGAAGAATATCTATTCAGATCCTCTGCCCATTTTTTAATCAAATTGTTTGGTTTTTTTGTTTTTGTTTTTGGTTTTTTTTTTTTTTTGCTATTGAGGTACATGAGTTCTTTCTGTATTTGGGACAGTAACCTCTTCTCTGATAAATGATTTGCAAATATTTTCTCCAGTTTGGTAGGCTGCCTTTTCATTTTGTTGATGGTTTCCTTTGCTGTGTAGAAGCTCTTTAGTTTACGTAGTCCCACTTGTGTGTTTTTGCTTTTGTTGCATTTGCTTTTGGTGTCAAATCCAAAAAACCATCACCAAGAGCTTTCTCCCCATGCGTTTTCTATATATGTTCTATATATGTTCATTGAATGTATAAGAACTAAGAGATTATAGGTGTTTAGTGAGCCAGCTGATATCACTTCTGCTGCCTTCTTGAGCCAGGACGATGCAGGAGCCCTTAACCTATCCCCCTACACCTGGAGTACACATAGCGGTGTGAAGGTTGAATGCCTGCTTTCCCATTCCTGGCTAGGGTGAGTCTCGACAACTTTCCTTCACCTCTCTGACACAGAGCAGACCCTCAAAAAAGAATAATTTTCATTCCATAAAACCAGAATAAACCAGAAAGATGCCTGCAGGGAACACTGACTAGACACAGTGTACAGGGAAAGGCTGGGGGATCCTTTGGTCCAAGTGTAGGACAAAGCATGATGATGCCAAGGAGGGCAATCAGGTTGCTTTCATTCGCATCCCTGCTAAGCGTTAGACACATTGGATTCCCTTGTGTAATCATCAAACTTGCAAGGCAGGAGAGGGGTTTCTTAAGCTTTTCTTGTGTCCTGAACCACTAAACCCCTTTTCAGAATAAAGTTTTCAAACACATACATAAAATAAATAAATAAATAAAATTCCAAAGGACACCAATTAGTTTAAAACACAATTTTCAAAAAGATGAAAACATTTACGATGGAGTAATGTAAGTGCCTCATTATAGTTTAAAAAAAATTTTTTTTTAAATGTTTATTTTTGAGAGACAAAGACCCACAGTGTGAATGGGGGAGGTGCAGAGAGAGAGGGAGACAGAATCTGAAACAGGCTCCAGGCTCTGAGCTGTCAGCACAGAGCCCGACTCAGGGCTAGAACTCATGAACTGCAAGATCATGACCTGAGCTGAAGTCGGAAGCTTAACCGAGCCACCCAGGCGCCCCAGTGCCTCATTATTAATTCATTAAATACTGAGAACTAGCAGTGAGTCTAACAACTGGAATTTTGAAGTAGATGAAAACAAACGCATGTAGAGATATCTGCAGCAATGGTAATGTGAGATGCGAATCTCTGTGCCTTCTACTGCTGACAAAGTTGTCGATTTCTAAAACTACTGTGGTTTGCTGCCTACATTCCTAGTTAAAAAGCATGCTAAATTTCAGGTATAGATTAGTGAAAATAAAAATGCTTTTGTTCCTACCCAAGTTCACAGGCCCCCTGGACTCCATCCACAATTCCCTTGGCAGTCCATTATTATGGTAAAAATATTGACCACCAATTTTCAGATGAGGAAACTAGAGTTCAGAGAAGTTAACTTTTCAAAGATCACACAGTAAGTGACCGAACCAGGGTTCAAATTCAGAAGCACGTTCACCTCTAAAGCCTGTTTTATTTTTAGTGTAGCGGTGCTTCTCATTCTTTAATGAGCGCAAGACTCACTTGGGAACTTTGTTCAAATGCATAGTCCTAGGCCCCATCCCTAGAGATTCTGACTCAGGTTTGCCGAGGGATGCGGGTTTGAGAGTCTGCATTTCTGACTAGCTGCCCGGTGATACCTCTGGTCCTGCGACAGACCACACTGCACTTCCCAATAATGATTCGGAGAGACCCCATTCAGTGTAATGAGTCTATCAGCGGTCCTTGACTCCAGAGGAAGAAAGAGAGGGGAACTCTGGGCACCTTCCACTGAAAGTCAGAGTGCCTGTGATGTCAGGACCTGCGGGGAAAGGCTTGCTCTCACCATCTCCTTCTGCTGTCTCTTCTCCCTCTTTGCATGCCATCTCCCCTTAAGCAGTCTGCTTTGGTCCTGATTCTTTTCCAAGACGCCCTCAAATTCCATGTGAAGCTGGTCTCACTTGGATAAAAGTGCTGTGGGGGAAGGAGAGGCCCCAGGGTGATTAACCTCCACCAGGCCCTGGGGACAGCTCTGCCCACAGCCCCCAGGGAGAGCAGAGTCCCTCCCACACTGCACTGCGGCCCTCAGGCCCCACACCTGCTGGAGGTGTTCCTACAGAGCCTGGGCACATGCTGGGTCACTCGTACTGTACCCAGCCCCGGGATGCCCAACCTTGGCTGGACAAGGAAATACCAGAAGGGCTCTAAAGAAACTGTTGCCTGGCTCCCATCCCAGAAAGTCTGATCCGGGGTGCTGCCTGGGCATTAAGGGTTGTAAAAGCTACAGACGTGATTCCAAGGGACAGCCCAAATAGAGGAGCCCTGGCTTCGTGAAAGGAAATCGATGATGTGCAGTTAGGGAGTGCTGGCTGTGCACCAGGAGGTTTTGCTCGCATCACTTTCTTTCATCCTCATGGCAATTGTGTGAAGTGGTGACACGATCCCCATTTTACAGATAAGGAAACTGAGGGCTCGGAGAAGTTAAGTAAAGTCTTATTATGATGAGCCCTGAGTAATGTATAGAAGTGTTGAATCACTATATATTGTGCACCTGAAACTAATATAACACTGGGTGTTAACGACGCTGGAATTAACATTTTTTTAAATAAATAAAGACCTTGTCAATAAAACAAGAGTGATATAATGGTATATAGCAATAATTTGTGATCTCCTTTTACTTTAAAAGAAATAATTCCTTAAAACTGTAGACCTGCATCTTTAAAAAAGAAAGAAAAAAAATAAAGAAGTAGTTAAATAACTTGTCCAAAGCCACACAGCAAGGAAGTGTATGAGCCAGAATTTAAAACCACGTTAGTCTGTCTCCAAAGCCTGAGTTCTTGGAAGCCTGCCGTTTCCCAACGGAGGGGACTTAAAAGGGGTACCACTCTCTTTTACCCCCAGGCCTGATGCTATCCCTTTTAACTCACAATGTTTATCCTCTTTGCTGTGATCAAGTGCTTAGAAAATGCCATGGATCTGGAAATCCATCAGACGGCGCCTGGAGGAGGCCGGCAGATCTACAAGGTCTTTTCCGGCTCCAGCTTCAGCTCCTTAAGTCTATTTGTCACAAAAGGGCCTCCGTTCATTTCGCTGGATGCCTCCTCTGGCATCCTGAACGCAACATGACAAGTGACAAATGTCTTCAGAGGTAGGGAGGCCCTTGGACTGTGATCATGTTGGAATGAATGACCACCCCGAGGAGACTTCATAAAATCCCCAGCCTCCTCTCTAAGCCAGGAGTGAAGTTTTCGGGAACTCAGGCTAAAAGTCTTGAGGGCGAGTTTTGTACTTGGCTGGGAACGCTTCCTGGGAGGCAGCTGGACAAGGGAAAGAGGACGGACTTTGGGGTTAGTCGGATTGGAAGCAGAGGCAACGCCATTCCTTCCTAACTGGGATCCTGAGCAAGTGCTTAAGCTCTTGAACCCCCCTATTTATGGATGAAATGGGGATAAAAATACCTAGTTGAGTGGGTTGTTGTAAGGATTAAAGACATCATGTATATAGCATGTTTTGGGGGTGCTTGGGTGGCTCAGTCGGTTAAGTATCAGACTTCAGCTCAGGTCATGATCTCACAGTTCATGGGTTCGAGCCCACATCGGGCTCTGTGCTGACAGCTCAGAGCCTGGAGCCTGCTTTGCATTCTGTGTGTGTGTGTGTCTCTCTCTCTGCCTCTCCCCTGCTCACGCTCTCTCTCTCTGTCTCTCTCGAAAATAAATAAACACTAAAAAAAAAAAAATTTTTTTTAAATACTGTCTGGCACAAATATCAGGCACTCAGTAATTACCAGTTGTCATACCTGGCTCTGCCGTAAAGCTGGCCAAAGGACTGTTTTTTTCTCTAAATTCTCTTGGATCGATTTTTCAGCTGTTAAATAAATAAGAATAAATATTCTTATTTAGTCACAATTATTGATAATCAGTTATTCATTTCAATAAAAACATTCTAATTTTATTACAATGTCATTGTAAAATATAGTTTGATTTCCCATCTAGAGATCTGTGTATTTGTCCACAGGGGTTTTCTAGAAGATAAATTCCTAAGGCTCTATATTAAGATGCACTTGAAGGGGCCCCAGAAAAAAGAAGATGGTTGATGTTCAGATGTTGGAATTATTGGTAATTTGCTATTCATTCTTTTATTCTTTTATTTGTTTGTTTGTTTGTTTGTTTGTTAAGAGAAAGAGAAAGCGCAAGCAGGGGAGGGGCACAGAGAGAGGGAGACAGAATCCCAAGCAGACTCCACGAAATAAAAAAAACTAGTAAAGTCAAAGAGACAAGCAGTAAAGACGAACATTTGTGGAAAAGCTACCATGCACAGGCGCTAACAAGCATGCACATCCGTATCTATGAAATCTTTAAACTCTGGAAATAACCCTCTGAGGTACATAATATTATACCCATTCTATGGGTCAGGAAACAGAACTTCCACAAGATCACTCTACTAACAGAAGGTGGAGCAGAGATTTAAACTTAGGTCTGTGTGACTCGGGAACAAGTGCTCCTCCAGGTTGCATGCATCTGAGAAAGCAGCGCATTCAAGTATTTCGAAAAGGCTGCGTCCTGCCCAAAGTCACATAGCTCATTAGCTGCGGAACCAGGGCAATTAGAACCCAAGTCTTCAGTCCTCAACGTTACAGGAACTCAGGTGTGTTCTTTTCTTTGAGGAAAACCGCCATCTTCAAACACATTGTCCAAAAAGAAAACACAAAATCCTCAAATAAATCCTTATTGGGTAATTTAGGTCAGACCTACAGGATTATCAGAAAATGCCTTGATAATTAACATAAGGATTTGTCGTCCCGTCCCCTCTGGAAGCACTTTGGATGGGCAGATAGTTTTCCAAGAGGCATCTACAGAAATACTAGCATCAGGAAGAGAAACTCGAGGCACCATCCTCGTCTGAAAGCAAATCAAATCAGCAACATGTGTAGGTGCGTCTGCTTAATGGAGTGGGTGGAGAACAAGACCAAAGATGACTCAGTGTCAAGTGAAAAACATCTTCATATAGGGCTGAACATATGCAGATCCCATCAGAGCCACGCGAGTCACTTACAGATGTTACCTGGCAGCTTTGCACCTGGCTCTGTGAAAAATACTAATTGGCTTCCAGGTATAGTTGGACACCTGACTGGCTGGGTTGCCAAGGACAATTTTAAATCCTTGCGCCTGGTGAGTTTGCAGCATAGATGCACAGAGCATCCTGTGCACAATGGTGTGTGTGCTCGACATCAGCTCACACACCCAGCCCTAGGTAGAAAACTTAAAATAATGCAGTATTATCTCCCGGCCACCCACAAAATGGAGCAAAGATTCATGCCTGAAGCTGGAAATAAAAAATAGCAACTTCAAAGTCTGTGCTATTAGGCGGTGGGCCTAATAGGTACTTCACCCATTTATAAGAGAAAGGTTCAATTCAACATTCCAACTCTGTACACATGCAAAATGGTTCTCAGATGAAAAAAATCAATGTTGCCATACTTTGCAAAAAATATTAATAATGACTTGAATGAACATCTCTCTTCAAGGTGTCCAGAACATTCAACGTGTCTCTCATTATTTCCCACTCGTTTCTCATTGGTCTCACCGTCTCACTCTGTGGGCAGGTAGGTGGATGGTATTCCAGCAGGAGCAAACACGGCGAGGCAGGCTGGGGAGCTGGGCTGTGGGCCCAGAGCTCACCGACGGCCCAGCAGGAATCACGCCCCGGTGCCCCAATGCCGGATGCTGTGGCGGCTCCCAGCCTGATGCAAGCGTGACTGGTACGAAGGTGAAAAAGAGGCCAAGAGTAGGAGATGACAAAGGCAGTTTGGTTTATTAGGAGAAAGAAAAACTCTGACTGCCACGTTGTGGATGTGTAACTCCCAGACAGCAAAGACCAAAAGCTCGGTTTCAGGCTAGGCAGCCTAAGAACCAGAAACGGATGCTACTGGGGGAACACAGGGGGAACACAAAACCTGAAGTCAAGCAGTCAACTGCTATGCATTTCCTTACTGAATCCAGAAAGTCGAAACCGTTACTGTAACACCAACACTGAAAAGCTTTAAACCTCTTTCGGTTGATCAATATGTCCCCTAAAGTCACATTATTCTATGATAATTCCACCACCGCCAATGAATGGGGCTCTGGACAATTACTGCCTAAACTCCTGCTGATCTCCATTAACTAGGTTGTTTGTGGCTTCAGATAATTCCTTCAAACGGGTGACGGATTTGTCAGCCAAGTTCTTCTTCTTTCCCCAAGAGTAACTTTCAGCCAGGCTTTGGGGGAAAGCACACTATTCCCTGGATAGTAGGAAGTAGGAGAGACCCTCAGACCTCCTGACACCACACTTTACTCACAGCCCTACGGGAAGAAGCTGTTAACAAACTGAGAGTGTTACTGAGCCATACACCGGACCCTAGGAACTGCCCGTTAGGCATTCTTGCTCTGCGAAAAAATTCAACCCCAAAAGGAAGATGGTAACATATTAAAATAACGTATTTGTCTTTGTATTTCTGCATAGAACATACGTACTTCACACGTGTTCTGAGCAAAAAAATTCAAGGTAATGTTATCAGTTGCGTTGCTTTCAGGTTTCTCTGATATTCCCCTTCGTTACATTTCTTAAAACTTAACATCCCACACACCGTACGTATTCTTGCAGTTCTCATACCATGGTAATATGTACTCAATTATGTCTGTTCAGAAAATTGATGTTCCATACATAAATCCTATCGGCAGAGCCAAATATAACGCGTTCACCGTATGATTCTGTATACTGTTCTTAATTCACCAGACTGCTGTGAGAAACATCCCTCCCCGACGAAACAAAATTCAAGCTTGTATTGTATGACAGACACACCCTATGTTAGCTCAATACCTTCAGTCCTGGTTCCTCCACCGATTTGAAGAACAGATCACAGGATGGGGCCTCGGGACAACACGAGACCCTCCCAGAACACTTAAGTGACTGCTGCACGCTCTGGCCGTGGGAGGTAATTACGAAGCGACCACTGTATGGGGCATGGCATGTGGGGGGGCGGTGGGATGATGAAGGGCGAGATTGGAGAAACAGAGGGTCCACACCTATCTGGACTCCCCTCCTGTCAGAAGCTGGAAACTGAACAAACAGTAGGAGCCTTATCCTTCACTTACACTAAGTACGGAATCAGGCATCTGTGCCCACATACTCGGTAATACATTCTAGGGGTAACAGTTCGGGTTGTGTCCGCATTTCCACTACCAATGCCTACGTTTCGAGTTGTTTAGGCAGTTAGTAGTGCTGCAGACCAAAAACTGCTAGGGATACACCCGAGGCAAGGAAGAAGTAAACCAAGGGAACAGGCATTCTCTTTGGTATTTGCATTACAAGATACCTACAAAAATAAAATTTAAAGTATTACTGGGCTGATTTCTATTTTTTTTTCCCCCTTGCTTATTTTGGTATGCAGGGTAAAAACCCAAGTTTCACTAACGGCTTCTAAGAAAATCGGCATGTTCACAATTTTGGTGCCTGACAGTTATCCTTAGAAGTAAACCAATCAATACCGTGTCCTGAGGGACACCTGGCCAGGCATCTCCTGAAGTAGAAATAAAAGAAATAAAAGCAGCGCCTGCATGAAAGCTCAGTGTAGACGAAGTTACGTTACATATAAGATTAGGGCCTTTTCTACAAGAGTTGTACGACAGAAAAAAATTGAGTGTAAATTCAATTTTAGCAAGTCAGACTTCATTTTTAACTGTGCTGGGAAAATGAGACAGCTAAAAGTATCCTACAGTTTATCCTTTACAATGTTAAAGCGAAACAAACACAAGTGTGTATGTATATATGTATGTATGTATTTAATTTTTACATATTAGGTTAAAAAATCTGCTTGCAAGGGGAGAAAAGCCCAAACAAGTATATAGTATGTAAGCGTAAACCAGAACAGAATCAAGTGCTAGCTGAATACCTATGTCCCAAGAAGCTGAGGAACAAGGCATAAAATCAGACCCAAGCAGGGTTAATTAGGGAAGGTTGCATTTCTGTGTGTACATGCGGCTTTCTGCAACACTGTACTACAGAAATGTGCCGGCACAACTTGAAAGATAGAGACCACGCAGATACAGTGTGGCATCTCACCATCACAGGACAAACACTATTAGATTTCATCCTACTCCAGAGGCAGAGAAGCCAAAACGTAAACACTTCTGAAGTCGACTCCTGATTATCCACATTAACAGATGGAAAAGAACAAAGGCAAGGGTAATCTAAGAGTAGATAGATGGAAGATGCTGGAGTTGGCTTTGGAATGTACTTATTCTTGAATACATGTGTATCTAACATTCAAGGAACGCACAAATCTCCTATGAATAGGAGAGTCGTGCATAGTTATAAATCTCTGGAAGTTTGAAACCTTTTCACCATTTGATTAGAGCACCTTTCTGAAAGCATAGAAAATTGAGTGATAATCTCAAGACACATTCTTAGATTGGCGACTAAAGATCTATGGGTCCTACTAGACAAGCGTATAACTGCAAAATGTAATTTTGGAATCTGGCATAAAAGCGTGGCATGAACAAATAACCCAGTCCACAGCTGGGAATATTGGAAAATGATTTTGAAATGTTCTTCTGAGCACTGGCAATTCTCTTTCAAATGCTGTAAGTGATCTCTTCTTGGTTCAGTTGTCTCTCTTGTTAACCTTAATTTTTTCACTACCTCTCTGTTCCTTTCAATAAATTCAGCTTTCTTATTCTCATCTTTATTATACCGAACAATTTCTTCATTTCTCCCCCAAGGTCTGCTGATTCAATTTCACAAGCCATCTTCTGAACGTTGCTCTAGATGTTTTCGTAGGAAACTTCTGCCCATGAAAGTTTCAAATAAAATCTCATCCCCACTGAAGTCAGAAACTCACGCTGCTAAACTCCTTAAGTGAACTTTCGGTATGTGCAGTTGGATGGATATCACAAGCTTCCAGGGTAGAATAAAAGACCTTAGGCACTCCTTGTTCATAACGCCAAATGACACGACCCTTCCCATAAGCCTTTCACAATCTATAACCCAAGGTTCACAAGCAAAGAATGAGTCAAGTCCCTCCATTTTACAACGATTCCCATGTGTCCAGAATTAGTTTAATACAATAGAGCATGGAAAGAGCATGTGCTTCAGTCAAGCCAAACTGGATTTGGATCCCAGTTTCACTGCTTACTAACTATGGAATTTTTGGCAAGGTTCCTAAACTCCTCTGACCTTACCTCTCTTTCTCCATCTGTGAAATGGGGGATACAGATAGTAACTATCTCTTAGGGGTACTGTGAAAATTAAAAGAGAAAATGTAGGTAGGAGGCTTGGCACATGGTGTTCAACAAATACTTGCTATTATTAATAAAATCTCTTAAACTTACACTAACAAGCCGATTCTAATTTCTTAGTCTTTAGCACTACTGCTTAGATGTCAATACTGAACCAATATCTCAATGTGATTTCCATCTTGTCAAAATCGAATTAAGTTTCCCACTGTTCATTTAAATTTCCAGGGGCATCTTCCCCACCTTAAGTTGAGGAACTAATGTGAAATTTATGGCCAATTTTAGCCTGAGTGATCATACTCTGCCCATCTGAAATAAAACTCTTTCTTGATGTTGGAGATTGCATATCTATATTATATAATAGTCTGTTCAGACTTAAAGTGTTGACCAGTGCGGCTAGGCTCTATTGAATTGAGCAGAGGGGGACAGGGGGTTATTATGGCAGGAAGAGAAATGAATAGTACTTAATGAACTTGCATGTCAATTGAGCAGGGTTTTTAATAAAAAAAAAAAAAAAGCTTTTTATAAATTCTTTTGCTCAGCAACAATAAAAAAAGGAAAAGAGCACTCAACTGGGAACAATAGCTGCTCAGCTCATAAAAATCATTAGAAGGAACATTTTCTTTGTCTACCATGCCCAGCAATTTTACTGGTGGGCAATGATCCAAATCACTTAGATTCTACCTAAAAAAATGAGTCCAGAGAACTTCTCAACTTTTCCAGCTAATAAGTTAAAATTCTAATTTCCTAATGTGTATAACTCTGCCATAAATAAAATTCAGCTGGTAATTGACGGAATGCTTTTGACAAGTAGATGATACTGATCTAGTGTTAACGGGATATGCTCTTTGGGTTGCCTGTTAGGAGGGAAGCACAATGCTGACACATTCACTTTGCTACCATCAAATCCTCCTTGGAGCCAGAGGCCTTTAAGGAGGTGACTGTGGGCAAGGGGCTGAGTGCCTGTGGATGGCGTGGTTGCCAATGTGCAAAATGAGCCGATCTACTTAGATATTTAAGTTTGCACCACGGCCCCTGTAGTTCATTCTAAGTGAGTTGAGTCAGGGAAACTTCAGTATTTTTGACATTAAGGGCCTAGCTGATTCATCTTCTCCTACGTATGTCATTAAACCACCTTAAGCTAATTGCCAAATGTGTCGGAAATATGTCATTGAAGGCTCTTTTCTGTGTTCAAGGTTCCCCATGACAACAAAAGAATTTCTGTCCTTGGATATGATACGTTATTTCTAATGACCATGCTGGTCATCACAAGCATGACTGGTAATACGACTCTTAATATTTCTTATTTCAAAAGTATCAGGCAAAAAAAAAAAAAAGGTCTCTGTTTTTAAGAATCTGTTTTTCTATTTAGTTTGAGCATATTACACATTTTAAGAATAAATGTATTTTATAAATTTACTGCCTGACATAATTTTCAAACCAAATAAAGGAAATGGTTTGAAGACTAAAACAATGTCTTCCAAAATCACCATCCTTTTTTTTTCCTTACTAGACTTCTCTCCACTTTTGACTTTAGGCTGGAGATTGCACCACCAATTATAGTCTAAGTGGCATTCTATGCTCCCTTTAATTAACTGTCCATTTGACTTACACTTTCTCTGGAATCTGGGAAGTAATTGGTTTTTTTTTAAAAGGTCTTTCCCGCTTCCTCAGATTGCATCTAAGATGTTAAGAATAAACAGAAACTGCAGTATCAACAAAGAACCTAATTAAGAAGAATATGCAATGACAGCAAATATGTAAAAGCCATCTTTACTGAGGATAAGTGACGATTCAAATAAGCTTTTTAGATAATAAGGAGTTGAGGGTGGGTAGCTTTTAAAATTCTATTCCGTAAGTACAATGCCATTTGCAGAATGACTACTAAGTTAATGTCTACCTAAAGTAGTAGTTGTGTCACCTGAAACTACTCTAGCTAGTTTACTTGAATTCTACACTCCTGACAACATTCTGAAAGCAATGCCTTAAGTGACTTGAGTAAGGAGAGGAAAATCTAAACCCTGCCCTGCTACATATTAAAAATGGCCACTAATCCACTAATTCTTTCACTATCCTCTATATCCTCTCCCTTGGAGACTTGGCATTCTCTGTGCCTATCGGAACCACTGCCGGTTTTCAGACCCGGCCTCAGTTTGCAGCTTCTACTTCCTGTCCCTTCACTTTCTTTGTAACACGGCCACCAGAATGTGATGATGCTTCTCTCCACAGCTCCATGGAGAAGCCTATTCGGACAGCAACTGAGGCTCCTGGCTGACTTGTCCTGGTGGACTTCCCAGCCAAAGCCGGTCCCGGCTTGCCAGCCACGTGAAGTGGCTCCTCCAGAGACAGCTGATGCTGCATGGAATAGAGACGAACTGTCTCCACCATGTACCCAAACTGCAGATTCAAGAGTAAAATTAATGATTACTGGAACACACCTTCAAACCTTAATTCAAGGTATTCTGAAAGATTTTAAATTAAACGGGCAGTGAACAACGCAATAATTCTATTTTTTGAGCATTTGCTATGTGACTAAATGCTTTACATATCCTTATTTCCTACAATAACCTTATTAAATAGGATTATTTTCTCTATTTTACAAACGAGGTCACTACAGACTTGCAGATTAACTGCCCAAGATCACGTAACAGAAGGAGAGTATTCAAAACTGTATCTTGTCAGACTCCTAGGCACATGCTTAGCAGGAAAATGGGATGAAGGAAATTCCAAGCTAATGCTACAGGCTCAAATTCCAATAAAATACAGTATGGATTAGAAAACAGAATGTCAATTAAAACGTATATCCTGAGGGGCGCCCGGGTGGCTCAGTTGGTTGGGCGTTCGACTTCGGCTCACGTCACAATCTCGCAGTTGGTGGGTTCGAGCCCCGCGTTGAGCTCTGTGCTGACAGCTCAGCCTGAAGCCTGCTTCAAATTCTGTGTCTCCTCCTCTCTTTGCCCCTCCCATGCTCATGCTCTGTCTCGCTCTGTCTCTCAATAATAAATAAACGTTAAAAAAAAATAATTTTTTTTAAAAAGTGTGTCCTGAGAACATCCCAATATTGCTTAAGATAACTTTTCAAATTAGTGGTAGCATTTTTTAAAGCACACTATTTGGAAAACAACATTTTCTCAGTGCTCACAACTTCGTATCTGCTGTGTGCAAGTGCTCCATGCTAAAAAGAGGTTATGAAGATGAACGACAAGATTCTTGCTCCAACGGTTCTTGCATTTTTGAGAAATAAGGCATGTTACACAAAGAGTTTTTTTCCACAAGGTACCAAGTTGTAACTATCATGCGTGAGGAATAAAGTGCTATGGGAATTTATTCATTCATTCAACAAATATTTATTGAAGGCCAACGCAGCAGTGAACAGACAGATATGGTCCCTGCTCTCAGAGAACTGACAATTCATGGTGTTACTTTTGCTGGAAACGCCAGAAAGACAGGGATACATTTTAGCTTGGCCTTGAATATTCCTGGGCTTTTGGCAGGTGGAGATGCAGGGATTAGGGCATTCAAGGTACAGGGATAACAATGACCAGAAAAACGAAAAACCCTAATGCACAAGAAAATTAGGACATCCGTGGGGACTTTAAAGTGAGAACAATATTTTAGTGATCCTAAGATTCAACTGATTTTCAGTGAGATCATTATTTTATGTCCCAAAGGAAAAAAATACTTAAAATTTACAGCAGTGGCTCTCAACCAGGGGCGATTTTCCCTCCAAGGAACATTTGGCAATGTCTGCAAACATTTCTGGTTGTCACCCTGAGGGGGTACTATTGGCCTTTAGCAGTTAAGGGCAGGGATGTTGCTAATTATCCCACAATGCACAGGAGAGAGGAATTACTCAACTCAAGATGTCAATATTGCGAATATTGAGAGCCATCAAACTATATAGGATGTCATAAATTGAGAGATGCAACTAGAATATTAAAAAAGTATTTGAAGATAGATGAAGTATAGTGGCTCAGTTTACCTGGGATGACCCAGGATTTATAAAGGATTACAAGGGGGCGCCTGGGTGGCTCAGTCGGTTAAGCGTCCGACTTCGGCTCAGGTCACGATCTCGCGGTATGTGAGTTCGAGCCCCGCGTCGGGCTCTGTGCTGACTGCTCAGAGCCTGGAGCCTGTTTCAGATTCTGTGTCTCCCTCTCTCTCTGACCCTCCCCCGTTCATGCTCTGTCTCTCTCTGTCTCAAAAATAAATAAACGTTAAAAAAAAAAAATTTTTTTTTAAAAATAAAGGATTACAGGAAAATATTGCTGGTACCCTGTATCTGAATCCGTTTTCTCAACATTGGGATAGTAAAGTGATGATGACTGGGGCTCTATGAGATAATAATTCCAGGCAGTATAAAAGGCTGGCCCTTCATGATCATGCGTCCATCTATCACTTTTGAGAAACCTTGTACTGTAATCACACTAATAAATCTTATTTCTGCTAATTGTGACTGATCTCAGGGGAAACAACACTGACTCGCCAATCATGTGGTATATTTCTTACTAACTGTATTTAAAGCCCAGCTCTTAAGCCACTTATTCTCTGAGGCTCCTCCTTATGCTCTCAGCTTAAAATACTCTCTTTTTCTTGGAACTTCTTTAGCATATCACCTGTACTTCCCTAATAGTATTCCTGTGATTTATCTTTCCTCTAAATCTAATTTTTGGGGGGTCAAGATCCATGGTTAGTTCACACCTGTAACTCTCAGAGGACCCACTATAGTGCCTTCACATCATAGGTGGTCAATAAATACTTGCAAAATGAATAATTGAATAAATATACAGTACTGGAAGGCTATAATTAAAGACAAATTCCTCAGACTTTTCCTACGTCTTTTCAGCCTTTCCTCACAGGGCTCATTTTGCAAATCTTTAATCATTTTAGTAGCTCTCCAAGTTCTCATGCTTCACTTATAGGGTCTCAGAGAGAACAGAGTTCTTTAACAAGTCCTAACCACTACTTTACAAAACACCATTTAGTAAATTCGATTGAGTTTCCGATCATTTCCCCATGGGATGGCAGTCAGTGTTTGATCTCAAAACATGTAAAGCACCTTACACAGGCAGAGTACTAAAGTCCTCTGAGGAAACAAGGGACAGTGTGAATATAAATAGAAGCAGCAAGAAAATCTCTACTAATTGCTCACAAATCCCACATTACTGATGATGACACTTGAGTGAGGGAGGGGAGCTGGGGGACCTTAGGACTAATGAACAAAAATCTTACACTGTGTAACTACCACAGAGAAAGGAGGAAAATAAGCAGAGTGTTCCTTTAAAAGATAATAAACAGATAGATTATTAATATTTTATTATCATATACCTTAATATTGAAATAAATGATTGTGGTCAATACATGTACGGAAATTGTGAAGGTCGTGGCTTAGATTAATTTGCAGGACTTTCTTGCTTTAAATTCCCCCTTCTCTTCCTTCAGAGTGCTTCTTGGGCATCAATCAATGTTTGGTGGTTGCTTCCAGCAAGTCTTTTGCTTCATTTATTTTGGTTGCTAAGTAAGGAGATCCACCTAGGAGGACAAAGAAAAAACAAATGGATTAAAACTTCATCACTGACGTTTTTAAGTCTCAAATAAAGAAAAACACTCGTAATTGGAATCCTCTGATATTTTCCCACACATTCATCCTGTTGACAAATTATTTTACCAGCTAAGTAGAAATCATAACAGCATAAATTAAATTTGTTTAGTGAAGCACTACAGATACCCAACAATCAAAGATAACCTCTGAGGAAAATAATGAAAGAAAGCTATGATCAGGAATAATTTGAAAAACACTCAAACATTTCATTGGTCAGACACTGCCATTCAAATATTTGATCACAGAATTTTCTGAAATTAAGTGGATGGTTAGGTAAATAAAATAATGGTCTCTGTCCAAGACTTTTTTTCTGTAAAGAGAAGAATATTCATCTATGAAGGAAGGTATCTTTCTGAAGGAGGTAAAGCAATCCACAGGAACTTTTAGAGATGTATCAAACCATACATTCCCACAAAAATGAAAAACATGTTAGAAAATCAACTATGTACTATCCAATCCTAAAAATCATATTTCCTAATGTAGATGAATGAACTAATAGATGAGTGGTAATAAAAATAATGTTTAAAGGAAATGCTCTCTGTTCTCCAAAATAATCCTATTAGGATACTTATGTATACTTGAGTATACATAAGATTAGATTACATACATTAGATTCACTGTACCCTAAAATGAAATTACATCAGTTCTTTTTTTTAGAATTCTTTCTAATGCAAATAGTAAGAAGGAAATTGAGCTGATTTTCAAACTCAGAATCATTATAAATCACAAACAGAACCTAACTGACATACAAAAATACTAGCCCCAAACAGTCACATTAGGCTATTTAAGCATTATATGCCTTCTCATTTCTACCCCTGAACATTTTTACTGCTTAATGCTTGAGCTAACAATCATATTATGGTTCACCTATCTCTCTGTTTGTTTTTATTTTTTTATTCTCCCCTTGAGTACAAACCATCTACGGCTTTTGAAAACCTCATAAGACCTCACTAGCTTACAAAAAAACAAAATACACCTAGATAGCATTGGTGTGTAAATTGTCCAGGTTTTATCCAAGCCTTTTATTAATATGATACCACCCACTTATATAGGAATAAAAAAGCAGGGAAACAAATCAACAAACATGGTTATAGCAGAAAGGGCAATGCTGGAGGAAGCTATATTTAGCTTTTTGCCCTTGAGGATAATAATGACATTTTTACATCAAGATTTGAACTGCTGTAAACACTCATGGAATGTATCAAGGAGTGTCCTTGAATATACAGTAAGAATTACAAGCAACGTTGATGAAAGTTTCCATATGCACTTGGTTATGAAATAAACTGATTTCATGATTATCTTTGAAAATGATCTTAACTTAGGTAATGTCAATCTTGGAAAGCTGTTTAAATGTTTAGAGTTACCAAGGCAATGCCAGGCATTCTGCATGTCCTCAACAAATATTAAAATATTAATTGAATTCAAATATAACCTGTAATTGATTGATATGCACTCTGGATATTGAAATCGTAACATGCTCATTTAGCAATTAGCAGACAGAAAAAAAGCCCACACTGGGCTCTGCACAGGGCGTGGAGCCTACTTAAATACAAATTGAAACTTTCCCCTTATCTCACACCATATACAAAAATTGATTCCAGTGTATTACAAATACAATTATGTCAGGTAAAAGATTTCAGAAATTATCTTCATGACCTTGAGACAGGCAAAAATTTCGTAAACAGATAAAAAATGCACTAGGTATAAAGGAAAAATCTGACAAACTGGACTTTATTAACATTGATATTTTTTTCTTAAGTTTATTTAATTATTTTGAGAGAGAGAGAATGTGTGCAGGTGTGCATGAGTTGGGGAGGGACAGAGAGAGAGGGAGAGAGAGAATCCCAAGCAGGCTCTGTGGTGTCAGTGCAGAGCCTGACACGGGGCTCAATCTCACAAACCAGGAGATCATGACCTGAGCTGAAATCAAGAGTCAGATGCTTAGCCAACTGAACCACCCACACACCCCTAAAATTAAGAATTTCTGTTCAATAAATGGACACCATTAAGAGGCAAAAGCAAGACACAGAGAGAAGATACTTACAACACAAAAGACTCATGTCTGGAATGTTAGAATATATAATGTTCTCAAACGTCAATAAGAAAAGGAGACAACACAACAAAAAATGAATAAATGGAGAATATATATTCGTACCATGGAATACTATACAGCAATACAAATGAATGAATCATTTCTATAACATTCACTGCTACATAAATGAATCTCACAAAGATAATAAATGAAAGAAGATGAATACGGAAGACTGCACACTACAGGATTCCACTTACATGACATTCAAAAAAAGGCAAAGCTAATCTATGGCTATAAAAGCCTGACAGTGGTCACCTCTGAGGAGTGGGGAATGACAGGAAAAGTACCTGAGGAGAGATTTGTATGGTTTTATTTCTTAATCTGGGTAATAGCTGCATAAATGAATTCATTTTGTGACAATTCATTGAGTTGTATACTTATCATCTATGTACTTTCATGAATGTATATTTCAATTTTGAAAAGCTTATTGAAAAATTTACTGAGGTATGTCGACCTCCTGCAGTCTGATGACACTACAAACTCATACTGTCCAAAAATCACTAGGTTCAACAAACCTATGATCAAGACCATGATGATGAGGGTAGTGACTAGGCATTATTTGGTGTTTCCAATTCTATTTTCATAAATTAAAGAGTCTAAATCACAAAACAAAGTGTAGTAAGTTGCCCAACACCAGCCACAGAGTTCATATGAAGTGGAACCAGGATTCCTAGGAAGCCTGGCTCCTGAGCTGCCCATATTCTTTTAAAAGATTTTAAAGTAATCTCTCTACCCAACGTGGGGTCAAACCGACAACCCCAAGATCAAGAGTCATACACTCCACTGACTGGGCCAGCCAGGTACCCCAAGCTGGCAATCTTCTTGATCACCATACCACACCATTTTGTTTACAAGATTTCTTGGGTTTTAAATTCCTATCGTATCGAACATGTGGTTGTTGTAGACCTTTTCTGCTTTCTTCAAGCCCATAATCTCATCCTAGGCCATCCCCTTCCTTCTAGAGAAGATTGAAATTGTGAGTGTGATTTATCACTTGAAGTATATATCTAATGTACCCATTAGATAATAAATACCTTGAAGAACAACCTTATATCTCTGTATTATCAACACAGCTCTGAGTACACCGATGGGGTTTGAGGTACTCTTTGTGGAGGAGTAGAAAAAGTGATGAGTTACTATCTATTATTTTCTTAAAAGTTTTTCTTTAAGTTTATTAATTTTGAGAGAAAGAGACAACAAGGGAGTGACAG
The DNA here is from genome assembly GCF_018350215.1 of Panthera leo. Taxonomy (NCBI): domain Eukaryota; kingdom Metazoa; phylum Chordata; class Mammalia; order Carnivora; family Felidae; genus Panthera; species Panthera leo. The sequence goes on from NC_056679.1 coordinate 27,392,221, forward strand.
AGAGAGGCAGAAAGAGAACCTCAAGCAACTTTCACATTGTCAGCATAGAGCTAGACACGGGGCTCAAACTCACCAACGTGTGAGATCATGACCTGAGCTGAAATCAAGAGTCAAACACTTAACTGACCAAGCCCATCCAGGTACCCCATATTATTTTTCTTGCATCAGGTACCAGCTTCATAGAAGAAAAACCACTCCAAAGACCCAAAGATATGGAAAACAGTAACAAGAGTGTCACGAGTAGGTGCTTTAAAAAATAAATATCTGCAAAACAGCGGAGTAAGAAATCCTAACAAGTACAAAAGAAAATAAATATTCTATAATTAGTAAGTGTTTCAAAGTTAGGTATAATTATTAATAATTATATATAACTAATAATATTAGTTATAACTTAATAACTATATCTAATTAAGTAGAATAATTGTTACTAATGTGAGTTTCATAATTAGCACACCAATCTGAGGATTAAGAAAATACAAGTTCCCTTATATCCTTGGGCTTTCCTTAGGTAGATCTTTTCATGGGTTTTTACATATTCTTTAACCTTCATTAAAACTTATGAATGTCTACATTCCAAACCTGTTAAGACAGAAGTAAAAAGTATTACCATCTGCTGATTTGAAGGATCCTTAAAGGCTACCCACAATTCTTAAAAGAAAGATGTTAAAATCATGCGGAGACAGATGGACTTCTGGCATGAGGAGTTCCACTGATCTGCTCCCCAGTGGAACCGGTGAAAACTATGTAAATAACCCCAGCCACTTAAAACCTCTGAAAATGGTCTTAAAAGCAAAAGTAAAAAAGAAACATCTATTCAAGAAAATCTACGACAATTCAGTAAGAAAGGCAGGAAACTGGTATTTGAACCAAAACAGCTTCCCTCCTCTCCTCTCGGCTCAGCCAGACAAACACTTCTGCTGGATTGATGCAGCCAAAAACACAGGGCTCCCCTCTCTCCCTACCTCCTGGACAAAGGGTTTTCTTTCTGGGAGGAGCATGATCTCCATTATTTCTCTTCCTTCCCCCAGCTGCCTGCTGCTGAGGCTAAGTGCTAAGCAAGTGATACAGAAGCTCTACCTTAAGTGTGGCTCCTTTAGAATACTGGGCCTCAAGAGTCCTTCTCCAGTCCATAAAGCGTGGTAGTTCCACACAAGAGAGGCAAGCCAAGAAGACCTCAGGCTACTGCTCCCTGTGTTGCATGCTTAGATCCTACAGCGGGGGTTTCATTTGGAGAGAAGACTGCCATAGTTCCCAGTCTCAACTCCAGAGCCCTGGAAGATATTTTTCCTATGAAGTAAACAGGCCATGAAACAGAGAGCCCCAAACCTCTTTCCAAAGGAACTGACTTCATTTACAACAGAGCATGGAGGGTGCTCTCAAGGACGGTACAGGGAGGGACAGCAGAGGTTCTGAAAAGCAACTGGGAGAAGATTCATGAATCTAGTGAACATACACAGTGACTGTATGTTCACAGGACAGAAACAGGGAACAAACAGCAGAGAGGAGCCCTCCTGGGTTCAGAACAAACATCAGACACTGACTCCAGAAACCGTTTCATCAAAGATGCAACTAGTTGATTGCATTCATTCGAAAAGAAATTTGTGTCCCAGTGCATTATTGAGAACAACTGAGCAACTGGTCAGCAATTAGTGGAGTTTACAATTGGGTGTGATCAAGAAAAGAGAGGAAGAGTGCCCGACCAATACCACTGTCATCCCACAGTGGCTGAGTTGCATACCCAAAACTATGCCGCCTTGAGGAACAGTGTAAAAAGCTTAACAAGGGGAGGTGGGGGGGGGTGAGGGTATCGACTTCACTAAAATAATCCAGTTACTAAACAAATAAATAAAAACAATAAGCCCTCCCTGGGGTGGACAAATACCCTGAGCTGCTACAATACATAATCTAAAATGTTCAGTTTCCAACAAAATACTATGAGGCATACAAATTAACAGGTCATGACAGTATGACCCACACATACACAATGAAAAAGCAGCAACAGAAACTACCTGTGAAAATAATCAGATGTTGGATTTATAGGAAAAGATTCCCAAGAAGCCATTATACATCCACAGAACAAAATTGAAAAATCACGAGAGGTGCTCAAGAGTAGACTTGAACTGGCCTAAGAAAGAAGTAGTGAACTTGAAGATAGAGCAATTGAGATTACTCAAGCCAAAGATCAAAAAGAAAAAAGAATGAGAAAAAAAGAACAGTCTCAGTCAAATGTGGGACATCATTAAAACCACAAATATACATGTAATGTGAGTACCAGAAGATGAGGAGAAAGAAAATGGGAAAAAAAAAAATCTTTAAAAAAAATAATGGTTAAAAATGTCCAAAGTTTCCTGAAAAACAATAACCTACTCACCGAAAGAGCTCAACAAACTCCAAGAAGGATAAATAAAAAGAGATCTAAACACAGACACATCACAGTAAAAATGCTGAAAGTCAAAGGCAAGGAGAAAATCTATAAAGCAGTGTTAAATTAATTAAGGTGGCCATTGTACAGAAGTGGCTTTAATGCCTCAGTAGCCTACATAACCAAACCAAAACCTAAGCCTGTAAATCCCTCAACATTAAGAAATTGAAACCTGAGGGCAACTAATCACCAACAGCCAACCAGACTCTTCCAAATAAAGCAAATGCTTAAGCTGTAGTCAATCAAACAATTTCTTTGTTTTGCTTCTGCCTCTTCTCTATACAAGTATTTCCCCTAGCTCCTGTCAGTGGCGTGTTCCTAACCAATTGCAATTTGGTGCTACTCAATTCAAACAGATTTTTGCTCACATAAACCTTTTTAATATGCCTAGGTTTATCTTTTAATTTTTTTTTTTAACGTTTATTTATTTTTGAGACAGAGAGACACAGAGCATGAACGGGGGAGGGTCAGAGAGAGAGGGAGACACAGAATCTGAAGCAGGCTCCAGGCTCTGAGCTGTCAGCACAGAGCCCGACGCGGGGCTCAAACTCACGGACCACGAGATCATGACCTGAGCCGAAGTCGGACTGACCCACCCAGGCGCCCGCCTAGGTTTATCTTTTAAAAGTAGCAACAGGAAAACAATGTGTCACTTATTTAAAAAACCCTCCAATAAGACTGATAGCTGACTTAACAGAAACAATGGTGGCCAGAAGCAGTGGGATACATAATCAAAGTCCTCAAAGAAAAAAACGGTAGGCCAAGAATCCTAAATTCAGCAAGGCCTTCATTCAGAAACGAAGGCAAAACAAACACTATCCTATATACACAAAACTGAAAGAATTTGTTGTTAGCAGACCACTTGACAAGAAATACTAGAGGAATTTCTTTAGGCTGCGAGCAAATGACCATAGACAGCAATCTGAATTCACACGCACAAAGAACACTAGGTAAAGATCTCCATAATTATAGAAGACAATATAAACACATATTTTTCTTTCTTCTCTTAATTCACTGAAAAGGCAATGAATGGTAGAAGATAATACATACAGAATGTATTGTTGAACCTATAACATTTAGAAACATATGCAAAATATATTTGCTAGTAATAGTACAAAGGAGGTCTGTGGGAACAAAGCTAATATGGACTAAGGAAATAACATGAGATGATGAAGTAGTAATACTAAGCGTACTGTTGGGTTTGTAACATTAGTAGATATAATACGTGTAACAATAATACCACAAAAAGGGTACACAAGGAATAGAGCTATGTAAGACTAATGTTTCTAAATATTACTGGAATCTAGTACAAATACGAAACAGAGTCTGATAAAGGAAGGGTACATATGAGAAACCCTACAGCAATCACTTTTTAAAAACCTCAGAAACAGTGAAAAAATAATTAATGAAATTAAAATGCTAGAAAATATTCACTCCACGTAAAAGAAAAAAGTAAAGGAGGAACAGAGGAGTAAAAAAAAAAAAAAAAAAAAGACATGAAACATAGAAAACAAAAAGTAAATCAGACATAAATCCAACTATATTATTAGTAATAATACATGTGAATGGGTTAAACAATCCAATTAATCAAAATGTTGTCAGATTTTATTTAAAAAAACACGACCCAACTATATGCTGTTTGCCAGACACAAAAACACAGATTGAAAGTAAAAGGATGCAAAAAGATATATCATGAAAAAACCAACCACAGAAAAGCTAGAGTGCATATTCTCAAAATAGACTTTAAAAATGTAAATGAGATTTTTAAAAGGAACACCTAATAGGATCAAATTCATTAAGAAGATATAACAATTATAAACATGTATGCATCTAACAACAGAGGACCAAAATATATGAAACAGAAACTAACAGCATGAAGAAAGAAGCAGACAATTCAACAACAAAATTTAATGCCCCACTTTCAATAACGGATATAACAACTAGAAAAAAGATCAAGAAAACAGAAGAATTGCACAACACTTATACCAACTAGATCTAACAGACATCTACAGAACAAAACACTCCGCCCCCCCAAAAAGCAGAATATACATTCTTCTCAAGTGCACATGGAACATTCTCCAGGAGAGACCATATGCTAGGCCATTAAACAAGCCTCAATAGGCTAAAAGGATAGAAAGAATCACATTATGTTTTCCAAACACAATGGTATGAAATTAGAAATCAATAAGGACAGATTTAGGAAATAAATATGTGGAAATTAAACAACATACTCTTGAACAATCAATGAGTCAAATGAGTCAAAAAAGGGAAATTAGAAAGTACTTGAAGATAAATGAAAATGAAGACACAACATACTCAAACTTATGGAGCACAACTAAAGCAGTGCTTACAAGGCAATTATAGCTATAAATGCCTATGTTAAAAAAAGAAAATCTTAAATCAACGACCTAACCTTCAACCTTAAGACAATGTAAGGAGAAGAATAAACTAAACCCAAAGCAATTATAAGGAAGAAAACAGTAAAAATTAAAACAGAAATTAATGAAAGAGAGAACAGAAAAAAAAGAATTACAGAAAAATCAATGAACCCAAAAGCTGGTTCTTTGAAAAGAAACCTTTAACTTGTTGATCAGCAATAAAAACCTTTTTCTTGTTCGACCAAGAAAAAGAGAACAGATTCAAATTATTGGAATTAGAAACCAGTATTACTATCAACCTTAGAGAAATAAAAAAAAGGTTATAAAAGAATACTATGAACAGTTGCATTTCAACAAATTGGATTACTTAGATAAAATGGACGAATTCCATGGAAGACACAAATTACTGAAACCCGACTCAAGAAGGAATAGACAATCGAATAGACCTATAACAACTTAAGAGATTGAATCAGTAATCAAAAAACTATGCACAAAGAAAAGCCCAGGCCTAGACAGTTTATAGAAGAGGAGGAAACACTTCCTAACTCATTTTATAAGGCCCACATTATCTTGATACTAAAACCAAAGACATCACAATAAAACTACAGATCTATATTTCTTATGAATATGTATTCCAAAAACCCAAGAAAATACTAGCAAACTGAATATAGCAACATATAAAAAAATTATACGCTAGACCAGGTGAAATTTATCCCAGGGATCTGAGGTTGGTTTAACAACTGAAAATCAATTAATGGAATCCATTACATCTATAGAATAAAAAACAAAAATAGAAGGGGATTTCCTAACCTGATAAAGGGCATCCATAAAAAAAACCTACAGAGAATACCATACTAATGTGGTAAAGACTGGATGTTTTTCCCTAAGATCAGAAACAAGACAAAAATGTCTGTTCTCACAACTTCTTTTCAATGTATATAAATATATATATTCAAACATCAATAAGTACATTAAACATAAAAGAACTAAATACTTGTATTAAAAGTCAAAACCTGTTAGATCTCATTAAAAAACTAAAACCTGCTGCTTAGAAGCGTCAAACTTCAAAAGTTAAAAAAGGCTGAAAGAAAAAGACAGGAAAGGATATACCATGTAAACGTTAACCAAAAGAAAGCTGGGGAAGCTACAGTTTCAAATAAAGCAGACTTTATGGCAAGGAGCAATACTAGATATAAAGAAGGATATTTCAAAACGAGGAGTCAATCCACAAGGAAAATATAACAATTCTAAATTATCTGTCCCCAAGATACCATATAACCATACCATCACAGTAAGTGAAGCAAAGTATATAACCATACCATCACAGTAAGTGAAGCAAAACAAACAAAACCTAAATGGAGAAATAAACAAATACACAACCATAGTAGGTAAACAAGAAAACAGCAAGGATATAGAAGATCTAATTGACAAAACAATTTACCTTACTCATATATGTTTAATATTGAATTCAAGAATTACAGACTATACAATGTGTTCACAGATTACTTACCAAAAATTAACCATATATATGCTGGATTATAAAGTAAGGTTCAAACAACTTCTAAAGAACTGAAACCAGAGTATGTTCTCTTCCCAAGTGGAATGAAGACAGAAATCACTAACACAGATAACTAGAAAATATTCGGTCACTAGGAAATTAGGCAATATATGTTAACACATGAGTGAAAGAAAAAAACTTTGAACTAATGTTAGCTAAAACCAATGATCTGAATATTCAGTTTAAAAAACAGAAAAAGAGCAGCAGGGTGCCTGCGTGGCTCAGTGGGTTAAGCATATGACTTTGGCTCAGGTCGTGGTCTCATGGTCTATGGGTTTGGGTCCCGTGTCGGGCTCTGCACTGATAGTGCAGAGCCTTCTTGGGATTCCCTCTCCCTCTCCCTCTCTCTCCCTCTCTCTCTCTACCCCTCCCCTGCTTGCTCTCTCTCAAAATAAATAAACTTAAAAAAAAAGAAAAAAGAAAACGAACAGCAAATTAAAACCAAAGTTAGAAGAAATAAAAATAACAATTCATGATACAGAAAATTAACTTACAAATGCAGAATAACAAAATACGACCATAAGTTTTTAAAAGACTAATGCACATATATTGACCTTTAGCATGACCTGTCAAGAGAACAAAGGGGATGATACCAATGAACAAATTACGTTAACACTGAGAATGAAAAAGTAGTGAAAACCACAGCTACTACAAACATTAAAAAGGTATTAAGGGCAGGGGTGCCTGGGTGGCTCAGTCAGCTGAGTGTCTGACTCTTTAATTCTCTCAGGTATGATCTCACCGTTTGTGAGTCAGGCCCTGAGCTGATAGTGCTGAGCCTGCTTGGGATTCTCTCTCTCTGCCCCTCCATCGCTCTCATTCTCTTGTTCTCTCAAAATAAATAAATAAACTTTAAAAGACAAAAAAAGGTAATAAGGGGATATTATAAACAACCTTGTGCCAATCTGAAATTTTAGGTGAACTGGAAAAACTCCTATAAAAAAGTTACCCAAAACTAGGGATAAGGAGAAACAGAAAATCTGAAGAGACGTATATTTTTTAAATGCTGAATCTGTAATTTTAAACCTTCCCACAAAGAAGTCTCCAAGCCCAGATGGCTTCATTGGTGAATTCTTACAAATATTAAAACAAGAAGTAACACATCTTACACAAACTCATTCAGAGAACAAAGGAGAACACTGCCAATTCCTTTAAGAGGCTAGAGTGACCCTGATAGCAAAATCTATTAACTTTCTAAAAAAGCAAAACTACAGGCTAATTTTTCTCACAAACAAAGGCACATTTTTCCTTGTAAATACCTTAAGTACTATTTATTTATGCCTTATTTAAGAAATCTTTACCTACTCTGTGTTTTGAAATATAGAGATGTATTGCTGTTTCGTATCACACATTTACATTAAAATCCATTAAGAATTAACTTTCTACATGATGTGAGATGGAGTCAACATGCATTTTTCTCATATGGGTGTACAGACACTTTGGTGCCATTGCCTTTACTGGTGCTAAGGCACTAGCAGTTTACACACCAATGATGTTTTTGCAACATCATTACAAATGTCCACACAGTAAAAGGAAAACAGTTTCACCTAAGAGCTCCTGAAAGGGTCTCAGGAACCCCTGGTGGCCCACAGAGCCCACCTTGCTAAGGCTGCTATATATCAGTGAGAATGAACACACTATTGCTTCACATTACAATATGGATAATTCTCACAAGGATAAATACTGAACGAAAGCAGCCAGGTGCAAATGACTACACACATTCAAAAGAGGCAAGATGAATTTGTGATACTATGAATCAAGACAGTGGTTCTTTTTAAGAGTGAAGTAGAACTGGAAGGGCTCATGAAGGGGTTTCAGGGGTGTGGTGACGTTCTAGTTTTTGACGTAGGGGATGGTTATACAGGTGTGTTTGTAAAAATTTATGTAGATATATACTTATGATTTGTGCACTTTTCTGCTTGCATACTTCAAAACGGAGTATATTCAAAAAAAGAAAAAGAAGCAGAGATTGAGGAGAAAAATTTCTTAAGAAGTAAATTACATCACTCTACTGCTTAAAAGCTGACAGAAACTTCCCACTGTGTTTAGAATCAAGTATTACACACCACCTACAGCATTTCATTATCATAAAGCACACCTGCAGTTTTCAAAATGTGGACACCACCTCATCTCCTGCTCTCTCTCCCCTTGCATATTACACCCCTATCATTCTAGTCTTCTTCCAAGTAATTAAACACCCCTAGAGCCTTTGCTTATGCTAGTTCCCTGGCCTTGCAAGCATTCTTCACACAGCTGGCTTCTTTTCATCCTTCAGGTCTCCTCATGGAGGCCTTCCCAGTCACTGTATGTAAAGCTGCCTCTTTCTCACACCCTTTACCAAACTAAGCACAACGTGAAATAGGTTTACTTCTTTTTTGTCTGTCTCTCCAGTAGAATTCATGCTCCTTGAAGCCAAAGATCCAGTTGTCCTGTTTTACAGTTAAAGCCCCAAGATTTACCACATCTGGCACATTACAGAAGTTAAATAAATACCTTCTGAATGACTGAAAGAACAGTTACAGATGGTTTCATATCAATCAATAAGTATGTAAAATATTTCATATGATCATTATGTATTATCAATCCCAATTCTATTTTACCTGTAAATTTTATTTGCTTACTTTTTATCCATTTTCTTATTCATTACTCATGAAAAAAAAAGTTCAAGTGTCAGCTATACAAACTATAAAGATGAATAACCCATGTTCTTTATGTTTTAAAGATCACATCATCTATTTACCAAGGAAAATCAATGTGGATAAAACAAAATCATACATTTACTAAAAAAGTTATTAACTCAAATACACAGCCTTAAATCTAATTAAAATTGTTGAAATAAGGGGAAGAAAAGATGAGCCCTTTGAAACAAGTATGAGTCTAGTACATCTATCAAAAAAGGAAATCAAGCTAATTAAGCACCACTTTTTCTTAGTGAATCCATTTTGACTCTTGGTGATCATGTCTTTCTTTTTATAAATGTTTGCAGTACATCTTCTAAGTGTAACATATTGTAATAAATTGTAATATCTTATTACTAGGGCTATTTGTCAAATTTAGCTTCTTCTACAATGAGAGTAATTAGGGGAAATCCATTCAATGGTATACTTTGATTTGTCTGTAGCCCCAATATTTAATTTTTATTGAAACACTGTGAAAGAAGAGTGACAATAAACAATGTTTATTGAAAGAGGGCATAAATGAGAAAAGACAGAGAATCTCTGCTGCAGGCAGGTAAACTGCAGCTAAATGTAAGAACTTTCTAGTAGTTAGAGCTGCCTATCAACAGGCTGCTTGTAAAGCAGAAAGCTCTCCATCACTAAAAATCTTTCAGGAGAGCTAACAGGCCATTTTCCCCAGGATGAGCAGAAACAGTCCTGACTTAGGAGGCAACATTGATCAGATCAGTGTCTTTCAAACTATGGTAAAAAAAGCACCTTTTAAAATATTTCCAATTTGTAGTGGACCGATACTTTCACAAATTACAAAAGTATCACACATTTGGATGTCACCACAATGTCAAATTGCTACAGAGGCTTCTAAATGCTTACTTTGATTTTTGTTTGAAACTCACTGCATACAGGTGACAAGCCGGCCTGCATGCACGAGCAAACTATCCTCTGAGTAGCACTGGATTAGAGAGTTTGTAAGAGATCGTTGAGGTTCTACAGTTTTTCAAATTTACCTAGTCTGTCTTCCTTTCTATATTCATTCATGAGGCATAATATCAAACTACTTATTTCCAAACATCTAGCCTCTCCAGCAATTTCAAAAAAAACATAATCTAATCTGAATACATTAGATCAACTGAGATTTTATCTCCCTAAATTGAATAGCAAAATTTACTTTTTACCAAAGCACATCTGAATGCTTATTTAAAACTGGTTACAAAAAATGTATTTTCAGCCATTACCACACCTACTTTTCTGGTGTCACTTTCTTTGCATAATCTGATAATGAAATGTGTGACAAATTATAGTTGATCACACATCTGAAGTTCTAACTTTGTTTTACTAGCTGGCAGTAAAAGTGACTTGGGGATAAAGTGGGGGTACATTCATGAATTTCAGAAGCATGGAGTAGAGGATTTAAGTTTTTTCAACTACCTATGTAACAGTCAGTGCTGATCTGGCCAAAGCAATATGGTGAAGAATTAGAAAAAGAGGAGACAAAATTAAGAGTTGCCCATTCTCGTATTTCCCCCAATACTTCTGGCTTTCTCTGAGGACAGTGAGACATTTTTGTTTAAAATCTGTTATCTTCTTCTCATTCAGAACAAAACAAAACAAAAAAATAAAATAAAACAACCTTCCTTCTCAAGAGACAATTTCAGGATTTATGGACTATTATCTCCCAACTCCATCATCTATGAATATTCTCCCTTCAGTAATTCCAGTATTCCTTAATTCACACTACTTGTACTAGAGCAGGAGTTCTTTTTTATGTTTATTTATTTGAAAGAGAGAGAGAATGTATGTGCATGTATGCAGAAGAGGGTCGGGGGTGCGGGGTGGTACAGAGGATACAAAGCAGGCTCTGTGCTGATAGCACAGAGCCCGATGTGGGGCTTAAACTCAGGAATTGTGAGATCATGACCTGAGCCAAAGTCAGATGCTTAACCAAGTAAGCCACCCAGGTGTCCCTAGAACAGGAGTTCTTAACTGTGAGCATATGGCTGGGTGTTGAGAGGTCTATGAACTCTCTGAAACTCCGAATGTTTTTTAAAATTGTGGGTGAATGAGCAATTATATGGACAAAATGTACACAGTTGCCAACATATTCTTAAAGGGTACAATAATCCAAAATGATTAAAAGTATCTTTCTTAAAAATGTGATCTGGGGGCACCTGGGTGGCTCAGTCGGTTAAGCGTCCAACTCTTGATTTCAGCTCAGGTCATGATCTCACGGTTTGTGAGTGTAAGCCCCACATCAGGCTCTGTGCTGACATCATGGAGCTTACTTGGGATTCTCTTTCTCTCCCTCTGTCTGCCTCTCCCCATTCTTTCTCTCAAAAATGAATAAACTTAAAAAAAAAAAAAAAAGTGATCCAAATAGAAATACAGAGTACAAGGGCACCTGGGTGGCTCAGTCGGTTAAATGTCCGACTTCAGCTCAGGTCATGATCTCACAGTTTGTGGGTTCGAGCCCTGTGTTGGGCTCTGTGCTGACAGTTCAGAGCCTGGAGCCTGCCTTGGATTCTGTGTCTCCCTCTCTCTCTGCTCCTCCCTCATTCATGCTCTGTCTCTATCCCTCAAAAATAAATAAAAGTTAAAAAAAGAAAGAAAGAAAAATACAGACTACAGGTTTTTCATTAATTGAATAGGTATATAAAGACATTACATTCTATAACCAAAAGGACTTTAGAAATAAATCCCTTCATCTTCCAGAACATAAAATTGACATTTGGATAGTTTAAGGAAGTGTTCAAGGCCATAATGCTGGCTGGAAGGCAGAAGCCAGAGAAAAACACCAGCCTCCTGCTTCCAGGTCCCTTCCCTAACATCCTGCCTCCTACACAGGGCCAGACAGGATTATCAGTAAGCAGGCTACAGGCAATCAACAATCCCACCTCTGATAAATATATGACCTCAACACAAATCAAGTAATTTTTTGAATACTACTGTATAAGATACACATTTTCTTTTTTCTTTCACTACAGGTAGCTAAAAATAGATGTTCTCTTAGATCCATTTTAGAACTGGTTTCCTTGCCAGTAGGCACCGTCAACAACTTGTCAATCGTCTGAAAGACCTGAGTGCCTGATCCCACTGCAATCAATCAGAGAAGGGCACACACTTGACCTGGAAGGGACAAAGATGTTTAGGAGAAAGAGGGCTTTAAGGAGGCACTTTAAACACATTTCTGCCTGAGTCGATTACCTCAGAAACCCCACAATACAAAGTAATAGTTGAGTAGATCTTTCAGTAACTGTTAAAGCTATTTGGAAATTTTAAGCAAAACCTCTTTTCAAAGTTTATTTTCTGTTTATTCATACTAAAGAATAGCAAATGCAAAAATCAATGATGATGTTTAGTGAAAAGAATTTTTATAGGAAATAATTAAGTAAGAAAACTCAAAACGAATGCCCTACTTTGGTGTGAGTTAGGATGTGTAGAAATCCAAAATTTGTTTTTAATTTTTTTCAAAATAATTAGAAAACTGAAATCCTGTAAATAAGACTCCAAAAAACCCTTCACTCCCCCCCGCCACCCTTGACTTCTGAATACAGTGCAACTTTCTACCATCTGTTATTTTAGAGAAGAAACAGTAATGAACATATGGGCTTTCTCTCTCAAGCAGCTGTAGTGTAGTTAAAGTTATAATAATTGTCTTTCTGTAAGATAAATTTACATTAAAAACCTGGCCAGTTAAAAACAAATGGCTCAGCCTCAGAGCCTTCCAGAATAAAATTAAGAAATACAGAATTATCTATGACATATTACAGAGATTTAGAGGATATCCTCTAAATCTTATGTTTTTATGTTTAAGGTTAAACCAACATAACTCATGATGCCCAAATCAGTTTATACAGAGTCTACAATTCATGTTTTCTCTTTCCCAATCAAAATGCTAGGAGCCTCAAACAGTAGTTAGGTACACATATATAAAAATCAGTAACTAAATTCTTGAAAGCTTATGATATAAACCCACCACTTCTGTGGGTCAATGAACTCTAATCCAAAAGCATATTTATTTATAAGAAAAATCACAATACATGTGGCACATAATCTTCCATTTTGTATGTATGTATGTGTGTGTGTGTGTGTGTGTGTGTGTGTATACATATATCACTTATAATGAGTTTAAGTAAACTGAAAAGAAATTCAAAGCAGATTCACATCCACATATTTTGAAAATTAGGAATTTTGCCTACCTTTATCTGGGTGATTCAAAATCATAATTCTCCTATGAGCTGTTCTAATCTTGGCTTTGCCAGCAGATGGGCTGTAAAAAGAAATTAAAGTGCTTATAATAAATAGTGTCAAATGCAGATTATAAATTAACAGTTTATATGGGTTTTAAGGAATTAAAAACTAATGAGAATTTCACCATCTTGTGGATAAATATGAAATTACAGCTTGTCACTTAATTTTACTAACTATCAAAATAAACCGTTGATTCAATGTCACATGCATTTTTCTTCCTTTGTAATGCCAATCTCTATTCTTAATCACTTTAAAAAATAAAACACAATATATAGGGTAGGACAGTCACAGTCTATAGATTATACTCAGTTTGAAAACTTATGCTTCAAGTTATCTGAGGAGAAGGTATTTTATATAGTGTAAAAGACACATATTCAGACTCCTGAGCTCCTAGACTACCAGATTTTAATCCCATTCCTATTTAGGATAGGGGTAACCTTGGTGAAATTTTTTAACCTCCCTGTATTTCAGTTTTCTCATTGTAAAACAGGGCTCAGAAAGACATATTCCTCACAGAGCAACTGTAAGGACTGAATCAGTTAAAGCCAACAAAGTGCTAGATCAAGTGTTCCAAACTAGTTAGCTTTTATTATTATTACATTTCAACAAAGCATCTCAAAACTCTTCATAACTCATAATTTTTTTAATATAATTTATTATCAAATTGGTTTCCATACAACAGCCAGTGCTGATCCCAAGTGCCCTCTTCCATGCCCATCACCCACTTTCCCCTCTCTCCTACCCGCCATCAACCCTCAGTTTGTTCTCAGTCCTTAAGAGTCTCTAATGGTTTGCCCCCCTCTGTCTCTGTAACTTTTTTCCCCCCCTTCTCCTCCCCCATGGTCTTCTGTTAAATTTCATAGCTCATAATTTATTTAGCTTGGGAGAAACCTATGGGAAAAGCCTAGCTGTTAGAGCCTATGCTGTAAACAAAAATTAAAGGAGAAAGTTAAATAAACCTAAAATTATTTCAGTAAAAACTAATCTATCCAGTATTGGAAATGTTTCTCACTAGCACATTCTCCAGGCAAGGAAACAAAATTAACACTAACAACAACAAAATTCTGGTATTGCTTATTAATAGCTCTATTATCTTATCTAAGCTACTTAGTATTTATGGGTCTCAAATGGGGATAATAGCAACTGACTTAAAGTATAGCATGGCATTGCAAAACTCAAAGTAATTTAATTCATATGAATGAACCACACTGCAATAGCTAAAAAGCAGGTACTTTTAGAGAGATATTCAGACATAGGTTTAACATCCAGATTCCACCACTCATTAGCTACAAAACTCTGTAGTTTTGCTCACTTAAACTCTCCTAAGTAAAATGGACATAATAAACCACCTCCCAGGATTATTCTAAGGATAAATTAGATAATGCAAGTAAAAGGATTAGCATAACATCATATACAGTGTTCAAAGTGTTCAAAAATAAATAGTTTTTAGTAATTATTATGAAGACAAAGGATGCTTATGAAAGTACATTACATATTTCCTTTCAAAACTGGGGTATAAATAACCTAATTTGACATCTCTTGAAGGACTCAAAAGTATTATCATGAGTATAAATTAAGTGCAAAGAAATTCTTAAGGTCTGCAGAGATTTGCTTACCCTTGTTTTAAAGAGTTCTAGAATGCTTTCCATTTAAGTTTTTCTATTTACTTTTAGAACTGCCTCCTTTGCTATCAGCTGTCAAGCCTTGATTCTGCCATTGTTCCAGTCTCTAGCTATTCCTTGACCATTACTTACTACTTCTAATCTTCTGAGGTTAAATACCAGATCACCAAACATGTTAAAGCAATAAGCATATAAAACATTCTTCTATGAATAAAAAATGTCTTGAGTCAAAGACGAAATCAAAAGAGAAAAAATATTTTGAGACAAAAAAATGGAAATATAACGTAACAAACTTATAGGATGCAGCAAAAGCAGTTTTAAGAGGAAAGTTTATACTAATAAATGCCTATATTAAGAAAAAGGAAAGAGCTCAAATAAATAACCTCCTTTATCCCCAAGGGAACTAGAAAAAAAGGAAAAACTAAGACCAAACTTAGCTGAAGGAAGGAAATAACAAGGATTAGAGTAAAAATAAATGAAATAGTGACTAAAAAGATGACAAAAGATCAATGAAACTAAGTTATTTTTTTAAAGATAATCAAAATAGACAAACCATTAGCTATACTCACCAAGAAAAAAGAAGACAGTACTCAAAATCAGAAATGAAAGAGAAGACATTAAAAGTGATACCACAGAAATACAAAGGATCATTAGAGACTATATTAACAATTATACATCCACAAAATGGAAATGTAGAAGAAACAGATAAATCCCAGAAACATACAACCTACCAAGATCGAATCAGGATGAAACAGAAAAGCTGAACAGACCAATTATTAATAATGAGATTAAATCATTAATCAAAAACCTCCCAACAAAGAAAAGCTCAGGACCTATGGCTTAAATGAAATCTACCAAACATTTAAAGAATACCAATTCCCCTCAAACTTTTCAAAAAAAAAGAAGAAACATTTCCAAATTCATTTTATGAGACCAGTATTATCCCGACACCACAAGCGGACAAGGACACTATAGAAAAGAAAATTATAGGTCAATATCCCTGATGAACATAGATGCAAAAGTCCTCAACAAAATATTAGTAAAAGGATCATACATCATGAACAAGTAGGATTATTCCAGGGACGAAAGGATGGTTCAACATCCACCTATCGATGTGAAACACCATAAATGTGAAACGAAATACAGGATAAAAATCATATGATCTCCCCAAAGACACAGAAAAACCATTTGACAAAATTCAACACCCACTCATGATAAAAACTCTCAACAAAATGGGTATAGAGGGAACATATTTCAACATGATAAAGGCCATATGACAAATGCATAGCAAATATCGCACTCAATGGTGAAAAGCTCAAAGTTTTTCCCCTAAGATCAGATACAACACAAGGTTGCCTGCTCTCACCACTTTTATCCAACATAGTACTAGAAGTTATAGAGCAATTAGGCAAGATAAAGAAATGAAAGGCATCCAAATTGGAAACCAAGAAGTAAAACTGCAGATTACAGGATATTATATAAAGAAAACCCTGAAACTTAGAACTGATCAACAAATTCAATAAAGTTGGAGGATATAAAATCAATATACAAAAATCTGTTACCTTTCTATATACTAATAACAAATAATCAGAAAGAGAAATTAAGAAAACAACCCCACTGGTGCCTGGATGACTCAATCAGTTAAGTATCTGACTCTTGATTTTGACTCGGGTCATGATCTCAGAGTCGTGAGATTAAGCCCCGTATCAGGCTCTGTGCTGGATGTGGAGCCTGCTTAAGATTTTCTCTCTTCCTCTCCCTTTGCCCCTACCCCTGCTCACATGTACACACACACACTCTCTCTCTCTCTCCAAAAAAAGAAAAAAAGAAAATGATCCCTTTTACAATTGCATCAAGAATAAAATACCTAGTAATAAACTTAATCAATGAAGTTAAGACCTGTACAATGAAAACTATAAAATTCTGATGAAAGAAATTGAAAACACTAATAAATAGAAGATATTCCATGCTCATAAGTTGGAAGAAATTTGTTAATATGTCCATACTATTCAAAGCAATCTATAGATTCAATGAAAGACCTATGAAAATTCCAAAGGCATTTTTCACAAAAATAGAACAAACAATCTTAAAATTTGTATGGAACCACAAAAGACTCCAAACAGCCAAAGATCTTGGTAAATAACAAAGCTGGAGGCATCACCCTTCCTGCATTCAAAGTATATTACAAAGCTATAAAAGTCAAAACAGTATAATATTAACTTAAAAAGAAACACACAGATCAATGAAACAGTTCTGAGAGACCTCAGAAATAAACCCATGTATATATGGTCAATTAGTTTATGACAAAGGAGCCAAAAATGTAAAACAAGTAAAAGATAGTCTTGTCAATATGGCGTTGGGAAATTTGGACAGCTGACATGCAAAGGAATAAAACTGGACCCTTATCTTATACCATACACAAAATCAACCCAAAATAGATTAAAGCCTTGAACTAAAGACCTGAAACCATAAAACTCCTAGAATAAAACACAGGGGGTAAACCCCTTGACATCGTTCTTGGCAGTAATTTTTAAAATCTGAAATCAAAAGCTAGGCAACAAAATTAAAACAATGGGACTCCATCAAAGTTTAAGAAGTTTCTACACAGAAAGGAAAACCATCAACAAAGTGAAAAAGCAACCTATGGAATAAGACAAAATATTTGCAAATCATATATCTGATAAGAGGTTATATACAAAATATATAAAGAACTCATACAATTCAATAGCAAAGATAGACGGACAGACAGATGATAGATAGATCTCATTTTAAAATGAGTGGAGGATGGGGCACCTGGGTGGCTCAGTCGGTTAAGCGTCCGACTTCAGCTCAGGTCACGATCTCACGGTCCGTGAGTTCAAGCCCCGCATCGGGCTCTGGGCTGATGGCTCAGAGCCTGGAGCCTGCTTCCGATTCTGTGTCTCCCTCTCTCTCTGTCCCTCCCCCGTTCATGTTCTGTCTCTCTCTGTCTCAAAAATAAATAAACGTTTTAAAAAAAAAAAAAAAATGAGTGGAGGATCTCACTAGACATTTTTCCAAAAACATAAAATGGCAAACAGGTACACGCGAAGGTGATCAGCATCACTGGTCATCAGGGAAAATGCAAATCAAAACAACAATGAAATATCACATCACACCTTCTAGAATGACTACCATCAAAAAGACAAGAGACAAACAAGTGTTAGAAAGACGTGAAGGGAACCCCTGTACACTGTTGGTGGAAATGTAGACTGGTACAGCTACTATGGAACAGTATGGAGGTTCTGAAAAAATTAAAAATAAAACTACCATATGATCCAGCAATTCTACTTCTAGGTATATATCTGAAGGAAATAAAATCACTCTCAGGACGCCTGGGTGGTTCAGTCGGTTCACTGTCCAACTCTTGGTTTCGGCTCGGGTCACGATGTCTTGGTTTTGTGAGTTTGAGCCCCTCATTGGGCTCTGTGCTGACAGTGTGGAGCCTGCTCGGAATTCTCTCTCCCTCTCTCTGCCCCTCCTTCACTCATGCTGTCTCTGTCTCTCTCAAAAATAAATGAATAAACTTAAAAAAAAGTATCAGTCTCTCAAAGAGATATCAGCACCCCCACGTTCACTGTAGCAAGACATGGAAACAACCTGTGTCCATCAGCAGATGAATGAGTGAAAAATGTCACACACACACACACACACACACACACACATATACAACAGAATATTTTTCAGTCATTAAAAAGAAGAAAATCTTGCTACTTGGTGACAACATGAATTGACCCTGACAGCATTATGCTAAGTAAAAAATCAGTCAAAGACAGACAAATACTGTATGATCTCATTTATATGTGGAATCTAAAAAAGCCAAACTCCCAAAAACAGAACAGACTGGTGGTTGCCAGAGGCAAGAGGAGAAGGGTGGGGGAAATGAGTGTCAAAAGGTACAACTTACAGTTATAAGATAAGTGAGTCCTGGGGATGGAATATACAGCATGGTGACTACAGTCAACAATGCTGTAGTTTATATTTGAATGGTGATAGAACAGTAGATCTTAAAAGTTCTCATCACAAGAAAAAATACATCTGTAACTATGTGAGGTGAAGGATGTTAACTAAAGTTGTTATGGTAACCATTTTGCAATCTGTACATATTATACATGTCAAATCATTATGTTATACGTCTTAAACTAACATACAATGTTATATGTCAATTATATCTCAATGAAACGAGGGAAATTTTTTAAATTAAAAAAACCTTTTTAATAATAAAAAAGTCTTTTAGTATAAGGACTTTAGGGTATTCCTCTTGGCTTATGAAAGTCCTTTGGGGGACCATTTCAAACTTAACTTTTTGGTTTGTAGATACTTCCCAGATAATCAAGACAGTGTCTGATTCTAAAGACTACTAAGTTTTGAAAAATAAGTCACTAAAATTACATCATGGCTGTGAATACTTTATTAATTGCCTATTAAGAAATGAAACACACATTATTTTTTTAATTCCAGTATGGTTAGTTTCCTGCCGCAAACTTACATTTCTCATTCTCTTTTGTGGTGCTCTACAACCCTTCTTTCCTTTATTAGTTATACTTTCTAGTTGCTCTGCAAGTATTTAACATGTCTTCTTAAGGTAGATACTAAAGAGCAGAAGCTATGATTTGTATCTTAAAATCGCATCCAGTATTGAATATGCAATATGTGCTTAATGCATTTTATATAGTCCTCCAAAACAAAATGGCTCTAAAAGGTAAACTCCTTCAAATAATGGCTCTATATTAGTAAACACTGACACTATAAAGGATTACTGTATTGCAGAAAATCTTAAAATGGAAAAAGAGGCGCTTTAAAAAACATTTCATAAAACAAATCAAATGTGAACCACTAGATAATGAAGATGTAAGTTGGGTAAAATCCAAATGTACATTCTATGTTCTTTGGGGGGAGTATAAATGGTAAGTTGCATCTTATTCTGGATATTAAACTTTAATTTAGCATGTAGGACAAAATCTGAAAATTATCCTTGATAATTATATCTCATAGATTATCGTTCATAATCACTTACATTGCCTTTAACACTTGGTTTTGTACATAAAAGTCCATAAAGCATTATGTACAATGTAGTCTGCCAACCACTGAACTGCACTGAAGGAAGTAAGAAACGCAAGGAAAGTTTCTATGTACAAGTACGGCCATTCAAAACATTATGCCTTTAAGATAATAATGATCAGAGTCCTAGTGGTGAGCTCTGGTGATAAGGGAAATATTCTTGTGTGCCTGCAGAATTTATTCCCTTTTCCTGACTGCTATATTAAGGCTCTAGGAATTTAATACACTTTAGTACCTTTATTTGTTAGTCTAAAGATTAAACGGGATGGGAGAATCCTAGCTCTTAAACACTACAAAAATTAAATAAAGCTTGGATATATCTCCAGTACGGACAATTTCACTGTGAAATTGAAATATAACTTTAAATATCACGTTGCCTACATCAAGGAATACAAACTGTTCCCAGGAATGCATGTGACTGGGACTTGGGAAGTGGGGTTCCTGGGACTGAGTGGTGTTCTCTAATCTCGTGGCAAATGGAGCAGTTTTGGTTTCATCACTTTTACTATTGGTCTTTTGAATAACATTTAGCTTAACATAATTCCACAGAAGTGTTCAGAAAGTATGAAAATCTCAAATGTTCATCATTTCAGAAAGTAACAAGTATGAACAATAGTTTTCCTGGGCCGCTTGGTAAAATATTTTAGGCTTCGAGAAATCAATAAAAATGCATAGACTCATCTAATAGCATATAGAGTATTTTTTTAATAGGTCATCAACAGTCAGCTCCACTGTGCCTTTACCTACTTGTTACATAGTCTAAGTAGTTTAGATTCAATGATCACAGAGAAGGGAGCCACAGCAACGTATTCACATCTTGAAGAGTCTTCTCAAAAACAACACTACCTGACTGAAAGAAAAGGCTAGAGGAAAGCAAATAAGGGTTACCTTTCTGTTTAATATGTAAAGGGCAAATATTTAGCTTCTGCATTTGTGATACAAACGGGAAGAAAGAGGAGCCAACATTTATTTAGCATCTGTTATTTGGTAGGCACTATTATAAAAAGGTATCGTCATATCATTTTATATTATTTCAACAAGCCTAAATATTACTAACTCCATTCAAAAATGAAGAAACTGAAGGGCAGAAAAGCTAAAAATAACTTGACTTGGATCCTATAATGCAGTGCTTCAGTGACAGAAGCAGGATAAGAATCTGTTTGGCTCAGCTGGTATTTGTTGTTATTTGTTAATACATAAGACATTTATTTGTTATTCTAAAGATTAAACAGGATGGGAGAATCCTAGTTCTTAAACACAGTACAAAAATTAAATAAAGCTCGGATGGATCTCCAGTACAGACAATTTCACCATGAAATTGAAATATAACTTTAAATATCATGTTGCCTACATCAAGGAATACAGACTGTTCCCTGGAATGCACGTGACTGGGACTTGGGAAGTGGGGTTCACGGGACCGAGTGGCGTTCTCTAATCTTGTGGCACTAAGTGCTGTGTTTACGTGCAGAATTATCTATGTATCGGTCTTCACAACAACCCTACCAGACAGAAACTATTACTATCTCTATTTTACAAATGAGGACACATTCACCTGTTAAGAGCATATACTTTTCAGTTTACATTGTGAGAGAGAGCACATGTGCATGCAAGTGAGCAGGGGAGGAGCAGAGAGAGAGAGGGAGTGAGAGAATCCCAAGCAGGCTCCACACTGTCAGCGCAGAGCCAGATCTGGGACTCACTCTCATAAACTGTCAGATCATGGCCTGAGCTGAAATCAGGAGTCTGACACTTAACCAAATGAGCCACCCAGACTCCCTGAGAGTATATACGCTTAACCAGCAAATCATCTTTGTGAAATTTTCTACAGTTTCTAGGTTAACAAGATAAACCTTTAAAAACAGAAATCTTAAGTCAACTCCTAATTATCTGTTGTAACAACAGGAATGCTTTGGATGATATCGACTGACAGTCTCAAAAACCTTTGTGTTTGGTTTTATAGTAAGTTCCATATTCACATTTCAAGACTATGAATGGGATGCTATGGGGGTCCAATAATAGTTCCAGAAAAATAACAAGGCCATCCTGAATAATATTAGAGCAAAGAATGGTCAGAAATAGAGCCAACTTCCTAATTTGGTTCCCTCCCCTACCTAAAACCTATTCTCAGTAAGAAGCTTCATCTCTTATATTTAAATAAAGCACCAAGCTCAACCGAACCATTTCCTTTGCTCCCTACCCCTTATCTTTTCTTGCTAAGTCAAAAGAAATAATAACATGTTTTGGCCTTAAAAATGTGCAAATCTACAAGAGATCCAAAAAACTGTATCAGTACAGGACTTTATGACCTATTCTGCTTAATGATGTTGATTAAATCATCAGAAGATCTGCTGCAGATGACATACTGTAACCAACCCCCACAAAAATTTGAGTGGGCTCTAAGGGAACATAAGGTAAACAAATGAATATAGCGACTAGCAACTAAATGGCAGGGGGCATATTCTTAACTTTAAGTGTTAAATGTTATCACAGAGCAATCACACAACATCATTAGCTTTCTCCTATGTGGTCCAAAGTCACACAATAGATACTAGGGTGAAACAATTATAATAAAATATGCTAGATGTCAAATTGTGAAAATAGAAAAGAACTGTGAAATATATCCTATATTATAACAGAAAATATGATAGATAATAAATCATAAAACTGAGTTCAGAAAGAATGGGGTATCACAGTAAGGGAGATTTTAACAATTGCTTTGAAATTTTAGTACTGTATTCCAACATAAGAGCTCAGAGCCCCTTGTTAAGGAATAAGGACACATCACATCTTTGCCTGATATTTTTAGGGATTTGGGCTTTTAAAATGTAAAAATTTTGTATTTTTTCCTCTGCTTCCTATTCATAATTTAAAATATAAGGAAAACTTTACTGTAACATTTTCTCCCTTTTTCAAGACAAGCTTGGCCACAGAATAAGACTTATGTAGCTCACCTACCTTATACCCAAAATAAGACTAGCTTCTCGCCTACTCATTTTCTGTTCAAATCCTCCTTTATAGTAGGATGAAAGGCTCTGTACAGGAAAGAAAGAGCATGAAATAATTAGTTGCATGTATGAGGTGGCAGGACCTCAAACCTATCATAGCGGCAATAAGAGTAATGCATTTTACTACAAGGCAACCTGAAACTGTAGGGGGGGAGGGCACTAAACAAGGATCCTTTACAAGAAACTATGACCAAGACGAACTTAAAAAACATTAACAATTTTTTCACATTCAAATACATTGATTTTTCTACACTAAGATTATAACAGAATCAAAGAAATCAACAGAAGCAAAGGCTTGAAGTCTTCCTAAGCTCTGCAATAATTTTCTCATTGGGTAACCTTGACAAGTCATTTAATATTGATATGACACACATCTTTTTTACCCACTGGACTGGTTGATAGAGAAGGAAGAGGAAGAGGAGGAACTGACAAAGTGGGGAGGACGTCAGAATAGCAGACAGCAAGGCCAAGAGAGAGCACAAAACTGGACTGAAAGGTCACTGAAAGGTGGCTGGAAATGCATGAGCAAGGAAGACCGTAGTATCAGAGAGGCAACTAGGGGCCAGATTGTGGGGGGCCCTGTAAGTGGCAGCAATCTTTAGGATTCTATTCTCAATGGTAGGAGAAACCAGGGCACTGGAGTCATGTCATTTGGCTTTCGTTTGAAAGGATTACTCTAAATACCACGTGAAGAATAGGAAGAAAGGTGCAGGAGGGAATCAGGAGACCAGTTAAGACGAGATAACAATAACCTAGGCAAGAGATGATGGTGGTATGGGCCAACGTGGTAATAGAGGAGGTAGTTTGAAACTGGTCACATTCTAGATGTATTCTGAAAGGAAAACTAATAATTTGCTTGGCAGATTACATAAGGGATATGAAAAAGGGATTAAAGATGATGCAGTAAACACTGCTATACACGTGCAGCTCCCCCTTCAGACGTGAAGGACTTACTTCGTGGACGTTGGGGCTGTTGCTGGCAGACAGCACTCAGCTGTCAGACTCGTTAGAGGAGTTGCCTTGGCTAAAGAAAGTCAAGCTCAGGCCCCCTTCCCAGGGCAGTTTTCTATTTAATGACTGGTTGATATGGGGGGATAAACATTGTAGTTCATTGAGTTCAGTCCTTAAACTTCCCATCTATATTCACTTATCGAGTGACATCATTCAGTCTTGTGGCTCCTTGCCCCAACCTGGGACAACCACAATGAGCTACCCGTGCTCCAGAGCTCACTATGGGGTTGGCTGAGGCCTACTGCAGCCTAAATTGTCCTTCTGTCCTTCCTTCTCTTCCCTTCTGGAGCTGTTGATCCTAAAAGCACTCCCTGATGAACTACCAGCTTGCTAATTTCTGTCTGTCTGCTTTGTCTCAGTTCCAAGGAACTTAAACTGCAAATGACTTTAAGGTTTCTGGCCTAAATTGCCAAACTGCCACTAAATGACTTAGAGAGGGAGCAGTTGTTTATTGAGGGTAATAGGTATCAGGAGACTGGTTTTGGATATATTGAGTTTGAAATGTCTGTTAAATATCTAAATGGAAAAGTCTGACCTGGAGATAACATTTAGGAGTCACGAGTATATATAGACAGTATGTAAAGCCATGAGACTGAATGAGATCACCTAAGGAGTAAGAGTAGGTAAGAAGTCCAAACAGTGAGCCCTAGAGATTGCAGGTTTTAGGGGCACACAAAAGGAGAGGAATCCGTAAGCAGACTGAGTAGGACCAGCAGTAAGGCTGAAGGAAAAGCAGCCCAAAGTAAGGAAGGAAAAAAGTTTCAAACACTTCTGTAGGTCAAATCAGATGTGAGCTGAGAACTGACTGCTAGATTTATCAAAGAGGTCAAAGTCTTTGACAAGAGTCGCAGGGAGTAGGAGTGAGAGTCTGATGAGACTGGGTTTGAGGGAGAACAGGAGAGAAGGAATGGGAGACAGCTCTTTAGGAGCTCGTAACAAAGCAACAGGATGCACGAACTCAACTTTAGAAGGAAAAAAAAAATGCATCGATGACTGTACTGTATACATGTTTCTAAAACATGAAACTCTATTTTTGTAAGGAAAGATAAATAAGTGTATGTTTACATAAAACAAACTCTGAAAGTATATATACACTAAAATGTTACTTCTGGTTGGTGATGTTATGAATAATTTTTTTCTTATTTTTATTTCCTAAGTTTTCAACAATGAACACAGACTATTCGTATAATTTTTTTAAAAAGGAGGACTAAATAAAAGACCAAGAAAACAAACTTAAAAATGAGTCCCAGGGAGCCAGATCTGGTCACTTATATAAGCTGCTCTCTTTGAACAGCTTGATATAAATTTCCACCTGGGAATAATTCCCTGGCAATTAATTCATTTCACAAACACTTCAGCACCTATTACATGCCAGCAACATTTCAAAAGAGACAGGTCAAGTTCCATCCTTATCACATAGATGCTAATGTATCAATGCACCAGTGCCGTGAGGGATATGACGTACTATTTCAAGTTTCAAGTAATTTACAATCTAGAAAGAAAACTAAAAATACCCGTCTCTAAGTTGTAAGGGGAGCAAAAGAATCAAATTATGGAAGTACACATAGTAACCTGGACAAATTATACACACACATGCACATGGAGATTATATAAAGAACAAGGGGACTTCACAGAGGAATAACAGCTAGTTTTAAGTTTTCTCTCAACCGATCAAAATTTTTACTAGATACGTACCTTACTCCCTGACATTTCTGTAAGTATTTATTTACCTTAGGGAACTCCAAAATCTCAGCATAATAAACATGATAAACTGATGTTTCATGAAGTGTCACCCCACGAGTCAGAAACTCATTAGCCCTAACAGCAGGTATTGTATCAGAGCAATTGATTTACTTTCTGGTTTGCCCAGGTAGAAAAGGAGACACAGAAAAAACTACTTAAATTTTTTTTAAATTCTTTGTAATGTTTATTTATTTTTGAGAGAAACAGAGACACAGCAGAGTGAGTCAGGGAGGGGCAGAGAGAGACAGAATTCGGATTCCACAGAATCCGAAGCAGGCTCCAGGCTCTGAGCTGTCAGCACAGAGCCTAACACAGAGCTCGAACCCATGGACCGTGAGATCAGGACTTCTGCTGATGTTGGATGCTTAACCGACTGAGCCACCCAGGTGCCCTAGAAAAAGCTACTTAAAATATAGCATCTAGATGAGACTCATACCCTAAAACACTGACCTTCTTATGAGTAAGTTAATCTCTGCATATCCATAAGGAACAGTTTAACTATACAAAAACTCCATCAAATAGAGTAAATGGTTATATTTTTCTAACAGAATTTCCAAGAACAGAAACAGGATGCCACGACTTTTATGCTGCCATTTGAAATATACCCTGCACCTTACAAATTATTATTCTGTGTTATTCTATCTATAAAGCATACACATAAACAACATACCTCAAAATCATTTTCGTTCTGAAATTAGCATTAAATGCTATGGTGTCACATATTATCAAAGGAGATATGAAATGAACCAAGTTCAACAAAACTTCGTTAATTGGCTCAGCCAAGAGCTTGAAATACAAATGCCCTCCACACAACCAAAGAAGAACTATATCATTCCATAATCTTAAGAAGAAATAAGTTTACCATAAACTATAATCTCCTATTATTTACAATAATCTATTTCGTTTATAGAGCCACAGAGGTACGATTTTAATTTGCGTTGTTTCCATGAAATTCACTTAACCATAAAACAAAAGAAGTCCAATTTTTAAAAACTGTATTCAAATAAAGGGACATTTTCACAAATAGAAAAATAAAAGCCTCGGGGTGCCTGGGTGGCCAAGTCGGTTAGATGTCCAACTTGGGCTCAAGTCATGATCGCACAGTTCGTGAGTTCGAGCCCTGCATCAGGCTCTGTGCTGACAGCTCGGAGCCTGGAGCCTGCTTTGGATTCTGTGTCTCCCTCTCTCTCTGCCCCTCCCCTGCTCATGCTCTGTCTCTCTGTGTCTCAAAAATAAATAAAAACATTTTTAAAAATTAAAAAGAAAAAGCCTCAGAAGAAGATGAGTGACTTGGGTTTCTTCCCCAGGAAAAAAAATTAGGGGTAAACACTGACTGAGTTTATAACAGACACTAACATATGAAAGGTCAAGCAAAAAAACTACTGGTTCAAAACAGAAGATTGAATAAAAAAAGGTCTTTTGCTTCCTAAAGTGCCTCTGAAATAAGAAGAGAGATATTTTTAAACAGAAAAGTCCATATGAGGCCTAGAAAACAAGAAATGAGACAAAGAGAAAACCAGAGAGCTGAAAACAGGTAAGATTACAATTAAAGACACAAAAACATCACTGCAGCTTCAAACACCAGAGGAAAGTGGAAAAGCCTTCCCAGGAAATAAAGAAAGCACTAACTTTAGAGTCAACAAATATAATAATGACATCAGGATAATTAATTAAACCAGACAGCAGAGATGACCATTTCTAACTCCATTAACACAGAGCATAAGGGGCCTACCACCTGCCATTTTTGCCCTCTGGCTAAGAAAAACAACTACTAGACTGAGATGTATCTCATTGTGGGTGGTAGGTCCCAACAGAAGCAAAGGAGAGTACTAGCAGATCACACTACAGAACCCAGGAGGCCAGTGAGGGGGACAGTTATGCCAAGGAATGAAATATACACAGTGCTTAATCTTTCCTCAACCTCTCTCTGGAGGTCTCAAGCCTGCCTCTGGGTGCCTTGCTTTGGAAAACATGCCTGTTGACATAAACCATCTTTGTATTCACAGCCCACTATCAACACTCTTGTTCAATTAAAGTGAATGTACAGGGGCGACCTGGGTGGCTCAGTCCATTAAAGTGTACAACTTTGGCTCAGGTCATGATCTCATGGTCTGTGAGTCCGAGCCCCACGTCAGGCTCTGTGCTGACAGCTCAGAGCCTGGAGCCTGCTTCGGATTCTATGTCTCCCTCTCTCTCTGCCCCTCCCCTGCTTGTGCTCTGTCTCTCAAAAATAAATAAACATTAAAAAAAATTTTTTTAATAAAGTGAGTTTACCAAACTGTTATACTATTATAACACTTACATTATTCAACTCAGTCCTCACAAACATACACCAATAACCAAGGATTGTCAGACATTTGAACAAATCCAATACCACGGGGGGCAATAAAACAGAACAAAGATGAACAAGTAACAACTGGCTTTTGGAGGAAGGAGGTAAATCAGAAAGCAGAAGAGGACTTGACAATTTTCAAATTAGTATCTTATATCCATAAAAGAGTAAATTGCTATGAAAAGAGATATTAAATATTACTGAAGTAAAACATTTAGTGATGGATTAAATAACAGACTGGCCATTGCTAAAACCCAATCTGGTGATCTGGAAGATAAGCTATGGAAATACTGTGGAATGTAAAACAAAAAGATAAGAAGATGAAAAATAAGAAAGAAACTGTTCAGTGACATAAAGGATAGACTCAGAGGTCCAATGTGTCTCTAGTAAGAGTTCCAGGAACAGAAAAGAGAGAAAATGTAAAAGAAAAAATAATTAAAGAAAAAGTATAGGAGAATCTTCCAGAATAAAAGATAGGGAATTTTCACTTAAATTTCACTGAGAATACCTGTGAAATTTCAGAACATCAGTAATAAAGAAAAAAAAAAACCCAAAACTTCCATAGTTAAAAAACAAATAAAAATTACCAAAAAACTAAAAACCTAAAACACAAACAACAAAAGAAAACCGAAACAGGCTGCTTACAAAGGAGTAAGAATAAGAACACAAGAAATTCTGGCTAAGAGTCTCAGTTACCAGAAAATGTGGCTGAGAGTATACAGGAAAGCATGTATGTGAGCACTGAGGTTCAGTCTGAGCAGAGATTTTTTTTTTTTAAGTAATCTACACTCAATATGGGGCTCAGACTCATGAGCCTAGAGTTGTAGGCTCCACTGACTGAGCCAGCCAGTTGGCCCCTGAGCAGAAACTTCTGTTCTTCCCTCATACTGGCTCACCAGATTTCCAAGGAGCCAGCAGCTGATGACTAACAATGAGAGAAAAGAAACAAACCGTTTAGTAGAGAAGAACTTAAAACATTTACCATCCACGCATTCCATATGAAAAAATTACTCCAGGTAGTATTCAAGAAAAATGGGGGGAAAAAAAGGTATGAAAATACAAAGATGAGATTTAAGGACAAAATGATGTTAAATAAAGTACAGAGAAAACAAACTTCAAGAAGAAATTTAAAAAGAACCCATAGAGGGGTGCCTGGGTGGCTCAGTCGGTTAAGCATCTGACTTTGGTTCAGGTGATGATCTAGCAGTTCCTGTGTTTGAGCCTCACGGGGGTGGGGGGGATGGGGGGGTGGGGCGGCTCTGTGCTGACAGCTCAGAGCCTGGAGCCTGCTTCAGATTCTGTCTCTCTCTTTCTCACTGCCCTTCCCCCGCTCACACTCTGTCTCTGTCTCAAAAATAAACATTAAAAAAAATTTTTTTTTATTTTTTTAAATTTACTTTTGAGACACAGAGAGACAGAGCATGAGCAGTGGAGGGGCAAAGAGAGAGGGAGACATAGAATCCTAAGCAGGCTCCAGGTTCTGAGCTGTCAGCACAGAGCCCGAGGCGGGGCTCTAACTCACGGAGTGTGAGATCATGACCTGAGCTGAAGTCGGATGCTTAACCAACTGAGCCACCCAGGCTCCTTTAAAAAAAATTTTTTTTTAAAAATATAGAAACTTGAACCTTGAATGCTTTCCAGGTTCTCTTGAGCGACAGAGATTTAGTGGCACACAGTTACAAATTCCTATTTTTTTTAACAACCCTATTTGGTTTAATAATGAATCATATTAATAACATCAAAACATTGTAAATGCTGTGTTTTATGAAGTTTGACTTTTTGGAATCATTAGTGCCAAGAGAAAGCATGCACATATTTAATTTCTCAGTTTCCCTAGAATTATTAATATTTAAAGAATTGTTTAAAACACCCTTATCTTCACAGAGGTATAATTATGATGACAGTGATGATGATAAAGATGTTCTAAAAAATATTTTCACTGCAAACTGCAACAGTAGTATTTTGTGGGGGAAAACAGGGCCAGATTTATCAAAAACTGTTTCTTAACTCAAGCCCACAAAGGAAAAGGAAAGAGAGACACATTATTTCTCTATTTAGTATACCCATGACAATCTCTTAAATTATTCTACCTTATCCGTGAGCCTCCACGGAGCAGTGAAAATTTTCTCATTTTCTTGCTCTCTCTTCCTTTACAATGTTAAATAATGCCATTCTACAAAACTTGGGAGTCCTTTATTTATAGTATAAATATATCTACTGAATATCACCTTAACAGAAGAGAAATAATTTCTGAAATTCTCTCCATTCATTATTTATAAACATATGGAAAGACATAAGTAACACTGAATTAAGGAATTATGCCACTATTTTCATTCCTGTATTTCAAGCCACCATTATCTATTACCTGAAGTATCTCAATACCCTCTTAACTGGATTGAGAGCTTTTACTCTGGCTTGTTCTTGTTGACCCTCCATGCAGCAAAGTGATCATCTAAAATGCAAATCACGGGCACCTGGGTGGCTCAGTTGGTTAAGTGTCTGACTTCGGCTCAGGTCATGATCTCATGGTTCGGGAGTTCGAGCCCCGCATCGGGCTCTGTGCTGACAGCTCAGAGCCTGGATAGAGCCTGCTTTGGATTCTGTGTCTCCCTCTCTCTCTGCTCCTGCGTCGCTCACATTCTGTCTCTCAAAAATAAATAAACATTAAAAATAAAATAAAATGCAAATCACGTTGCCCCCATGCTCAAAACCTTCCAAAAGCTTTCCATTATACTTGAAGTAAAATTCGCAGTTTTGATCATAGTCTATGGGGCCTCAAATGATCTGGTCCCTATCCTACCACTATTCCCTTTGCATATTTCACTGGGGTTATTCTTGCTGCAAAGCTCATTTCCACTTCAGGACCTCTGTAGTATTTCAGTCCCTAGATAGCTCTTTCTTCAGAGATTCACATCTGCTCTCTCATCTTCTCAGTGAGGCCTTCCCTGACCCATCTAGTATCAATTCCTCTCTGCTGTTATTCTTTAAACTCTTAGCCTGATTTAGTTTTCTTATAAGCAGTCAACACTTCTACATAGTATATACTTTACTTATTCATTCACTTGTTAATTGTCTGTGTCCACTAAAATATACACTCCTAAGGTCAATATCTTTATATGGTCCTTGACTATACCCCACTCTCCACAGTAATGTCTGGCATGTAGAATGAATAATTACTGAACGAATGCTAAATACCTATTAATACTGTAGCCAAATAAAATATAAATAGGAACACAGAAAAAAAAAAAAACAAAACACACATGCTCCCTCTAATCACAGACATACATTTATAGGTCTGCAAAATCACTTGCAGTTCTTTTGGACCTGAGTTTAATTATTTGTCAGTATGTCATCCTTTGAAAGTGTGGTCATTGTTCACGGCTAACTAAGCCTCACAAGCCTGTAATGCCTTTGCTAAAACAAGTCATTCATTCTCCAATTGCTG
Source organism: Panthera leo (assembly GCF_018350215.1). Classification (NCBI taxonomy): domain Eukaryota; kingdom Metazoa; phylum Chordata; class Mammalia; order Carnivora; family Felidae; genus Panthera; species Panthera leo. The sequence goes on from NC_056679.1 coordinate 27,423,739, forward strand.
CAAGCCAAGTTGATCTATCCCATATCTGCTTCTATTTCCCAGAAGTCAACGATTATGCTGCAACGCTTCAGTGAGTTTTCTTTGCATTGTGTCCAGTAGTTACAAACCAGTCCACTACGCAGTAGCTTTTAAGTATCTACTATCATTCATTCTTCACTTACATTTAGCTCAGCAGAGTAGCTACAATGCCTATAGATGAATGTATAAGCCCTATAGGATTTCAGGATTGGAATCTTATAATTTTATGTTTGAAATGATCAGGCGGTGGTACACGGGGATCAGTTTCAAATTTTATGATGAAATAAACTCTTGGGTAAGCTCCATCAGGGCAAGGAACTTGTCTGTTTTATTCATCAACTATATCCAGCTTCTACCACAAGAATTAATATAGACAATCACTAAAAGAATTAATATTAATTAAACAAGGAAGATAAATTACCTCAAAGTTGGTGTAATACTACTAAGAGAGATATAATAATTAGATGTCAAAAGGAGGAATAAGATTAGAAATAAAAATAACGTGACTAAGAGACTGAAACAAATCAATAAATAAACACCCCAAGGGTATCATGAAGAAAGTAAACTACAAATGTTGAAAAATCTAAGACATTTTCTAAATTACTATCAAATATGGCATATAAACAAAAATCAAAACAAGCCTTCTAACTAAAGCCATCTTTAACTCACAGGAGTGGAAATCTTCTTTGCTGTTTCTGTGATTACTTGTTCTAGAGGTTTCCAGATCTGAAATGCATAGCGACCTAAAAAACAACAGGAATAAGAGCAAACATATTTTCCATAATATGGAAAGACAATACCCACAAGGTAGTAACTACAATATTTATCGATAGTTTCTTTTCTATGTATTATTTCAATAACTATTTCAAAATTTACCAGAAAGTTCTATTTTTCCAAATGTCTAATTTATTGAATGGAGGAAGCATTTCATTTTAACATAATTAAAATAGTTATTAGATTGAGGGATGTCTGGGTGGCTCAGCTGGTTCAGCATCCAACTCTTGCAGGTCAGGTCATGATCCCAGGGTCGTGGGATCGAGCTCCTGCATTGGGCTCTGTGCTGAGCATAAAACCTGTCTGGGATTCTCTCTTTCTCCCTCTGCCCCTCTCCCCAGCTCACACATTCTGTCTCTCTCGAAAATAAAAAATAAAATAAAAATAAAAATAAAGTTATTATTTATCAAGTTCTAATTAATGATTATAAAATTAGAAAATGTCAATGTTTATGTATATCTTCTATTTATACCATATGATAGGTAACAAAAAAAAAAAAAACAAAACATCCTAGTACTCTAACACAAACTATAGATAAAGTCCTTTTATGTATGTGTAGATTCACACATCTGGTTATTTGTACTGATTTTCCCAGTGATAATCACTTTGAAATACTTAAGAGAACAAATACTATCTAGGATCTGTAAAACATAGGAACAATTTTAATGGAACTATCTACAAAGTAAAAAGCAACTATGTAAGAAATATTCACCAAAGATATTTACTGTCAATTTCTCATCAAATTTAACTATTCTCCTAAAAGCATAATTTATTTTGGTGCTTTCTTTTCTTAGGTATCCTAATAATTAAAACTCCTGAGTCATCAATAGCAAAACAGGTCCCAAACTATTTTGAGGGCATAGAACAAGAATAAAATATTACCTGATTAATTTACCTTTTATACCCTAATCAGCATTATGTACCGATCAACAGTAGTGTCTCTCTTCCCAAAAGTCTTACTAGAAAACCCACTATGATACTCTGGATTTTATTCAATTTCCAACCATAACCTTCTTTGCAAATCAAGATTTCCACTGGGAAAGCTCAATTACATACACCTCTTAGAAATTTCCTGTCTAGGGGCGCCTGGGTGGCTCAGTCGGTTAGGCGGCAGACTTTGGCCCAGGTCATGATCCCACGCTTCATGGGTTCAAGCCCCACGTCGGGCTACGTGCTGACAGCTCAGAGTGTGGAGCCGGCTTCAGATTCTGTGTCTCCCTCTCTCTCTGCCCCTCTCCTGCTTGCACTCTGTCTCCCAAAAGTAAATAAATATTAAAAAAAGAAAACATTAAAAAAAAAAAAAAAGAAGTAGTTACCTGTCTAAACACACTATTATTCCTGTGCAAACAACATGTGAAAAATAGGATGCTAGGTATGGGAGATGGGAAATAGTCAATCCACATAGAAGAGAAAAAGTTCTTGACCTCAAGGAGAGCATTAAATAAAGGGAAATTAAGTTAAATAAGTGACACTGAATAAGTGAGAGCCTAACTCATCCAAACCTCTTGTCCTATAGATGTCAATTTCCATCTGATTCTACAATAGTACACAGTATAGCTTTTAAATTACCTCAAAATTTAAAATATAAAAGCACATATAATCAGGCAGTCTTGATGAAAAAAGTAGGTAAAGTCTTCAACAAGTGACATCTGAAGGTTTACTTTAACCATAAACCAGAAGACCTAGTTCCAACAAGTCTAAGTGTACTTTCTCCTAAATTCCATTATTCAGTTGCATTTGGCTCTGGAAGAGAGCTGCCTGCTATTAACATTCTAGTTAGTAATAAGAACTTGGCAAAAGTGTGGTATGTACACAATTCACACACCAATTCTTCTCATTTTAGAAAGAAAACCCTGGCAAAAGTACAGCATCTGTCTTTAATTTCAAATAAAAATCTTCCATTTGAATTTCAAAATAACTATACCAATTCTGCTAAAATAGTTGATACTAAAATTCACGTTTCATGTTTAGGGCCAAGTTTGTCAGAATTCCTTTTTGGACAATAGTCTTCTCAGAAAACCTCAGTGTAGTCATCACGATGAGACACAAGACGTTGATGGCACAAAGACCAAGAGAATCTGAACCACTGATCTTGATTTTTAAGTGTTTATGCTTAAGGTGCTTTAAGAGAACTGCATGAAATTAAGTATCATATAAAACAAAACAAAACAACAATCTTTTATGTCCCATTTTGCAATTGGATCTTACCAACTCCATATAACCACAATGGAATGTAGCTTCACTTAAAGAGAAGATCCAACAAACAAAATCAAATCCACGAAACTTAAGAGACACAAATGCTAAAACAAAAAATGTAACGAGACATGCTCTCAGATCAACATCTGATTAGGAAATAGCTATCCAATTTACAACTGGAAGAGATAACAATTTTGCTTTAAATTTTTATAACTATTTGGTGATTTGGACAGTAAAAGAAATTCTCCCAGGTTTTCAAAAGAAATTACACCAATGTGTTAAAAAAAAAATGAAGTAATTAATACATTACAGGGAATAACTATACTCATCAAAAAAAGTGACTACAGGGGCGCCTGGGTGGCTCAGTCAGTTAAGCATCCGACTTCGGCTCAGGTCATGATCTCGCGGTCCGTGAGTTCGAGCCCCGCATCGGGCTCTGGGCTGATGGCTCAGAGCCTGGAGCCTGCTTCCGATTCTGTGTCTCCCTCTCTCTCTGCCCCTCCCCCGTTCATGCTCTGTCTCTCTCTGTCTCAAAAATAAATAAAACGTTAAAAAAAAATTAAAAAAAAAAACAAAAAAAAACAAAAAAAACAAAAAAAAACAAAAAAAGTGACTACTCAGGAAATGTGACATCTTACTGCAAGAAAAAAACAAGAATAAACAAACAAAAAAACAAGGGAGAACAGAGGAACCCCATATCAGTTACATTGCTTCATACTGAACAATGTTTTTATTTTTTATTTTTATTTATTTATTTTTTTTAATGTTTTATTTATTTTTGAGACAGAGAGAGACAGAGCATGAACGGGGGAGGGTCAGAGAGAGGGAGACACAGAATCTGAAACAGGCTCCAGGCTCTGAGCTGTCAGCACAGAGCCTGATGCGGGGCTTGAACTCATGGACCGCGAGATCGTGACCCGAGCCGAAGTCGGCCGCTTAACCGACTGAGCCACCCAGGCGCCCCTGAACAATGTTTTTAAAGTACATTATAGTTCAAGCTAAAAAAAAATACTATGAAGATCAACTATTATTGGGGCTAGTTTTCCTAGCTTCTTATTGTTAATTTTCTTCACTACACAGTTATCTAGCTTTTGCTACACTGACAAATGTTCAGGGACTATAAATGGAGAAACAAATGAGAATGTATAATGTCTTAAAACCCAAACCTCAGAATACAGAGGGTATCCTCATGAATCACTATAGAAGCTATTTGGAAATATTTCTCCTGCAACATTCATTGAGAAGTATGCTTTACTTATCTTACCTGCAAAGGCAAGAGTTGCAACACCCAGTCCAACAGCTATCAAACTTCTTGCCTATAAAGGAAAAAAATGATTATCACTTACAGTCTTACACTGGCTTTTTTTTTTTCTTCAAGTAAACCATTTAAAATAATGAGAATAATTATGTTAAATACAACATTTTACTCAAGCTCTGCTGTGAAAAACAGAATTTTTTTTAAATCTGCAGTGTCTATGGGATTCTACCTGCTGTGTACCATATTGGCTAATTTTCAGTGAACTTGGGGCACCTGGGTGGCTCAGTCGGTTAAGCATCCGACTTCGACTCAGGTCATGATCTCATGGCTCATGAGTCCAAGCCCCGCGTCAGGCTCTGTGCTGACAGCTAACAGCCTGTAGCCCACTTCAGATTCTCTGTCTCCCTCTCTGTCTGCCCCTCCCCTGCTCATGCTCTATATCTCTGTCCTTCTAAGTAAATAAACATTAAAAAAAATTAATTTTCAGTAAACTAAAATTATTCTAGATTTCACTTAATTTCTGTATATATGAATTCATTCTACCCAAGATCTTTTATGCTAAAATATTTTCTATAGGTTATTCTTAATAGTGGTTAAATATATTTATCTTCTACAAAAATAGAAGGAACATATTTCCTTTATATTTGCAATAGCATTTGCTATTATTTTAAATTTTGATAAAACATTAGATCTATGTTTAGTAAAGAAGTCAAACTGCCAAAAATTAGTAAGAATTATGAATAATTTAAAAGTTAGTTTATTTCTACCTTTACAGACCAATGTAAAGTTTTTTAAATAAGAGCCAAGAATTTAGAATCCATAAAGTTATGAGCTCATTCTGATAAAAATCTAATTTAAATTGGTTATATTCTATGCTTTTCTCCTTTACCATCTCAGAAAAATATTTAAATCAAAACAGATAAGGTTTACATAACAGAGCTCAATAGCTCCCCCACCCCAACATCCATTCCCCCTTTCTTCTCTAGGATCGGGAATTCCTATTTTTAGTCAGACATATTTCCAAGCCTCCCTTAGACTATGACTATGTTAACTAAATACTGGCTTATAAGATATAAGCAGGGTGGTATATGCAACTTCTGAGAAGTCCTTTGGGGGATGGAAGAAATGTCCTTCTCCTTTTCTATTCCTCCTTCTTACCGGCTAGAAATGTAGATATTCTACAGCTAGAGCAGCCATGTTGGATAAAGAAGGAAAAACAATGAGATGAAAGGAGACTGTGCCCCAGATGATCAGGGAGACGCCATAGCACCCCAGGACTGCCTCTATTTACACAAGATAAAAATAAAATTCTATCTTTGTAAGCGCTTGCAGCCAAATCAAATTTTGATGGATACAGAATTCAGAAGAGACACGATAGAAATGTTTTTCTCTAATGGTGAGAGGTAAATCTGTTAAGATCCAGGAAAGACTAAAAAATACATCTAGAAAAAAAATTTCCTCAGTAGGGAACAGAATGGATTCATTTCACACTGGTGCAGAAGTAGTAAGACAGAGGTTGAGCCTGGAGGGATGTTATGAAAGTGGTCTAACTTTAATATCCAGCATCTGTCTCTTAGAAATCTAGAGCTCTTCATAGACAAGATGAAGGAAGTTCATCTATGGTTCTCCTCCTCAGTTCTAATGCTAAGATATACTTTTTTTACCAGGCAGTAACACTGGACACCCTAGTAAAGAAAGATCTTTTTCCCCCAGCAGAGCAGAGGAAGTCTAGAGCTAGCTACCCAGAGAGGCAAAACAGTTTTCAAAGTTCCCTTCAGGTTGTCTAGACAGGTTGTCTGTCCTGAACAGAAGGGAGGTATAGATTTAAAGAGTATAGATTTAAAGAGGATATTCTGTTGAGGTATATGTTTACCATTTTCTAAAGCTTCCCTGAGGCTGTATGGTTTGAAATTTCCAGTCTTATCTTCCACTGGTTCACTTTAATGAACCTCAGTCCTAACAAACTACTCAACTGTTTCATGTGTGAATTTATTCCTTCCTTATAACCTTGTTTAGTCTTTCATCTGTCTAGAAATATTTATCTTTGCCTACCAGATATGTCCTGTTCTTAACACTTTAGTCTAAATCTGCCACAGAATTGGAGAAGTCATTTGTAACACATAATTGACAATGAGCATATATCCAAAGACATGTACAGAATTCCTCCATATTACTAGTAAGGGAGACAATCCAACAGAACCATGGGCAAAAAGGTCAGGGACTTTATAGAAAAAAATCTAAATGGCTAATAAACATATGAAAAGGTACTCAACTAAAAGAATACCTAGGGGATGCTAACAACAAAATGCTGCAGAAATATTAATACCAGCACATAAAGACCTCTGGCCTTTGTGGAACTTCTGTCCGTTGAGCCATCTCAAGCGCGAAACAACAGTATCTATAATTCCTAAGGTTATTGTGAGGATAAAATGTAATTATGTATGTAAAGGACTTAACACAGTGGGTTGGCACATAGTAAGCAGTCAGTAAATGTGAACTGCTTTTAATATTATCAATAAAATAACTACTATTAATTGAATATAAGTGGTATAGCAGAAAAAAGAACAGTGTTCTGCAAACACTTAAATTTGTCTAAGGGAAGATTCATAGAAGTAATTTTTGAGGTAGGCCCTAGAAAATGAGTTGGTCTTCTCTAAATTAAATAATCCAAATTCTCACATTTCAAAAAACCATATTTGAAAAATACAGTCTTAAAAAGTTGTGTTATTCTAATTTCACATTTTTATAGATTAATAATTGTGTCACTTTTACTATTTTAACTACTCAAAATACAAATTGTTGCCTCTACAATTCCAAAGAGATTTTCATTTGGAGGTATTTATATCAGAAACATTAAACCATTAGGCATCCGGTCATTTTTCCCTTTAATATGTAAATCTAAAATTTTTAACAATATTCAATTGAATTCAACAAATAAGTATTAAGCACTCTGCTGTCATTCTCCATTTGTCCTTCTAGATTCATTCTCCACCCTTCTCTGACTTGCTCTGTACTTCTGCATCCCCTTATCCACATTATCCAAGTCCTCACTTGCCCACTAGTTTCTGTCTGGGCTTTACCAAAGAGAGGAAGTGTCAAAAAGAACACCAGGCACAGGTGACCAATCCCAGGAGAGGACTCCAAACACTTCTGCCTGTTGCATCTTGGTATCAAAGTTGCCAAGGAAAACATTACACAGTCAAGCACTGGATAATGCTTTCCTTACACGAAAGAAGACAAAGTTCAGCTCCAGCTGTATGCATCAGTCCGTTATGGCTAATGGGTTCCCCCTCCCCCACCCCCAGTGCTAGCTAACTAAGGGAAATGGGCCTACAAACACCCACCCCTCTGGTGGCGCAGCAGAAGGACTCACCCCTCTCCACCCCACACCATCCCTGGAGTCTGAAATACTGAAAGCTGAGGGCATATGTGAGAGCCATTGACTATGCTTCAGCAGAACAAATCCCACAAAGGTGGTAATCCCAGCACAGGGTATGTGAACTCCTCATCTCTTGGTAGGGAAGTATTCTGAGCCCAGCACCCACTTTTATGTGGCCAAGTGGGATTGATGACTGTGCACAAAAGACCGACTTCTTAAACAAGAAGCATCAGCAGAAAAGCAAAAGGTGGAAAAAGATAGAAGTAATGGTACAATTTACTTCCTGTTATGTTTCCTTTTCAGCCACAGCTCCTGTTAAAGGGCTCCTCTTCCATGCCCACGACTCTCACTGGGTTCTGGAACATACATAATTCCCATTCTCTTGCCCCTTTCTCTGGGTGGATAACAGTCTCCAACCATTGCTAGCCCCTGGATGATTCATCACCCATTTCTGGTTACCTTAAACCATGCCTCCCTGTGCAAATAATCTCTTCATTAAACTATCTTCAAAAAAAAAACCATCCATTACTGCCAGGACCCTCACTGACACAAAAATTACTGTATCAGTCACTATATTATGCACAACAGACATAGCATGTAGCAAGGCAAAGGTCCATATCAAATGAGTCCTATGTAGGACCTGAAACGTGATGGGCCTCCAACGTTTAATCTCCCAAAGACCTTTATTTTTACCCTTATTACAACATTTACTACACTAGTTTATAGTTAGATGTGCTCTGTCTCCTTTAGCTTTTCTACATATAAAGAACTTTTTAAAAATCTGGTTAAATCTATGGGTCACACCAGAAAACCACAGATATATACACACAGCAAATTTTTTATACATAATTTGAAGGGATCCAAAGGTTTCTCTGAAGCCCTTTAGTTCACAAGCCCAACATGAGAACCTCCATAAAAAATATATAAATAAATAAGCTCGCTAAAGTCAAAAAGGGTGTATCATTTACCTTCGTGGTCCTAGAGCACATGAGAAGACCTGCCACATATATTTCACTTTACATTCATTCAACAATACAAGAAAAGTATTAATACAATAATATATCAAATACCAGAAAAATAACACTGACGACAGAGTTAACCTCTGTTTCTCAAGACTAACTTTATAGAAAGATAAACATGAAAGGCCTTACAACCTTTAAAGTCAAAAAGAAACCAAGATCACTGGCGCAAATAAGAATGTTCAATATATGACCAAAAACTGCAGTCAAATCTTATTTACCCACAGTGAATGGACAAAGTTATGCACAGCTTTCATCAAAAACTCATCTTTCTGGGGCACCTAGGTGGCTCAGTCGGTTGAGCGTCCGGCTTCAGCTCAGGTCATGATCTCATGGTTTGTGAGTTTGAGCACAGCATCAGGCTCTGCGCTGACAGCTCAGAACCTGGAGCCTGCTTTGGATTCTCCCTCTTTCTTTGCCCATCCTCCACTCAGGCTTGGTCTCTCTCTCTCTCTCTCTCAAAAATAAATAAATATTAAAAAAAAACCAATCTCATTTTCCTTATTGGAAGGGACCTATAACTGATTTACCTCTTTAATTATATTTTAATTAATTGATATTAAAATAGTTTACACTTTTTAAGCATAAACCATTTATAACAAATAAAAATATATTATTTGGAAATTGAACTCCACTTGAGATTTTCAAAAAATACCATGTATCTTACACAATCAGATCTTAGACTCTGAAATAAGAACATAGGTCTTTCTCATAAAGTTTTCTATGGAAATACTAAAACTGTTAGATATAAAGCAATTAAGTTAAAACTTTAACATTAACTGGTCCAAAATAAGAATATGATCAATTTCCTAGAAAAACACATTTATCTGCTATGTAACAGTTTTTCATGCACTAAAACATCATTGGTATTTTTTTTTCAGACACAAATTGAGAGAGCTCTAAGGCAACAATAAATTCCCCCAGCCCTCCACATATCTGAATGACCCCAAAGGGGAAAAGAAACTATCTAATTGCAAATGTAGAAAACAGGAAGTACAGGAGATTGAATCTGAAATCTCAGCAAGTAGTTCAGACAGAATTCTTGACAATACCTTTATTCGACTTTAATTTTTAAAAGTAAAATAACATCTAAAACATACTGGGGCGTTTAAATAGCCCATGGTTCATTTGGCCTAACTCTGTAAATATCAGAGAATTCCATCAACATCTCTAATTTACCACTATTCAAAAAAAATTTCACATATGCTCTATCACTATGCTATTTCACATTTACTTAAATTTCAGTATTATATCCTCAGGCTAACAGGATCTAATTTCTTTCTTTTATATAAGCAACATCATATCTGATCCAGTGTCAAGCACACGATATACTTCAATTTTTATTTTGAATGTGTTTTAAATAATGATTCTTTAAAACTAAATTGCCAGTAACAGAACAACAAAAACGACACTGAAAAGACAATTTAAAAGCAAAATGGTGAATGAGGCACAGCATTACTACCACAAAGACAGTCATTTTCTAACAACTAGGCAATAACCAGGTTAAATGTCTAAAATTGCTCATGCGACTAGACATGGTACATCTGTGATTTCACAGAAAACTACAGAAATGTTATTTCTTTGACTTAGGAAAATTACAATAGGTGCTGAAAATAGAAGAAATCAGGCAGTGTTCTTTAAAAAGAAAGATGTTGGCACAAAAACAGACACATAGACCAATGGAATAGAATAGAAACCCCAGAATTAGACCCACAAACGTATGGCCAACTAATCTTTGACAAAGCAGGAAAGAACATCCAATGGAAAAAAGACAGTCTCTTTAACAAATGGTGCTGGGAGAACTGGACAGCAACATGCAGAAGGTTGAAACTAGACCACTTTCTCACACCATTCACAAAAATAAATTCAAAATGGATAAAGGACCTGAATGTGAGACAGGAAACCATCAAAACCCTAGAGGAGAAAGCAGGAAAAGACCTCTCTGACCTCAGCCAACTAATTCTTTACAACCGGTCCAGACTAGTGTTTGGGAACAGTGGTCTATATATAAGGAAAACAGAAAATATTCTACTTGCACCAAATTTGGAAATTCAGCTCTTAACAATTTCATTATGGTCACCATGGAAAACAAAGACTATATGTATACACATAATAAATGTATGTGATATTGCCCAATGGTATTTAATTAAGTCTTAAAAATTCATGACAATTTTAGATTATATCTGTGAAAAATGCCACAAAGCGGTTTTCACTTTTCATAAAGCATCACCTTTGACCATACACAAAGTATGAGTATTTTAAATTTTAAAATGTCCAGGCATATGCATAATAGCATATGCAGAAACCAATGAATGGTAACTTCTCAATGAAATCATTGATTGGTTTCAAAATGGTTAGAGAGTTACCAGAGACAATCTTTTCCCTAGACTGCTAAGTCTGGCTGAAGAAAAGTTTTATGTCCACACTAAATGGCATCAGTAGAAAATTATGGCTTCTGATGTCTGCTGACCTTCAAATCTGTTCAGTATCATCATCATCCTCAACCCAAATTCATACCGTTCCTCTTTGCCTTTACTATTCTAAACATTTACTTTTTAAATAAGACTTCATTCATGTTTTTCATCCATGCAGCAGGTATGAACTCTCTCAATCTTCCACCCTGATTATCCATACATTCCACTCCTGAATGTATAGATAAACATGGGCTTCAAAGTTAATCAGGTTCAAAATCCAAACCAACATTTACCAGTTCTGTTACCCTAAGCTGATCTGTCTGGGCCCATTTCCTCATCAATAAAATGGCAATGTGAATGCCTACGTCATAGGATGCTCAAAACGATTTATGAGACAAGATTATAAAAAATGACCAGCACACTGTGCAAACAATAGCAGATCTCTGCTAGTCCTTCTTTACTTTTACTCCTTTCTATTCCTCTCTGCTCAGTCCACCTGGAAAATCCCTACTTACTCCTCAACAAATAGCTTTAAGTCATCTCCCAATGAAGCTTTCCCCATTCACCTCCTCACCCAAGCAAACCTCTTTAGTGCCCTCACTAGTGCTCTCACGGTATTTAACAGATTATAATACATGATACATTATTAATAATGGTTTTATCTGTCTACTTCAAACCCTCCTAAAAGGTGAGCTTTCTGGAAGTAGGGACTGTTTATCTCTGCATTTCCAAAATCTAACAAAGTATCCAGTACATAATAGGTTTTCAAAAACTTGTATAATGAGATAAAAATGACCTTAAGAAGGTTCCCCACTTATCCAGATGCCTTTTGGAGTTTGTATGATTTGTGTACGACATTGGTGTCTGCTACTGAACAGAATTTTATTTGAAATAGGAAAATAAAATGGACAAGGACAGTCACATTTAATTAAGAAAATAACACATAATCATGTCTCTAAATATCCTGGACCAGATAAATACATATCCAAAAGTCTCATGGATGACCAAGAAAATGAATTAAAAAGTCGTACGTCAGTAAATTTCATTACGTAAGTGAAGATAATCCACAGGTCCATATAGGAAAACATGAAGAAATGATTGAGTTGTTATACAAAGAAAAATAAAGAAACTCCCAATAAAAGAGTTAGATATTTTTCAAGTAGCTATTTGGAGGCCATCTCTCATCTCTGACTGGTTGACTGATTTCAATAAATACTCAGTGAGTGCCTACGATATTATATGCCAGTCACAATTCTAAGTCCTAATGATTTATCAGACAAAATCCTTATCCTTCTGAAGCTACATTTTAGCACAAGAAATAGACATTAAACAATATAAATCAGGAAAAGAGACAATAGAAAGTGTTATGTGCTATGGAGAATATTAAGCAGGTAAAGACAAGGATGTGTATTTATATACTGAGAACAGCAAATTTAGATAGAATAAGCAGGGAAAGATTCACTGAAAACGTGATTTTTGGAAAAAAACAAAAATAAAGCTGAAGGAAGTCAAGAAGCCATGCCAATATTTAAGGAAGATAGATCACTGGGCAGGTGGAACAAGTTTGAAGGCCCCAAAGCAGGGATATACCTAGTGTGCCTGAGGAATACCCAGAAGGCCAGGGTACACAGAGCAGAACGTGGGAGGGGGGAGGGGGGGAGGAAAAAGGTAATGAGATCAGAAGATAACATGGGGAACAGCTCATGTCAGGCCTTAAGGATCAACATAAAAACTTTAACTTCTCTCTGAGTGATAGGAGACATGATTGTTTTGAGAAGAGGCCTAACATTATCTTAGTTAGAACTGTAAAATGACCACTAGTTGTCATGTTAAGAATAGAATGTCGGGGCGCCTGGGTGGCTCCGTCAGTTAAGCATCCGACCTCGGCTCAGGTCACAATCTCGCGGTCCATGAGTTCGAGCCCCACGTCGGGCTCTGTGCTGACCGCTCAGAGCCTGGAGCCTGTTTCAGATTCTGTGTCTCCCTCTCTCTGACCCTCCCCCGTTCATGCTGTCTCTGTCTGTCTCAAAAATAAATAAACGTTTAAAAAAAAAAAAAAAAGAATAGAATGTCAAGGCCGTAGGTATGGAGATGCATCAGGAGCCTATTAAAATAATCCAAGAGATAACGGTAGCTGGGACCAAAGTGATTAGTGACGGAGATGGGGGGGGGGGTCAGATTCTGGATACACTTTCAAGATAAAGGCATTAAGATTTGTTGAGAGACTGTATGAAAGAAACAGTGTCTACTGACAGATGAATGGATAAAGAAAATATGTATATATACAAAGGATATTATTCACCCACAAAAAAGAAGGAAATTCTAACATTTGCCAACAATGTGGATGGGCCTTAAGGGCATTATGCAAAGTGAAATAAGCCAGACACAGAAAGACAAAACTGTATGATCTCACAGAAGCAGAGTAGAACAGTGATTGCCAGGCTGGGGGTAGGAGAAATGGGGATGATGTTGGTCAAATTTTTAGTTATAAGATGAGTTAAGTTTTACACTTGACTTTGCTAAGAGTAGGTCTTTGAGTGTCTCACCAGACATATCCACACACACAATGTGAGGTGATGTATGTGTTAACTAGTTTGATTGTGGTAATCATTTCACAATGTGTATCAAATTACAAGTATACCTTACATGTAAACAATTTTTATGTGTCAATTATACCTCAATAAAGCTGGGGGGTAAGAAGAGATGTCAAGGTTATTTGCCTTAAACAACTGGAAAATGAGTTCCCTTTTTGTTGAGAGTAAAGTCTGTGACAGGACTGCAGTCAGAGGAAAGGGAGGCCATAAGCTCTCTTTTGGTACTTATTTTTCTAAAACCATGCCATGATAAGTATAATACATAAAGCCCAACCAAAGCACTATGTGAATTCATAACAACTGGAGAGAAAAAAAAAAAGGTCTCGTCTACGATTGGAAAAGAAGAATGAGCAAGTTGTATCAAAAAACACTCTTTCTTTGTTATCTTGCAGTGACTCTCAATTCTCAAGGGTTAATCACAAGCAAATCACTTTCTGCTGAACTCAGAGTTTTATGCTGCCTTATTATTTGGTTCAATTTCTACAAAGAAAGCTCTTTGAATTTAGACAACATAAGTGGAAAAGAAAAAAGGAAACAAGAAAGACTGCTGGCAAATCAGCAGAATTTGGGAAAGAAAAGTATTGCACATTCAGATCAAAAGAAAGAGAGGAAGAGAACTGACATTCAAGAAAAAATGTCAGACATGATAAAATGACATTAGGAAGATAATTTTTACAATTACCCTTCCCTAAAATCTTCAAGCTGGCATGAATTTCACAGACTATCATATCTAAATTGGACTAGTCCACATTAATCTACCTGCCTTTACCAGCCATTGCCAAAAACAAACACACTTGAACCTCTCTCAAAATACCAATTCCCCTGAAAATCTTAAATTACGTAAAAAGTGAAGGCAATACTGACTACATCTGTATTTCCTCCACTTTAAGGTCACTTGAGGGGCGCATGGGTGGCTCAGTCGGTTAAGCATCCAACTTCAGCTCAGGTCATGATCTCGCGGTTCATGGGTTCAAGACCCGCATCCGGCTCTGTGCTGAGAGCTCAGAGCCTGGAGCCTGCTTCAGATTCTGTGTCTCCCTCTCTCTCTGACCCTCCTTTCCTCTCTTTCTCTCTCTCTCTCTCTCAAAACTAAAATAAAAACATATTTTGGGGCGCCTGGGTGGCTCAGTCAGTTGAGTGTCCGACTTCGGCTCAGGTTATGATCTCGCAGTCCGTAAGTTCGAGCCCTGCATAGGGCTCTGTGCTGACAGCTCAAAGCCTGGAGACTGTTTCAGATTCTGTGTCTCCCTCTCTCTCTGACCCTCCCCCATTCATGCTCTGTCTCTCTCTGTCTCAAAAATAAATAAACGTTAAAAATAAATAAAATAAAAACATTAAAAAAAATTTTTAAGTCACTTGATTTATTTTTAACTATAGACAAGCATTAATTTATACAAGACTAGACAGTAAATAAAAGGGTAAAACAAAAACAAAGCAAAACAATAAAACAAAACAAAGCCAAAAGTCAAACATAGTTAAGAAACAAAACTCAGGCATGGCCCAATTGAGTATTTCTCCACTTTCTAATATAATTAAAATCCCCAAACTGAAATTCTTGCTGTAAACAGTGATTTCTTAAGAATAGTCTTCAAGTACTATTTTGCATTTCTTCAGTGACCCACTGATGTAAACCTTATCTCCCCTTTTCCTAATAAGATAAGCAGCTTTCTTTGTTCACATTCAACATAGCTTGTCAAAATCCTGCCCCAGTATCAACCTAGCTCTGGATGCCTCAGAGAGCACAAAGAGCTCCTGGGCTCATCACAGGTTTGCCAAACCAGGCTGTACATTTGGTTTCATGTCCTTAAACCTGAAGACACTGTGATGGTTCATTTCATATGTCCATTTGGCTACATCAGTCATTTAAACACTACTGTGTAGGTATTTCATACCTGTGGCTAGTGCGTATTATCTTTAAAGAAATTTATCTTTGATAATATTGGTGGGCCTCACACAATCAGCTGAAAGGCGCTAAGAACAAAACCGAAGTTTCCCTAAGGAAGCAGAAATTCTGCCTCAAGAATAAGCTGCAGTCTGAAAGTTTCCAGCCTGCAGGCCCGCCCTACAAATTTTAGACTTGCCAGTCCACATAACTATTTAAGCCAAATCATCAAAATAAATAGATAAATAATACATACTACTTGGTTCTGTTTTCTGGAAAATCCTGACTGATACAGATTTCTGCTTTAGGACCAGAAAATAAAGCTTTTAGGCATATGCCCTTGATTCATATATTATTCACTAATTAAATCAACATTTAAACATTTAATCTGGGTGCCTACTACAGACCAGACACTGCAGTAGGGATAGAGAAACAGATCAATAAGATGACCTCACAAAGGTTACAAACTGATTCACAATCTTAAACCATGCATGCCTTCAAATTTTACTAGTTTGCTTTCATTATTTTATTTATCCATAAGCATATTTAATTCCTTTTAAAACTTACTAGATTTTTAGCTAGAAATACTTCTTGGATAATAAAGGTATGCTAATACTAGTTGTCAATGATTCTCAAAAGTTGACATATTGGACACTTTCATTCTTAGGCTCAGATTTTAAGTCAGATTATGGACCACATATAAAGCATGCTCTAGGCTACTTGCAAAAGCACATGGTTGTAAACCCCATCCATTTTCTCGTGTTGCTATATTAATATGTGGGAACATCGAAGTTAAGATCCACCACTTTATACGATTATACTGAGATAACCAGAGCGCTAAGAATAATCCAGTACACATACTTTGCTAGTGTTAACACAGTTCATCAGTAAATTTTGGAACAAGGATGCACTAACTAAAAACTATTCTATGCGTATAAAATTATAATCATATAGTAATTGGAATTAGAAATTTTGTGAAAACTTTCACTTTAACACTAGATATAACTTGAGAGGGGAAGACTTCATTTTAATATCTTTATTTCATTTTCGTTGATGTAGTAGGGAGCAATGGAATTGAGAGGCTGAAAGAGGGCTTTTGCAGATATTTGACAGAGGCTGCCAATAAGAAACCTGTACCTACTCTTACACATTTTCCGTAGGAGCTGGTCCCAACCCTGTATCCGGAACACGGCACTTTTTATCAAAATAAGTTCTCTCTCCTCTGAAGCGGAGCAGAGGTACCTGAGTCATATCCCCACTACCCTCACTGACTCCACTAGTCCCTGCCCTTCTATGTCACCACCCTTCACGAAAAGGTGATATGATCAATCCTTATCCCTAACAGAGAAGAGTGTTGCGAACATGGCTTTTCAGCTACTAAACAGGAAAGAAGAAAAATGGAACTACTCTAGACAGGCAGCAAGATCAAGTAAACTCTCAAATATGAAAGAAATCAATGTCATTGGAATCTCCCCTATTCCAACATCAATACCACCTATCTCCCAGTTTATTTCTCCATTGTGATCCCAGAATTGTCTCCCTTACTAAATCATGAGCCTCTAGAGAGCAAAAAGTAGGCTTTATTCATCTTTATATTCCCAAAATATATTATGGGCTAAATAAGCTAGTAGTTAGTTGACAGGATGGATGTATATGGGGACAGATGGTTCGACAGACAGATGGCCAGCTGATTGAGTCCTCTGCTTCTGGGCAATAGATGGCTTCTGAGAAGAGTCCAGATAAAGCTGAAGGACACAGTCAAGGTTAGGCCAAAGAGGAAAAAGTGAAGGTATAGGGACAAAATAAAGGTTAGAAGCTGGGAAACCTGACTTCTGACTAGGGTTCTGCCCTTAACTCATTGTGACCTTTGGTCATCCCAAGTGAATGTGTATGTGTGATAGAGGGCAGGGATCATCTATAGAATATATTAAAAATCTATAAAATGTTAAATACAGATTAGACTAGTTACCTATGGAATATTTTAAACAGATTAGATCAGACAACTCATAAAACATAAAGTCAACCTTCCATCTATTTAACAATACGGAATCATCTCAAGATTAAGCAGACAGACCAAAAACAGACAAGATTTTTGAAGCAAAATTCTGATCAGAAAGCTAACTCAGAATGATACTGAAAAATAACCACAGCATTTGGAAAATACCTATTAAAAAGTAATAACTATCATAGGCTCTGTATTCTTCCTTTGTAGCTCTTGATGTTAAACACATCAAATCTATAAATACAACTTCTGAAATGTGTTCTTTGATCTGAAGCTTCAGATATACCTCTTCTCAAAAGCTGGGTCTTCTGGGCACTTCAAGGTTCATTTAGGTCTAAGAGTTACTTTAACTTGTTCATCACTGCTATTTAATTTGCTGGCCCTAAATTGATCTCTTTTATGTTTAAGGAGTATCCTCAGTTCTGTTTTCCAAAATTTGGAGGAAAGAGACTTTTTTACCCAATGGATATCCTTTACCATTTTATTACTGTACTTTTATTAAACTATTTCCATGTCCAGTGATGTCCTGAATTAAGAGTTCTAAACTATCCTTGAATTACAGTTCTAAACAAATTTCGCCTTTCTTCAAATGAGCTTTCCCTTCCCCACACCTCCACACTCAATACATACTTCTCCCCTCAATACATCTCTTTCTGGAAAGTTTCCATTTCTCTTTAAAAATGTGTTTTTCAACTGAGAACAAACTGAGGGTTGATGGGGGGTAGGAGGGAGGGGAGGGTGGGTAATGGGTATTGAGGAGGGCACCTTTTGGGATGAGCACTGGGTGTTGTATGGAAATCAATTTGACAATAAATTTCATATATTGAAAATAAATAAACAAATAAATAAATATTTAAAAAGGAAAAAAATCAAAATTTTTTTTCATGCTTATTATTTATTTTTGAGAGCAAGAGAGAGCACAAGTGGGGGACGGGCAGAGAGAGAGAAGACACAGAATCTGAAGCAGCTTCCAGGCTCTGAGCTGTCAGCCCAGAACCTGATGTGGGGCTCAAACCCACAAACTGTAAGATCATGACCTGAGCCGAAGTCAGACACTTTACTCACTGAGCCACCCAGGCACCCCTGGAAAATTTCCATTTCTATTTGACTGTTTTAAAAGGTACAAGCAGAAATACACAAATTATTCTAGATATAGAGACACCATACTTTTATACAAAAAGATATGTTTCTGTTTTGCTTTATTTCCAACAGCTTCCATAGGGTGTCCAATGTTTTGTTGTCGTTTCTGACTAATACAGTAAGTCAGTGTCACAATCATAGAGCTGAAAGGAATTACAGAAAACATCTAGCATAGAAAAACCCACATTTTATAGAGGAAGACACTGATGTCCTAAAAAGTGACATTCTTTGTCCAAGGTTTAGCATTGGTCATTAGTGTCTGCACCTAGACTAAAATACAAGTATCCTAATTCCAGACCAGACCCTATGTCTTCAAGCAACAATTTAAAATTATTGCCATGCCCTCTCCTGCTTGCACTCTATCTCTCTCAAAAATAAACATTAAAAAAATTTTTTTTTAAAAATGGGGCACCTGCGTGGCTCAGTCGGTTAAGCATCCAACTTCGGCTCGTGTTTCATGGGTTCGACCCCCGCCTTGGGCTCTGTGCTGATAACTCAGAGCCTGACGCCTGCTTCGGATTCTGTGTCTCCCTTTCTCTCTGCCCCTCTCCTGTTGGCACTCTGTCTCTCTATTTCTCCCAAAAATAAATAATAAACATTAAAAAAAATTTAAATTATTGCCATGCTCTTTTAAAAGATTATAAAAATTCGTCAATCTTTCCAGTGTGAGCTGATAGGCAATGAAACATCCCTATCTGACTTCAACACCCATTCACAAACACCTTATAATGTCTTATCCTATTTATTAGTTTTTTAATGACCTAGAGAACATAATGTCATTTAATTATTTCATGCCAAACTAGATTCTAGCACCAGTCCTTGATGCCCTTACTCCTCATAATTCCCTATTTTTTCACAAAATTTTATATTCCCTCACCCACTCCCAATAAGTTGTATTTTCAATACTCTCACATTTAATATAAAATCATTCAGTTTTTAAGTATGGAAGCGGATAAAACTGACCACTTCAATAAGCAAATAAGTGGAATTACTCATATTTCCTTCAACTTTTCTTCTGGATGGGAACATGTGGCACTCTGTCATTCTTTCAGTATAAAGACCAGTACTAATGAAAGGCACACAATTTAGCCAACAACTGAAAGTCTTACAAGTTGTTGAGGGAGTAACTCAATGAACAATCTCATGAACTGATGCTGGGAATGCAAATTGGGACAATCTGTCTTGAAAGTAATTTCAGCATAGGAATCAACATCCTTAAATATATGCAAGACACTAGGCTCAGTAACTACAATTAGAAAAAATTACACTAAGAAAATAATCAGAGAGGTGCATAAAAGCTTATATATGAGAATATTTATAACTGCACTATTCATAATATAAAAAGTTGGAAACAATTAGAATACCCAACAACAGGGGATAATTAAATAAATTAGTGCATATGTGAAACATGCACTGACCTATCTACTTACAAATAAACTTTAAAAACAAATTCTTCCTGGCACTCTCCAATAAAAACAAATGCACTGATCTCTGGCATCTCCCTTTTTATCCTTGCACTTAAGTTTGCACCCTGAGCATAAGAATGATCTTGCTGAATCTCTAGCTGGCCTCTTCTCTATCATGTACTCCTACAAGCTTTTATTACGCTGACTTTAGAGGCCCTGGGCAAGTACTCCCTAAACTCTCTTAGATTACATCTGATGTACACCTTACCAGCAACACTCTGTAGCTTTGCTTATTCTTCTTGCTTGGCAAATCATGCCACTTTCTAAAAGCTACTTTTACTCCCTTACAAGAACCTATTTTACTTTAGGCAACAATTTCTTAGAGTGGTAATACTCACAGCTTAAATTTCATTACACAGTATTCTTTTCTTCCTTTCTGAGTTAAGGTGAGATAAAATTAACTCTGCTTCAAGGTTTAAGAATTTTAAACTATCTTGAAGCATCTGAAGACTCTGAAAATTACCACAAATATCAGGGCTATAAATCATTTCTTGGAGCTGGATTTCATCAATTTCCGATATCTAAATGACGAAGCAGCAATATAATTTAGTGAAAAAGTCAAGGACTTCCAAAGTCAAAATTGGTTTCATGTTCTAGTCCTGCCACTTACTAGCTATATGACCTTGAGAACTCTTTGGTCCTCGGTTTTCTTATATGTAAGAAAAGAAGCATCTAACTTCACAGGGTTAAGATGAGAAATGGGACAATGTAATCACAGTGTTTGGTACTTAGCAGACATTAACTGTTAGTTTACTTCCTCCTTAACCATTTGCATGCACATCATGCACTCAGTACATTCATGCATATCATACAGTTTTATCTTCTTTTCATACACGCAATGAATAAAAATAGAAAATATTACTAATATTATGGAAGCAGGAGGAGACAGGTATGAAATTTTTCATTTTATAAAAGAACTTACATTTGAAAAGATTAAGAGGCAGTGTTTTGGGGCAAACAAATCTGGAAAAAACTTGTACTGGCCAAAAGTGAATTAAAAAAAAAAAACTCCTTTATTTATTTTTAATGTTTATTTTTGAGAGAGAGAGACAGAGTGTGAGTGGGGGTGGGACAGAGAGAGAGGGAGACACAGAATCCGAAGCAAGCTCCAGGCTCTGAGCTGTTAGCACAGAGCCCAACACAGGGCTCAAACTCACGAAATATGAGATCACGACCTGAGCTGAAGTCGGATGCTTAACAACTGAACCACCCAGGCGCCCCCAAAAGTGAAAAAGTAATCCTCTACAAAATCTGAGTCAAAAACTCTATGATACCAATATAGACAACTTTAGTATCAGAAATAGATGTGTTAGGGGCACCTGGGTGGCTCTGTTGGTTAAGCATCCAACTTTAGCTCAGGTCATGATCTCACGGTTTTTGAGTTCAAGCCCTGCATTGGGCTCTGTGCTGACAGCTCACAGCCTGGAGCCTGCTTCAGATTCTGTGTCTCCCTCTCTCTCTGCCCCTACCCTTCTCTCTCTCTCTCTCTCTCTCTCTGTCTCTCTCTCTCAAAAATAAATATTTTTTAAAAATTAAAAAAAAAGAAATAGATGTGTTGACACTTAGAAATGAGAATGAATGAGTCAACAGTTCTAAACTACATGATATTCCATGTAGTTTAAATAGAATAGTACAAGTTTTCTAGAATGGAGGGAAAGGCTGAAACGGGCTACCCTGAATCAGTTAAAGGAATATACAAACTGGGTATCAATTCAGAGCCTTTTTTAAAACTTCTATTTAAAATTCTTCACAGGGGTGCCTGGGTGGCTCAGTCGCTTAAGTGTCCGACTCTTGATCTCAGCTCAGGTCTTGATCTCAGGGTCATGAGTTCAAGCCACACATTGGAAAAGGGGTGTCAGTTGAGTGTCTGACTCTTGATTTCAGCTCAGGTCATGATTGCAGGGTTGTAGGATCGAGCCCTGCATCAGACTCCATGCTGAGTGTGGAGCCTGCTTAAGATTCTCTCTCTCCATCTGCCCCTCTCCCCTACTTGCATGCTCTCTCTTTAAAATAAAAAAATAAATAAAAATAAAAGATTCTCTCTCTCTCTCTCTCCCTCCCTCTGTCCCTCTCCCCTGCTCATGTTCTCTCTCTAAAAAAAATAAATAAATAAATCTACTCTTTAAAAATCTACTAATTTTACAAAAACCATATATTTAGAAATATTATTAAATACTATATAGTAATAAAGTTTTTGGTGAATAAAACTGTAACATCATTGTATGTAGGCAGTATTTGAGGGGAAAAGTGCTGTTTGTAGTACCATCTGTAACTGATTTCATGGCTGGCTTAGTTCTTATCTCCTCAGTTCTATATGCCTGCTATACAAAACTAATTTTTTAATGTTTATTTATTTTTGAGGGAGAGAGACAGGATGACGGGGGAAAGGGTAGAGAGAGGAGGACAGAAGATCCAAAGTGGGCCGTGCGCTGACAGCAGAAGTCGGATGTGGGCTCGAACTAACAAACCAGGAGAGTATGACCTGAGCAGAAGTTGGACGTTTTAACCGACTGAGCCACCCAGGCACCCCCAAAACTATTTTTTCAGTTG
The DNA here is from genome assembly GCF_018350215.1 of Panthera leo. Lineage (NCBI taxonomy): Eukaryota > Metazoa > Chordata > Mammalia > Carnivora > Felidae > Panthera > Panthera leo. The sequence continues at coordinate 27,446,431 of NC_056679.1, forward strand.
TGATGGTGATGATAGTTATTGTGAAATTCCAGAGATACCAAAAGGAAGTGGAATTATTCTCTGGAAGACCATAATAAATTACTTAGAGGAATATGTGATATTTTACCATATCCCTGGACATAGGCACTTCTGTTCACTGACCTGGTAAAACTATAACAAACTTGAAATATAATGATAAATACAGAACAATTGATGAATCTCTCCCTCTCTCTCTCTCTCTCTCTCTCTCTGATTTCACAATCCCCTGACACTCTCTGTTGGCAGATATTGAAAAACAAAAATAAAGCCAAACCAACAAAACAAAAAAGTGCATTGCTGAAGCTGTAGGAGAAATGCCACATTCTCTAGTGGACTAAAAGCAAAGCCACTTACTCCAAGACAAGGAAATCTTTTAGTATCATACTTCATCAGCTACACAAGAGGAAGATAAGGAAAATGGGGACAAGTTGGGTAAGAGGATAAAAATGAAACTATTAGGATCCAGAGTTGTGACCCAGAATGAAGTTTCCCATGAGATAAAATGTTATACACACAAGGCTTCTTAGAGAAATGGCTGATTCTAGGACAGGAGCAAGAAATATACAAAATAAGCCTAGAACGCCTTATAGTGCCAGAAGTAAGGAAGTGCTCAAAAAAACTCCACAATAATGGGGTATGTCAAAGGTATATGGGAACCAACTGAAAGAGATACCAAGGCCGAAGGAAGAATAATTTAAACAACAAAATAAACAATACTGTTATAACCCAAAGTATAAATATCCATGAATCCAGGCCAATATAAATACATGATGGAATAAATAAATAAATGGGGGAGAAGAGACAAATCTCCTGTGCAGAAAAATTCCAAATACTTTCATAAAGAACTCCACCCTCAAGGAGGGGAAGCATAACTCCCTACTCCTTAAATGTACGCCATACATAGTGACTTCCTTTCAAAAAGTACAGTAGGGAAAGGGAAAGGGGAAAAAACAGCTAACTTTACAGTGGAGAAACCAGACAAATACTACGTCATCAGATTAGTTCAAGGAGAACCTAAATAGTGAGAAATCATGTTTCTAGTACGTGCCTTCCATATGGACAAATTCCAGTGGAGAGGCACTACAAAATATCGGAATAGCATTCCTCAAATCTGTCAGGCGCATCAAAAACAAGGCAAGTCTGAGAAACTGTCGGCCAAGAGGAGCCAAAAGAGACATGAAAACTACATGTAATGTGATCTCCTGGATGAGATCCTGGAATACATTAGAAGGGCTGTAGGTAAAAACCAAGAGATTCTGAATAAAGTAGGGACTCTGGTTAATAATGTATGAAGCAACAATCGTTTGTTAATTATAAGAAATGTACCATACTAACACAAGATGTTAAAAGGGGAAACTGAGTGTGGGTACATGGAGATTCTGTGTGCTCTCTTCTCACTTTTCTGTAAATCTAAAACTGTAGTTGAAAAAACATCTAATTTTAAAAGAAAAAAAATGTTATATGTGATTAGATTTTCACGAGAGCTAATAATGTTTATTGAATCCCTAACAGCATTTAGATAACATTCAGAGCACATAAGACAGTGAAAATGGAGTTCCTGAAATACTCTGTCTTACGCTGTGAGTTACATAGACCTGTGGGCTAAGGGAATACACACCATTTATAAACTAGTGTTTGGTAACACTGCTTGTAGGAGACTATGCTTTCAAATTTCTCACATCTGTGAAATTCAAATCATCTTACAGCTGAAAATAGATAAAAGTAAGTGTGTTGGTCCCAGACCTGTTTGCATTCACTGATCCATTTCCCGGCTTTTCCCTACTCTGTTCTTTTGGGAGGAGAGCTGAGTCCTGCAGGCTCCTGTGTCACCTGGCTCCAGTTGAGTCTGATGAATGGGGCTCAATGGTGGGAGACAGGAGGGTGGGAAAAAAGGGAAGTCCACGGTACGTCTCCCCTTTCCTCTGCCTTGTAGCAGCTCTCACAGCAGCAGCGTCCCGAGGCTCCAGCTCCCTCCTGCACAGACCCCCACGGTCTAGTTACAGAACAGTGGTTATGAAAACACCTCTTCCTTTTGACCCTGCAGCCGGAGAGCGCTAGTGGCTTTTTCCTGTTCTCAGCCTCTGCACTGCCTCACAATCCCATCTTCTCAACAACTCCTTCACCTGTAAAACCAACTCTCTACATTCCCTTTGTTTTACATAATTTAAATGTGTCTGTTTTCCTAGTTAGACCTTGAGGACACAGACAGGTTGAAGGGCAATGGAGATGGAATATATTTTGAGTAAAAGCAAAGTAAAGAAAACAGAATTCCGGGGTGCCTGGGTGGCTCAGTTGGTTAAGCGACCGACTTCGGCTCATGTCATGGTCTTGCAGCTCGTGAGTTCGAGCCTCATGTCGGGCTCCATGCTGACAGCTCAGAGCCTGGAGACTGCTTCGGATTCTGTGTCTCCCTCGCTCTCTGCCCCCCTCCTGCTCATGCTCTGGCTCTCTCTCAAAAATAAATAAACATTAAAAGAAAAAAAACTGAAAAAAAAAAAAGAAAGAAAAGAAAGCAGAACACCTTTGGAGCTCATCCACACATCAACTGTGTGGCCCTGGGCAAATTATTTCACTGCTTTAAGCTTTGATTCGTTCATCCATCAGTGGGGGATTATAACAGTATCTACGTTTCACAGGGTTATTACATGGACTAAATTACTTCATGCATTTAAAGAACTAGCCTAATGCCTGGTACAAAACATTTAGCTACCACCACTATTACAGCTGCCATTATGGCTTCTAGACTCCAGAGGACTGTCCACTGTAATACAATCTTAACTGGTCTTGCCCTCTTCTGCTTCTCTATCCTCTACCCTTCTTGAACAGTGCCCTAGGCTTTATCTTCCTGAAGCCCACTACTGATCACACAGCTCCTACAAAACTGCAACAGCCTATAGATAAGGTACTCGTTCCTTAACCTGCCACTCAGGTATATCCACAATCTTATCCCAACATATTTTCCCTTACTTTTTCCCCCTTAATATAAGCTACAGTTGGTTTTCTCTCTTTGTAGCTTCTCTCGAAAAATGAGATATTTTTCAAGGCTCTTGAGGAGAAACCCATGTTTGATTCATCTTTGTACTTACTACAGCACTTAGCCTCAGTACTTTACCTAATAAAATGGGACTCCATATCTCACATTTAGGTAGTTTTGCTTTTGTCTCTCTTGCCCGAAGAGACATATCTAAAACATGTTGCTAAGGCCAATATCAAAGAAATTGCTGCCCATGTTTTCTCTTCTAGGAGGTTTAAAGTAGGACAGTACTTAATAGAATCGGTCTTGCATTAGGTATTTAAATTTGATCCAATTTACCTTCTCGAGCAGTGACAGGCAAACTTAAAGCCCACAGGCCAAATGCAGCCCTCCAACTATTTTGTTGGATAAATAAAGTTTTATTGGAATAAATATTTTTTGGAATACAGCCATATTTATGGATTATCTATGGCTACTTTTGGCTTTACAATGGCAGAGTTCGGTAGTGTAGTAGCGACCCTGTGGCTGCAAAGGCTAAAATACTACTTAGCCCTCTACAAAATAAATTTGCTGACATCCGTCCTTGAGAGTGGCAATCCTGGTTTATCCATATCCTCCCCACAGACATCTAGTATATAGCTTCCATATATTTGGTGTTCAAAAAAAATTTTTTTTTAATTTTTTTTTAACGTTTATTTATTTTTGAGACAGAGAGAGACAGAGCATGAACGGGGGAGGGGCAGAGAGAGAGGGAGACACAGAATGGGAAGCAGGCTCCAGGCTCTGAGCCATCAGCCCAGAGCCCGACGCGGGGCTCGAACTCACGGACCGCGAGATCGTGACCTGAGCTGAAGTCGGACGCTTAACTGACTGAGCCACCCAGGCGCCCCCAAAATTTTTTTAATTAAACTGAATTGACAAACTTTAAAAACAGAGTTGGAGACTGTGTTATTGGAGGTAATAAGCAATAAAATTACCAAAACCTGGAAAAGCACATCAGAAGTCAGAGTATTAGGTATACTCTGACTACACATACTATTACTTATATTTTAGCCCTCTCTTTACCATTAAAAAGTGAAACAAGAGAGTCTCATTTATCTTATTCTTTTCTATTCCTTAGGGCTATCAGTTCATAATTCTATAAAACATTTCTCTCATCTTCTATTTTTTTCCTATCCAGTTGTTTTCATTCAATTGCTAATTTAAACATTCAATAAAAATTTATGGAGCAGTAACCAGGTTACTGGTACTATGTTGAGAGCTGAGAGAATGAGGATCCTTAAAACTTGGTCCCTGCCTATGAAGGCTATCTAATCTTCGTTTAAAAGACATATTTCAAAAAGGAGAAGCACTATTTAAATACCAGCAAATCAACAAGTGGGTCAAGTCTGGTATCTGTTACTGTCACCTAATTTCAAATCTTCACCAGAAAAAAACAAAAAAACCAAACAAACCAAAAAAATTAAATGTTCCACTACTATGAATCCAAGTATTTCTGAAAATTGGGAAAACAGCTCACTCCATCACAGCTGCCACTGCTGGGGGAGGGGAAAAAGAGCATCAAATTTGTTTACTAATTCCCTAAGGCATTCTATTCTTCCAAAACAGCATAAGCAGTAAATAACCTTCTCAATAAATATAAGTTGCCTGAAAGTGTTATAAAATGCTGAAACTTCTATGGAGACTATAACACTTAAGTTCAAGTTAGACAATAGCTGTACCAGTGGGAAATTAAGAAGGAAAAAAATCATTCTGCCTCAGAAAGAGGCAGAACTGGCGATGCAGAGAGTAAAGATGGAGACTATTCACTCATACCACAAATATTTATTTAGCATTTACCATATACATATACAAACATTTACTCAGCATGCACCAGGCCCAGTGCTAAGTAAGACAAAGACTCCTGTTCTCCCTCAGAGGCTAACATAAAGGAGAAATCCTACAGAAAAAACACATTCATCAATGTCAGAATCAAACATTCATGTTTAAGTCACTCAACAGTAATAAAAGTTAATAGCTGTTATTTAATAAACAATTAAGTGACCACCCTGGGTCAATTACAGTGCAATCACAGAAGCATAAAAAAGTTCTTGCTCAGAAGACTTCACAGCCTGGGTGCTTATACAAAGATGAGTAACTTTTTAAAGTTTATTTATGTATTTTGAGAGAGAGAGTGCACATGCAGAGAGAAGGGGCATAGAAAGAGAGGGAGAGAGAGAATCCCAAGCAGGCTCTGCACTGTCAGCATAGAGTCCGACACAGGGCTTGAACTCAAACTGTGAGGTCATGACCTGAGCCGAAATCAAGAGTCAGATGCTTAACTGACTGAGCCACCCTAGCACCCCAACGATGAATAATTTTGATAGATGAAATATTTCAAAAAACTGTACAACTTTCTGAGGAAGTACACAAGAGGAAACATTACTAGGGAAAGGGAACTTGAGTCAGGCAAGGCTTCACATCAGTAACCTGAGTCTTACAAAATGAACAGGAGTTTGCCAGGCAAAGAATTTCAGACAGGAGAAAACCACAAGTGAAGTCAGAGCACAGGGTCCAGTGCAGTGTGGGGAATGGAAAATAGGGTTGGGGTAAGTTGTTTGGGGGTCAGTTGATAGAAAGCCCTGTATACCACCCTGAGGAAAGTTTGGACCATGGTACACTTAAAAAAGGTTATAAAAATAACTGATGGCAGTGTGAAGTTTAAAAAGGATAAAGTACCAGAAGCCAAGAGGACTGTTTTTTAAAGGCTATTACAATAGGCCAGGGGAGAGATGATAAAGACTAACAGAATAGCAGTGGCAAGGTCAGAGGAAGAAATCAGAGATCAGGATAACGGACTAACAGAAGAAACCTGGAGATAGAGAAGAAACCAGAAATGATAATGGCATTGTTCACGATAGGGGAAAGAAGAGAATCAGCTCGTATGGGGAGAGGACATAATAAGCTACATTTTAGGCAGCTGAAGTTTGTATTTTGGTTTGTAGGACTCAGTGGTGAGACAAGTGGAAATTCGTATTAACTCCATTCACTGAGAGAATAGTTCCCATTCCTTCCCATTCCAGAATAACATTTATTCATTCAGCAATTTCTTTTTGGAAAGCTTATCACATATCAGGCACCATTATAAATGCTGGAAAAACACAGACAGCAAGCAAAGTCCCTGCCCATGGAGCTTAGATTTCAGCCTCCTCTTATCATATAAAGTTAACCTCCGCTTATGATAACAGTGAGGGAAAAAATCAGATAAAATTAAAACTATGGATATACAATATGTAAGTCACGTGATTTCTTCAAAGGGAAGCTTCAAGGTAAACATTTTAATCAAATTGCGATGAAAAATACTAGAAGTGATTTGTTTTGGTAATAAGTAGTTAATGACTTACATGTTTGATAGGTTTTCGTTTCCAAGCTGGCCTATACTGAAATGTGTATGTGGCTAATTACATGTTACACTATGCTACTGACACTAGGAGTTACGCTTTTTGGGAAAGTACTGAAAACTGAAGGCTATCATTTCATACAAACCAGGTTTTTTTCAAAATGCTTTAAAAATTGGTAATATTCTCTTCCTAACATTCAAGTTTCTTCTCTACTTTTTCATAAGAATCAGTTTTGCTACAAAGCAAAATCTGACCATGACCTCTATTAAAGAATTAATTTTAAGCTACTATTTTATTCAAGGTATGACATGGGTATTTTTGCCTATATTTTTATCTTTTTAATCTCCTAAACTGGTTATTGCACATTAATTCCTAGTCTCTAAAGGGAAGTTTACCTGAGAAAGAGTTATTTAACATCTACAGCTGCTTTAGTATATTTCAACAACTTTAAAATAAATTGGATCTTTTTAAGAAACAATGTAAAAAATTTCTTCTTCAACTCCTTGATATTTTATTTTTTACTATTTTATTTCCTAAGATTACCCACATGTCCCACTCCTGGGTTGTTTCTTTTTTCCTAACACTTACTCTTTGTCAGCTTCCCATCACTTTCAGTACTTCCAAGCTCTCCCAAAATTATTACTATCAGTTCTCTTATCTTCGAACACATCATTGGTCATTACCTGGACCAATGATTCCAACAGAAGCTGAACAGATCCTTAGGGACATTGTGAAAATCTGTGAGGACCTTTTGGTTGTCACAATCATTTGGATAGGAGGGAGGGTATTTGGTGGATGGGGAACTATTCATCCTAGAAGTCCTAAAATGTGTAAGACAACCCTGTATAACCGAGAACTGTCTGCATCCCTCAGGATTTTAAAAGATCTGCTGGGCATTAAGTAGGTGAAAAGTTTATTTATGATCATCTTAGTCTAAACTTTTATAATATAGTATATATAAAACATATCGTTTTTGTGCTATTTTAAAGAAGACCAAATTTTTCAGAAGTGCAACTATTATTTATGTAAATTGAGGGAAGCATCCACTTTGTTGTGTTCAAAATTTTACCAAACATTGTTAACAATTTGGGAAAAATCAGTTTGTCAAGGATGATGGCCCTTACGGTATCTGAAATGCCAGAATGCATGTGAAATCAGTCTGCATATATAGTTGTCACATTCATAGTGATTCTTTGCAATATGCCAGCAATTGATTACTTCATTTTATCTTCTAATATAATCATGTCTGAGCATTTACATACCTAAATAGCAAACCTGTTATTTTCTAATAAAATATTTCACCTTTATGTTTCAATTAAAGCACTACATTGGTTGTTTTTTTTTTTTTTAATTGATTTATTTTGAGAGACGGGGAGGGAGGAAAGGAGAAGGAGAGAGAGCGAAGACCGAATCCCAAGCGGGGCTTGATCTCACGAACCCGTGCAATCATGACCTAATCTGAAAACAAGAGTCAGACGCCACTTAGCCAACTGAGCCACCCAGGTGCCCTGCATTGCGTTGACTTTTAAAAGTTATTTTTATGAGTATATTTCATTGTCTATGATGATCATTTTAGGATATTACAGAAGACTTTACAAAATATTTATTATAAAAAAGGGGGCACTAGGTAGGACAGGAATCACTTTAGAATCACTGGCCCACACTTTAGCCTTCATGTGCCTGGACTACTGAAGACATCTAACTGATATCTTAAATTCTACACATACCCTCCTCCAAATGAAGTACCTACAGATGTGAAAGATCACCAATATTACTTCTATCTTCAAAATACCAGAGCTGCCAACTGCCTTGCAAGTCGGTCCAGTACTGAGATTTCTACAATTCTCCATAAAGAGATTCCTCTACCTAAGAACTTACCGGTTCTACATCACAGACTGAATATTACCCTCAAAAAGCCTTATTTCTAAGAAGTCAGCAAGTCACAGTGGAAGGGTAGAGGGAATCCTAGGTCTGCCCCTTACTTATTATGACAATGATCCTTGGGTAAGTTACCACTTTTTTTTTTTAGTGTTTTTATTTATTTTTGAGACAGTGAGAGACAGAGCATGAGCAGGGGAGGGGCAGACACAGAATCCGAAGCAGGCTCCAGGCTCTGAGCTGTCAGCACAGAGCCCGACGCGGGGCTCGAACTCACAAACCGTGAGATCATGACCTGAGCTGAAGTCGGACGCTTAACCGACTGAGCCACCCAGGCGCCCCTACTTACCACTTTCTGAATCTCCTCATTTCTTAAATGAGAAAAAAGAACCTTCCTCCCAAGGTTGTGGTATGAAATGACTCAAACAAGTAAGAGCTCAGAGCTTACTACTTCAAACTTTCACCTGTTTTGTTTACTCACCTATCCCAAGGCCTTAGAATAATAACTGGCACCTAGCAGTATTCAAGAAGTGTCTGTTGAATGAAAACACATTGCTTCCGGAAACCTTCCCAGGCAAGCCCAATCTGACCGCTCCAGAAATGTATCAGTTAATCAAGTAAGGATAACTGAGTGCCCACAAAGTGAGCGGTTACTAGAAGAAAATCCCCAGTCCCTGCTCTTAGGAAACTTAGAAAAATACCAGAAAACGACCGGTCAACATAAAAAATGTCATAGTACAGTAGTCAACAAATGGTATGGGACAGTTAAGTGCTGTGCATCTAAAGGCAAGGTCTACATCACCGCAGGCTGGCACAGCATGGAATGCCACGTGAAAAAGAAACAAAACAGCCATGTTTCTAGACTTCTTCCACTCTTCTTACACAAAGCCTGAGAGAACTCTACAACAGCCAAACCTGTCACTTCTCTGCTTAAAGCTCATCAAAATGGTATCACTGCCCTCAGGATATCCTAACTTGTTCACGTGTTTTATCAGATACTTCGCATGTTCTAGCCCCCACTTATATCTGGCAACTGCACAGATTAATAATGTAGCCACTAGCTACATGTGGCTGAGCGCTTGAAATGTGGCTAGTCTCAGGTAAGATGTGCCATTACTGTAAAATACACACTGGGTTTCAACGACTTGGTACAATAAAAAAAGGATACAAATAAAAAATACCTCAACAATTTTATATTGATTACATGTCAAAATATCAATGTGGATACACGGGGCTAAATAAAATACATTGTTAAAACTAAATTCACCTGGGGCACCTGGGTAGCTCAGTCGGTTAAACATCCGACTTCCGCTCAGGTCATATCTCCCGGTTTGTGAGTTCGAGCCCCATATCAGGCTCTGTGGTGACAGCTCAGAGCCTTGAGCCTACTTCCGATTCTGTGTCTCCCTCTCTCTCTGCCCCTCCCCCGCTCTCTCGCTCTCTCTCAAAAATAAACATTAAAAAGATAATTAAATTAACTTCACCTGTTTTTCACGTTTTAAAAATGGCTACAGAAAACTTAAAGATCTGTATGTGGCTTGCATTATGCTTCTACTGGACACTTAACTTTTCCCAGCTCTGCATTTTAGCCTGAAGAAACCACTTGCAATTTCCAACTGGGCCCTGTTTCTCTGGCTTACGACTCTGTAGACACTACTACTGGTGCCTGAAACACTTTTTCCTCTTCCTTTCGCTGAGTTATCTGCCACTCATTCTTCAGATCTTAGTTTTTAACCGTCTTTCTCCAAGAAGCCTCCTCTGACTTCACCCCTTACCCCCGCAAGGCTGGAGTGGGGTCCACTCTAGGCGATAGGTGAATCCATCCTACCTAGGATGATAGGTGATCGGCGAATCCATCCTACCGTACTTACCACGCGGTATCTGCAACTGCCTGTCTCCTGGTCTATCTCCCCGCAAGACTGTAAGCTCCTTGAGGGAACAGAGACTACACACGCCTACTCGTCCACGCCCGGCACGGAGCACAGCTCGGCGCACGAAAGAGGGGGTGGGACAAGGACGTGAACGCCGGGACTACCACCGTCGGAAGGGAGAGAGGGGTGAGGAGTGACGCACGGCCTACAGGAGTCCGCGGGGTGCCAGCAGGCAGGCCCGGAGACGGGCGGGAACGACCGGCGGGACTCACCAGTCCGTGGTCGATGTCCGCATCGGCCCTTTTGGTCGCCGGCGGCGAATACTCGGCGTAACGCAGACCTTCGCCGGCAGGAGCGACGCCGCCACCGGCAGCCATGGCAATGGGAGGCGGGGAGGACTCCGGGCGCCGGGGCGTCGCCTACGAGACGGCCTCAGGGACAAACTAGTTAGGGCGCTTCACTCGCGGGTTTAGTTGGCACCGCCCCCCGCTGCCCCAAAGGAGGGCGTGGCCCCAGAAGATCTCGTTCTCACCCAGGCTGGGACCGTTTCGTCCCAGCGAAACCTGGGGTCAGACTCCGAGCTGAGACCCCCTAGGACGTGTAGGGTTTTTTGTTTGACGGAGATTAGGAGGCCCAAAGTCAAGGTTGGGCCTCTTGGGCATTGTGTGGTGGAGCTGGCTCTTCCCCAACCCTCCTTCCTACCAGGGGCCAGGACTTAAGCCCTATGGTCTGATGTTATTCTCATCAAATTGCTATTCAAGGGAGACCCGGAGGCTCCAACTGCAATGCCTATAGGTCTCTGACCCACACCAGACCTTTCTTCCCACCCGCAACTACTGATCATACTTCTGTTTAATGCCGCAATTCTCCAACCCATGAAAGCAATAGAAGTGGTAATTTGCATATTCTACACTTCGCTCCGCATGGACGGTTATATTTAAGATGAAATTACAAAGAAGAAACATAAGCAAGGAAATAAACCTCACTCCCCACGAATGGTTTTGTGCTGACTTGGATGTAGAAAGACCCATTTTATTATTAATGTTTAAGTGAAGCCTTTTGGTGCAAAAATTAACCAACAGATGAAGCCAGTGAAGGGTTTTCCAACTCCTGAACCCACTTGGCCCCTCTTTTGCCGTTTGTAACCATTGGAAGAGGTGTGAGTTCTAGTGTATGGTCTATCATTTTTCTGGGCTTGTGTCCCTGAAATACCCATTTACCTCTCCAAATCTCTCCTTATCTGTGGAAGGGGAATGACATTGCCCAAAATTCAGACTCAGGGAAGTTGCAAGGATAAAATGAAAAAAGGCGGGGGGAGGGGGAGGGGGGAGGAGAGAAGGATATGCAGGCAGCTTGTACATGCAGTTACCGTATACTACACACAGTTACTACCACAATGCTGTTGGTATTTATGGGAGGGCATAGTCACCTTTAACAGGGATCTTCAGAGAAGGGTCTGATGACTCCAACTTTATTTTTTTATTTTTTTTTTTTAAATTTTAACGTTTATTTATTTTTGAGACAGAGAGAGACAGAGCATGAACAGGGGAGGGGCAGAGAGAGAGGCAGACACAGAATCTGAAACAGGCTCCAGGCTCTGAGCGGTCAGCACAGAGCCCGACGCGGGGCTCGAATTCACGGACTGTGAGATCATGACCTGAGCCGAAGTTGGATGCTTAACCGACCGAGCCACCCAGGCGCCCCAGATGACTCCAATTTTAAAGAAAAACCTTCCACAGAGACTATCAGTTCTCAGCTTTTGGTTCGTTGCTAAGGTCCCCCTCACCCCCAAGGAAAGGGTGGAAATGAACAATTAAGTCCCCTCTCACCTCACACAGATGTCTTGAGCTAAATTCACTTCTCTGGTTTCCCCGAGAACGAAAAGGAATGTTTTTTGTGAAACCCAAAAAGGAAGGCACATTAAATTTTCATCAGCCCGTTTTTATTAGTTACACCATTTTAAAGACAGGTTACATTATGTTCAATAGACTTTGTAAAAGAAAGGCGGGTGCTGGTAATATATCTTAGAAACATTTTGGTAAAAGATGTCTTAAACATTTGTTGCTTAAGAATACTTTTAGCAAAAAAAAAAAAAAAAAAAAAAAAAAAAAAAAAAAAAACTCTGTGTGCCTCAGTCTCCTCATCAGGAAAATGGGAGATGATCAGTGAGCCCAACATGGGGCTTGAACTCACTAACTGAGAGATCATGACCTGAGCTGAAGTCAGACTCTCATCCCTCTGAGGCACCCAGGTGCCCCGGCTTTTGTAAAGCTCTTAAAACAGTGCTGGATGCCTTGTAAATTCTATGAAAGTGTTAGTTACTATTTTCTGTTTATTACTTCTTTCACCTATTTGTTTTCTATGTATTTTCTCATTGATGCCCCCTGCCCCCGCCAGCGATTGTGTTTGATCTCCAAGTGATTGTCCTGTCTTTGAAATGATAAAATGTGATTAAACATTATATATAGTGAGAAAGTGTAAGTGTGGGGAGAGAAAAATTTATTTTTATGAAAATGAAATTAAATGCATTAGAAATACTTCATAAAAAGCAACTTATGCAACTTATTTTTTTAAAAAACAACTCAGGGGTGCCTGGGTGGCTCTGTCAGTTAAGCCTCCAACTCTTTTTTTTTTTTTTTAACGTTTTATTTATTTTTGAGACAGAGAGAGAGCATGAACGGGGGAGAGGCAGAGAGAGAGGGAGACACAGAATCTGAAGCAGGCTCCAGGCTCTGAGCCATCAGCCCAGAGCCCGACGCGGGGCTCAAACTCATGGACCGCGAGATCGTGACCTGAGCTGAAGTCGGACACTTAACCGACTGAGCCACCCAGGCGCCCCAAGCCTCCAACTCTTAATTTCAGCTCAGGTCATGATGTGGTTTGTGGGATCCAGCCAGATGTTGGGCTCTGTGCTGACAGCAGGGAGTCTGCTTCGGATTCTCTCTCTGCCCCTCCCCCACGAAAATAAATAAATGAACATTAAAAAAATAAAAATAAAATAATAGGGGTGCCTAGGTGGCTCAATGAGTTAAGTGTCTGACTTCTGCTTAGGTCATGATCTCACAGTTTGTGAGTTCAAGCCCTGTGTCTGGCTCTGTGCTGACAGCTCAGAGCCTGGAGCCTGTTTAGGATTCTGTGTCTCCCTCGCTCTCTGCTCCTACCCCGCTAGGGCTCTCTCTCGCTCTCTCTCAAAAATAATAAATAAACATTTAAAAATAAAGTAAAATAAAATGCTGTTAAATGGTAGGCATGGGGTGAGAATCGTAACAATGGAGCATGATTCTATATTCAGTTTGTTTTTCAAATGTTTTGTTCCCCCTCTATTTTAAAGGAACCCAAATTAGGAATCATATCAGAAGATTATCTATGCGGAAGAAATCTGAGGCAGAGGACCCACATCCATATAAAAGGCCTTAACCCTGAAGATAGACATGGAACACATGAATAGATACAGCGTGTGTCTGTTATGTTATCAAAATTTCATAGGCAATGGGAGGAAGGATGCTTTTAGGATAAAAATAAAAGTCTGAAAAAGCTCTTTAGTGAAGGGTGCCTGGCTGGCTCAGTTGGTAGAGCATGAGACCCTTGATCTCAGGGTGGTGATTTCAAGCTTCACGATGCACATAGAGGTTACTTAGGAAAAGAAGAAGAAGAAGAAGAAGAAGAAGAAGAAGAAGAAGAAGAAGAAGAAGAAGAAAGCTCCTTAGTGAGAAATAGTGATTTATAAGGGATCTTTAAAAAATAATGTTTAGGGGCACCTGGGTGGCTCAGTCAGTTAAGCAGCCAACTCTTGATTTAGGCTTAGGTCATGATCCCAGGGTCATAGGATCAAGCCCCATGTTGGGCTCCACACTCAGCAGGGAGATTCCCTCTCTCTCTCTCTCTTTCTCTCTCTCTCTCTCCCTCTGCCCCTTACCCCAGCTTGCACTCTCTCCTTGTCTCTCAAAATAAAATAAAATAAAATAAAATAAAATAAAATAAAACAAAATATTAATAATAATGTTTAAAGCATATGTCATTATCGTTATGATCCCTGATTTATTTAGTTTTTCAATTAACCCATCAACCACTATCCTGGTCTGGTCAGAAAAGAGGGCTCTCCTGTGTGGCAAGTGCAGCGAGCATAAAGGAGGATGGGTCTAAAAAAAGAGGAAAGGATTCACAGAAGACAGCGTTCAAGCTGACTATGGGAGAATGAATACAGATTTGCTGGATTGATAAGACTGAGACAGGCTTGGGGGAACAAGGTATGAGAAAGCAATGTGTATGAACAGTACTACAAGTAATTCAGTTCTGCTAAAGCTTAAAGTATAGACAAGAGAATATAGGTAGATGAGAGTGGACAGATAACCAGAGGAGGGCCAGATATTAAACAGCTTTACTTAATAAGAAAAGGCATTTGGAATTGACCTTATAGGTAAAGCCAAGACATCAAAAAATGTAGACTGTGGCAGTGACATGATCAGATCTACACGCTAAGAAGACCATTCTGGTAGTGGTGTGGGATTGATGGGTCAAAACAAAAGGAGGGAAATCTGCAAGAAAGTTATTTCAAAAGTCTCAGTAAGAAATGTCGGGTGCTGAACTAGGAACGTGGGCAGACACGGCAAGGAGGAATATGGTGACCTTTATTAGTTTCCTCCCCACTTCAATCCCTCTTGGCCCCACCCAAAGGGACCCAAGGATTGACTCTGCCCCCAACTGTCAGGGTCGGTCCTGAGTAACCTAAGCCAACCAAGGTATCACATCATTCTAAGCATATGTTTGTTTCATGGATGGCACATATCTCTTCTAGGACATTGGGGTTATAGAAAATATTTGCTGGGTGCTTCTGGGAGAGCAGCTTTTTCTCTCTTCTGCTAGACATGAACAGAGAAGCGTAAAGACCTAATTGTGGTTGGCAATCATGGGACAATCATGAGCTACGGTGACCATTTTACTTCCCATCTCAAACTAGGTTACAGGTGAATGAAAGTCAGTGCTATAAATAATTACGTTAGGACTTTAGGATGAAGCAAACACCGTTGAAAGCCACAAGGAGATTAAAAAGAAACTGAGGCCCTCATGATATTAACTACTATTTCAAGCTTCAATTAAAGTCTACCTCATCTCTGAACTTCTTAGTTTAAAGTAAAAATTCCCTTTGTTTTAATTTCTTTAAGTATTTAAAAAGCATAAAGATAGTAGAATGAACCCTCATATTCCGCAAATCCAGATTCAACAATTGTCAAGATTCTGCTGCAATTCTTCATCTATTTTCCTTTTCTGATGAAGTATTTTAAAGAAAATCAAGGTATCACGTCATTTCTGATTATTTCTGATTATTTCAGTAGGCATTTCAGTGTGGACATGTTCTAATGTCACGTCATTGTGAACCTAACAAAAATTGTTGATAGCCTTTTGTGTTGTCGGGGAGGAAGACTGTCCTCTGCCTTTCACAGTTCTTCTAGCTGGACTTGGCATCAAATTGACATGAGACGGATTAAGAGGAGAAAATCAAATTTAATAGGTGTACGTATGAGGAATCCATACAGACATCGAATTCCAAAGACAATGAGGCAACATGAAGTTTATATGAGCTAAGGAGAGGGGTAGGGTCTGAGGAGACAAAAAGTAGGAAGGC
Source organism: Panthera leo (assembly GCF_018350215.1). NCBI lineage: Eukaryota > Metazoa > Chordata > Mammalia > Carnivora > Felidae > Panthera > Panthera leo. The sequence continues at coordinate 27,462,175 of NC_056679.1, forward strand.
CACTAGCAGGAAGGTGAAAGGAGATGTTTTGGAAAAAGTTTGCTCTATTATACAGGTAAGTTTCTTAGGTAAATGGGAGTTTCTGTTAATAGCTCCCTTTCTGGTACGGGCTCTTCTTTCCAATGTATATCCAGGCAGTTGAGAATCAGGAAGAGGGCTTTTCCTCCATCTGCTGTGTTCAGATTATATTTAACTCAAAATAGTGCTCATGCCAAGGAGACCCACCTTGGGGCAGCCTGCCCTTGTACAGTACAGTGTCATCTAATATCCAGTACTTATCCAAATTTCCCTGATTGTTACAAAAAAAACCTTTAAAATAGCTGGTTTGTTCATGTTGGGATCCGAACAAAATCCAAACAAACATGCAGCAGCTGATGTTTATGTCACATTAGTCGCATTTAATCACAAAATCCCTTTCCCCACATTTTTCATACCATTGACTTGTTGAAGAAACCATCACCCTAGTTTTAAGCCAGGTTTTAGTGGGATTTTCCATATTTGTCACCGAAGTAGTCTTACTAATCCAAGGGGAGAAATCTAAGGAGTGAAGAGATAGTGTCAAGAAGACAGGGGATTGAGCAGATAGAAGGGAAAAGGAAAAGGGAAGAGTTCGAAGTGATTCTTAGATTTCTGCCAGTGGCAATTACTGGGGTAGGAAAACACATATAGAACAAAAAGAAAGAAAGAAAGAAAGAAAGAAAGAAAGAAAGAAAGAAAGAAAGAAAGAATTAGACTCTGTGCACACCAAGACTGAGAAAGCAGATGGGAGGAAGGGAGAGAAGGAGGAAACTACAAATAAAAAGCCAGAAAGGTAGAAGAGGTAGAAATCAGGAGAGAGTGGGGTCATGGAAACCAAGGAAATTTCAAAAAGGATGAAACAGTGGAAAATGCCAGATACCTGTAGGTAAACCAAGTAAGATGAGGGTCTAATGTGCCCATTGAATTTGACAAGTAGGTATGACATAGGCAGGCCAGGCCCGAGGACCCAGAAGGGGTCCCATAGGACCAGCCAAGGGGGTCCTTGGCTTCACGTAGGATAGAAATCAAACATCAGCTGGAAGGAAGTGAGATCAGGGTTTACTGAAGATAGAGAAAGAATGCAGATACAGACAGAGCATCTGGGAAATTGGGAAAGGAAAGGAGAGTGAGTCTCTCCTTTGCTTGGGGTCTGCGGGGTTTTTTGAGGATTGTGGTCTCATGTACGTGTCCTCTCAGGCAACCAGGAACAAAGACAAAGACAAGTATCTAGGCATCCTCCATAAGTCATTTATGTCCTGCAGCCGGTGGTGGTTGTGTCAGGTATCTGGAGTCAGGGGTCTGGAAAACACACATGACAGTCTTAAAGTGACCTGGTCACTCCTCAGATGTTATCTACTGTGCTGGAAGCTTCCAAAGAAATCATGAACTCTTTCACCCTTACAAAGAGGACATACCTATTATAAGGTATGTGGGGTGGGGGGGGGGGGGGGTGCCGGTCCCAGCAAAAAATAAAAATAAAAAAAGGCAGGAAAATGAACAAAAAAGCAATTCTTCATGGAGTCCTCTTAGTTTCCCTATCTCAGGTGCTCACTTGTGACCAGAGCAAAAATAGTTTCATCCATCACCTCCCATCACACACTCTAGAATATTCTAAAAAATATTCTTTTAAAAAAAAAGTATGAGTTGAGCAATGTGGAATCCTATTCCCCTGTGCACTGATATCAGACAGTTTACATAGCACAAAGAGAAGGCAAAAAATGAGTTAATTTGGATTTTATCATCCATCAGATGATTAGTTTTTTAAAATGACTATTGCTCACTCCATGATGGCTTGGATAATTGCTACAAAGTTCATCCCTTGGAACTTAAGTAGGAAGACAGTGAAATACTCTGCCTTCTTCCCCGTAATAAAATTCACTGAACTACCTAAGGCAAAGAAATACAGCTGAGGCGTGGTTTCAGGACTGTATTTCTAATCTGATAGGAGATTTTAAAACCAAAGAAATAAGCCTCCAGGAAGTCACTAGGGGATAAGCCAAACAAAAATGCATTTTCAGTTTTTCGCTTCAACACGTATTTTCAGTTGACTGACTACCAGTAGCTGGAAAGCTGGTTCTGGCCTATGTCAAAGGCAGTGAAGTAAGTGCCCTTCATGGAGGTGTCCACTCATGGAAAATGGGAATCTACATCATGTAGGCTCGTCTAATGGTCACCCAGAGCAGCTTCTGCTGTCCAGGTGCCAGCTAGAGATAATCCCATGAAAGAAAAGCTGGCACCCGTACACACATGTTATTTTCTGGAGCCAATTTACATTTTGTGCTTTTGTCTATCTGAGCCAGAACAGCATAAACAATGCCAAACCCGGTTTTCTGATTATTTTCAGGCTGATTGAATCTGGCACATGACATGGTTTTATCTAATTAACCCACATGTGGTACAAAACAAAACAAATTTGAAATGGAAAGCTCTTTCTGCTTTTATTGAAAGACGGAGGTGAATATATAATTATTTTGTCCTTGTCTCTCAGCCAGATTTATAGTTGAGAGAGGAGGTCTTTTTCTACCAGATAGCAAAACAAGTTCTTTGTATTACCTGACTATTATAATTAGAATTTATTATGTTTGACATGTTCCCGAATCTGGCCCTTCCTTTTTCTCTCTCTGTTCCAAAAGGAGAAGAAATGTGTGGAAGACGTGTTCCTAATTGTGGTATAATAAGAAATATAGTTGATCTTTGCCCCTGGTTCCTGTCACAGATCTCCTAAAACCCTTGGAATTGCTTCAGCAATACAGAGGAGCATCTCTTGCTATCCAAACTGAGCTGCTTTGGAGCAGCCTGAGTTTATGCTAATGAGTGGCTTAGGGTGGGGTCCCTGGATAGCCTCAGGATAAGGGGGTCACAAAAACCAAGTAATTAGAAGGTTGCAAATTTCAGCCCCCACCCACCAACCTCTGCGAAGGAGAAAGGGGCTGGAGGCTGCACCTTAGGCTGTTAAAAAGTGCTGAACTAGGAGATTTGATGAGCTTCCAAGTCTGTGAACTCAGGAGCATCCTGCACCCCAGTTCTAAGGGGATAGAAACTCCTGTGCTTGGCACTCTTCTGGACTTTATCCTATGCACCTCTTTATCTGGCTGCTCGTCTGTATCCTCTATAGCATCCTTTAGAGGAAACAGGTTAACAAAAGTAAATGTTTCTCTGAGTTCTGTGACTTACTCTAGTAAATTAATCAAACCCGAGGAGGCAGTCTTAGGAACCTCCAAATTCTAGCCAGTCTATCAGAAGCACAGGTAACAACCTGGACTTGTATTTGGCATCTGAAGTGAGACTGAGGTTGCAATTTTGTGGGTCTGAGCCTTTGGCCTATGAGAGGTACAGATACGAAAAAGGGAAGATCAGAAAAACCCTGTGGTATTCAATCAGAATCAGTGTAAATTCCGTTTTATATTTACCTCATAGTCTATCTGTATAAGTTTCTATTGCTACTATAAAATTACCACAAATTCAGTGACTTAAAACAACACTCATTTATTAATTGGCTCTTAGTTCTGTAGGTCAGAAATCCAAGGGAGTTCAGTTGGGTTCTATGTTCAAGGTCTCACAAGACTAAAATCAAGGTGTCTGTCAGGCTAGGCTTTTATCTGGAGGCTCTGGGAAAGAATCTGTTTTGGTCAGGTTGTTGACAGAATTTAGTTCCTTGTGGTTGTAGGACTGAGGTCCCTGTTTCTTTCTGGCTGTCAGACAGGGCCATTTTCAGCCACTGGAGGCCACCTGCATTCTTCAACATATTGTCCCTTCATCTTTATCTTTAAGGCAGCAACATTATGTCAAACCTTCTTGTGCTTCACATCTTTGACTTCTCTTCTGCTTCCAGCTGAAGAAAACTCTCTACTTTTAAAGAACTCACCTGAATAGGCAAGACTTACCTACCTGAAGCATCTGATTTGGGGCTTGAATGATATCTGCAAAACCACTTAAGAGCAGTACCTACATTAATGTTTGATTGAATAAATGAGAGACAAGAATCTTAGGGAAGCTATCTTTAGAATTCTTTTTTTCCCCATATTGTTATGGGAATCATGGGAATTAATCCCAATGGATTAAAATATCTTTATGGATGGATATGGAAGAGTGTGTGTGTGTGTGTGTGTGTGTGTGTGTGTATTTCCTATGCATGTCTTTGGAAAGAGCTTAGAAACAATGATACCCCAGTAAAAATATATACACCTTGCACTCAAATGGTTTCTAAATATCATTCCTCACTAAATGGAGAGAGGGTTTCTTGGATAATTGTATGGTTGAAGCAGGAAAAGTACAAGATAAGCCTGGAACATCTTGTAACAGAAAGTGAGGAAGTACTCAAAAAATGATGGGGACATGTCAAAAGTATCAGGAGCCAGCATGAAGGGATTTCTCATTGGCCAAATGTGGCAATCTAAATAAATAATGATAATAATGGATTATACCCCATTGAATAAAATAGATACCCATGAGTCCTTATTTGTATAAATGGATATATAAGGGAAAAGAGAAAACTCTTCCTTAAAGCAGAATGTCACCTAATAAGTGTTGAAGAGATGATGGAGCCAGAGATTAATTTTGCAATCACAAATGACTCAGGAAAAAAATATCAGTGAATGTTAAAACCAGTGTGTAAAAGTCTGATGAGGAAAGGGATATTTACATAGTCTCAGAGTATCTTCCCACAAATGACAGACCAGTTGCTTATTAATTATTCATTAAGTATACAATGGAGAAATTGAACATGTACTATTTTCAGCAAACGATAATAGCATGACCAATATTGGAATAAACTGCCATAATGCATTTCCCAATCTGATGTACTGAGGAAAAAAGACAACCTCTGTTGTATTTCTGCCAAAATGCATAGCTTTATTGGAATCTTGAGGAACCATCAGACAAACCTTTGCAAAGAACACTGCAGAATTACTGGCCTGTACTCTTCAAAAAATGTCAAGGTATGGGGCGCCTGGGTGGCTCAGTCGGTTAAGCGTCCGACTTCAGCTCAGGTCACGATCTCGCGGTCCGTGAGTTCGAGCCCCGCGTCGGGCTCTGGGCTGATGGCTCGGAGCCTGGAGCCTGCTTCCGATTCTGTGTCTCCCTCTCTCTCTGCCCCTCCCCCGTTCATGCTCTGTCTCTCTCTGTCTCAAAAATAAAAATAAAACGTTAAAAAAAAAATTCAAAAAATGTCAAGGTCACTAGCAACAAGGAAAAATTGGGAACAGGTCTAGCTTGAAAGAGATAAGAGGCACGACAGCTAGATTGTTCTAGACTGGATCTTTGATCACGAAGAAAGGGGGCATGGGGAAAACGTTTGCTCTTTGTTTGCTTAGTTATGAAGGATTTTTTGAGGCAAGTGGTAAAATTTAAGTGGAATATGTGGCCTAGATGGTAGTATGTTATCGATGTTAATTTCATGATTTTTATGTGTATACTATGGTTATGTCGAAGAGTGTCTCCATTTTTAGGAAATGCATGCTCAAGTATTTACGTGTAATGGGGCTGTGTGTTGCTGAAGGTTGAATTGCGATCCCCCAAAGAGATAATGTTGAAGATCTAACCCTATCCCTGTGAATGTGTCCTCATTTGGAAATGGGATCTTTGTAGATATAATCAAGGTAAAATTGAAGGCATACTGGTTAGGGTGGGCCCTAAATACGATGACTGGTGTCCTTATAAGGAAAGAGAGATTTAGAGGCACATGGACACACAAGGAAGGCCATGTGATGGCAGAGGCAGAGATAGGAGTGATACAGCTAGAAGTCAAGGATTTCCAACAAATACCAGAAGCTAGAAGGCAAACACAGAACACATTGTCCCTCAGAGTATCCAGAAGGAACCAACCCTGTCAACACCTTGATTCCAAGCTTCCAGCCTCCAGAAATGTAAGAGAATACATTTCCGTTGCTTCAAGCCACCCAGTTTATGGTACTTTTGTCACAACAGCCCTAGGAAACTAAGATAAATCAAATCACTTGCTTGCTATTAACAGCAGCATCTTATGTATATGATTTTCTGAACTTGGATATTTAAGAGGAACTGAAAGAGCTATACAATAATGTATTTCCATGTACATGTAAAAATATTTGTTATTTCCCTAGGCACATATCTTTTATCCACATACCAATGGAAGTCTTGCAAGTGATGTCACTGTGTCTGCTGTGGTCAGAATATGTGTGTTAGGGTTGAAATCCTAACCCCCAAAGGTGTGTGCTCGCTTCGGCAGCACATATACTAACCCCCAAAGGTGATGGCATTAGTGGGTAGGCCTTTAGAAAGGCAGTTAGGTCATGTAGGTGGAACCCTCATGAAGGGGCTTAGTGCTTTTATAACAGAGATTGACAGAGCTTTCTCCGCTCCTTTTGCTATGTGAAGATACAAAACAAGAAGTCTTACCCAGAAGTCCCTCACCTGACCATGCTGGCACTTTGATCTTGAACTTCCAGGCTCTGGAACTGTAAGCAGTACATTTCTGTCTATAAGCCACCCAGTCTGTGGTATTTTGTTATAGTAGGCCCAAACGGACTATGACAGTATCTTTTAATTTTTATTTTCTTACTGGATAGTATCTCCTTTAAAATGCCCAATACGATGAAGCAGAGTAAGATAGTGCAGAGGGTAGTAGAGAATTAGAGGAATTCAATTTGAAGCCCACTTTGGGAACTGACATAACACAGGTAAAAATGCCTAACCATGTCTGACACACAGCAGTATGCACCCAGTAAATGTATATGTAAATGTGTGCGCGCGCGCACACACACACACACACGTGTGTGTGTGTGTGTGTGTGTAAGAATTCTTATGCAATAGTTCTGAATTGCTTGCTTGAAATTAAAGATCAAGAAACTAACATTCTTCACAGGTTGTGTCAGGGTAAATAATGAGATAATAAATGGAAAATTTCTTTTTAACCTTGAAACTCTCCTGCAGAGAACATTTACATTATCCGTAAAAATGCTACCATCACACTACTGCATGCTTACAATACTATTTATAGATCCAGATTATTGGGTATGCCATTGTTAACTTGTTAAGTAATAACTATATATAAAAAAAAAAAAAAACCTTTATGATTTCCAGTGCGGAAGGATCGCATTTGGCCCTGAAGTCATGTAAAAGCAAATGGGGAAGAGTGGTTTCGCACAGAGGGAAACAGGTTCAGAGAGTCGCATAATTCGCTCAAGGTCATGCCGCTTTTAAGAAGAGACAACATGGGGAACTTTCTTGTTTAAAATTCCTAAAGTACCCGTGTCAGTCATCTCTTTGGAACACATCCTAGCCAGAAGTAAACACCTGGTTTGAAGCACAGATTGTTGATGGTACCAGAGAACGAATCCACCTATTACTATCATAACAGAATACTTTTGTTTGCTTCATTTATTTTCCCAGCGGGTTGAACATTCCTCTTGGCATATTCCGTAACTCAGGAGCATGGTTTTTTTTAAATTTTTTTTAATGTTTTTTAATTTATTTTTGAGACAGAGAGAGACAGAGCACGAGCAGGGGAGGGGCAGAGAGAGAGAGGAGCATGTTTATTTTCTTGGATTAAATACACCCCCTAGAAGGGAATAACAGCATGATGATGCAAGGCCATTTGCGTCTGAAAAGCATTGCTGACACACACAACTAGGAAATACAAAACATTGGTTTTTTGTTAGGGTCCCGACTTCGTGTTTTGTGGCAGCCTCTGTGTGAGTATGTGAGGTTTTGAGACCAAATCTACTGGGTTGTTTTAATCTACCTTGAGCAGTAAAGAACCCCTATCTAGTACTGACAGAGTACGAACTGTGCCACTTTCCGCACATTTTTCTTGTTCTTCCTACTTTACAGCCGTGATAAGTTATTGAATGCACAAGGGAGTATGGCTGATGTGGGCTTGCTCTTCAAAATACTTTTATTTCTATAACACTGTGCCACAAAAATGTCATCAAGCTGACGTCCCCATATTCCAGCCACAAGAACAGTGTGAGCTTCTCAGGGTCAGCTGCACGGGGGCCAAGCAGAACCCACAGAATCTCTGACAAACAGATTTCCCAGATGTGTGTTCAGAAGGAGTTTTGAAAGCACTGTCGAACCAGAAATTTCTTACATCCATAAACAATGTTTATATCCTTACCTTTTCCACATTCTCCTAAAAAGTGTCAGGTATTCCATTCACGGAACAGCCTGTGTTTTAGTACACTCTGTGTGCATATTTTGTTATCCTTTGTTCACAGGCCAGCCGATGAGTCTGCTCTATGTGGTACAACACCTACTCTATCACAAACCTCAAAAAAAAAAAAAAAACCCGAATTGTTGTTCTGCGAGCAGCCAGCACCTAGTCTAGGCCTAATGTTCTGAGAAATGACCTACGGGAAGCAATACAAAATATAAGTTCAAGACTTCTCCCTATATATATATATTTTTTTTTTTTCAGCCTTCTAAGCTGTTGTTTTGTTACAGTTTAGTAACCTCTCTGTAATGTCCTTCTGGACAAAAAGCAAGCCAAGAGCTGCTCCTAAAGGAGCTGATAAGGATGCCTTATGAACTGTAGTGTTTTTCATCTACAGTGTTGATTCTCAACTGTGGCTGTACATGGAAATCCCTGGCAAGTATGTAAAACCCCCAGTGTCCATGCCGTACCCCAGACCAATGAAATTGGAAATCTGGGGTGGCACCCAAGCCTCAGTGATTCTAAAGCTCTCCAAGTGATTCCAAAGTATAGCCAACATTGAGAATCACTGAGCTAGAATATAAAGAGTTGGTTCACCAACTGCAGTGTTGGTCAACAGCTTTTCCACCTTGTCTGTGATTGTGTTCCTGATCGGACTTGAGTTTCAGAGGTTCGGGTATGTCTGTTTGTTCTTACACTCTCAGTGTTCACCCCACACCACCAAAACATTGGCCTGACTCACTAATGCCCACTCCTGGATACCTATACATTCTTACTAACTCATGGGCCTAGATCTGGAGTAAGCAGGGAGAGAATTCTAGTTCTCCTTCTATATTGATGTTTCTCTTCCATAGTGATAAAATTCCTTCTATAATTTAAAACTAGGGAAAAGGACACCCAAATTCTCTTTTCTGTTTAAACTCACTTTCTAGGTAGTCTCATCCAACCACTTGACTTTAAAAACACTTTATAGAAGCCAGTATTACTTTGATTCCTAAACCAGACAGAGACCCAGTAAAAAAAGAGAACTACAGGCCAATATCCCTGATGAATATGAATGCAAAAATTCTCAATAAGATACTAGCAAATCGAATTCAACGGCATATAAAAAGAATTATTCACCATGATCAAGTGGGATTCATTCCTGGGATGCAGGGCTGGTTCAACATTCTCAAATCAATCAACGTGATACATCACATTAACAAAAAAAAAAGAGAAGAACCATATGATCCTGTCAATCGATGCAGAAAAGGCCTTTGACAAAATCCAGCACCCTTTCTTAATAAAAACCCTTGAGAAAGTTGGGATAGAAGGAACATACTTAAAGATCATAAAAGCCATTTATGAAAAGCCCACAGCTAACATCATCCTCAATGGGGAAAAACTGAGAGCTTTTTCCCTGAGATCAGGAACACGACAGGGATGCCCACTCTCACCACTGTTGTTTAACATGGTGCTGGAAGTTCTAGCATCAGCAATCAGACAACAAAAGGAAATCAAAGGCATCAAAATTGGCAAAAATGAAGTCAAGCTTTCGCTTTTTGCAGATGACATGATATTATACATGGAAAATCCGATAGACTCCACCAAAAGTCTGCTAGAACTGATACATGAATTTGGCAAAGTTGCAGGATACAAAAATCAATGTACAGAAATCAGTTGCATTCTTATACACTAACAATGAAGCAACAGAAAGACAAATAAAGAAACTGATCCCATTCACAATTGCACCAAGAAGCATAAAATACCTAGGAATAAATATAACCAAAGATGTAAAAGATCTGTATGCTGAAAACTATAGAAAGCTTATGAAGGTAATTGAAGAAGATATAAAGAAATGGAAAGACATTCCCTGCTCGTGGATTGGAAGAATAAATATTGGGAAAATGTCAATACTACCCAAAGCTATCTACACATTCAATGCAATCCCAATCAAAATTGCACCAGCATTCTTCTCGAAACTAGAACAAGCAATCCTAAAATTCATATGGAACCACAAAAGGCCCCGAATAGCCAAAGTAATTTTGAAGAAGAAGACCAAAGCAGGAGGCATCACAATCCCAGACTTTAGCCTCTACTACAAAGCTGTCATCATCAAGACAGCATGGTATTGGCACAAAAACAGACACATAGACCAATGGAATAGAATAGAAACCCCAGAACTAGACCCACAAACGTATGGCCAACTCATCTTTGACAAAGCAGGAAAGAACATCCAATGGAAAAAAGACAGTCTCTTTAACAAATGGTGCTGGGAGAACTGGACAGCAACATGCAGAAGATTGAAACTAGACCACTTTCTCACACCATTCACAAAAATAAACTCAAAATGGATAAAGGACCTGAATGTGAGACAGGAAACCATCAAAACCCTAGAGGAGAAAGCAGGAAAAGACCTCTCTGACTTCAGCCGTAGCAATCTCTTACTCGACACATCCCCAAAGGCAAGGGAATTAAAAGCAAAAGTGAATTACTGGGACCTTATGAAGATAAAAAGCTTCTGCACAGCAAAGGAAACAACCAACAAAACTAAAAGGCAACCAACGGAATGGGAAAAGATATTTGCAAATGACATATCGGACAAAGGGCTAGTATCCAAAATCTATAAAGAGCTCACCAAACTCCACACCCGAAAAACAAATAACCCAGTGAAGAAATGGGCAGAAAACATGAATAGACACTTCTCTAAAGAAGACATCCGGATGGCCAACAGGCACATGAAAAGATGGTCAACGTCGCTCCTTATCAGGGAAATACAAATCAAAACCACACTCAGATACCACCTCACGCCAGTCAGAGTGGCCAAAATGAACAAATCAGGAGACTATAGATGCTGGAGAGGATGTGGAGAAACAGGAACCCTCTTGCACTGTTGGTGGGAATGCAAATTGGTGCAGCCGCTCTGGAAAGCAGTGTGGAGGTTCCTCAGAAAATTAAAAATAGACCTACCCTATGACCCAGCAATAGCACTGCTAGGAATTTACCCAAGGGATACAGGAGTACTGATGCATAGGGGCACTTGTACCCCAATGTTTATAGCAGCACTCTCAACAATAGCCAAATTATGGAAAGAGCCTAAATGTCCATCAACTGATGAATGGATAAAGAAATTGTGGTTTATATACACAATGGAATACTACGTGGCAATGAGAAAGAATGAAATATGGCCTTTTGTAGCAACGTGGATGGAACTGGAGAGTGTAACGCTAAGTGAAATAAGCCATACAGAGAAAGACAGATACCATATGGTTTCACTCTTATGTGGATCCTGAGAAACTTAACAGAAACCCATGGGGGAGGGGAAGGAAAAAAAAAAAAAAAGAGGTTAGAGTGGGAGAGAGCCAAAGCATAAGAGACTGTTAAAAACTGAGAACAAACTGAGGGTTGATGGGGGGTGGGAGGGAGGGCAGGGTGGGTGATGGGTATTGAGGAGGGCACCTTTTGGGATGAGCACTGGGTATTGTATGGAAACCAATTTGACAATAAATTTCATATATTAAAAAAAAAACACTTTATAAGCTAATGAGTTCCAAACTTGTATCTTCAGTCTGGACATCTTCCTTGAACCCACACTTGAACTTCAACAGCTTACTCTACTTGGATGTCTAAACTCGACATGTCCAAAAGTGAGCTCATGACAATACCCTTCCTCACCACCAATACCAGAAACACCCGTCTCACAGCCTTCCCTAACTTCATTGATGGTAACTCTATCTTCTAAGGCTGAAAACCTACATATCATCCTTGACTCTTTTTCTACAAGTCAAATCCAATCTGTTTCTGTTCATCCTACACTTAAAATCCTGTTCATTATACTTTTAAAATATATCAAGAATCTAGGCATTTCTCACCACCTCTACTGTGTGTGTGTGTGTGTGTGTGTGTGTGTGTGTGTGTGTGTGTGTATGTGTGTGCACATGTGCATGGTACAAGCCAACATCATTTCTCATCTGGATTATTGCAGCTGCCTCTCAACTTGCCTCCCTGCTTCTACTCTTGCTTTCCTTCGTATCTATTCTCAAAATATCGGTGAGAGTGACCTTGTTAAAACATGCTATATCATGTTACTCCCCTGCACCAAATCCTCCAAATGCTTCCCATTTCACGCAGAGTAAAAGCCAAAAGCTTTACTATAACTTAAAGGACCCTATATGGCTGGCCCCATATTAGGCTTTTATCCTCATTTCCTAGTACTCTCTCCTTCTGCTCACATCAAACTTTTTGTTGTTTATCAAAGACAGACATTCTCTCACTTCAGGATATTTGACTATATTCCATTTGCTCAAGGCTGAAATTCAGCTGGGTTTCAACATGGGGCCCTAGGGAATGTTTTTGAACTGTATTAGCCTTTATTGGGTGGGACATATGCTGTGATTGGTCAGTACCTGTGTCATATTGGTTGTTCAATGTTTTGAGTATCAACACGCTCTTCCTGTACCCTTGCATCCCTGAGATCCCTATTGAGAGGTCACAAGAAGATATTCCCTGGCCACCCTATCTAAAATTTCATACAAATTTTACTTCCCATTCAATTTCCACTTTAATTTTTCTCCTTGTACTTGTATTAGTTATCCATTGCTGCATCATGTATTACCCCCAACATATAGTGGCTTAAAAAAAACATTCAGTATGTGTTTCCCCCAACAGTTTCTGGAAGGCAGAAATTCAGGAGCAGCTTGGCTGTGTGGTTCTTGTTCACGTTGCACCAAGATGTCAGCTAGAGTTAGAGTCATCTTGATAGGGGCTGGACGTTACACCAGATGGTCGTCTTCAAAGTTGGAGGAAACTACTTAAGGGCAAGAATAGCAGAACACAAGAATCATTGGAGGCCACCTTGGAGACCAGCTACCACAATACGACCACTGGTCCCCACAGGTTCACATGCAAGTTATCCTCATCTCCTCCCAAGACCCCCTCCCCCCAAGTCTCATGCCATTACAGCATCAGCTCAAAATCTAGACTCTTGTTATCTAAAGCAAGTCTGGTGCAGGTGAGACTCCACACATGTAGTTCTTGTGTATAGCTCATCCAGTATGGTTTCTCTTGACCTGAGACCTGTGAAGTAAAGGGTCAAGTTATCTGCTTCCAACATATCCCACATAAAATGGTAGGATGTGCATAGGATAACCAGTATAGGTGTTTACTCAAAGGGGAAAAATGGGAGGAAGTTGATGCCATTTGGCTATAGCGATTCTAAAATCCAGCAAGATAGGGGTTGGTACTTTCTTGATTAGGACTCAAGGCATGAGAATAATTGTTTGTGGCATTTGGCTACACACTGTGGGCTTTAAGTTCTGCCCTTTGAGTTATCTTTCCTTTTCCATGAAAAACAACCCATGTATGTGGTTGCTGGTGTTCCCCGCCTGATCTCTGTCATAATGAGACTTTTCATTTCATCATGAATCTGTCCCTTTCAGTCCAAACTGGTGGTATTTCTGAAAATGCAATTGTCTTAAAAAGTCTGAGGGGTTTTTTATAAATCTTACTTGGGCTTATCCCATTGGACAAAAACCATATCTTGTCTTCTGTCTTCTTTGGTCTTCTGCCAGACTGTTAAAGGACAACATTTATAAGCTTCTGAAAGTTTTATTCTTTGACTGAATGGTTCCTTGAGATATTTATTTCCTTGGATCGTTCTGATGTCTTAACAAAGGAATTAATAGCCACTCTCGCATTTTCCACTTTAAATCAGGCTTTCATGATGGTTCTCTGATTTGATCTCTTCCTGGAGCCAATTCTCAACCTTAGCATAGTTTGCCATTTACAGAGGTTGAGAACTACCAAAATCAGCAATTCCTAGCTCCTTTTGGGGCAATAACCTTTCATTTAGGTTATCTCTATTTTCCCACATCTTACTATAAGCAGCAAGAATGAATCAGGCAGGACCTTCCACCTTCTGCCTGGCTATCTCCTTACCCAGCTCACTTAGGTCATTAGGTACCTTTACTTCCCATGTCACGACAGGTAACGGTGCTGCTATCTAACACCAAATAACAGGGACCCCTTCTATAATGTTCCTAAACTTGTGCCAGCATTTTCCTCAAAGACTTTCCAGCCTCTGCCCTCAGACCAGTTCTGAAGCCAAGCCCATGTTTTCATTTTAGACTGCACCACACTTCCAGGTGCTATAATCTATAAGTTGTTTCCTGCTGCATTACAATTTACCCCAAATTTGGGGTAGGAAGCGAGAATCACTGGAGGCTGGCTTGAAATCTGATTACCTCAGTATTTTTTTTTTTAATTTTTTTTTTTCAACGTTTTTTATTTATTTTTGGGACAGAGAGAGACAGAGCATGAACGGGGGAGGGGCAGAGAGAGAGGGAGACACAGAATCGGAAACAGGCTCCAGGCCCTGAGCCATCAGCCCAGAGCCTGACGCGGGGCTCGAACTCACGGACCGCGAGATTGTGACTTGGCTGAAGTCGGACGCTTAACCGACTGCGCCACCCAGGCGCCCCTGATTACCTCAGTATTTAACAGTATCTAACACATTACATATTTTACTTACTTGCTTTGTGAGTTGCCCATCTAGAATGAAAGAATGTGGCAGAGGGATTTTTTTTAATGTTTATCTATTTTAGAGACAGAGAGAGACAGAACAGGAGCAGGGGAGGGGCAGAGAGAGGGAGACACAGAATCTGAAGCAGGCTCCAGGCTCTGAGCTGTCAGCACAGAGCCCAACGCGGGGCCGGAACTCACAAACTGCGAGATCATGACATGAACCAAAGTTGGACACCTAACCAACTGAGCCACGCGGGTGCCCTGAGGGATTTTTGTTGGGTTTATCCACTACTGTAGCCTCAGTGTCTGGTTTATACTAGATACTCAAGAAATGTGTGTTAGGTGACTAAAGTAAGACTACACTTCCTGGCCTTTCTTGTAACTAGGTGTAGCTGTGCAACTAAATTTGACCAGTGAAGTGTGAGCAAAAGTGATGAGTACAATCTCTGGGTTGTACACCTAGAGGTAAACTCACCCTGCAGTTTCCCTTTCTCCCTCCTCACTGGCTGGATTATTTATGCATTTGATGTAGATAAGGGAAGCACCCTAGAGAAGGCAGAGCAACACAATAGAAGCCTGGACCCTTGACACCATAGTAAGTAACACCATCACTGTGCCAGCCCTGGTCTGCGTGTGCTGGGACTAGCACCTAAGAGACAATTTCTAAGCTGCTAAATCACAGTTATTTTGAGTCTCGACTATTGCAGCTGAACCTGTAGTTTAATCTAGGTGACGTGAGTGAGAGGGGCTGGAGAGAAACACCATCATGCCTGAAAAGAGCTTGAGGAAGTAAGAGAAATGGCCAACTAGCCCTTTAGGATGACGACTATAGAACTTCTCATATGTAGTATTACACTGTAGGAATATACCACCATTTATTCGTCGGTTATCTTGTTTTTGCCTTATTTCGCGTAGTTTTCTGGTTTTGTTAAGATGTAATTGATATCCGTCGCTGTATAAGTTCAAAGTATACAGCAGGATGGTTTGATTTACAATCCATCTACTATTGATAGGTATGTAAATAGTTTCTGTTTTAAACTCTGATGAATCATGCTTGTACTGGACTTGGTGAGCACGTGAACAGTGGAATGTCTAGGTATGAAAATACTCGGCCTTAGAAGGTTCTGCCAATTTTCCAAAAAGGCACTAATTTACCAGTCCTCTAGTGGAGCACCAGAATTTCAGTTTCCCATCCTGACGCATGGTAGCTTTTTTTTTTTTCATTTTAGTAATTCTGTTGAGTGTATAGAGGTATCTCATTGTAATTTCAGTTTGCATATCCATATATTTATTAGCCATTTGGCTGTCTTCTTTTTTTTTTTTGAAGTTTATTTACTTATTTTGAGGAGGGGGGAGGGCCAGAGAGAGAGAGAGAGAGAGAGAGAGAAAGAGAGAATTCCAAGTAGGCTCTGTGCTGTCAGCACGGCCCAACGTGGGGCTTGAACCCACGAACCCAGAGATCATGACCTGAACCAAAACCAAGAGTTGGAGGCTTAACTGACTGAGCCACCCAGGTGCTCCTGCGAATTTAAATAGTATTGATCATTATATTTATTGAGGATACCATGTTGGATACACGGTACTGAGCACTTTATGCTTACCTAACATGTATGACAACTATCTTCAGTAGGTTTAGAACTCATTCCATTCTATAGTTGAAGAAACTGAAGCCCTGAGATGTTCAGTGGTTCACCCAAAGTCTCTCGTGTTATAAGTAGTGGAGACAAGATCTAAACACAGGTCGATCTGACAAAGCCTGAAGCGCGCATGCTGAACCCTTGTTGAATAACACGGGATTCACTCCCTTTCTTCAGACTGCATGAAACTTCATTATTGTAACCATTTTCATCACCCTCCCTTTGTCAGAGATTGTTTTACTGGAGCCCCAAAAGAGAAGCCATATAGTTGGGTGGCTGCTGAGGACTACTCAGGAGAGTCTTGAACTCTAGCCGCTGTGGTATGCCTGCAGGGAATTCCTACCCCACATCGCACTCTTGGAAGCCTGCAAGGCCAAGGGAATTTCTAACATGACTCCTTTCTACAAGTAAAGTAAAATAGGAGGATCCTAAGTTTTATCCATAGAAATGGAACTCTTGTTGGCTGCCAGAAGATATTAGGGATGGAATACTGCCCCAAAATGTCTACAGAGTGCTCAGGGCCTTCCAGTTATGCCAATGGTATTCCAGCTTCACTGGGGACTGTACTCCTGTGACAGGCGTTTATATATTGGTAGGTAAAACTATATACTGCTTTATTTCTATTCTGAAAGGGATTTCAAGGTAAAACACACTGAGGATATAGCTCTATGATGTTTTAGCAATTGAAAGCTGGGAGCTGGTAGAACTAAAGTTAAGAACTCTTTGAGGACAAATTTAAGTATTATTGGAAAACATATAAAGTGCTTGCATTGACAGCTCAAAAAAAGCCACAACACGATCTTCCATTTATATGGCATCAAGGTGCAATTTACGAACCACTTCCACAAATGTTATCTCATTTGGCCTTCACAAACCCCCGAAGGTAGATTGGACAGCTGGTCTGATTATGATTAATATTTCATCTTACAAATGAAGCAACCAAAGCTCAGAGAGTTTCAGTGTTTGCCCGAGGTCACAGAATTCTTAAATGGCTCTGCCAGGTCTCAAGTTCAGGTCTTTCTGCCCTTTGCCCCTATGCCATACTCTGTGTTACATACCTGGCTATACTTACAAAGGATGTGAATACCCACAGGAGTTGGCTTGGAGTTAAGACGTCAGGACAGTCAGAAGTTCCCTAAGAGAGGGCATTTTTGGAAAAGGCATAGTGGTGGGGTTTAAAATGGGTAGTGCTATGGAAAGTTTCTGTTTGGTTCATTTATCATGGCTAAAGAAACTCTTCAGGGGAATTTCTCTCCCATGCCACTGACAGAGTCTTCAGAACTTTCCCCAGTGAAGGGAAATTTCTTTCATCCCTGTAGCCAGCAGAGGTCTGGTGACAGCTACCATACAGTGTGACAACTCAGAGATGGAAGCCATTACGCTTTCCTCAGATATGAATTTATAAACAAAGAAATGCAGCCACCTTCTGGAAGATCGCAAATATTATTAAAAGCACATTTCTCCTCATTTCCCCAAGTGACAGTATTCATTGTCATCAGAAAAACAGAGCGAACAAATGTACATCTTTCCGTTTCTACACTATGAAGCTCACTATTTTAACACAGTTAAAGAAGAGGAATTCTAACCCAAATTTAGCATGTTTTCTATTCACAAAAATTTGACAAGTTGTACAAAGCACTGTCTATTGTAAAGATTATTTGACCACATAATTATAGGGATGACTGTTGGAGTGCAACGGTTTTTATTAATGTTGATTCTAATAGGTTTACAGACTTTGCCATAACCGTTCTGGGAAATAAGACACAGCTGCTCGTGGGGAAATTATAACAAATGAAAAGCATTCCAAATTCTGGATTTTGTCAAAAGATATATATTGTCACAATCATCTTCCAAAATGTAGAAAGCTCTATGTGGACTCAGAAGACCTAAATTCGGTTCTGCCACAAAGTTGTCACACAATACTGGAAGTCACTTGACTTCTCTAAGTCTCTGTTTCCTTCTGTCTAAAATGAGGTGATCTTAATCAAGGGGTTAGCATAAGAAGGTTCTGTCTGTTCCCCACTGTAGCTGCTGGGTCTGATGGAGTGAATGGTCTGTGCTTATTATTAATAAATATTTATTACCTGAACTTAAGGTGACTTATAATTGTAGCATTCCATGATTTATGGCATAAATTTAAAGAATTTCCAAAAAATGTGATATTGCCACAAATATGCTCTTATGCAAACACACACACACACACACACACACACACACACACACACACAAAATGAGGAGTGCCTAGTAAAGTAGTCACTGATTCACGTAGATCCTTTGTTGAAAGAGAGAAATGAAATCTTTAACTGCTGTCCTCACCCTACTGGATTAATCTAACTTTTTACTGCAGAATCAAATTTAAGGAAGCATGACTTTTTGGAATTTTCAGAAATTAAGATCTTTCTTTCTCTTTCTTTCTTTCTTTCTTTCTTTCTTTCTTTCTTTCTTTCTTTCTTTCTTTCTTTCTTTCTTTAAAGTAGGCTTCATGCCCAACACAGAGCCCAGGGTAGAGCTTGAACTCAGGACCTTGAAATCAAGACCTGAGCTGAGATCAAGAGTCCAATGCTTAACCAACTGAACCACCCAGGTACCCCTAGAAACTAAGATTTTTCACTGAGACATTTTATGACAAGAAACAGCTGAGAATCTATGTCTGTATTTATTCACACTAATGAGAGAGTAATCGAAGGCAACTAATTTAAAAACCAGATATGTATCTTCATTTAGATCCTTGGAAGATAAAAGACATACTTGGATATGTTAGCATAAGCCCAAATTGGTGAAGTTTCTTTTTGATTTCATCTTATCTTTAATCTTATCCCAGCACGCTGGGCTAAAACTGCTCATTGTAGCCTTGAATTGCCATTTCCTATCAATGTCTCATTTTACAACGTTTTCCTTTGTGTATCCTTTTGAATCCTCTTTTTCTTTCCACTTTAGCTTCCCTCTTCCCCAACCAAAATATCTTTTGCTTAGATTAAACTCCTTTACCTAAGGAATGAATAAATGATTATTTCCCGGATGCAGTTACATTTTAAAAGAAAGCCATTTCCTAAGGGAATCTTTAATTGGCCAAATTTCAGGCCATTTAACCATCTCCCTAGATTTCAGGTAATCCCCCTTGTCCCTTAAAATATACAGGTAATTGTCTAGTACAATGATTCCTTGAACTTTCAAAGCCATGGAGCTCTTACTCAAACAAAATCAGGTAGCAATCCAGTAAATAGAAGAGATAAGGGCTGAGGCAGGGGTGGGGATCCAGAATCTTCTCCACTCTCCCTATTTCTCTCCACTAGCCATTGCTGCAGAGGCACACATCTCTGAGCAACCCTAGTAAAAGGCCAGCCCATATCTTCAGACAAATACACAGACACATAAGGTGAAAGAATATGTGATATGCAAATAGATAACCCACTCTCAAGTATCTTAAAGGAGCCTGTAATGTCTACTGCAATAATAAACCACATTCACATTTTTTAACACTTTAGGAATGTAGCAAAATGACAAATGAACAGAATAAGCAATCTAGATTTTGCCTATTATCCTCTATTTCTATTTCATGTTTGAAACTTGGGTGTGCTACGCGGTCGGGTTTTAAAATAAATACGGTCAACCGAGTGTATTCCTTGAAGTCAGCATTACTCGTACTAGTTCCTTTAGAAGAACTGATTTTCCTTTATTCAAACTTTGAATTGAATCCAATCACCAAAACAACTTCTTTCTTATCCTCTGAAATAAAAGTTCCAGTGGTATTTTCCCAGCAGTTGACAATCTGAAGAAAATTGCCTCCAGGAAGATCACCCAGATCCACTTTTGGGGGGACTCTGGAACTGCTTTTCTCACCCTGCAGGCACCTACAACCCGGAAGTTCCCCAATCAAAGTCTTTCACCCTTGCCAGAAACCTGTCCCTCCTCTTGGTTACTGATGAATGGTTCCGCTTTCCTCCTATACACAAAGCTAAAACCTTATAGTTACCATCAAACAGCAACCATTAAGTTACTGGGACTCTAAGCTAGGCATATTACCTAGATCAGGATTTTCCAACCTCAGCACTATTGACTTTTTGGGCAGGATGATTCTCTGTTCTGGGAGGCTGCCCAGTCCATTACAGTATATTTAGCGGCATCCCTGGCCTCTACCCACTAGATGCCAGTAGACATACCCCTCTCCCCCTTCTAGGCTTCACAAAAAATGTCTCCAGGCATCGTCAAATGTCTGCTGGAGGCAAAATCAACTGCGTTTGAGAAGCGTTGATGTGGATTGTCTCTTTATTCCTCACAGTATCCCACAAGGTACATATTGTAACTTCATTCCACATAATGCAGATCAGGAAACTGGGCCTCTAGGGAATTGAGTGACTTGTCCTTGGTCATGGCACCGGTATGTGGCAGAGCTGGGTTTCAGAGTACCGTACAAACTGTCTCCCCATCTGTCCCATTTGCTACCTCTGGAGCTCAGGTCCCTTCTGCATCTGGTTTTTGTTTTTGTTTTTTTTTAATCCAACTATGTTAACCTTTCATTTGGAATGTCACGGTTTTGTCCCCTCCTTCCTATTTCCCATGCTGTTGCCTTAGCTCAGATTTCCCACCTAGATTATAATAACTAGGCTTTTAGTTTCTCTCTCAGATTTCAGCCTCTTCATTTTTCAATCTGTCTTTCACATTGCTGATAGAACTTTCTCAAACATATTATTACATAACTGCCCTACGGAAAAACCTTCTGTGCCTCCCACATTGCCCACAGCAGGGTTCTCAAAAGGTGGTCCCAAACCAGCCCCACAGGTATCTCTAGGAAACTTGTCAGAAATGCAAATTCTTGGGGCGCCTGGGTGGCTCAGTCGGTTGAGCGTCCGACTTCAGCTCAGGTCAATATCTCACGGTTCGTGAGTTTGAGCCCCCGTCAGGCTCTGGGCTGATGGCTCAGAGCCTGGAGCCTGCTTCCGATTCTGTGTCTCCCTCTCTCTCTGCCCCTCCCCCATTCATGCTCTGTCTCTCTCTGTCTCAAAAATAAATAAACATTAAAAAAAAAAAAAAGAAATGCAAATTCTTGGGCAAGCTGAGGGCTAGGCAGCAATGATTCTCCAGGCAGCCTTGCTAAGTAATTGATCAAACATTCAAGAAGTATTAATTTCATACCCGGTCTGTGCAAGACACTGGGCAATGATTTGACTATGGAATGGAGATTTTTTTCCTTCCAAATTTGGACTTGCAAGACTCTGTATCTGTAGGTCTGGGGGGTGAGTCTCAGCATCCCTATTTTTAGAAAGCTCCCAGACGATTCTGATGTGTAGTGGGTTGATCATGACTGTCCTAATGCTGGCTATACAAAAATGAGAGAAATCTCTTCCCTCCCATAACCTATGTGGTAGGAGACACGTAAACAAACGCTAATGCCGCCATCATAAATAACAAGAGCTTGCTTCCCCTCTTTTGGGCTTTCTTTGGCTTTTGATTTCACTTTTGGCTTTTGATTCCACTTCACATTTCCTTTAACTTGAAAGTATGTGCACAACAACGTAAGGCAAAATTTTGTTCAGATGATTTCATTTATTCACCTAATCTCTGGCGTTCCAAGGTTAATCTATTGTTCAGGGTCTCAAATTTCCAGCAGTAACCTCAAATTAGGGGTTACCTATTACACAGCCCTAAAGTATCTTTGAGGGTTCTAGTCCCCTTGCGGCTACCTCCTCATCAGGCGTCCGTGGTTGATCACAGGTCTCTTCATTATCCTCTAAGGTGGCTGCGAGACCTTGAACCACCACAGGTAGGGGCGGAGCAGGCTCACTCCTCCCCGCCAGGGCGGCGCAGCGAGAGCCTTCACCCGCGCTGAGGTCAGAGGGCGCCCGAGTGGAGCCCGAATGGGGAAGTCCTCCGGGGGCGGGCGCACCTGCCGCTGCTGGCGGGAAATCGAAACTCAAGCTGTTGAAACCGCTGCCCCTGCCCTTTCGAATCTCATCTCGAGACTCCGAGCCGTCCCAGCCCGCGTCCCCGCCGCAGCAGCGGCCGGGCACCCGCGGACTCAGAGCTATGTTCACCCGCACTCGGGTGGTGGGCTCCGGGCTCGGCGCCCCCCCGGCCCCCAGCCCGGCCCGGGACCCCCCCGGGCGGCCTCGGGAGCCGGGCCAGCTGCAAGGTCCCAGACCGGGTTCGCAGGCGACCGCCCAGAGCCCTTCGCAGGAGAGCCCACGGCTCGCCGGCCAGCGGTGGTAAGTACTTGACAACCTGGCTTGGGGGCGGGAGCCCAGACCTCAGACAGACTCGCGAGCACTTTCTTGATCATCGGAGTTTGAAACCACGGGGGCCCAGTAACGGGGTTTCTGAGAGAGTGCAGGCTCGTTTGCCTACCCAAAAGCTTTCAGGAATTACTACCTTATAAATTGAGTGTGCCAGTCTGCGGTTCTTTGCTAAATAACAGCTCTCGTTCCTTTCAAGAACATTGCTTCCCCGATTCTCGTGACTGGCTACAGGATTGAAAAGACGTGTGGAGAACTCGCCTGAGCTTCCTACGAACTTTACAGGTGTCTCCAGAACTCATACTCTTTAGCATGAATTATTGTTTTCCTTCCTGGTTTAAACCATCGATGCCCTTAAGTGGTGTCTCCGCGTCAGCTGCCAGGGCAAGGGCGGAGAGGGAATGTGTTATGGGGTAGATGCTCCAATTGCTGGCTCTGGGAGCACGCTTGCATCTCAACCAAGTTCCCAGATAAATGACCTCTTAGGACCAGAGGAGTGGGACCGGGTGAGGTCGAGAGTGGCCGCAGGGTTTCCTGTCATATAGGTAACCTTGATCTTGGTCTTTGGTTCAGAGTCTACAGTTGGTACCCTGAAAACGTTTGTTACGCCGCGTCAGTGATCCTCGCTTTCCTCCCAATGGAAGGAGCTTCTTTAACAGGATAGTATGGCTACACAGGGCTCCGGAAGTGCTGCTTCTGTGCATTGGAATCCTCTGCATAGTTTCATTTTCAGTTCCCCCCTTTCCATCAACTTGTAGTCGCACAAAAGGCCTGCTGGTTGCCAAGGAACAGTGTATCACCATATGACCCGTAAACAGTAACTTTTCTTTCATCCCTTAACTTTGAAAGAAGTCATGAGTACTGGGCTTTCGATATTATTCCACTTAGGGTTGCCCTTAGATGGGGTGGGTGACCCAGGTGGTTGCAGTTAGAGATTGCCGCATTTGTCACCTTTGCGGAATGAGAGGTGTCTTGCTACGATAGAGGTTCATTAAATTCAAGTAATCTCAGTAAGCTGTAGCATTTAATGTAGCAGAGGTCATGGGCATACAGTCTCAGGTTGATGATGAACGCCCTTTCCATGCCTTTTTGTTGTTAAAGAGCATCTAGTTAGATACAATCATTTATTTGCAAGCTCATATCATCTCATAAATATTAGCATTTACATCTATCTGTTTTTTCTTTTCCTTTTTTTTTCTTTTTTGGCTGTCAACATCCCCAGAATCTTGCTGGACCAAACTGCTCGGAAAGGGGCGGTTTTCTAATTCATTGTCCAGGCCTCAATACCTGAAGACCTCACTGCATACTATTTTGTGATTTTTAAGATTTGCCGATAGACCATTAGAGAGTACATGGGAGAGTTGGCTTTCCCAGAGCTCTTTTATTTATTTTTAAAAAATGCGAACCGGTCGCAATAAGTAGAGCGTTGTAAGAGTCATTCCCTTTTAGGTGTTCAGTAGAGGAGATCCTGTTTGGACCACTCCGAATTCTTACATCTCCATTAGTCACTTCTATTGTTTACTCTCACTTATATTCCTTTAATGGAACTGGAAAACCAAGGAAAATGGTTGAATGGTAAATAATATCTTAGTAAAATGCACACACAAACCCTAAAAGAGGGCTTTATTCTTTTTTTTTTTTTTTTTTTGGGGAGCAGAATTATAGCATTTTCTGGTGGGAAGTAGAGAAAAAGGAAGGATGAAGTGCTTAATAAGCTTCATTTGTTCATTCTCAATATGCGCTTATTTACATGACAAAGGATTGGGATTTAACCTTGTATTGTGCACATCTTTCCATTAATTCCTTAGGGAAGTGCCAGTGAGGGCACAGGAGCATGGGCTTTGATGCCAGACTCCATGTTCTCATTCTGCCATTACTTGCTCTCTGAACTTCAGCAAGGTGCTCAAGTACTTTATGCCTCAGTTTCCTCATTACTTAAAGTGAGATAATACCAACCTCTGAGGGCTTCTTTATTTGTGTGTAGGTGTATGCATAGAACAGAACTTCGTGCCTGGCAGGAAGGAAATGTCCAGTAAATGTGGGATGCTGACAACCTTAAATTCATTTAACAGATGTTAATTGATCAAGTACTGTGCCGTCACCCTGAAGCGGAGTATTTGTACATTGTAAAAACACACTGGTTCAAAACACCTACTTCCATGTGGAGATGTTAAGGCGATCTCTTAATATTTTAAATGACTCCTGAGAACCTCCAAATAGACTCTAAGGCAAGGCTGTGTTCTTGACTATGTTTGGATTTAAATAATTATAAGTGCTAATTCATGTTGGCTTTCCCAATTATTTTTAGTTGGCGATTTTTATCTTGTCCCTAGGTATCATAAGCAATTTACACAGATTTAAAGAGAAGAAAGGCTTATATATACTTCGAATCCAAAGTAACAATTTACCTTCACTGTCCCTTTCAATATTTTGCTTTTGTAAAAAAATTTTTTTAAATGTTTGTTTATTTTTGAGAGAGAGTGAGAGAGCACTAGCAGGGGAGGGTCAGAGAGAGAGAGAGAGAGAGGGGGAGACACAGAATCCAAAGCAGTCTCCAGGCTCTGAGTGTCAGCCCAGAGCCTGACATGGGGCTCGAACCCACAGACTACAAGATCATGACCGGGGCTAAAGTTGGATGCTTAACCAACTGAGCCACCCAGGCGCCCCAATATTTTGCTTTTTTGTAAATATCTCCCACTCACTTATATAATTTCTAGATAAGTATATGATTAAAGCATGGGTTTAATCTTATATATGAAGAAGGAGATTTTTCACCTGACTTTACCCAATTCTGGGCAATAGACTCTTGCTTGTGATAGCAACACAGGGTTCCCTCAATTCAGGTACTTGTCTATAATCATACCCGGAAATAGTCCTTTAGCTTGATGCCATTTAAAGTAAATAAAAAGATATTCTGAAAATGAACCTATAATGTGGAATTTTGCTATACAATTTACTTTAGCATCAGGTGAACTGAATTTGTATATAAATTAACATATTTGTGGCCTACTTTATGCTGAGAACTGAAGAGAGTTAAAGATAAGCAATAAAATAACACATGTAACAGTTAACATGTGTAAGTGTGTTATGTATATGAACTCAGTCCTCACAACAATCCTGTAAGAAGAGAGGATATCTAGCTCTGGATATTTAATTACAAATTCAGGGACAAGTAACTACTCAACAAGAGATAAGCCCTTATATGGCTTATAGTCTAATTGATGGGGTACACAGTTATTAGTTAATTATAGGAATAACAGTATATGCACTATAAAGGAAAGCCAGGGTCTGAGTTCGTCTTGGGAGCAGGAGAAGCGTTACCAAGAAGTGATGTTTGCGCTGCAGTCTACAGGCTGGTTAGGAGGCGTGTGGTTTTTTTTTCTGACATCAAACACATTATTCCAGCACCAACCAGCTTCAGTTCAGTTCAGTTCTGACACTACCCAGAGTTAGTGCAGACCCCACAGGTTAGAGCTCAGTTTCACAAAACTGCCCCTGTTTCAGACACCAGCCACAAATGGGGTCCCCAAACTACCCACACTTCTGCCTGGCTGACTACAGATGTGGAGGTTTCCATGACCTCTCTTCCCCTAGTTTTCTAGAACGAATCAGAGAAATCATGGAAACTGTTGTACTTACGATTACAGTTTTATTATTAAGGATACAATTCAGGAACAACCAAATGGGACAGATACAAGGGTAAGGTAGGAGGGCGGGGCATTGCACAGAACTTCCATGCCCTGTTTAGGTGGGCCACCCTCTCCGCACTTGGATGTGTTCACCATTCTGGGAGCTCCTCAGTCCTTATTCAAGAATTTTTATTTAGCTCCATTACACAGGCATAGTCGATTAAATCATCCTCTAATCTCATGGTTGGTTTTCCTGGCAAATCACTCCTATCCTGAAGCATTCTGGGGTCCTCTCGTTAGCATATAATCAACACTCTTATCACGTGGAATCCCAAGGATTTTTGGAGATCTGTGCCAGGAACCAGGGTTAAGGTCTAAGTATTTATCTTTTATTATACCACAGGAGTTTATGTGGCCCCTATGACAGCCAGGGAAACTTTCTGTTCAGATGTCCTTCAAAAGAACTTACTGTGGGGAGCATAGTCAACTGTTAGCCCCAGCTGCCACCATCCATTATGCCCTTTGTTCTGAGAGCACTCTTATTCTGCACCCTTCCAGCCAGTGTCCGAACTTTCCAGGGTACTCATGTAAGCGTGTTCCTGGCCTATGTGGGACTTCTCTATTGGGCAGCTTTTGCCAGAAGACTCCCCACTGAACTCTCCAAGATTTTCTCAGAACTATACAGCAGTCGGAGGCTCTTCCCGCTCAATCCCCGCCTCCCCTGTCTCCTTTCATAGGTATCAGACCTGCTCATGTTCTTGAGGCTTTCACTGCCTACCCGTGTGCATTCCACTTTGGTCCTTCCTAAGCGTTTTCCTCCAAAACATCTTGCATGTCTAATCCTGTCCTGATGTCTTCGAATTGGAGGACCGAAGCTGACACAGCCTCTCAGATACACCACAGCCCTGATTACTAACTGCTTAGACTCGATGCTGTTGAAGTGCTATATGAGTATACTAGGGAAACTCACTCCTTTTTCTTATTTCCTCCCTTTGCAGTTCTAGTTCCCTCATTTCCTCACTCAAAACTTCAATACTTTTCCCAGTTTGCTGTGCTCCAGGGAAGGAAATAAACCTGGTAACTCATACCCTTTGTCCTTTTCCCTTTGTCCTCAAAGTCTCAAGGAACAGTGAAGGGAAATAAAGGATGGCTTGATAAGACCACTTATTAATGGCCACTTCCCAATTTTTCTCTCTTTTCTCCTTAAAGAACACTGTGAAACATTAGTATTAAGCATTTTATAGATATAGGATGGGGTATAAAGTGGAATATATGATCATATAGTCATTAAGTTATAGCGTTCAATTTTTATGAGCATCACTATTGGAATAATTGTTGAGTATATTCTGAATCCTGAAATATAATGTCTTAGGTCTAAGACAGATCATGAAAAACTTATGTTCTTGACTCACCTCACTTGATTCTGAACTGGCTACATAAAATAGTCTTAAATTAAGTACAAGTTTTTACAAACTTATAAGAACTGCTTTCACTATTTCTTCTTCACCGCAATGCCCCAAATTTCTCTTCTGAATCCTCATATGACTCTGAGAAAGTAAGCTTTTGTTTATAGATGTTAAATGGCATGAAAGCATCAGGTTATTATTCCTCCCTGGGGATGGAGAGCTCCAGGCCCTTTTAGTGCTATGAAATAATAGTACATGGGAAGAGAAAAATCTATGATTGATTCCGATGAGTAATCTTCTTGACGGCTCAATATAGATGGCTATTCATTAGAGGACTATAACTCAATCTTCAGGCAAGGCTCATAAGCATTCAGAAAGTTTGTAAAACAACAGTGTTTAACTCTTAATGATAATTATATGGCTCAATGAGCTTGTTAGGTGTCTCAATGATTACTATATTCTACTAGCAAACTAATCAGGAGAACTCTGCCTATCTGACTTATTTTTGAAATGAGCTGTATGGCAAAGCATTCCAATACTGTGGTAGCTTAAAGTAAATTACTTGTGACCTAGAATAGTCAAAGTGGGCACCCCGAGAGAATAAAACCGAAATAACAATCAATAGCTTGAACTCTTATGTCTTGAACTCTTAACCATGTGCTAGACCTTGTACTATGCATGTCCTATAATTGCTTTTTCTTGATACAGTAAACACTTTGCCACTTTACAGTTGAGGAAACTGAGTCTTTGGAGATTAAGTGATGTCCCGGAGTCTCATGGCTTTTTTTTTAGTAAAAGAAGCAGCACTCAAACCTGAGTCTATCTACCTAAGTCTAGATCCCGAACATGATACAGAGCGGGAGGAAGGAGTGGGAGCGCAGCTAGCTAAGCTTCCATCAATTGTCATATTTTCACATCAAGAAAATAGAAATTCTGTAGGCTAAAGGGAGTGGCATAGTACAAACGGTAATGTGACCTTTATGTACAGCTTTAAAATTATTTGGACAAAGAAGTCATTTGCAAGAATGAAGTTTCTGTGGGGGTTCTCTTGTCTCTGCTGCTTTTCTTAAATGGCAGCTTGGTGGGCTTGCATTAAAATAATTCTCTTACTGTTTCTGTTTATGAGCAACCTAAACAGCATCCTGACTTCCAGTGATCTTTCAGACTTCTGACCAAAGGCTAGTGTATGCAATGCATCTGACGTTCATGATCTGGTACAGGTGTGGGTATGTAGGAGTTTATATATAACTGAAGAATCTTCACAAAACAACTCTCACCTTTCTTCTATGTGATGAACACTGACCTTTTCTACACTCATTTGTTAAAAATAAGCCCGTTAAATTGGTTTCATGACCCATTAGTGGGTTACCTGTATAGTGTGAAAAGCATGGTTCTGTGCGTGGCAGAAGAGATTGCTGGGGTGGATGGAAAGGAGAGACAGTCTGGTTTGCTTAGATCCACTTTCTCTTCCTGTTTAGACAGGAGGATCGAAATTATGGTTGTGTTTAGAAGGAATTTCCAACTTTTCTGCACTGGATTTCACCCCTCGGTATGGAATACATCTGGCAGTCCGCCAAGTCTTGGGGCGCAATCACTTTTGCTCAAATACAATATCAAAAATGAGTGGGCATTTCTCAAAAAGTCTTTTTGACAGCTGAAACAGTGAAACAATAAATCAACAGGATGATGAAAGCCTGAAAATACATAATACCTGCAATAATCAGTAGACGCATAGCAGAAATGAGAAAAAAGAAACTTAGTTCAATTACACAGTAAGGTTACTTAACTCAAAGTCAGTAGAATGCTGTAAGGTTATACATATTGTTAAGGTTAATTGCGTCTATTCAGAATGTATTTGAATCTGAAACAAAAGCTTAACAGGAAAAAAAAAAATCATCAAAGATGAAGACTGCTTTTGAAGGGTCTGTTCTGTATCAGAGAATCAGCTAATGACGATCTTCCTTTGTTCTGTAATGTTCATAATTTTCCCCCCAAATATGAAACTTAAAAGGCAGTCCATTAAAATCCGATAGAAAAACTAAAGACGTTTATCATCATTAAAACTCAAGGGCTAGTATTGCCCAGCGTATATTTGACTGGTGCACCAGAGAGTGGAAATCCTATGCCACCTAATCTTGTAAGCAAATCTGAGCCCCTGCTTGAAGTCTTAATTTTAAATATTTCCTCATTGAAAAATTCTTTTTTTTTGGAATGTTTCCCCTGATTGTAAAAATAAAGTTATGTCTGCTTATTATAAGAACTCAAACATTACAAAAATAATATACAAAGTGAAAGTTCCCCGCAATTCTAATCCTTAGAAATAAACACTTCAAATGGTTTGATATGATGACATTTTAATTAATTAATTAATTAATTTTAATGTTTATTTTTGAGAGAGAGAGCGCATGAGTGGGGGAGGAACAGAGAGAGGAGACACAGAATCTGAAGCAGGCTCCAGGCTCTGAGCTGTCAGCACAGAGCCTGGTGCGGGGCTTGAACCTATGGACCGTGAGATCATGACCTGAGCCGAAGTCAGATGCTTAACCAATTGAGCCACCCAGGTGCCCCAAGACATATTTATTTTTAAAGTGTAGGCTGTGCTTTTTGACTCTTTAGGCCAAGTAGAAAGTCTTAGAGCCATTATGCCTTCTGATTTCTATTGCCAATAGAAGGTGACAGGCAGGAGAAGATATGTTCTCTTTCTAATCTTTATTTTAAAATGTGATTGCCCGCTAACTTACAGGCAGATTCTATTCTCACATTGATTTATTATTTAGTTGCTCAAGGAAACAGTCCTTGTTCTAACAATGGAATCTTGGATAATATCTTTTATGTAGTACTCTTCCCCCACGTTTCACCTGACTATCTAATCATGAGGAAGTCATCAATGTTTCACATTCAGATTGTGAGGCATTCTATAAATTCTATTAGACAGTTTACCTGGTGTATTAGGGTTCTCTAGAGAAACAGAACTAATAGATTACATATATGTACTATATATTATATAGATTATCATTATAAATATATAATATTTATTACATATATAATATGTATTATATATGTAATATGCTTATATATTATATATGTTTGTATTAAGAGATTATTATTTCATATATATAAAGAAATTTATTATAAAGTTATAAGGTATTGGCTCACATAATTATGAAGGCTGAGAGGTCCCACGATCTGTCATCTGCAAGTTGGAGACCCAGGAAAGCCACTGTGTAGTTGGAAGTTGTAAAACCGAGAGAGCCATGGTGTACATTCCCCTCTAAGTGTGAAGGCCTGGGAACCAGGAGTACCAAGGGCAGGAGATCAATGTCTCAGCTCAGCAGTCAGGTTGAGATTGGTTTCCACCTTCCTCTGCCTTCCTTGTTCTGTTGAGGCCCTCAAGGGACTGGATGATGCCCCCCCCCCCCCCCCAAGAGGAAGGGCCATCTGCTTTACTCAGACCATGGATTCAGATGCTTACATTTTTCAGAAACACCCTCATGGACAACCCAGACCATGGATTCAGATGCTTACATTTTTCAGAAACACCCTCATGGACAACCCAGAAATAACGTTTAGCCAGACACGGGGGTATCCTGTTGCCAGGTCAAGTTGACACACAAAGTTAACCATCACACCTGGACTCTTCAGAATTGTTAGTCATGAAAGGAAGAAAAAGTCAAGGAAACAGTCCTGGATTATAGGAGTCTATAGAGACTTGTCAAAAAACAGGCGTGTGTAATCCATGATTGGATCCAGGGTGTGGTGGGGGTAGGGAAGAATACTTAAAAAATTGGAACAGTTTCGGGGCGCCTGGGTGGCTCAGTCGGTTAAGTGGCCGACTTTGGCTCGGATCATGATCTCGCGGTCCGTGAGTTCGAGCCCCGCGTTGGGCTCTGTGCTGACAGCTCAGAGCCTGGAGCCTGCTTCAGATTCTGTGTCTCCCTCTCTCTGACCCTCCCCCATTCATGCTCTGTCTCTCTCTGTCTCAAAAATAAATAAACGTTAAAAGTTAAAAAAAAAAATTGGAACAGTTTAGAAATTTGTACAGAGACTACATAGTAATATTAATTTCCTTGGGTGTGATAGTTTTTAATGTGTAAGTAGGGGAATGTCTTTGTTCTTGAGAGACACAGGTTAAAGTATTCAGGGTTATGCATTAATGACTCTGCAGCTTGCTTTTATATGGTTCAGAAAAAATAAACATGAAGGGAGTGAAAGAAATATGGCCAAATGTGAGCAAACGGTAAATATAAGTAAATAGTATATGGGTTTTCATTTTACTAATATTTTAATTTTGCTTATAGGCTTAAAATTTAAGATACAAAAATAATTTCAGGTAATATTCTAAAGTTTTTTATGCCTCTCTCTTTTTTCCTTTATTCTTTTGGAATCTGGATAAATTAAAAGGAAGTTTGTCATGGAGCTGTATACTTAAGATTTGTGCAGTTTGCCTAAAAATATTATATCTCAATAAATAATTTAGCAAAAAACCTGGGCTCAGAACCATGCTGTCTTTTACAGAAGACTATATACTAATCTTTAACGAGAGATTTATCAACACTACTTTGTTTCATGTAGTGGTTCTTATGACTCCTAAGACATGGATGAAAGGAAAGAATCAGGAACTAGGATATAGATGTGAGTGGCAAATGCCAGAACCAGGAGGTAAAAAGACAGAAAAACTAACTCACATACATTGTTGAAGAAGATGGGGCAAAGAAATGGAATCGCAGCATATGATTCAGGGCTAGGTTTTATTAACATATGGTAAAAGAGGTGTCATATTGCACATAGGTTATATGTAATTATTATATTACAATTACATATAATACAATATCTCCAATTAGGTGCCTTGAGCAGAGATGGCTTTGTCTATTTGTTTCTCGCCTATGAGAGAGGTCTGAAGGTAGCTAGCCTACGGGTGATGTAGTACAAATAACAGGAAGCCATGATAGAACATATATTTTCTAGCATTGTCCTAAGTACTTTATGTCTGTACTCTAAGAAGTAGGTAGTGGTTAGCCCCATTTCACAGGTGAAAAAAATAGAAAAACTTAGTAATTTGCCCAAAGTTGTAGTTAGAACATAACGGAATTAGGGTTTAAAGCCAGGCAGTTTGGCAATAGATTACCACTAATGTGGAGGTTTTATAGTCCCAGAGCACCAGATTGCTTTTGTCTTTCTGTTCTGCCATTTTTAAAAATGTTTATCTATTTTGAGAGAGAGAGAGAGAGAGAGAGAGAGAGAGAGAGAGAGAGAACGCACATGCACACGCGAGGGAAGGGCAGAAAGAGAGGGAGAGAATCTCAAACAGGTCTGCACTGTCCATGCAGAGCCCAACACTGGGCTAGAACTCCCAAACCGTGAGATCATGACCTGAGCCAAAATCAAGAGTTGGATGCTTAATTGACTGAGCCACTCAGGTGCCCCTCAGTTCTACCATTTCCTTTCTTTTTTTTTTTTCATTTATTTTTATTTATTTTGATAGAGATAATAGAGAGCGAGTGGGGGAGGGGCAGAGAGCGAGGGAGACAGAATCCCAAACGGGCTCCGTGCTGATGTGGGGCTCAAACTCAGGAACCGTGAGATCATGACTGGAGCTGAAGTCAAGAGTCAGATGCTTAACTAGTTGAGCCACCCAGGTGCCCCATTTCTGCCATTTCTGATGCATATCTTCCATATTCAAGTTGCCTCATCGACCAAGATACCTGTCTGAGCACCAGCTACCACTTCAGCCTTCCAGGTAGGAGAAAGCAACAAAAAAGCTTTTCCTGCCTGTTTCCATTTAAAGGAGCTTTCCTAGAAACCTTTCTCAATAGCTTCCCCTTACATTTCAGGTTTCCCAAACTTAATAGCATGGTCACACCTAGCTATAAAAAAGGTTGTGGACTGTAGTCTTTTAATTGGGTACTTTGTGAAGCTGAATACTACAAAGGTGCCATTTAATAAGAAGGAGGTGAAAAATCAATGGTTGGGTAGGGCCAGCATCTCTCCTAGTTTAAGAATTGAGGAGAGTCAGGCACCAGAACAGAAATTAATCATTTGATCATACTGTTTCTGGGATTTTGGAAATGCAAATGAGATAGCTAAGGAAGAAAAATTTAAATGTCCACATTCCTGTTCAAAGTATTGATTTTTGAGGACTATTGTTTATTTATTGTTTTAGAGTTTTGTTCTGGTTAATATTCTTTTTTTTATTTATTTTATTTTTTTTAAATTTTTTTAACGTTTTATTTATTTTTGAGACAGGGAGAGACAGAGCATGAACAGGGGAGGGTCAGACAGAGGGAGATGCAGAATCTGAAACAGGCTTCAGGCTCTGAGCTGTCAGCACAGAGCCCGATGCGGGGCTCGAACTCACGGACTGTGAGATCATGACCTGAGCCGAAGTCAGCCGCTTAACCAACTGAGCCACCCAGGCGCCCCACGTTCTGGTTAATATTCTGTGCAAAGCTGTATTTTTATGCTTTGTACATGGTGCAGTATTGTTTAAAACTGTGAACAATTGAAA
This sequence comes from Panthera leo, assembly GCF_018350215.1. Classification (NCBI taxonomy): domain Eukaryota; kingdom Metazoa; phylum Chordata; class Mammalia; order Carnivora; family Felidae; genus Panthera; species Panthera leo. The sequence continues at coordinate 27,496,232 of NC_056679.1, forward strand.
CACCTGACATAGTTGAGTGGCTACATTATGATGCATCCATGTTGTGAAATACTATGTAGCCATCTAACATTAAGCTTGTTACATGAATAGTTGGGAAAGCACCTACAAGTGAAAGTAAGACATAAAATTGGACTTAAAATATGTTTGCAATGGTGTAATAATATGTACAGAATATAGATTGGACTGAAATTCACTCAAATGAAACTAATTGTAATCTCTGAGGCGTGGGATTATGAGTGCCTTTTAAATACTGAAAAATATATTTTGTGATTTTCTTCTATAAGCATATGTCTTTCAAAATCAGAAATAAAAGATGAATTTTGTTTTTAAATGTTTTATGCAGAGATTTAGATAAAAATCCCTCATGCCTTGCATTTATCTCTGACCCAGGAGTCTCGTGGCTTTTGCCAGTATCTATGAAACAGTAACATGGCTAAGGTTAGCTTGTTAGGTTAAGCAAGTAGTTTGCAAGTAGGCTCAAATCAAGTCCCAGATCCAACATCTCTATGTTCTGAAAATATGAATTCAATTTCATACATTTTGCAAGTATACCTAACAGTTGGTCCCCATCTCCACTCCCATCATTAGTTTTTGGCCTCTTAAAGATGGTGAGTCTCAATGATACTATGTTTCATATATATTCTTTGTATCTTTAGAGTGAATCCTTCTTGCTTTTCTCAAAGCCCTTATCATTTATGTCTGTATATGTGTTTTAAGTGATGAAATGTGACATCTTTCAGGTCTACCCTGTATGGTTGTGCAGGTTGGTAACTACACAAACTTGTCTGGCAAAGGTAGTAATTTGGAGCTGAAATACATACCAAACCATGCACCCTAGTGTAGGGTTACCTCTACCTGAAAGAAGGAGCACTTTTTTCTCATTTGCATAAATTTACCATATCCCACTAAACCATGAGCCTACATAGGAATGCTGGGATGGAGGGTGTGTGTGTGTGTGTGTGTGTGTGTGTGTGTGTGTGTGTACACCTTTTCGACTTTCCATAAAGTTATTCTATGCACAAAGGTGCTGATGACCTGTGGTCTCTTGCGTATCTTTTCCCTCTGGGTGTCTGTTCTGCCCTCTGGGTATCTATTCAATTGTCCACCAGAAGCTGTGAGTTCAAGAACTAACTTGCTTCACATCAGCTTCTTGGATGTGTAGACAATGTTTTGGGCTCTGCAGATTTTGAGGTCAAAGAATTCATGAGCCCTTCCTCACTGGAGTTGTGGAGTACTGGATCAGGGTTGGTGTAACAGGTGTAGTGGTTAAGTATGATTTACTCAGCCGGATCTTGTTATTTTTTGTTTTTCTTGGGAATATGGTCTGTTTATTAAACTTTTGGAAACCTGAATGCTTCAAGTTTTGACACATGTTGGCTAAAAACAGTAAGCTTCAGATGCCTATATTGAAGGTCATATAACAAAAACCAATATGGAAAGCCATAGCAAGAAAATCCAGTGCCTTTGATTAACCAAAAATCTTTTTTTTCAAGTCCATGCAAGGTTAAGGTTTTCTTGAACTGAGAAAACCTCAAACTAGTTTTTTGAAGAATGGTAGACTTTACATGTCTCCTTTACTGCTTGAAAAGATCTGTTTGTTACTTAATCTTCTGTTTCTGAATTTTTGCTCCTATGTTTCTTTTTCAGTCAAACCAGTGTTGTTCCTAATTAGAAATTTAAATTACATCTGCTGCAGTTTGTACACACCAGGGGATATATTTATGTAATACTTTTAGCCAGCCAAGATATTTTTCATAACTTCAGCATAACATTTTCATAGGGCGCTTATTGATGAGATGTTATAAAAATTGTGCAAGAATGGACACGAGAGAAGCAATTGTGTAGCTCAGGAGAGACCTTGCAAGAAAACCATTTCTTAAATATATTTTTCTTCTCTCTCTTTTTTTTTGTATGGTGCAAGAACACATTTTCTCTTTGTCTTCTGCTCTTCTTTATATGTTCTCCCTCAGTATGTCTCCTGGATGTGTGCTGTTAGAAAGTGAAAATAATCTTACAAATTGCGAGATTTCATTAAATTTCAATGAGGTAATTAAGGAAACTCATTTTCAAAGATATACATTTACTTCAGTGGCTTGAATGTTGCTTAATCGGGAAATGCCCAGAATACTAAATATAGGTAGGTTGGGCTTGTCTGGATCAGCATCTTTGAGAGTCAGGCTGTTGAAAGGGAAGACATGCAGGTTAACACAGCAGAGGCCCTTGCTGTGGGTGGAAATTAATTGGCTGAAAACATGAATAAGTTATACTTGTTATTCATGTCAAGAAAAAGGGAGGAGAGAAGGGACAGATATTTGTATCTACCAAGGCATTACTCTCTGCCACATGATAATAAAAAAACCTAAAAAGCAGATCCTTAGAAGTAGGCTCCTCTTTCCATAGCAAGTCAGAGGACTAGAAGCCCAAATACTTGCCATGCTTTTTTCTGAATATTATGTTTCAGATTTGGCAATTTCAGCCGAGAAAATGTTACTAAGAAGGTTATTAAGGAATTCTCTAACATGAAACATTTATTACTGGGACCTCTCCTTGAGCCTGGGGTTATGTTAAAAGGCTTTCAAGTTAACAGGCTTTGAATTTAGGGTTGGATAATTCTTTCCCTCTTTTCATGGCCCCACACTGTAGGCTACACAAATTGCAATAGATTGACCGCAGTTCCATTCCTAAAACTAAAGATGCTACTGTGATGTTATCAGACTTGAACATATTCAGATTAGATATTGTGGAATAAGATCTTTTACCTATAGCATGATTTTTCTTTTCAGATCTTTAACGAAATTTAAATTTTGGGCATAAGGGAGGCCCGTGGGACTTGGAAAATTCTCTGTGAAGCTGCTCTTGGTAAAGCCCTAGCAAAGGAACCCTTCTTTGGCCATTTCAAGACCCTGTCTTTTAAACCTCAGCTGGCTATACTTCTTATTTCTTTCCCTCTGTGACTGTCCCCCACCTTGAATTTCTACTTAATGTCCTCTTACTTTGACACTTGTTTGGATATTCTTGTGGTTTGCTCCACAGGCTTCAGAAATTGTTCCTAACTAAAATATAAGCTCCATTAAAGTGGTTGGTCTGCTTTTTCATATCTCCCTTCATTCTTCATAAACCCCTTAATGTGAGTCCATAAATAGGTGCTCAGTAAAGTAGGTTACTTTGGAAGTCTACCAAGAGGCTGGAAATGAGTGACGATCATATCTTCTACTCTCTGCGTCAAGCTGAAGGGTTAGCTGCAAACACCCAACCAATCTAAAACAAAAGTCCTGCATTTGAGTCTGAGTACCATTGCTTAATTAACCTTGTGACCTTCGGTGTGTATCTGTATCTATATCTTTATCAATGATTTAATCCCTGAATTCCCATCAGTCTAAATGTTCAAATATAACTTGATTGATCTACAGCAGTGGTTCTCATAGTGTGGTCCCTAGATCAAGAACATCAACATTGGGGCACCTGGGTGGCTCAGTCGGTTAAGCGTCCGACTTCGGCCCAGGTCATGATCTCGTGGTCCGTGAGTTCGAGCCCCGCGTCCGGCTCTGTGCTGACAGCTCAGAGCCTGGAGCCTGCTTCAGATTCTGTGTCTCCCTCTCTCTATGACCCTCCCCCATTCGTGCTCTGTCTCTCTCTGTCTCAAAAATAAATAGATGTTAAAAAAAAAAAAAAGCACATCAACATTACCTGGGAACTGTTAAAAATGCCAGTTCTCACCCCTCGCCCCTGCCCCCAGACCTACTGAATCAGGAACTCTGCGCTTTAACTGACCCTCCAGGTGATTCCGATGCGTGCTAAAGTTTGAGAACTGCTGATCAGTGTAGAGTCAAATCCCTGGGATGGCGAGAAGCTCTGTGCCGCGATGTTGAGTAGGGTCAAATCCCTGGGATGGCGAGAAGCTCTGTGCCACGATGTTGCTAGACTTGAAGGATTGTGCAATCATGTCACGGCGAGCATTTAAATCCAGTACCTTGCGTTTCATCTTTAAGTACAATGGCTCACCATTGCATCATATTCAAGTGTGCAGCCATTACCCACAGAATTGCAGCTCCCAAGCTCCTATGAATTGAGGAGTGAAAAATCTTTCTTAGGGTGAACAAAGAATATGCAATGGACAAGGGATTAATTTTCAGTAGCAGCCTCCTCATTTTGTATTCATAACGTTGTATGCATGTGAGGCTACAAATGCAATGTCTGCTGATATATGTTAGGTAATTGGGCATCTTGCAGCCCCATTTGCATGCAAAGGTGATTGTACACTTCCCATTTACAAGTCTAAAATTAAAGCCCAGTTTGAAGCAGGCTGAAGTCTCACTGCTAGGAAAATAACAAGATAAGGAAGAAATGACTTCTGTTAATCAGCACTTTTGGCCTCTACTGTTCAATCTTTGCTAATTTGTCCTTTGAAATTGTACATTCTGTGTTGAAGAGAGAGAATTCTAAGAGTATCTGGGGTTTTTAAAAAAAACAACCTTCACTTACAAGCTGATTATTCATAGCATTCCCCTTAAAATTGTACCCACACATATGCTGCAGTCTGTTGCTCTGTGAGGTATTGGTGCTCTTGTGGGGCCACATCCATCATCTCAAAGAAGAGCCTCTCTCCCCTGCCAAACAGATTTACAGACTGGGTCTGTGGCATCATTTCATTTCAGTTCAGCCCACAGTCATCAAGCAGGTACCCTGTGCCAGGCATTGTGCCAGAGGCTGGGTGTGTACAGATCAGTCCAGTTCCAGCCCTCAAAAGCTCACAGTATTTTAACAGCCTCCTGGAATCTCAGTGTTGTGTATATTTGGTTAAATGCCATCTTCCCAGATCCGCACCCCATGAATTAAAATGCTTCAAGGATGCTGCTCTGAGCTCCTGATTCTGTTCTATCTGTGTCCCCAGGGGAATAGGAGACCTAGTAGATCCATGCCTAGGAGAGTCAAAGCCTGGAAGCACAAGATGTGGCCACGTGGCCACTCAGATGGGTCATGAAGACAAGGTGGCTGCGTTGCAAGTGGCATGTATTTCCAGTTTGTAGGAACAAAGAATGCATGCATGTTTTCTGTACTCCCAATGTGGGTCATGATGGAAGAGAATGCCCGGCCAAAGCCATCTCAAAGGGACTTGCCCCTGAGTGCCACCTGGAGGAACGGTGGATCCCTACAAAGACAGTTTACTAGAGCGAACTGTGAAGCAGTCCCTTGTCGGTCTTGATCAGTTGCTTTATATTTCCATATTTGGCCATGTGTACTTGTTTTACTTGACAACTAGATTGTCACCTCCCAGAGAACAGAGCTGGGTCTTAAGAAGATTATCTTCCACAGTACCTATTTGATGGTGATGATCATAAATACAGTGTATTAGCAGCAAGAATGTCTGGAAGTTATATGTATTAGTTTCTCATGATAATCAATTTTTTTCCTCTTTATTCCAGCACAGGCGCATATACCTTGATAACACCAAATGAAAACCGAAGAAATCAGATACAAAGGAGTATGTATATTTATTCATTTAACATTCAGAATGCTTCTCATCTTATAGAGTAGGATTGATTTACTTTGGTTTATAGTTTTATTTTCTGATACGTATAGACTCACCAAATCTTACAGAGTTTTTTCTTTTTTTAACTTTAGCAGCTTTAATTATAGCTTTTAAAATTATTCTATTGTTAATCCTTCTAAATTAGTTTCTCTATGTTAATAGCAGAACTCATAGCACAATGGCAAATCTCAGATTTCTGTTGGACTTAAACAATTTCACATCTACTGCCAATAAATTATCTAGTTCCCATGAAATTGGGTTGACTGCAGATATTTTTACAGGACTATGAATACTTGCAGAGCAGATGAATTATATATGAAACAGATCATGACATAATTTGTCCCTTTCTTGATCTGTCCTGTCCCATCCCTTCTTAATGGAATTTTTCTTTAACCTCTGTGCTCCCATAATTTTGTAAGTATCAGAGTCTGCCCTCAGCTGTTTTTATTTGAAAGCGTCCATTTCCTTGTTCTAGATTACAACCTCTTTGAGGGCAGGGACTACACTTTACTCATTTTTGTCCTTCTTGTACCTAGTGGGTACATAGCCTATTTGAAGTTGTACCGTAAAATAAATGCTGCCATTTAAATTACAGCATTATAACTTAGAGGTAGATGGAGAACTCAAGTTCAACCAGTGCACAAAGAAGTTATGAGGCCTGTTCAATTCAAGCTGTGGGGCTAGCACTGACATTCTGTGCTCTCATGTATTAGATCTTTTTTTTTTTTAATTTAAAATAATTTTTTTTAATGTTTGTTTATTTTTGAGAGAGAGAGAGAGAGTGTGTGTGTGTGTGTGTGAGTAGGGTAGGGACAGAAAGAGAAGGAGACACAGAATCTAAAGCAGGATCCAGGCTCTGAGCAGTCAGCACAAGAGGCCAACACGGGGAACAAACCCACAGGCCGTGAGATCGTGACCTGAGCCGAAGTCAGACGCTTAACCGACTGAGCCATCCAGGTGTCCCTCTCCTTTATTAGATCTTGATAGGAAATTTAATATTGTGACTAAGAATGGACATACAGGCACAACAGGGAAGCAGGTGTCTAAATTAGAGACTTGACTCTCCACCAGACATGTTGCACCCTGGGTGGTACACCTGCATCAATGCAGAGTATGACGGTCATAGCTATGCAGACAGAGACTGTGGGTATTGCCAGCAACTGAACCAGCGACCCAACTGAGTCCCAAAGGTTCTCGCATTTTACGAGCTTGTGATTTAAATACTTTCCAGGAATTTATGCCTCAGTGTGGTCTGGATTTGGGGTATGTTTCAGAAGGTTTTTTCCCCCCCTCTAATTAAAAATACTACATATGGACGTTTGAAACAATGGGGTCTAAGGTGGGGGAGATCTGGATGCGCACTGAAGAACAGAATTAGTATCTCGGGCGCCCCCTGCTGTCATGCAGAGTGTGTATTTGGGCAGTGAGCACTGCTCCACCTAGAGGAGGCTTTCCTGGCTGGTGGTATGGAATGCAAGGGGCTGGAGCCCTCACCCCTAGTTGCGGTAAGTTTGGGGGACGTTCGAAACACAGTGCTGTGGGCATCAGAATTCTCTGGGGCTTTGCTTACTGTGTGCAAAGAGTTCTTACTGACATACGAATATTCTAGTTTTATACACACTCTCTATAGAAAATTCAAAAAGCTAATTGGATCTAGGGTTTTAAAAATGCCAGAATGAGAGGAAAAACAAAACTCCTTTATTTTAGTAAGAGGTCAGGATTTTCCAAATTTGGACTTTCAGTTCATACTCTTGGAGAGAGAGAGAGAGAGCCTCAGGGGTGGGCGCAGCGTCGCCCCAAAGGGTGCCTTCCTTTCCTGGCTATTTTGTGCACTCATGCTTGCATGGAGTTAATTGCCCTCTGATGCTTGTTTCTTGTGCTATCAACGGAACTGTTTTCTTTTCACATTCTAATAATTGATGATTTGACATTTCTCACCTGGCTTAGTTGCTGAGAAAGAGCTGGAAAATCTTGAGAAGTGGAAAGAACAACAGCGAGCGAAGCCTGTTACCCTGGTCCCAAGGCGCTTAGGTAAGCTAGTAAACCAGGTGCCTGGATCTGGGGAGACAGGGCCACCCAGGGATCCTGTTAGCGCCTTGCCTGCATCTGTCTTTGAACGTGCGTTATTGGTTTGGGGGTCATTGTGCTGCTTGGAATACAATGCATTTAAACTTGAAACTCTTAGGTATGCAGGTATGTTGTTTTGGATCTTCTGTGAGAAGCAAATGTATGATGCCCCAGTTATGTGGGAATAAAGTGATGGCTTAATTGCTGAATAATTTAGAGTCTCTTAGAGGATCACTTCTGAAGAAAGTACCTGGGACGCTGCATATGCCTTTTCATAGCACTAGACAGGATGGGAGTAAAAGCTATCACAAGCATATTAATCCTGGCAGTATTGAATGCTAATGGGAAAAAAAAAACAGATGGAGATTCAATTCTAAAACGAAGATGAGAGTGAGCTGGGGACACGGTGGTGGGTATAAAGAGAACTTCACCTGTGTTTTCATTCTACAGATAGAGACCTTTGGGCCCCCAGAGCACATGCCAGTGTGATGAATTGTGTGGGCTGCCTGTGCCTGGTGTTTGAATCATTCAACAGGGATGCCACCTAATGGGAATCATTCACATCCTTTCTTCGCTTTTCCTTTCTCCAGCAGCAGCTGGGAACTGAAAAGACTGGATACGCGGTTCCCACAGATTTCGTTAACAACAAATGCATTAGAGTCAGGGGCTACTTACTGTCACAATAGTTTTAGGAAAGTATTTTTTCCAGGACAAAGGTAAAAATAAGCTAATTCGGAAATGATTTAATGGGTGAACGTAATGGTATTATCACTATCATTCCATTGTATTTCATGAGCGCCTAGGAGGTAAAAAAGAAAATCCTAGAATATATGAAACTTTGAGATGAGTTTGGAACAAAGCCTTCACATTCTTAGACATCTGACTTTCATTATTTCTTTTTTAAAATGTTTTTATTTATTTTTGAGCAAGAGACAGAGCGAGCACATGCATGAGAGCATGAGTGGGGGAGGGGCGGGGGGGGCAGAGGATCTGAAGCAGGCGTTGTGCTAATAGCAGCAAGCCCCACATGGGGCTTGAACTCACAAACTGTGAGATCGTGACCTGAGCTGAAGTCTGGATCTCAACTGAGCCACCTAAGAGCCCCTTTCTTTATTTGTTTTAACTCTCCACTCCTCCCCTATTCATCTACCCTTTAAAATATTGGAATAGTTCCAGGAGATACTGACAGTGGCTGTAACATTAGATAATAGCTTCCATATTCCTCACTGTTTCTTTCCCTTTCCCCAGTTCCCCACAACAGAGACCGAAGGGCCACAACCGACTAGGCCTTATATATCTTTGGGGACTCAGAATAAATGTCTCTGTGGTGTGTTTATCAGTTCAATTACAAAAACTACAGTGGATGCAAATTGTTTTAATGCATCTTCTGTGCGAATGAATCTTTCAGAGAACTGACACTTTTAGTGACCAAAGCACCAGAGAATCATTTCAAAGGAATCTTTATAATACACATACCAAGCTTGCATAAACACCAAGAAATCCCTAAACGGCAATTCTTAGATGATTGGCAAGCTGCAAGGATTTCTGTCCCCGAATTATTTTAGGTTTAAGAGAGAATAGGCAAATAATCTCACTTCCATATTTTTCTCTTGAATACCTCAAGAAAGAAAACTAAGGGGTATGGATTGACAGTCACTAACTAAAATATTAGTAGTTTTAAAAACCTGGTTATAAAGACTATGTAATTTTCTGGTGGCAAGACCCCTGAGGATATCCTACACTACGCTACTAAAGAATGAGGCAGTAGGGTCAGGAGAAGACAAGACAAGCAAAGCAAAGCATCATCAGCCTGAGTAGGCTAAGGAATGGCCATCCTCAAGTAGGAGGAATGTTCTAGAGTATTTTTTATTTTAACATTTTATTTATTTTTGAGACAGGGAGAGACAGAGCATGAACAGGGGAGGGTCAGAGAGAGGGAGACACAGAATCCGAAACAGGCTCCAGGCTCTGAGCTGTCAGCACACAGCCCGACGTGGGGCTCGAACCCACGGACTGCGAGATCATGACCTGAGCCGAAGTCAGCCGCTTAACCGACTGAGCCACCCAGATCCCCCTGTTCTAGAGTATTTAAGACCGGCACTATTTAGCATGTACCATCAGGTGTAAATTCAGTCTAAGTGAAGACGTGACTACCCACATGACTGAAAACCTTTGTAGGATTCTCCTCTTCTTTTAGGCATATGGTACCATGCTCTGTCCAGAGCATGTTTTCTCTTTTAAGAAATTCCCATCCTCTAATGTCTTGTTAAGAAAACTGTTTATATCCTCATTTCCAGGGGCACGAAAATGTTAAAGAAACTCATGGCGTAGACTTATCATGTATTAATTAGTCTCTGATGGCTGACATTTCAGCTTAATATTCATGTTTCACCTTTGTGACTTTTTTCCCTGTAGGTGGAAGCCAATCAGAAGCTGAAGTCAGGCAGAAACAACAACTCCAACTGATGCAATCGAAATACCAACAAAAGGTCAGAATCCATCTCTTTTAGTTCAGTTTTGGCAAGGAATTTGAGTACTGGCACTTTCAGTCGCCATGAAATAATACATTTACCAAAAGCATAAAACCTTGAAACCGATTACAAAAGGAAACTCTCAAAATCAAAGAAGTCAGGAAGTAAATGAAGAGACGACTCTCTAGACTTCTTATCCAAGCTGTACATCAGTCAGCAGGACCCTTCACAAAGGGATTTATTTTTTATAGTTCAACCCCTGCCACGTTTTGAAGGTTTTGCACCAAGAACATGGGTTTGCACAAAAGTAGTACAGAAAAGATTGAAGATGCCAGTGACTTTTTAAAAATAATGAGGCATATGAGTTTTATAATAAGGAAATATCATCTGCTGTCTCTCCTCCCCAACCTGGGTGGGTGGGGTGGGAGGACAGAGAGACAGAGACCAAGGAAGAACCATGAGAGAAATGTCACGGACAGGAGATGCAGCCTGACAATTCTCTGTGATCTTAGTAGTGGGAAATGCCAGCCTATCATCATGGCGAGGTAGAACACAAACAATACTGTAATTTGTCTCTCATCATAATTTCGTGTTCCAGAGGTTCAGACTGAAAAATAGTAACTGTTTTTTGTCCTCTGTAATTTCAATACAATTTAGCTAAAGAGAGAAGAATCTGTAAGAATCAGGAAGCAAGTGGAAGAGGCCAGAATACAACAGATGAAGGCAGTTCAGAGACAGAAGGTAAGATAGTGGAACGGATGGTGAGCTACCACTGACCGAAGGCTCCCTGTGTGTGCCAGGCTGTCTTCTGCACACCGCCCGTATGCAAATTCGTTCAAGTCTCGAAACAGCCTTACGAGTATAGATTATTCTTATTACTTGCATTTACAAATGAGGAAACCAACACAGAGAGGGTAGGTAACTTGCCCAAGGGTTCACGGCCAGTAGATAGGAGAAGTAGGATTCAAATACAGGCAGACTGACCTCAGCGCTAGGTTTTTGTTTTGTTTTGTTTTGTTTTTCCTGTGTTTGTTTAGTTCTTTTGAGAGAGAAGGAGAGTGGGAGACAGAGGGAGAGGGAGATGGTGAATCCCAAGCAGGCTCTGTGCTCTCGGTGCAGAGCCCGACGCACAAGCACAGCTCAAACGCAGGGAACTGTGACATCGTGACTTGAGCCGAAATCACGAGTTGGATGCTTAACCGACTGAGCTGCCCAGGTGCCCCTCAGAGCTGGAGTTCTTAGTGACCACACAATCTCACCTCCCAGGCAAGTGATCAAGTAGTGGCTGTGTATTTGACCAGAAGGCAAAGCGGTTAGTAACACCAGCAATTCATGGTGCACTGCCTTTTCCAGGGTGAGTGTTAGATAGGTGAACATGCCTCTCTTACCGGTGCAGGAAAAAGTGTTTTTTTGCATTTGCATTTGCATTTGCATTTGCATTTGCATTTCAGTATTAGTGACGTGATAAAGCTCACAGTGATGTGTTTAGTTTTGATAACTCTTTCCAGAGCTAGGCAAAAAATATCTCTTAAAACATGCTTTTCTGCTACAGAAGAAGGAAGAATGTAGTGTTGTTCTACCCCCACCCTTCTTCCTCCTCCCATTCCCACAAGGTCCTAAGCTGTAGTAGGTTTTAAGTATTGGAGGTATGGGGGCGAGGGGTTGGCTCATGATACTGACCACCAAGTATGGCACCTGCTGCAAATATAAGTCATGGAAACACACTTCCTATTCTTGCTGTCCTCCTGCCTGTCTGGCTCTGCAGCTCTTTCTCCCTCCCTCCTTCCCTTTCGTTTTTTCTTTTCAAGATTGAGGGTTGGTCAAAATTTAAGCCTGGTTACCAAGCAATGGATATTTTTACCAGTCACAGTTAATGAAGCCGAAAGGTGATGGCCTGTAAAACACATGAGAGTGTATGAGCCTTACCTGCCGTTTACCTGGCTGGTGAGCAGACTGTCTTTCTTTATAAGGTGTCTTGTTATGTTGTATGATCTCGGGCAGCTCTCTGCCATGCCTCTACACTAAGCCCCACCTCCTCTTCTTCCCTCACGGCTCCGGGAACATCTGTCAAGTGCAGAGATGTGGGCTCTAGGGTAGAGAGAAGCCTGGACTTCTGCATGCGGAACTGTAATGAGATGCTGGAGGTGTAAGACAAAAGAATATAGGAAGTTTGCTCACAAAATTTGATTTGGCAGTCTGTTTCCAATTGATCAGCTATTACACCTTCACTCAAAAGATTTTTGTGACACTAATTTGTTTTTAATCTCTAAAAACATGATTTCGAACCTCTCTGTTCCCCATGCTTTTTCATCCAACCGCCCCCTCCCAATTTTTCTTCAAAGGGAAGTTCACACTTTGGTCTTGTGATTGTAGAGGAGACGGCCCCTTTACATAGTCCTTCTGCATTTCAGTTGGAACTAAGAAAATCGTCAGATCATCACCAGGAATTGAATTAAGAGTCTTGTAGATCCTGAAGAACTACTGTGTTGCAACTTCTTATTCTAAAAGCCATTTACTAGTTGTCATTTAATACCCATACTTAGCTGACTTGTGGGTTATTTATAGCTCATTTCTTCATGGGATCAAATAATGTATACTATTCAGAAATGTTAGTGGCCGAAATGGTCTTCATTTTTTTTAAGCTTGTTTATTTATTTATTTTGAGAGAGAGAGGGGGTGGGGGAGAGAAAGGGGGCAGAGAGAGGGAGAGACAGAATCCTAAGCAGGCTCCACACTGTCAGCACAGAGCCCAACGAGGGGCCTCAACTCAGGAGCTGGGAATTCATGACCTCAGCTGAGATCAAGAGTTAGATAGATGCTTGGGTGGCTCAGTTGGTTAAGCGTCAGACTTTGGCTCAGATCATGATGAGCCCAGCATTAGGCTCTCTGCTGTCAGACTTATGTCCCCAACTCTCGCTCTGCCCCTCCCCTGCTGGTTCGTTCTCTCTCTCTCTCTCTCTCTCTCTAAATACGTAAATAAACTTAAAAAAAGAATCAGAGTCTTAACCAACTGAGCCACCCAAGTGCCCCTGAAATGGTCTTATTTAACATTGAGTAAAAGCAGCATTTTCCTCTTTCCAAGTTGTACTATAACACTAGGTGTATAACAATCATTAACTACAGAAATCTTAATTGGATTTGCTTTTCTAATGTGATAATTGTAATGATTATTGGTATAATTTTGTCCAAAAGTGAGAGATGGGGAGAGAAAGTTGATATGTTGATCCTTCCCATTCAAAAGATGTTCCTTGAACCAGCCCCATGGGCATCACTTGTTAGAAATGCAGAATCTTGAGATCCCCAAACCTTTGAACCAGAACCTGCATTTTAATAAGCTTCCCAGTTTATTCTTGTGCATATAAAATCGAGGAGCATTAATGTAATCTACATAACAAGATAAGGAGCAGCCTCCCCTGGTCCTTCTACGGACCTGATTTCTTTGGTTAATTGCCCTGCGCTGCCACCGTGACCTAGCTGTTCTTATTGTACATAAATCTGTGGCTTTTCATAGTAAATGTGAGCCTATTTAGTAGCGTGTGTCAGATAAAAGAAAAATGGACATTAGCCATCTAGAAATGGCATACTTCACATTGCCAGTGTGAAAATGGCCAAGGGAAGCAATAATGGCTGTGCTTATGGAGCATTTATTCTTTAAAATGCATGGCAAACACACATATGGACACCAGCCTGCAAAATACCGCCCTCCTCCCCAGGCGAATGGCTACTGTCCAGGAACTCCGAGTCAAGTAGAAGCTGAGCAGCCTGTTGCCACCTGAGAACCCCTAGCTTGGCCTCTTGTCTTAACCCTGTTGCCCTTCAGTTTTCCCCTCTCCCAAGAGGGGTCACCTCCCCCCCAACCCTGGGCCTCTAATTGCTTACCACCTGTGTGTGAGTGAGGGTCAAGTAGACTATTCTCTGCTAGCACATGGGGGTGTTCTTTGATCTTTAATAAGCAGAAGGTTGTGAAAGGCAGCCAGCCCTTTACTATCCGGTCTTGTCAATGGGTTCAGGAAGAGTTAGCCCTATAGGTGAAGGGGAAATTTGGAAAGGGCACTAGGATACGTTAGTCAAACTTTTATTCCCAGTCCTAGACTAGGTTGATGTTATGTATTCTTCCCCTGGTGTACGAGAGCCTCCTCAAATCCACCTGTGAGAGTGGATTGTTACATTTCCAGGATTTTTGTAAACTAGTTGACTTCACTGTGGTAGCTTGAAACCCTCCCTGTTGGGAGTATTTTCACCAGGGAAATCAGTAAACGCTACAAATCAACTTTCCCCTCCTCCTCTTTGCTAGAGGAGGTTGCTGAGTTTATCAGTATACCCCTGCTTGGCCCTAAGCGAGAGAGGGCCTCGCTCATCTCCCCCCACCACACACATTCCAAAGCCAAGTGCCTGGGGGCTAAGGAGGGCAACAGTTTCATGAAGTATCTGGCATATTATATGTCTGATACTTATTGACTTAAAACTAGATTATAGCTCATGTGGTAGGCAGAGTAATGACCCCTCCCCTGCCCCTCCGTTCTAATCCCTGGAACCTAGGACTATGTTACGTTACGTGGCAAAGTGGAGGGATTACATTTGCAGGTGGAATTAAGGTTGCTAATCAACTTACCTTCAGGTGGAGCTCTGCACTCTCCAGGTGGGTCCAGTGTAATCACAAGGGTCCTTAACTTGGAAGAGGGGGGCAGGAGATTGAGAGCGTGAAGAGATGTTAGCAGGGGGAGATTTGGCCTGCCGCTACTGGCTTTGAGATAGAGGGAAGGGACCACGAGCCAAGGAATGTAGATGACCTCAAGAAGCTAGAAGAGGCAAGGACAGAGATTCTCCCCTGGAGCCTCCAGAAGGAAAGCAGTCCCGCTGACGCCTTGATTTTAACCCAGTGAGACCATCTTGGACTTCTGACCTCCAGAGCTGTAAGATTATTAGTAAACTCGTGTTTTTTGAAGCCACTAAGTTTTGGCAAATGCGGCTTCATAATGATGTATTCATTTCTCTTTCTGGAATTCCATGAAACAGAGAGAATACCTCGAAAATTAGAACGTCAGAGTGAAAGGAAGTCGTTACATAAAAGCAGTGTACGAGTACTTTGTACATACGACTACACATACAGGGGTATAAGTACTTTCTTTGCCACTGGATCCTGCAACATAAGTAGACAGATTTTCATAATCCTCCCAGAAAGCCTTTTACCTACAATTCTGCACTGTGGGAGCAGACCTCCACTGCGGTTTCCCCCCATAATCCTATTGATGAATTAGGTAATACTTCGATTCCTCCTCCAACCCCCCCCCCCCCCCCACAAACTTGCAAAATGAAAACCTTCCGGTTCCGTGTTAAAGAACCTCCCTACCTCCCGGATTACTCTGATTCTGCCTTTGTTCTACTTCTGTTTGAAATAATATTACACAGTGGCATCTAGTTTGTAAATACTTTCACTTAATACACAGAACCTCCTGGGGTCTCATAACGTCAGAAAGGGCAGAAGCCAGCCCGAGATCTGAGTGGCACCTGATGACTCTCCTTGTTTTTTTCCGCTCAACCAAAAGTCATAAAGCTGATAGTTATTTGGAGCACCGGGAGTCACTAGGTTTTATGCCGGCCCTGAGAAACCTTGTTAGTTAATTTTCATGCTGTAAACTGAAGTAGGAAGCAACGAGTAGAAAATAAGTAGATGCAGAGATGCATACTTATACACATTTTTAAGCAATCATGTGTCACTATTTCTAGCAAGCATGTAATAGCAAGGGCTAACAGTTTAAGACAGATTGCAGGGTAAAGCCACACTGAGGAACCACTTTCAATATTGTCTTTATAAATTAGGAAAAATGTCCATTTCTGACATCTCAAGGAACACTAGTATTTCCCAGAAATATGGTTCCTATGTTTTGCATTTCATGGTGGATGAATTACTGTGGGCAGTTAGCGCCTATTGTTAAAATCTAGTAGGATCCTGTTAATCCCCTAACGTTGGGATGTATGTCTTTGAAATATAGAGGTAGTACTAAGAAGGTAAGCTGTTAGCTTCTCTATGCCTCACTTCCCTTATCTGCAAAATGGGTACAGTAATAATACAGTGGACCGGAAGGCTTAGAGGATACAGTATGTGCAAAGCCCTTAGTACAACACCTAGTAAGTAGTAATCACCGACTGGGGGTTCCTTAACCTAATTCATTGTAAAGGAAAAGAAGTGCTTTAACACGATCTCATTTGACTCTGTTGTATCAAGCTGTTTTGTGGAAGGCCAAGAATTATTCTTGTGTTACATATGAATTGGTTCCATTTTTTCACTTTTACTAAACCTACACGAACGAGGTTGCTGGCGAGAAACAAACACACATGACGTGTGTGTGTGTGTGTGTGTGTGTGTGTGTTGTAATTTTGCCCCACCAGATTTGTGGGCTTCCCGCTCAGCTGGGTCTCTAACAATACCTACTCTGCATTCCTGGCCCACCCCTAAGTACCAAGATCTTCCTCTCCTCATGTTCTTCTTACTGTCTTCTTTCATTTTCAGCTCACCATCTCCTCTCTCACTTGCTAGGCAAAAAAGTCCATCAGGCATAAGCACCTTTATCTTCCTGTTTCCTTTACTCTTCCTTCGCTGTTTTTACTCCTATCCCATCTCAGGAGAAATAAGAAAGTGTTTTCTTCATTGCTACGATAGATGCTTCCACCTGTGTTTGTTTTTTCCTCTTTCATCTCCTCAGGAACTTTGCTGTCCCATCGGTTAAGCCTCCTTTTGTCCTGTTTTGTCCCTGTCCCACCCCCACTCCCTCAGTCTCTTGGTGTAAAATCCTGCTCAGATCTCTTCTTTTAAAAACAAAGGATCTCTCCCTGTTCTGGTTTCCTTTCAACTCCTCTGTGCCACGCATCGTGGTTCAGCTGCTTGAAGGCCTTTCTACCACATTTGGTTCCCAAGTGCCAGTCTGTGGACTGACTTCTAGCAATCACCTGAACCAATGAATCTCTTGTTTTAAGAAAAATGTCCCTTAGGTGATGCTGAGCACAGCTGGCCTAGGAACCTGGTGTCTTTGTGTTCTCCCCTCTAATTGTCCCTTGGTGGACTGAGTTTGACTTCTGTCTCTAGTACTCCACGGTACTGATCTAGCTAAGAACACCAGAGGTGCTCTTAATTGAAAAAACCACCACCACCAACAACAACAATGGAGACTCTTTAATTCCTACCTTACTTAAACTCTTCGTAATATCATAACTGTTAAGTACTCTGTCCTTCAAATTCCACCCCTCTGGATTTCCAGATCCGTTTCCCTCGTGTTTTTCTGCTACTGATGTTCTATCCAGGTGCCACCTGTGGGGCCGTCTCTCATCCCTGTGCCTGTGCCACCATAGTCTTAGGTAAAAGTCCTCACTTTTACACATTTAAGGATTAGTTATTGCTTGTGCTGGCGATTTTTGAAATCTGTATCTCTAGTCCATATTCCTGAGTCCCAGAACCATGTATTATACCGTATGCTCGATAGTTCTTTCCAGATGTTCCCCAAGTAGAGCTCAAATCCAGTAAGTTCAAAATGAAACTTCTGTTCATTCTGATGCTCTTAAAGGCCACCCTGTACCATTCCCCCTTGCCTCACCCATTCTCTATGGATGTAGTCCACCTCCTCTTCTTTTCCCCCTGTCCTATTATATCTGGCCCCTGAATGTTTCTGGAATTTGCCCGTCCTTCTCTGTCCCTGTTGCCTTAATTTGGGACTCCTAATTTATGGGCCGATTACCGTGAGACCCGCTCCATTGGTTTTTATGTTTGTGGTGCTTTCTGCAGCTCACTTGTCTACACTGCTTCCAGAGTGAGCTGCTTACTGTCCTGCTTAAAATAACATAATGGCTCATCATTGCCTTTACTGAAGCCCAAACTCCTTCACTTGGCATATAAATTCTTTTGTAACCACCCCTTCCCTTTTCCTCAACCTTATCGTCCACCGTGTCACTACGAACACCTTTTAATTTATCCATGAGCTGCTCCAGGCTTCCTTAAATTGGCTAATTCTCTCATGCCTTTGTGTATTGAAAAAATTGTAAGTTATGGGAATATCCCTTCCCTCTCCGGGGCCACCACTAGCCCATCATTGCCTTTGTGCAAATTACAAGCAGATTCTTCATCCAGGTGGTCAGTTCTGTGGGTGCTCAGGTTGGTGATTGATAGTACTTTTGTGGAACATAGAAAAAGATACTTGTGCTGCGCTGAAGCACCCTGTGCTGGGATCTAGGGTTTGGTGAGCTGAATGCCAGCCCTCCTTTAGCCTCCCCAATCCCTTTGCCGGCCCCATGGGTAGTGAGCAATCTGTACAATGGAGTTAAGTTAAGCCCTGTTCCCATCACCTCTTCCTCCTCCTGGAAAACTTGCTTAGATTTGTCTAGAATTTCTACCTCTCGTTAGACCATGGTTCGTATCCTTTAATTTGGTCATTAACCCCTTGGTGAATCTGAACAAAGCTATGGATGAGCCCACTCTCTGTAGAAATGAGCATACTCTTAACACAGAGTTCATCATGAACCTAGGGGTTAGAAACTACATTCTGAATGTCACTCAACTTGGCTCCTGTGCCCAGGGTGGGGTCTGCCACTTAGTAGACACTGAATGAATGTTCATGGAACTGTTGAAAGAGTACCTACTTCCGTGCTTTTTCTCTGTTCATATTATTTGCAAACCTCTAATCCCCCAACATATTTTACAGACTGTCATCGTTGGTTCCTTGTCTGCGTTCCCAGCCAGCCTCTGAAATTTTCCAGAAGAGGCACTACTCTGCTCATATGTATTCTCAGCATCTAACATAGGACCAAACATATAATAGGCATTTGATAAATGTTTGAGCAAATGAGATTTGGTAATATTAAATGATTTGTTTAAGGGCACTCAGCGAGGATGAATCTAGAGCTGGTTACAAAATTTTTTCTTTTAGACCCCATGCTTCTAGACATTTTATACTTGTGTATATATGTATAAGTATGGTTGGATGACTTCTTAACTCTGTGCAAAATGAAAAGACCTAAACAGTATGACCAAACTTAAGTATTTGGATTATTATACTAAAACAGCTCCTACGTTGTTAGGTATTGAATATAATTTTTTTTTGCAGATACTCTGGTATTTTGTAGTACTTCTCCATCAACCTCTGAGAGATAAACAGACCTTTGTTGGACAGAATTTAGCTACTGAATAACTCATGAGTTAAAAGTTATCAGTTATTCATGAGTTGAATTCAATGCTAATCTATTAGTGACAAGATTAAAACTGAGTTTCCATTTTGTGACCTTGCTAAAGGAGCCCCGGTCTCCAGATCCTTGTGTGGTTTTCTTGCCATTTTTGAAGTAGCATTTCTAACAGTAGTCTAATGAGTACCTACTGCTTGCTTACCGTCTTTTACTGCCCCCCACTTTTTTCCAGAGATGTAGGGGCTCCTCACAGTCTACCATTTTGGTCTCATGAGTCAGGATTTTTTTCTAGGTTGAGATCCTGTTGATTTATTTTCACAATTCTCTATTTGTTTGCTTCCTAGAACTTGTTTAATTAATAATCCAATTGCTTTGTATTCTAATTGGTTCCTTTGGCAGTAAATTTCGTGTATGTTTTTTTTTTTTTTTTTTTTTTTCCTGAAACTGAAATCCTCTGTTTCCCTTTTCAAAATGGGACCAGTAAATGGTTCTGTGTGAATGAAGACTTTCATGGAAATGAACAATATGAACTGTTTTCCCCCCTCTTTGAAAGATGGGAGCCAAACTAATGTCAGGGTTTAGAAATGATGAGTTCCATTATTCCCTTTTCACAGGTCTTCCTGCCAGGAAAATCCAATTCCTTTTATTAAAGCAAACCCAGCTGCTTGCTGTCTCCCTTGGATTCATTTAAAAGTTCAAGTCTCTCCTGTGTGTAGAATTTGTTTCAACTCCCCATTAAGCTTGTTTTCTAAGAACTTTACTTGTTTTTCATAGGCAAGTTTAAAAAAAAAACACAACAGTTTATGTCATAGTGAACAAAAAGCTCCAGGATTATTTAAATTGGATTAAAATATGCCAGAGCCTTGGTGACTGTAATCTCAAATATGAAGTCCTTTGTTTCTAGATTCTCCAAACAACTAATTAAAAAAAAGAACTCTTTTCCATTCCATTTTTTATGACATTTGCTGTTCAGTCTCTCAACAGCTTTAAGTATATGATTCTGAGTCAGAAGGGACTTGAGTTGGCTTACTGAAAATCTTTTTCCGAATGCTTTAGTGGGATGTGGGTTTATATGTATAAATTTTTTATGAACTACTTAACCATTGCTTATAATTTTCATTTAACATACTTGGTGTGGAAATTTCATGTTTCCCTTAAAACATCTTGAAAACACTTCTTAAAATATAAATGTTGCTATCATTTGAAGTAAAGAATGAAAATGTGAATACTGATTCTGCGATTATACCAATCAAGTTGGGAGAGGGGAACCATGGAAGGAACTTGGGACTCCTCGCTTTCAATAAATAGTGACGATGGGTTGAAAGAGCACATCTGGGAGCAAACCATAAGAGACTCTTAAAAACTGAGAATAAACTGAGGGTTGATGGGGGAAGAGGGGTGGGAGGGAGGGGAAAGTGGGTGATAGGTGTGGAGGAGGGCACCTGTGGGGATGAGCACTGGGTGCTGTATGGAAACCAATTTGACAATAAATTTCATACTAAAAAAAAAGAAAAAGAAAAAGAAAGGGCACATCTTGGAAGTCCTGGTAGGTACCAAATTGAATAACTGAGGCCACTTGAACCTAAGGATTTGGGACCTTGGGTAACTTTAATACCACGATTCTGCTTCAAGTTTCCCTAATAGATTGCATTTTGATACTTGCAATTTCAGAGCAATAAACTAGAGGAGAAAAAAAGACTTCAAGAAAACCTCAGAAGAGAAGCATTTAGAGAGCACCAGCAGTAGTAAGTTTGTATCTTCAGAACTTTGTACCTTTACAGACATTGTTTACTCTGCTTTTGAATTCTAGGTAACTTTCCAAGACCTCTGGTATTGGATTATGGGCTGTTATATTAATTCTATAATTGAACTCTGTCATTATGTAAGGTTTGAGTTTGGATACCTCTGTACCCACCAGAGTATTCTTCATTGATTTGAAATAATACTGCTAAATTTGAGAAATCCTTGATTCTAAATAACTTGGAGGGCTGATTCTTTGAAAATCCAAGGTACTTCTGATAATGTTGACTTTCAAAACACTGATATAAGGAAGATAATATTTGAAAAGAAGCACTCTCAACAATAGCCAAATTATGGAAAGAGCCTAAATGTCCATCAACTGATGAATGGATAAAGAAATTGTGGTTTATATCCACAATGGAGTACTACGTGGCAATGAGAAAGAATGAAATATGGCCCTTTGTAGCAACATGGATGGAACTGGAGAGTGTGATGCTAAGTGAAATAAGCCATACAGAGAAAGACAGATACCGTATGGTTTCACTCTTATGTCTATCCTGAGAAACTTAACAGAAACCCATGGGGGAGGGGAAGGAAAAAAAAAAAAAGAGGTTAGAGTGGGAGAGAGCCAAAGCATAAGAGACTCTTAAAAACTGAGAACAAACTGAGGGTTGATGGGGGGTATGAGGGAGGGGAGGGTAGGTGATGGGCATTGAAGAGGGCATCTTTTGGGATGAGCACTGGGTGTTGTATGGAAACCAATTTGACAATAAATTTCATATATTAAAAATAAATAAAAAATAAAAATAAAAAAAATAGGGATGCCAGTATCTCTCCCATAAGCCATTTGTAAGGATGAAATAAAATAGTTTACATAAATGGCTTAAAAGTACCTGAATTCTATGGAGACAGAAATGAAACTTACAGGAGTCCTTGTTGAATGGATCAGACAACTTATATTTTGTAGAGACTGGGTAGTGATTCTGGTCCCACCCAGAATTGGCAATTGGCTTCCACTTTCAGATGGATTATCATCTGACTTCCTCCTGTTCTCTCTTCCCATTATTGTACCTCATTTTCAGAATTTCAGATCATTCTAATGTGGGTGTGAGCATATGTGATGCCCTAACACGTGTTGCTCTTCTAAGTACAGGGTCCTCTGTTTTTCTCCTTGTGCCGCAATTATCCTGCCTCTATCCTCAGCAGCTCCTCCTTGCTTTGAGTCTCAGAGAGAGGAGTGGGAAGAAGTTTCTCAGGGCTTTACTTTGCTTCTTGGAAATTAGGTTACTTGGCCTCTGCTACCCAGGCCACAAAATGGGAGATGGGGTGGGTTGGGGACAAGTGCCAATGAGTAACGTCATCTTTTTAAAGTTAAAATAGGCATTGCCCTCATCTGAGTCATTGATTCCATAGCGTGTCTTTCCCCGCTGTTCTTCTAAGATAGGCATGGGGGTGAGGGAGCTAGTGGGAAGCTAAACACCAGGAAAGATGAACTGTCTTAGAGCTGGCAGGAGGGAGGCAATAGATTAAGGGTGTATTATTGCCTTTCCCTTCATTGCTTAGAGGATGGATGAGTGTATTTCTAGGCCAACCAGAGGAGTTGAAGGAAATAAGGGTACAGTTGTAGCCTAGAGACACAATAAGAACAAATGTATTTATCCCGTGTCATTCTAGTTTTAGGCTGGAGAAGGGAAGGCCTGCTTGCCAACGAGGGGTCTTAAGTACAGGACAAGGAAGTTGAACAAACCCATTCTCTGGAGAGTTTTAAACATGGTAAAGTGGAGAATAAGAGGTTCTCAGAGTCTGAAAGGACATGGGAGGTTGTGATACTCAGTCACCTTTCTTTCATAGTCCAACTTTTTTTATTTTTATTTTTGAGAGACAGAGAGGTGGAAAGAGGGAGAGGGGAAGGGGGAGAGAGAGAGAGAAGCCCCCTCCCCCCCCACCTCATGTGTGCACAGGGGAGGGGCAGAGAGAGGGAGACAAAGTATCCAAAGCAGGTTCTGCTCTGGCAGCAGAGATACCTGTGCGGGGCTCAAATTCACGAACTGTGAGATCATGACCCAAGCTGAAGTCGGACGCTTAACTGATTGAGCCACCCAGACGCCCTGTCTTCCAGATTCTTGAGGTGTGTTTTACTAAACACTGGAGATCAATCACGCTTTTTCTCTGAAGAAAAAAGTTTTACCCTTAGCCGCCTCCTATACCATCAGTGGAGCTGAATTCAATTACACGCACATTTCACTCTTGCTCTTTCTTCTGCTTATCATGAAAGTCCCAGTTAACCAGGAAAAAGGAGTTGAGCAAAAATGAGAAGTATCTCAAATTGATTTTTAAAGCGTATTGAGAAACGTAAAAAATATATGTGAGGGTTTTTTTTTGAAGAGTATTTTGTTTTGAACTACTTTTGAAATTAAAAGACTAATAGCTCATGAAACGAATGATCATTATATAGCTAGAAATATGAAAGGGACTCCTTGGAAAACATGGACCCTCTGTATAACAAGCCTTTATCATACCTTCTTATAATCGATTTTTTTATGGTACAAAAATTGTCTAGGAGAACTGTTAGGATTGTTTTTTAAATTTTTTTTACATTTATTATTTATCTTTGAGAAACAGAGTGAGACAGAGCGTGAGCGGGGGAGGGGCAGAAAGAGGGAGACCCAGAATCTGAAGCAGGCTCCAGGCTCTGAGCTGTCAGCACAGAGCCTGAGGTGGGGCTCAAACCCACGAACTGTGAGATCATGACTTGAGCCGAAGTTGAACGCTCAGCCGTCTGAGCCACCCAGGCGTCCCAAACTGTTAGAATTTTAATAGCACAAAGATTTCACCAGACCAACCAGGCTACTCTCCATTCCCCAATGCGCCCTTCCCGCACCAAAAAATTTACATTATCCTGAAGCTGTCAAACCAAGGAACACAAAATAGAACACAGCTAAAATTCTTTGAAACCCGTCAATACCTCATGTCCTTGCTAGTTTCAGCCTGCTGTGATATGTGGTTCAAATAGCAGACCAGGAATGGTGGTATGTGTGTGTGTGTGTGTGTGTGTGTGTGTGTGTGTGTGTGTGTGTGTGTGTTGTAGAGGAGTGCATCCATGGACTCGAGCAGACTATAAATCTAAGCTGCTGGAGAAAAAGCTCACGATAGTATCCTGGGGCACCACCATGAGAATCTTAATGTGCTCTTTCTTAACACCTTATTCCTGACTTCGTTCATTTGCTTCTGATTATTTTTAGTGTTGTCAATTATTTAGCTAACAGGCAGAAAACTAGGCTTTTATTGACATCCAAAGGGACTCTCCTGAGTGTAATAATGAAGGCAGTTTATTGAATGCCTGTGAGGTTGCTTTCTAATTGTACGCATTAATCTGCCCATGCAAGCTGGCTGGAAATACACAAGCAGATTGCGTGTGCAGATGGAGCACACAGGATGGCTTTTGTGAAAAGACCTCTGGAATGTACTTCTGCAGTACGGTCTTTTCCTTAAAAATCGAAGGACTGTGACTATTTCAATTGGCAGCTGAGAGCAGACCAGATTAATGGTGCATTAAGTCTGCTACCCTGGCTGGGGACAGATTCATTTCACAATTTAGAATTAGTTCTAGGATTCTTGAGCATGAAAAGCAAAGGGCAAAAATAGGCATCTAACCTTGGTGTAGTTTCCCCCATTATTTTTACTCTCTGTAACTACCTATAAAAAGTCAAATGTGGCACTTTTCAGGAAGGCCTTTTCTATTAATCATTATTACTGGTGGGTTTGAGGTGATAGTTAATAAACTTTTGATTGTGCTTTTTAAAAAATATCAAAGGGGGGCGCCTGGGTGGCGCAGTCGGTTAAGCGTCCGACTTCAGCCAGGTCACGATCTCGCGGTCTGTGAGTTCGAGCCCCGCGTCGGGCTCTGGGCTGATGGCTCGGAGCCTGGAGCCTGTTTCCGATTCTGTGTCTCCCTCTCTCTCTGCCCCTCCCCCGTTCATGCTCTGTCTCTCTCTGTCCCAAAAATAAATAAAAAATGTTGAAAAAAAAAAATTAAAAACAAAAATAAAAAAAAAATAAAAAATATCAAAGGGAGGACGTTGGGATATAGGTGATTTAAAACACAGAGTAAATACATCTCCACATTTAAAAATTTGAATGGTAGCTGATTTGGGGGGTTCTAGTCATTTTTCTAATTATGTTTTTTACATAGATATAGAGACAAGTTTGTATTTTGAGCCTATTTAACCAGTGGCGGGGGCTCACATAGGGTGGGAGCAATGGGATACATTTTGTGTGTGGGTCTTAGGAAAAAACAAGGTTCTCTTAAGGATATGCTGGAGAGCTAACAATTGGGTATCTTCCAAACATTTGAAATGTTAATTCATATCTAATAACCATTTAATGTAATAGATTATACGTTTGCACAGTTTTTTTTTTAACTACAAAATGCTTGGCTCTTTGAAATAAGCAAAATAATAATAAAAGCTGCTGTATTGCTGAGAGCCTCTGGAGTATCAGGAGTATTAGGTATATTATATGCATTTTTTATTTTTTATTTATTTATTTTTTAATTTTTTTTTAACGTTTATTTATTTTTGAGACAGAGAGAGAGAGCATGAACGGGGGAGGGTCAGAGAGAGAGGGAGACACAGAATCTGAAACAGGCTCCAGGCTCTGAGCAGTCAGCACAGAGCCCGACGTGGGACTCGAACTCACGGACCGCGAGATCGTGACCTGAGCCGAAGTCGGACGCTTAACCGACTGAGCCACCCAGGCGCCCCTATTATACGCATTTTTTAATCTAACTTTCAGATCAGCCCTATGAGGGGTATATCCTCCTCATTTTACAGATGGAGGGTTGAGTAAATTACCTGAAGTCCCTAAGACCATAAGTGATGCAGCCAAATCTTGGTCTTGAGATTTGGGGGTCCAGGGGGGCTGGGGAAAAATAGGTCATTGAGAGGCATGATATAGTTGGAAGGTCAGGAATATCTGGCTAGGGTGGGGGGTGATAAGCCCTGGAGTTAAGGGGGGGGGGGTAAAGTTCAGTTCAGAGAGCAAGATTTGGCCAGTGTTGACTTCTGTTTCCTTCTACCAAGATGTACATTTTGCCTAGGGTAGGTGAAAGAAAAACTGAGGAAATAAGTTGATTTTCTCTGATTTTCATCATAGATGAATGCTATCCTTTTCCAGTCCCAACACTGGGTTAGTGCCACACTTAAACTTACTGTAGGGTATGTGGGTTTTTGTGATCTTTCCAGGCAGTACTCTGCTCCTACGTACTGTTTCCAATATTTCTAGGGGATGGGGCGGGGGGGGGGTGGGGATGCTTAGTTCTTTAAAAAACTAGTTGAAAAAGCTCTTGGAACCAAGCTCATTCCAAAACAGGACCTTCCTATTCCTAAACTGCCAAGCACTACCTTGAGCTCAGCCTGTCGATTGAAATGTTGGGAAGTTTACTTCATTTCCACCATCGGAACCATGCATCTCTTTTATTTCCATTTGAATAATAGTGTGATTAGGTCCTAAGAGGCACATCTTCATCTATTTTAGTTTTCTAAGAATGGAGGATCTAGGCAGGTCTGCTGAATATGCACACTTAGGCCCCAAGTTTGCCTTCTAATGTGCTCACAAAACTTCTAATGCCCTTCATGGGAGCTTGCAAAAGACACTTAAGGGCTAAATCGATCCCTTATCCATATGGTAGGCTTAAATCCAACTTCACATTTTATAATCCAAGTAAGGTGAATTGAAAGTCATCCTATTCATAACTTTCTATCTTATGCTAATGAAGTGAACTTATAGATACAAAAATCCCCTATCTATTTTGTTCAGAATAAGACTGAATATTTTATGGGAAATCTGATCTGAGAGAATCCTTGCCTACTGAATGTTAAATCATGCTGATGGTTAAGACCGTATCAATATTTCTACCACTGTCCGTTCTTCCTGTGGATGTCCCAGCACACATCAACTTTTTCATTCCCACTGCCACCACCTTCCGATAGGTATTCCTCACATTCCACTTGCCTTATGGCTTCTGTCTCCTTGTCATCCCCTGGCATACTCGAATGGCTTCACTGCTGTCTTCACCAACTGTCTTTTTCTGTCAGTTATCTTACATGTTTTGTTGGATTTCATTTTCTAAAGCACGGCTTTCATCGTGTCACTACCCTATTCTAAAAGGGTATTATTTCCCATTGCTTATAAAATGAATTCTAAACTTCTTAGCTGCATCTTGGGGGAACTGTGGGCCACC
This sequence comes from Panthera leo, assembly GCF_018350215.1. Lineage (NCBI taxonomy): Eukaryota > Metazoa > Chordata > Mammalia > Carnivora > Felidae > Panthera > Panthera leo. The sequence continues at coordinate 27,523,449 of NC_056679.1, forward strand.
ATGGTAAGAAGATGTCAGAACATGCTAAGATTTGGGCCTGTGTCAGGTGACTGCAGGAGACTTTGCGGAAACGGGGCTTCATTCTGGGTTGAACGTTATCAGGAGGCAGGGGTGATTGTGATTAGGTATCTTTATTTTATTTAAAAGGAGGGAAGACCTGAGTGGTTAATTGCAATTGTAATGTAATTGATAAAGAAGCACTGTCACACAAATCAGGTAGGAATTTGGGGGTGTTTGGTCACTTTGGTGGTTTAGACAGGTTCATGTATCTTTTTTCGCTCAGACATGTTAATGAGGGGGTCTTATTTTTGTCAATATCCATCACAGCCCCAGGGTGACTCTTTTGATGTTGATACTGTGTGAATTGCTTTCACCAGGAGAACACCAAGGCCTAGCTCTGAGTGCTAGACTAGCTCCTGGATGTCAGGGACAGCTTCTAGCTTTCGCAATATGTAATTAATAATTAGTAAAAGGTGAGAGTTGACTAATGTCTCTTTTATAAACTAGTTTCCCTTAGTTATCTCATCACTGTGACCTGGTATACCTGGGGGGACATGTGTGCACCTCCCCTCCATCCTTCAGAAAAGCTGGCTGCAGAGCCAACTTTATCACTTCTGTGTGAGTTCTAAGATCCTTACTGAAAAAAAAAAAAATTAACACCAAATGAACTCCCACCAAACAAAGAATGAATCCAAGAAAAGGGAAGGGAGTAGGTATTAGAACAGTTGTGAACAAAGAATATAGTGACATGTATAGTCAGGTATGTGATAGACTTTTCTCTTTTCTAAAAATTAAGAATAAGCATGATCAAATTAATATAGAGGATTTTAGTGCTACAAAAGGCACAAGGAAGAGGAGATAGGAAGTAACGTTGAGTATTTTTTTCTTTGTACGAGTGAAGGCTTGTGAATTCCGCATATTGATAGAAGACTAATATGTGTTTTATGTGTTTCATTATATGGGATATAGGAAATATAACATAAAAACAAGTGAAAAAATACAGTGAAATACAATGAATACAACGAAAATTTGATCATCGTAACATAAGGCAGAAAAGAGGAAGAACTATGAACAAGTCAGCAATCACAGAAAAGGTATACACGCCAAATCTCCTTATTAAAAGAAACACTCTCGGGTGGCGTAAAAAGATGAAATTCTAGCTATCTGCTACTATAAGAAGAGATGCCATAAAACAAGAGATGAAAATAAAGGAATGGAAAGTATAACCATAAATGCTAACAATAGAAGGCAGATTAATTAATATCACTGTTAATAGGAGACAAAATTAAATTCAAGGTGAAAAGCATTCAACAGGATGAAGAGTATTTTATAGAGATAAAATATGTCAGCTGTCAGCCAAAAGATAATGTGAATAATGGGTCTTTATCAATTTGAAACCTATAAAACAAACTGCTAAAGTCTGTAATATAGATAATGGATTTGTCACATTCTCTCTTTTTTTTTAAGTTTATTTTTGAGAGTGAGCAAACATAAGCGGGGGAGGGGCAGAGAGAGAGGAGACAGAATCCCAAGCAGGCTCTGTGCTGAGCCCACAGAGCCCGATGCAGGGCCTGAACTCATGAACCGCAAAATCATGACCTGAGCTGAAATCAAGAGTTGGACGCTTAACTGACTGAGCCACCGAAGCGCCTCAGATTTTCCTTTTTACTTAACTAATTCTCCATTGAAATTAGCGGATCATGTGAACCAAAAAACGATACAAGGAATAGAAGATTTGAATAACAACCACTCAGTATGATTATATAGTTATAAAGTGTTGTACCTAGTTTATGAAAAAACAAAATCTTTACAAATATTGATGTAACTACAATTGGCCTTGACTAAGGTTTCAAAGTTTCTCAGAAAATCCCTCCAGTACTCCCAAATCCTAGAGAACCACCATTCCTAAGGAAAATGTAATAACATCATAGTTTAAGCAATAAGAAATGTTAATGTCAGGGATGTATGGCTGGCTCAGCTGGAGGAACATGTGACTCTTGATCTCGGGGTCAGGAGTTTGAGACCCATATTGGGTGTAGAGATTACTCAAATAAGCAAAAAAAAGAAATTTAATGTCTATTCACATAAATTTTTTTCTAATCACTTTTCTGAATGACTGTTAGGGTACAAATTGAAACCAAAACTGAAATTACAAATTACTTGGGGATAAAAGAATACAAGTTTTAAAGTATCCCATATTATATAAATCTATAGAATGTGGCTATAAAATTATTTAGAAAATAGTTTTAAAATCATTTAGTAAAAACAGAAACAAACTAAACGTCGTATTAAGATAGTATAGAACAATAAAATAAGTACAAATAGGTAGAAGGAAGGATAATACAGGAAAAAAAGTTTTAAAATGTTTATTTATTTATTTTGAGAGAGAGCACATGTGCAAGTAGGGAAGGGGCAGAAAGAGAGGGAAAGAGAATCCCAAGCAGGTTCCGTGCTGTCAGCACAGAACCCTACGTGGGGCTCAGTCTCAGGAACCATGAGATCATGAAATCAAGAGATGAGAGCTGAAATCAAGAGTCAGATGCTTAACTGACTGAGCCACCGAGGCACCCCCACCCCCCAAATTGGTTTTAATGATGTAGAAAATGAATTTATCATCTGTAAATTAACCCCAAAACTAGTTTTTTGCTTTTTTAAAAAAATTCTTATAAAATTTCAGGCTGATTTTGAACTTGTCTGATTTAAAAATAAAAAAAGAAGAGCCCCAAGGATAAGAAAGGAAGTACAACCAGAATTCTGGAAGAGCAAAATACTCCTAATTATCCTACTTCTAATTGTTAATTTTTTGTCACCCAGATTTCCTCATTTATTTCCTGGGGAAAATATACATGACTAGACTTGAAGCCTGAATAGAGTAATAACTAGAAGTGGAAGAGAAAATACAGTTTGGCTTTTACCTAAAAAAAAAGCCCAATTGGGTTTTTGTTTTGTTCTGTTTTTGTTTTTTCAGTGAGTTCTACTAAACCTTCAAGGAAGGTGTTAGATTTCATTTGAAATCCTAAGAAAGAAGCCAGCTTTTCCAGTGAAGTCTGGAACAGGGTGATGAGAATGCTTGTTATTACTGCCCTGTAACTAGAGACTGTTTCTATTTTTAACAAAGAAATAATCTAAATATTGCAAAGAAAGAGATCGGTGTCTCTGATTATCCATCTAAACCATCCCGAAGGGATCAACTAAAAAGTTACTGGACCTAATACTAACAGTTCAACTAACATGAATGAATCTAAAGCCAATATGCAAATATTTGTCTATCTTCTATACCATCAAAAGCTCATTAAAAAATATAATTAAAGAAAAAGCCCATTTAAAATTATCATCCACTGTAAAACAGGTGAGTCGAATACATAGATCCTACATAAGATACCTAAAAGAAGATGAAAATAAATGTAGACCATTAACTCTAGAAGGAAAAAAAAGTCAGTATTATAAAGATAGTTCTCCTGAACAGGACCTTTTGTGGAATTTGATAAATCAAGTTTAAAGAGAAAATACTAAAAAAAACGATACACTTGAAAGAGAGAAATTGAATGGGGTTGGGAGAGGCTTGTTGTACCAGGTATCATGTGTATTAATATAAAAGTATGGTAGTAATAAAGTGTTATTGGCATTATAATAAATCTATTCAGTGAAAGAATCTAGAAGCAGGCCCATGAATATAAGAGCATTTAGTATTTAGGACTTCAGCTATTGATAAAAGTATCCTTTCAAATCAGTGTCAAAAAGACAATTTGACAAATTGTATTGAGCCAACACAATTAGAATATGATGAAGAATGTTTTTGGAAAGGAGATTCTACCCCCATAATCATAAGTCACACACATAACTCAGAAGCCATAAGGAAAAATACAGATTTGACTGCAGGAAAAAATTGTGGTAGGTGACAACAGTGAACAGTATTACAAGTGAGTCTAGGAGAAAATATTTGCCTCAAGAGTAATGGACAAAGGCTTAATTTCATAAAGAACTCTTATAAATTAGTAAGAAAAAGACAACTCTAGAAAAATTGACAAATGGCTTGAACTAGCAGTTAAAAGACAAGAGATATAACATCAATAAAAATATTTAGCCTCACTGATGATCAGAGAAACATAAAAAATTTTATTTTGACACTGGTCAAAATGTAAATGTATTGATAGTATCTAGCATTAGGCAATGGGCTTTCATGTATTCAACTGTGAGCGCCTGTTATAGATCAAGCACTATACTAGGTTACTAGGTTCTAGGCATGTATGATGAATAAAGCAAATCTAGCCCCATGACCAAGTGTGGAAATTCAGATAATAAACCAAATGACCAAGGAATATATAGGATAACAGACTATAATTCCTATGAGAGAACATAGGGGAAGATAATGATCTCTACCAGTGATCAAGAATACTGAAACTGGGAGGGGAGAATGTAGGGGAGACCTGCATCTCTGAGAAAATGACAGTTGAGTGGAGGGATGAGAAAGGAACAAGTCCTGCTGAGAACCAGGGAAGTGGGTCCTAGGCTGCGGGAGCAGCACCCAGTATATTCGGAAAGGAAGCTGATATATTTGGGTTGAAGTGGGGGAAGAGAGATCATGAAGTTGACAAGATTGATAGGAGCCAGAGAAATCATGCAGGCCATGGCACATAGTTTGGGTTTTATTTAAGCTACAGGAGCAAACCTTCAGAAGCTGTTTTATTGTTTTTAAAGAAGTGATTACTGTTTGCTGTGTCAAGAATAGATTTGAGGAGGCAAGAATGGAAATGGAGAAGCTAGAGACAACATTATGGCGGTAGTCCAGGCAGGAGTTGGTGTTGGCTCTGGTCAGAGTGATGTCTGTATTCATGAATTTCATGTGAAGTCTGTCTACACTCCTGCCCCCATCCTCCTGCATGTCTACCATCCCCAAACACCTGATAGGTTATTTTTCCCCAAGTTTGATTCACTTGCTCTGGTGCCCATGCAGAGAAAGCAGATGGTTGACTTTATCTTAGAGTGTCAAAGACATTTGTAAAGGAAAGATTGTAAAAATGCACTGTGGGCTCTAAGCTGCACAATAAATAGAGATGGGTAAGAACTGATGGTGAGAAAAAGGGAGGAATGATGGCTTGGAAATCCCAGAAAATTGTTGGAGTGACGATGTTTGTGCCAAGAACACGGAATGATAGAAAGTTCTGTCCAAGAGTGGTGTTTGTCAGTTCTTCTGTTGGAGGGAGGATACTTGTTCATGACGGTAGAGTTTAGGGTAGGACTCTAGGAGTGTGGCTGAGGCAGACTGAAGAGGTGTTGGAGATGAGAAAATAAAAAGTGGAGCCTGGGAGCTGGAAGGCAAGGAGGAGATCCGGGACATCCATGTCTCCAACAGTAGTTGAGATGGGGAGGAAGCCTGGTCGTGATGAATGAGAGATGCTTCGGACCAGATGGTTTGGAGTGTGTAATAGCAAAGAGGGGAGAAGAATGTAGGGTATACTGATGTCAAGGGCACTAACCGGAACAGACTTTTTTTTTTTGCAAGTGATGGAGGGAGAAGTAATTGTCTGAAGTAACATGAGGAGCAAAGAAGAGGCCTGTGTTCCCACCCCCCTTCCAGGCACTGAGGAAAATGTATGAGAAATAAGATGCCTCCATTTAGGGAACTAGGAGGCAAATGCTGTCTTTAGGTTTTGTCTTCTCTTGGTTTCAGGTAAGGAAGAGAGCTGAGGGAGATTCCTTTTTTTTTTTCTTTTGAAATAATTTTCAGCTTAGAGAAAGGTTATATAATACATAATACAGAGTTTTGCACTGAGACTTTCTAGCTTCCCCTAATGTTAATATCTTGTATAAACCATAGTACATTTATCAAACTAGGCAATTAAGATTGACACAATAAACTACAGGCTTTATTAGGATTTCACCAATTTCTCCTCAATGTTCTTTTTTCTATTTTAGGATCTGATTCAGGATCACATAATATAATTAATGGTCATGACTCTTTAGTTTCCTCTAGTCTGTGACAGTGCCTCATTTTTGCCTTATGTTTCATGACCTTGACACTTTCAGTCAGTACTGGTTAGTTACTTTGTAGAATGTACCTCTAATTTGGGTTTATCTGATATTTTCTTATGATAAGATTGAGGTTTTAATTTTCAGCATACTAAGAGGTGATCCTGTGTCCTTGGAGCATCCTATCAAGAGGGTATATGATGTTGATGTCCTCATTACTAGTGATACTAACTTTCATTATTTGGTCAGGGTGGTCTCCACTGTAAAGTTAATTGTTTTTTTTCCCTTTGTAATTGATATTTTGTAGTTGGGTGAAATACTTTAAGACTATTCTAATATCCTGTTATCCTCAAACTTTTCCCCACTGATTTTAGCTTTGAGTGCTTATAAGTATATGAATGTTTTTTGTTCACACCCACTTATATGAAACTGACTCAGTCAAAACCATCTCAGTTTAGTTTATTCGATAACCCATATTACTAAGCACAAAGCAGAGACTGAGGAAGAATTTGTTGCTGGCGCAAATGCGTATGTGAATGTAAGAATGATTACTTGCTCACCTAAACCTCACAGTGGCCAAGTTCAGGTTTGTGAAGCTATTGTGAAAGACAGGAAGAATGTATTGTTAGTCCTCCTAGAGAAGGATTCCTAAGACACGCTAAGATTGTGTTTCCAAATGTGTGTGATAGCATGATTTAATCATTAAGTCAGAATCATGTGGACCTCAGAGAATTACGCATATTAAATATCCATCGGTACCTCTATAGTAGATCCCAAGATCACCAGGGGTGCTTTTGAGAAACACGGGTTCCCGGATCCGATACCAGACATGCTGAATTGGAAAGTTTAAGTCTTGAGTCCAGGGCTTAACAAGAAGCAGCGTAGATGGTTCTTATGGTGTCAGCCACACGTGGGTCTTCCCGTTGGCATTTTGGAAATTATTGCTCTAAGGAATCCAGAATGGTATCTGCAAAACTTTTCCCCATAAGCACCACAATAGTGTGTATGCTTTTTCTCTCTTTGAGAAGCATTGCAAAATCACAGAAAATATGTATCAATCACTAAGGTCACACTTACGATTTTGCCTACATTTGTTTCATTTTTAAAAAAGAAATTAAATGGTATAGTGATGGCTAAAGTGTTAGTTACCCTTTCACTCTCATCCCTTCCCTCCATTTTTTCTCTAACAGCAACAGTGTTCTGGTGTGTAACATTTGTCAGTGCCCTTCAGCAGAAGACCAGCAGGGACATACCTGTAGTTGAACATTATGGGTTTATTACAAAAAAGGAAAACATGGGACACCTGGGTGGCTCAGTCGGTTAAGTGTCAGACTTCAGCTCAGGTCATGATCTCATGTCTCATAGGTTCAAACGCCACGTCTGGCTCTGTGCTGACAGCTCAGAGCCTGGAGCCTGCTTCGGATTCTGTGTCTTCCTCTCTCTCTCTCTCTGCCCCTCTTCTACCTGTGTTCTCTCTCTCCCAAAAACAAACAACTAAAAAAGAAAATAGGGAAAACACACACTGTAAGAAATGGAGGGATATCTCAGTAAGAGTGTTAGAAATAACTGATGAGGATTTAGGTTTCAGTTAGGTAATTTGGGGAAGGGTCTAAAGAAGCAGGAGATTGCTCTAGATTGTGTGTTGTCAGCATGTGGGGACAATTCTGTGATTGGATGTCTCACTAAATGTTACCTATAGGGAGGACAGCCTAGATGACTATGACACTGTAATTGGTAAGGAAGTCTGCATTCATTTAGCAAGATGGGGGATATTTGGTAATTTGTGAGGTCTACTTGGGTAAAGTGGATATTCTGTGGGACCATTTATGTCCATCAGTAGAACAACATGGCTTAGCTGTAAACATCGGATTAGTTTGTAATAACATTGAGATTAAGATGTGTCAGAACAGTTCCTAAATATCTTGGGCTGCTTTTCTTTTTCTCATCATGTACATTGTTCCAATTTTATTACATATATGTGAATCCACACAAGGTACAGACTGTTGTTTTATGTCCTTCAGATACTTTGATCACTGTCTCATACCTTTACAACTCCTCCCCCGCCCCCCCCGCCCCGCACCCCAACTGGATACTGTTTTTTGAGATTTCACCGTATCGATTCTTGATGTAGATCTAGTTCATTCTCTTCTTCCTTTCCATTCTCATCTTCCCCTCGCCCCCACTCCACATCTTCTTTCTATCTCTGGGACTCTCTCTCTCTCTCTCTCTCTCTCTCTTTTTTTAATGTTTTATTTATCTTTGAGAGTGAGAGACAGAGCACTAGCAGGGAAGGGAGCAGAAAGGGAGGGAGACACAGAATCCTAAGCAGACTCCAGGCTCTGAGTTGTCAGCACAGAGCCTGATAACCGGGCTGTGAGATCAGGACCTGAGCCCAAGTCAGACGCTTAACTGACTGAGCCACCCAGGCGCTGCCCCCCCCACCTTTTTTTTAAATTCTATATCTGGGACTCTTACAGCAGTGCTGGATTAAATGACCTTGTTCAGGTGTCTTTAAATACCTATGCAAGAGTTTCTCTAGAGTTGGTACCTAGGCATTATGCACATACTCATCTCTACTAAGCACTGTCAAATTACTCCCTGAAGTGGTAACACCAATTTTCCCTTCCATTAGCAATTTATAAGAGGACCAGTTTTGTAAGACACCCTCCCCAGTATTTGGAAGGTTCATGCTTTTTTATGCTCTGAGCCTAGGTAGCTCCTAGGCCTAACAGGAAGACAGCTCCAGAAGGAAGCCCCTTTCCCACCTTCCCCTCCCCTGACTAAAGTTCTGAAATAGCTGTTTAGCTGAATCCTTGAGAATCCTTGTTTCTCATCTTCCTCAACTCTTCTTGGCTGCCTCTTACACTTTTGGAATTGATCACTTAATTGAGAAATGATTCTCTTGTACATATTTCTTTTCTTAATTTTTGTTTTTAATTTACATCCAAATTAGCATATAGTGCAACAATGATTTCAGGAGTAGATTCCTTAGTGCCCCTTACCCATTTAGCCCAGCCCCCCTCCCACAACCCCTCCAAAACCCTCAGTGTGTTCTCCATATTTATGAGTCTCTTCTGTTTTGTCCCCCTCCCTGTTTTTATATTATTTTTGTTTCCCTTCCCTTATGTTCATCTGTTTTGTCTCTTAAAGTCCTCATATGAGTGAAATCATATGATATTTGTCTTTCTCTGACTAATTTCACTTAGCAAAATACCCTCCAGTCCCATCCACATAGTTGCAAATGTCAAGATTTCATTCTTTTTGATTGCCGGGTAATACTCCATTGTGTATATGTGTGTATATATGTGTGTACACACACACACACACACACATATACACACACATATATACACACATATACACAATGGAGTATTACACTATATATATACACATATATATATACACACACACACATATACACACATATACACAGTGGAGTATTACAATATATATATATATACATATATATATATACACACACACATATACATATATATATACACACACACATATATACACACATATACACAATGGAGTATTACTATATATATACATATATATGTATACATATATACATATATACATATATGTGTGTGTGTATATATAAATATATACACACACCACATCTTCCTTATCCATTCATCCATCAATGGACATTTGGGCTCTTTCCATACTTTGACCATTGTTGATAGTGCTGCTATAAACATTGGGGTGCATGTGTCCTTCAAAGCAACACACTTGTATCCCTTGGATAAATACCTAGTAGTGCAATTGCTGGGTCATAGGGTAGTTCTATTTTAGTTTTTTAAGGAACCTCCATACTGTTTTCCAGAGTGGCTGCACCAGCTTGCATTCCCACCAACAATGCAAAAGAGATCCTTTTCCTCTGCATCCTCGCCAACATCTGTTGTTGCCTGACTTGTTAATGTTAGCCATTCTGACAGGAGTGAGGTGGTATCTCATTGTGGTTTTGACTTGTATTTCCCCGATGATGAGTGATGTGGAGCATTTTTTTCATGTGTCGGTTGGCCATCTGGATGTCTTCTTTGGAGAAGTGTCTATTCATGTCTTTTGCCCATTTCTTCACTGGATTATTTGTCTTTTGGGTGTTGAGGTGATAATTTATTTATAGATTTTGGATACTAACCCTTTATCTGATATGTCCTTTGCAAATATCTTCTCCCATTCTGTCGGTTGCCTTTTAGTCTTGCTGATTGTTTCCTTAGCTGTGTTGTACATATTTCTTATGTTATTAGGGTAGTCTAGGGGTTGTGACAGACTTTAAAGTATAGAATAGTTTGAATACTATGTTGTTTTTTTTCTTGCTCATTTAAGGAATGGGTGAACAAGTTTGGGTGGAGGCCCTCTCCACTCAGATATTCAGGCACCAAGCCATATGGGCTCTCCTACCTTCAATATACAACTTCTGGGTTTGTGTTGGGGGTTGTCTTTACTCCAGCCAGCCAGAAAGAGAAAAACATATGGAGGTGCATGTGTAAGAAGTTTGTAATTAGTCCTGGAAGGGGTGTGCATCACTTCCTTTCACAGTCTATTGGTCAAGACTCAACCCCGTGGCCAACCTTAACTGAAAGGGAGGCCAGGGTATGTAGTCAAGTTGTGTCACTAGAATAAGAGAACATGAATTTGATGGACATTTAGCAGTCTCTGCTGCATCTGAATTGCATGGAAGTGAGGTTAGGATAAACTATGGGAATCACCCTAACAACAAACACAAAGTACCCTTGAAGATCTTAAGTTGGATGTGAGTGAACTAAATCTTCTAAACCAAGTCTGACTTAATTGGTTCATCCACTCTGTGGAGAGTAAAGGAAGGAGTCCTGTATTTATGCTTATGTCAGAATGATGAACAAAAAAGGGTCATCCCTTCTATAGGTGGCAGAGTCACAGGGATGACAAAGAGCAAGAAACTCCCAAGGGAAAGGTGACCTAGTGCTGCAGTCAGGGTTCTCAGTCTTGTTGGACTTCCCACCAGGAGATTCTCCTGGGGGGAGGGGCAGAGAGAGAGAGGGAGACACAGAATCTGAAGCAAGCTCTAGGCCCTGAGCTGTCAGCACAGAGCCCGACGTGGGGCTCGAACTCACCGACCATGAGATCATGACCTGAGCTGAAGTAGGATGCTTCACCGACTGAGCCACCCAGGCACTCTGAGATTCGCCCACTTTTGCCCTCAAGAAGGTTCTTCTGTATTTTATTTTTATTAAATGTGACCATAATTGCCTACAAGTATCCCAGGTCAGTTTAGTCAACATATGGAAATTACATTCTATACCTAGGCCTATACTGACAGTTGAGAAATACCAGTCAGTTAGTTTAGTAACTTGGAACGTGGCTTGTCAATATGGTTCATCTTTGGGAATAATCCACATTCTCCACAGACCCGTACTTGAATTCCTGTAGCAGTCCTGTGGCCCTGTCATTATGATTTAATCCTGTGGCATAAGTGGGGCAGTGATAATTGGTAGAAGGGCCAGGGCTAGTGGTTGGCTACGCAGGCAGTTTTGTCCTAGGCACCTGCAGGTAAGAAACCACTGTCAGAACACAACGTGGGGCTGCCCGTCAACTTGGTCTGAGGTTCTTTCCTTGTTTATCGCAGTGTTTCTTTTTCACCGCTTTTCCTAGGTCTGAACTCAGGATATTCAGAAATCTCATCCAAACTTCTGGCAACTCTCTTCTTTGAACACTTTTGACTGATGACTTCATAAAGCCCCAGACAGTGGGGCAGCTTCCAGGCTCTGAGACTTCATTAGTCTCCTTGTCTATTCTGGGCAAGATAAGCAATCCTAGACAAATGGAGAGGCTGTTTGTCTCCAGTGCCGAAGCCTTATGTTTCTCAGGGTGATGTACGTCGCTTACCTTTTTGCTCTTCCTTTCCCAGCTCAAGCTTCTGACCTTGTTCAAATGCCATGTTCTATCTAAGTAATTATTTGAAGTGATGTTGGCATCCCTGTTTAGTTTTGAATTCCTTGTTTTGATTTTCCTCCACTGGATACCATTTATTTTTACCAGACCATTGATGCGTTTTTGGGTGTCCGTATCTTAAGTGCTTGACAAGTTGAGGACTAAAATATCAGGGGGGAAGAAGAGGGGTAACTGAGGGAAGGAGGCAGGCAGTGAGAGGGCTGCAAGAGGCTGGTGCAATATGCATTAGGCCTCCATGAATGAAGTATTTGGTTGTGCATCGGAAATAAGGGGGGAAAAATCCCACAAATTACATGGGGAAAGGACAAAGAAACGGAGATCAGTGGTAGGCCAAATGGGGAAGTCTGAAATGAGGTCTAGGGAACAATTCTAGTGTTCTCTGCTTGACATAGGTGAGAGGAGAAATTGGGGTGATGGTTTGGGGTTTTTAAGGGAAAAACAAAGACCTTCTTAAAACTGAGGCTATTTCTCGGCCAATCTTTCTGAGCTAACAAGAGATGTCGGAAATGCAGGCCAGAACCAGCAGCATTTCTTACCTTCCATGGAAGGTACAAATCAAATGCGAAGGTGTGTATGTGTGCATGTGTCTGTGTAAGGGGCCATAACTGCTTTCAGAATCCCATAGGGGCTCCACGATCCATATGTGGTTAAGAGTTACAGGATTGGAGGGCCTGTATCCCGAGAGCAGCCAAAGCCATGAGGGCAACGAGAGGAGAAAGCAGGCAAAGGGCCACAGGAAACCAGCGTGGAATGCGGTCTCACAGGGGACCCAACGTGCCACGGCTCTATCATGCGGTCTGAATGTCAGGCTTTAAATACTGAGACGGGAAGTTAGGACCCCACACTGTAGAATCTGAGGGTGCATTTATCTCCATGTCAAGGAGATAAAAATGAAATCCCAGTTTCACATGCCACAAACCTAATTTTATACTTTTCAGATGAATGTTCTTCAACAAGGCGGTCTTATGGTAGCGTTTTATTTTGGTTTTCTACGCGACCTTGTTCTCACACTAACCTTTTGTTCTACCCAGGACACTTTAAGTCATCACCCAGTGAATGTCTTGGCTAGTATCCAGAGGCACGATAAGTGATGATATTTCTGTTTTTATGAAGGCCCTAACACCTGTTTGTGTCCCTGCTAGCAAAACTGCGGAGTTCCTGAGCAGACTGGACACAGAGTCGCCAGACAGAAGTACCTGTCAAAAGGCTCTTCATGACCCACAGTCTTCAACTTGGGTAAGTGGGAGGCCATGCAGGGTTGCTGTCTGGTACTTTATAAAGAGGCATTTGGTGAATGAAGGCTAAGGGCACAGAGTGAGCTGTGTATAATAGATGGCTGGAACTAAAGGCAGATGGACCTGGTCTGAAACTTAACTTCAGCTGTTGCTTCCTTGAGCTATAAAACAATGCTTGCACTTGGTTATCTACATTACGGGCACCTGGACTAAACACCACCCTTTGAAAAGCCTTTGATCTCATCCAGTCATCCATCCATTTATCTATCCTCCAAATTTTATGTTTACGTAAGGTTACGTAAGGTCTACCAAGTGCATACAGTTTCTGCCTGGAAGGACTGTAATTTGGGTGGGACAGTTCATTGTCTGGGCTGCCGTGGGTACTGCAGGATGTGGGCACAACATGCTAGAGGTGTCCCCCAGACATCAAGACATCCAGAAATACCTCACATGGGAAGCCAGCAGAATACCACTGCAGAAATTTGTATGCTCCATTGGAGATCTTGGACCTCATTCTGTGAGTGCTGAAGGCACTAAAACTTTTCAAACAGGGAAGGTTCAAAGTCAGGTTTGTATTTTAGTGGGGTCACACTGGTAACCATGTGAAGGATGGCTCTGAGGGAATGGAGAGGCAGAGAGGCCTCTGAGAGGCTCTGCGTTAGTCCAGGTAAGGAATGATAAAGACATGAAATAGGGCAGTGGATGGGAGGATGGAGATGAGAGCACAGGTCAGAGAACCATTTAAAAGGTGAATGGAAAGAGCCTACATGTCCATCAACTGACGGATGGATAAAGTAGATGTGGTTTATGTATACAATGGAATACTACTTGGCAACGAGGAAGAATGAAATCTGGCCATTTGCAGCACCGTGGATGGAACTGGAGGGTATTATGCTAAGTGAAATAAGTCAGTCAGGGAAAGGCAGATACTGTATGTTTTCACTCATATGTGGATCTTGAGAAACTTAACAGAAGACCATGGGGGAGGGGAAGGGGGAAAAAACCATAAGAGACTCCTAAGAACTGAGAACCAACTAAGGGGAGATGGGGGCTGGGGGAGAGGGGAAAGTGGGTGATGGGCATTGAGGAGGGCACCTGTTGGGTGAGCGCCGGGTGTTGTATGGAAACCAATTTGACAATAAATTATATTAAAAAAAATAAAAGGTGAAGTTGGCAGGGCCTTGCTTATTGACTGGTTAACTGGGGACAACAAAGTAAGTATAATTCAGGATGCCTCTGGAAATGGTTGTAGCTGAAAGAAAGGATGGGTTTAAGTTTTTAAAAGTGTGTGCTTTAGTGACCATGATTTAACATGTCAAGAAGCTATTATGACACTCCTTGGGATAAGTTCATTGTACTCTTACTTACAAATGTTTAAATGTTCCTCCCCCCACCCTCGTCCCCCACTTCTAAGGTGGTGCTCCAAAGTCTAAGATTTGCCATGGGTCCTGTCACATCTGTCCTCTCTTCTCTCACTGCAGGGCATGAAAGGACAGACTTGAAAACTGTAGGTAGAGAGCTAAATCCTGTGTAGGGACAGTCCTTGACGTCTGTCCAGATACCCTGTGGCCGTGAGGGAGGGAGAGAAGACAGGAATTGGATAACTTTATCAACTGGGTGCTTGGCTGCCAGGATGGTCTTGACTCTGTTTGAAGGCTTCCCGAATCCTACGAAACACCCGGCAGAACGTGTGTGCCTGGCCTATTGATTTTGGTTTGTTTCTTCAATTTAACAAGATCATCCTGAATTTTAATATTGTCCATAACATGACTAATGTCTCCCAGGACTGCATTTTCTGTGGATTGATTAGTGCATTAGTCACAAGATCCTCAGAGCTATTAATAGAAAATATGGAACAGCATTGGACCCAGGATGATTCTTTATGAACTGCATTCAATAGCTGCTCCCATTTCGACAGCAAACTATTAATAATTTGTTGGTGTTCAATATATTTAAGTGACTTTTTTTTTTTTTACCAATATTGTACTCTTCTTCTGTCTAATCCATCTGCGTAGAATTCCTCTGAGAATGCTTTGCAGAACCATTTCTAATGCTTTAGGAATGACACGCCTTTACAATGCACTTTTGTAACATGGAAGGAAGACACCTGTAGTTTGCCTTAACTGTGGTCAATGTATAGAATGTCAACGCTGTGTGACCCCCATTTCTATGGGGGTGTGATAAGCTACAAGCTTTCAAGTTTTTTTTAAAAAATTTAATTCTCACATAATGTACCTTCTCAGAGAAAGTTGTTCTTATTACATTTATTTACGTGTGGATCTTCCATGGGCAGCTGGGAATTTAATACATAGTCTATAATTACATCAGTGGAAAAGACGGCAAGAATATTCCTTTAAGCGATACGGAAGAGAACTTCAGACCAAAGATACTTACAGTGTTTACTTACACATGGATTGATACAGTTCTCTGTACTGTGTGTGTGCCTGTGAGAAGTGCCAGAAAATAGGCCGCCTTCCTCAGTCATAATCATTGAATATTTCTGGTTGTACACTAAATGGTTTCCAGTCTGCTTTGTTGCCTCTTGCCGCCTCCTCTACAGCGAATAGTCGTTTAAAAACATCTCATCCGGTTGTTCCACTGCCCGTGGCTCCCTGTATCTTCAAGGATAAAGTCAGAATGTCTTAGCTTGAGCACAGAACCCTTTCTGCCCTCTGCCTTCCTCCCTTCCCTCACGACTCCTTTCTGTATGTAGAATCTAGGTCTTGGCTGCTCTAAGTAGGGTCCATGGATCAGTAGTGTGGGCCTCACCCGGGAGCCTAGAGGGGTGTAGATGAAGCTCAGGCGCCACTCCAGTCCTGAGTATGAAGCTGAATTTTAACACGGTCTGTGGCGACTTGTGCACACATTAATGTCTGCGGAGCGCTGCTCTATAGCTTGTGCCTTTCCAGCCATTTCCTCTCACTTCTGCTTGGAACTCCTCGTGCGGATGGTTTAATTTTTATCCACATGCCACATGTTTTTTCAAAAAAAGCCAACACTTGAAGGCCTGTGTCCCTTGCACTCCTTTAATCTCACTCCCGCTCCCAGTATTTTAAACTCTGTGTATTAATTTCCCATTGCTTATAAAATAAGGCCTGGGGGCGCCTGGGTGGCTCAGTCAGTTAAGCGTCCGACTTCGGTTCAGGTCATGATCTCGCGGTCCGTGGGTTCGAGCCCCGCGTCAGGCTCTGTGCTGACAGCTCAGAGCCTGGAGCCTGTTTCAGATTCTGTGTCTCCCTCTTTCTCTGACCCTCCCCTGTTCATGCTCTCTCTCTGTCTCAAAAATAAATAAATGTTAAAAAAAATTTTTTTTAAATAAATAAAATAAAATAAGGCCTGGCGATGTAATGCACAGCCTGTGGCCACAGTTAACAATACCGTACTGCGTATTTGGAAGTTGCTAAGAGAGATCTTAAAAGGTCCATCACAAGAAAAACACTTTTGTAACTACGTGTGGTAACGGATACTAACTAGACTTATTGCCGTGATCATTTTGCAGCACACACGAACGTTGAATCATTATGTTGTACACCTGAAACTAATATAATGTCATGTCAGTTATGGCTCAATAAAACAATTTTCCATCGCTGGTGCAACAAATTGCTAAGGACTTAGTGGCTCAACACAGCACAGATGTATTGTCTTATAGATGTGGAAGTCAGAAGTCTGGAATGAGTATGAAGGGGGTAAAATCAAGGTGTCAGCAAGGCTGGCTTCTTCTCGAGACTCTAGAGAGGAACCTGTCCCTTGCCTCTCCTAGCTCTCCTTGGCTGCGGGCACTCTCGCCCCCTGGCATGTGGCTGCGTCCAACCTCTGCCCTCCTCCTCGTGCCGCCTTCTTCCTGCTCTTTGGCTTTCTTGCCTTCCTCTTACAAGGACCCTTGTGATTCCACCCGGATCATCCGGGGTCCTTTTCCATCTCAGAATCCTCAATTTCTGCAAAGTCACCTTTGCTAGATAAGGTGACGTTCCCAGCTTCCAGGGATTGGGAAGTGGGCATCTTTGGGGGGGCCATTATTCCTCCCACCACACTCGCCTAAGCGGTTTCTTTGTTATGTGGATCCACGTGCCTTTCAATGTATGTATTGCTGTTGCTTGGCTAACCAAGTTCAGGTCTTGTTAATGTATGCCTTCCCCTCCATTCCCCTAATTATTCAGTATTTCAGGCTTTCTCTTACTGTCATGACTACATGAATTTTTTTCTCACTGCCAAGCCAGTTAGTATACTTCACCGTTTCTTTCTGTTACGACTTCTTAAAATTTTTGCTTTAACATTTGCTTGGTTTCCTCTGAACGTTTGACTGGCTTCCTTCAGATTTTGTGACCGTTCCACAAAGTGTCTCTGATGCAGATTTCCATACAGTTTTCCGTCTTGTGTCTGTCAGGTAACTTGTCAGTTTCGGATTTCTTTCCCTTCTGGAAACATCCCTCTTCTGCCTTAACCTGGCTGGTGGTTCATTTGGCCTCCCACACAGCGGTTGTTCTGGGACTTTGCTTTCACAGAATGGTTCTCAACCTCCTCTACACATCGGAATCATCTGGGGGACTTTAAAATTCACTGATGCCTGGGTCGTACCCCCAGAGATCCTGCTGTATTGTGGCCTGGGCTTCAGGGCTTTTAAAGCTCCCCCGGTAATTCTAATGTGCAGCCTAGGATGAGAATCATTGTTTTAAAGTCATCTTGGGAATTGTTCTTACTGCTTTCCTATGTTGGGTCCCCTGATTTCTAGGCCTTCTGTCTTCTATTTTCTTGTTTTATTTCCTTGTTTTGATGGAGCATATTATTTAGTAGCTTCCCAGGAGAAGATGTATGGTCAGGTCATTGCATATCTGAAGGTATCTTTATTCAGCCCACACACTTAGCTTGTAATTTGCTGGTAAGTAATCCAAATTGGGAATCATTTTCCTTCAGAATTTTGAAGGCCTTTCTATTCTACTTTCGCGTATTTGTTCTTGAGAAATCCAAGGCCCTCTGAATTTCAGTCCTTATATATAAGGGCTTTTCCTTGCTTCCCCTGGAAATATTTTAGTATCTTCTTCTTTTTTCTGGTATTCTGTAATTTCATAATGACGTGCCTTAGTATGAGGGTCATTAATATTCATTTTCAGTCTGGAAACTCATTTCTAGTTCTAGGTGATTTTCTTGTGTTATTTCTTTGATTTATTTCTCTTCATTTTCTCTAAGGAATTCTTACTGAAATCCTAGGCCTCCTGGATTTATCTTCATTTTTGTGAAAAAAAATTTTTTTTCTCCTTTAATTTATCTCTGACATTTTTTTCTACTTCTTGGCATATTGGGTTAGAAAAAAAAAAAACCCAGTCCTTTCCCCACTGAGTGTCTCCTTTCCTCTCACATGACTACCACATGCACACTTCTGACAACAGATGTGGGGGGACTTGCTTTACCCTGAGTAATTCTGCGACGCCAGCTGGGGATCCTACAATTTAATTCAGTTCTGACACTGTCTATCTGGAGGTTCCCAAGGTAAAGGGACCCGCAACCCTGCTCTCCCCTTAAGATGCCAAATTACAAGTAGTAGGTCCCCAGGTTACCCACAACTTCTGTCTAATATGGCTACAAATTGGGGGTTCCCATGACCCCCTCCTGGGTTCCATTAATTTGCTAGAGTGACTCACAGAACTTGGGGAAACTTTTACATTTACCAGTTTACTAGAGGATATGATAAAGGATACAAATGAACAGCAAGATGAAGAGATACCTAGAGCAAGGTCTGGGAGTGTCCTGAATGCAGGTGCTTCTGTCCCTGTGAGTTGGGATATGGTGACCCTCGCAGTGTGAATGTATTCACTTAACTGGAAATTCCCCACCCTCAAGTACTTTTGGGATTTTGTGAAGGCTTCTTCACACAGGCAAGATCAATTATTAACTCCATATCCATCCCCTTTCCCCTCTCTGGAGGATTGGAGGGGATGGTTGGGTCTGGAAATTCCAAGCTTCTAATTGTGGCTTAGTCTTTCTGGTGACCAGTTCCCATTCAGGAGCGCACCCAGTGAGCCTCATTCGAACGAAAGATGCTCCTACTGCCCTGACGGCCTAGGAAATCACAAAAGTTTGAGGAGCTATGTTCCAGGAACTGGGGTAGAGACGTGTGTGTGTGTGTGTGTGTGTGTGTGTGTACATACATGTATATTTTTTTCTGTTTTCTCACACATTTTCTTGAGTATCTCCTAAATATTTTACTGGTCACATTTTTGTGAGGGGAGGGAAGATCTTTTTATTTTCAGAACTTCTTTTTTCTCTGTAAAAAGAATTTGTAAAAAATAGCAACCTGTTTTTGTTTCATGGATGCAATATCCCCTTCTAGCTCTCGGAAGGAACCGTGCGGGGAGCAGAAGACGTCTTCAGAGAAGGGGGCCCAGAGGCTCACCACTTAGTATGCAGCATTTTATACAGGCCTTTCATTCTCAACCTGGGTGTAACCACTGTGACCTTCTGTGCTAGGTGTGTCCGATTTAGTTTATCCAGAGAATACACTTCTGATTTACTGTCTGGGTTGGGAGAATTAGCGCCTGAATTCTCAGGGTGGGAGCTGGCGTAGGTACTTTCCTATCATCCATCTGTCATCCTTGATAGCTGTTCCATGCATGTCTTGGGCCCTCATGTTGTTCTGTGGAGAATATTGGCTTCTTGTGGGTATCCTACATCCCTACCAGAACACCTCCTGTTTTTCTCTTTTCCTCTTAGTCACTTACCATTTCTTCATCTACTTTGTCTTCATAGATTTTTGTCTGAGAATACAGATGTCTCTTGGTTTCTGAATGTAGAGCTTGTTTCATTTTCTCTTCTGTTTAGCATAATTAAAAAAAATTTTTTAATGTTTATTTTTGAGAAGGGGGGCAGAGAGAGGGAGAAACAGAATCTGAAGTAGGTTCCAGGCTCTAAGCTGTCAGCACAGAGCCCGACGCAGGGCTTGAACTCAGGAACTGTGAGATCATGATGACCTGAGCTGAAGTCAGACGTTTAACCTACTGAGCCACCCAGGTGCCCTAAATTTAGCATAATTTTCGAGAGAAGGATGGTGCAGAAACATTTTTACTCCACCGTCTTGAAGTGGGGACTTAATGTTTGTCAGGGATTGATCTGTGATCTCCCAGGCCATCTCAGAATTCATATGTGGAAGTCCTAACCCTCACTACCTCAGAATGTGACCTTTCTAGGAGATTGGGTCTTTATTAGAGGTAATCAACCTCTAATGAGGTCATTAGAAGGGGCTGTAATCCAACAGGAAAGATGTCTTTATAAAAAGGGGAAATTTGGGATGGACACGCATAGAGGGAAGATGATGTGAAGACACAGGGAGAAGGTGGCCATCTACATGCCAAGGAGAGAGGCTAGACCCTTTCTTCACAGCCCTCAGGAGGAACCAACAGCACAGATACCTTGATTTTGGACTCCAAGCCTCTAGAACTGCGAGACGATAAATTTCTGTTTTTTAAGCCTCCTGGACTGTGGTACTTCACGGCAACCCTTAACAAACTACTGCAATGCTATTTTTCCTTTGTTCACACACTGCCCCTCCCCCTGCTGAGTCTGTTTCCTATTCACTCTTTAAAACACAACTCAGTGTCACCCACTTTGAGGAGGTGTTCTTGATCCAGTTTAATTAAATGTCCTTTTTAGCTTCTTCTGTCATAATACCCATCACGCTGTGTTTCAATCCTCAGTCCTCCTATCAGCCTTCCACACTAGGCTATTAGTGACTTGCTGTCTGAGAGATCATGTCTTATGACAGTGCCTGCACATAGAGGCTTAAATGTTACTTGTTGACTGGACGTATTATAAGCATAGCTTTTGGGGTAAAGCAAGTAAAAACGTGTATTTTAATTGAATAACAAAAATTTAGTATTAGTATTATACTAATACTTAGTGATAGTGAATACAATGTTTTCAATACAGTAATACTTCGTGTACGTGATCACAATGACAGAAATTTCTGGGATTTAGAACTGAGAAAAATAGTGATCAAAGGTTTTTTTCCCCCCTGTTATGTTTGAACAGAAACTTCCTGTCCTGCCTGGGAATCCTACCTCGGTAAGCCTTAAGAAAGCAAGTAACTTTGAACTCTTCATAGTTGATGTGCCATGTGACTGCCCTTTTAAATGCCATTTTGTGTCTAATCCCTCCTTTTTTTCTTCTGAGTCAAAAACTAGCACCCATATTCTGATAAAAGACCAATTAAGTGGTTAAATTTTTTGTTTTGAATTTTTTCATTCATTTCGTTTATTCATTTTTGAGAGACAGAGTGCGAGCAGGGGAGGGTCAGAGAAAGAGGGAGACAGAATCCGAAGCAGGCTCCAGGCTCCGAGCTGTCAGCACAGAGCCTGACACAGGGCTCGAACCCGCGAACTGTAAGATCATGACCTGAGCGGAAATCAGATGCTCAACTGACTGAGCCACTCAGGGGTCCATAAGTGGTGAACTTTAAAAGGAAGGTATGCAAATAGAATTTAGGTTCTCACTTAAGCCATCACATCTGCTTTCACCAAGTATTTTACTACTGCTTTTAATCTCTTGAGCAGAAGTTGTGTCCCCTGGTCCATTTTCCTCTTTGAGGTCGTATGTGGAGTATTTGTGGCAAAGACTAGCTTTCTCTAGTGTAAAGGGAAGAGATCACTGGAGAACCACTCTCCACTTTGAGTGTCTTATCACAGTCTTCCTGTGTTTAGGACTTAGATAAGAGAAAATCCGAGGATATGTTTGTCTGTCCCATGAAGCAGGGTTTGAATGTGTGAGGACTTGCTGAACACAGCTGGAGTTCCAACATTCCAGTTGGTAGTGCTGTAGATGATCCCATTCCGAAAGCCTCCCCTCTTTCTGGCAAGTGCCTATTATTTGATGGAATATAATATGGGTTTTTACAGTGACATAAATGGGGGAATGAATTAAGAAGTGCTTGAGAAAAATTATAGTAAGGAAAAAGGCGGGAACCAGCCTTCATAAGCTTTATGGATTATTAGTGTGAAGAACTAGGCCTGAAATATGTCGTCTGCTGCCATGATGCCTGCTGGTAGTTTTATGACAACAGTGGAATTTCCTACGTATTAGCTTATCAGGCTGCCCGCAGAGGGTGGGCTACAAATCACTGTGAGCAGAGAAAGCATATGACAAATGAACAGACAAACGACTTGGAATCTCATAAATTCCAGAATGCATGGTCACTTTGCCAGTGTGTGAAACCGCGCCATGGTGGGTCAGTGGGGCTGAAGGACACCTTACTGCATGTGTTGGTCCTCCTAAGGCCGCCCCTTGAGACTCTAATTCAGCCAGAAGTAATGACTCCTGTGTTCCTGAACAGCCTTTGTTTTTCTTCTCAGAAATAAAAATAAGTTTCAGGTACTGCTTAGGGAGGCACAGACTTGGAAAGAAATGCATCTCTGGAATTCTATGGTATCAGTCACCAGTTGACAAGCTATTTAATAGGGTACCATTAATGAGCAGTAGGCATGTCAGTGCTTCTAAAGTCACTGTCTCTATTGCTTTTCTCTGATATTAAATGATCAGCTACTTGGAATATATATATATATTATATATATATTATATATATATTATATATATATTATACACACACACACACACACACACACACACACACACACACACACAGAAGAATATAGCTTTGCTGGGCAAGGCCCACCTTCCAGAATCTACATGTGTGAGGCATTGTTTGAGTTCTCTATATGTTGGATGCAGCAGCATTTTAGCTGAGCAGCAAAGCAGTACGAAGGGCTGAAGGAAGGACATTCCAGGCAAGGATGAGAACAGTGGATTTGGGGCTTCAGCGTCAGGTAAACAGGAGTTTTAGATCCATCTTCGCCTCATGATCTTGTCAAGTTGTTTCACGTATCCAAGTCCATTTCCTTATTCACAACATGAGGATAATATCTACTTCATAGAATTTAAAGGTTAAATAAAATAATAGAAATAAAATGCCTGGCAGTTTAATGCATTGACACTGCCGTAAGTGATGTAAAGTCTCCTCTTCCTTGGTTAGCTTATTCTGAGTCCAGTTGGATCTCTGTGCTCTCTCCTTACCAGAGTCTAGTTAGAATTGTTGCCAGTTAGTTGGAATATCCTTGAAAAACATATTTAACTTTCCTCTGTTTCAATCCTTATCACTAGAAGAATAAACCATGTTGATTATCTCTGAGGGGACATTTTTTTTAGGCTTAATTAAACAAACATTTAGATCATCCTTTAAAATGTGCTGGATGATTATGCTTATACTAGCCTTCTTTTTATATATCCCCAGGGACATCTTCAGACGATATGCATAAATCACTCAGTAAGCAAGTGTGTATGGAGAGCTTAGTGTATGCTTAGTACAGAGGTTGAGTTATTAGAACCAGTCCCATGGTAGGGAGACTAGTAAATTGTGGTGGCGATGTTTTTCCTATGATTTTTTTTTTCTATACATTCACAGGCCAGAAGCTGGGCTTACAAGGATTCTCTAAAGGAAGAAGAAAATAAGAAATTGCAAAAGATGAAGGAGGAACAACGTCAGAAGGTAGTCACAAGACCTTATTGCTCACTGCTAATTGTTTGATTGTAGTACTAGATAATTTTTAAGGTTTTCTGAACAGAAATACTTATATATATGAAAATTGTGAAAAAACCCATTAAATATAAAAGGTGAGATTTTGGTGTGTTTTAAGAGTATGGTGGGGTGTGGTCAAAACTTTGGGTCAAAACTCTCATGACACTTAGCCTCATGGGGTTTGCCATCTAGTATGTGTGCTGGAGGGAGGCCAGCAGTTTGCAGAGAAGTTCTGATTTGCAAAATGTGATCACTGTCACTGCCATTTTTTCAAACCAAAGATGTATGAAATTACAAATCATGTCCAGAGAATAATGAATAATAGATATCCATACAAAGTTATGAAACTGGCTTAAATGTTCACCTAAAAATACACCTGTTATACAACAAAAGATACTCCACACATATATACGAATTTGTGAGGTATTCCAAATTATTTTGAGCAACAGAAATCAGGGAAATGAAGGCAGAGCTTCGGAAGAAGAGCACTTAAAGGGTAATTCTCGTTAGAATCTAAAACTTCTGGTATGTTGACTGAAAACATTCAATATTGTGACTTGATGGTCATACCTGCCTTTCCTACATCTGCTCAGATGGGGCCAGCGGCTCCTCAGCAAGGGATCAGATGATGATCAGTGGTTAGCTCCAAGGCACCACCTCATTCCAGATCCTTTAAAGAAGCAAAATAGACTATTCAGCTAGTTGGACACCATTACCTTCCCCATCATTATTTTCCAACTTGCCATATTGGTGGCTGATAAATCCTGTCCTTTCGTCCAGAATCTCTCTCAAAGCCATTTCTTCATTTGTACAATTAACTTGACTTCTAACTCCCATTTGATTTCCTTGATTCAGTTCAAATTATTTTCCTTATGCCTTTGCTGCACAACATAATTTATTATAGCAATTGTGTGTAAAATCGTTTTATGAAATAGGCTGTATGTATCGTCACTGCTATAATTTGACCCTTCTAAGTGCTACCCTCCTTCCAACAGTGGTCCACCCCTTCCTTGTTTGTTGTTTCTGCCAGCATGCAGTCTAAATGATTGTGTCACTCAACTGCTTTGTGCCTAGGAGGTAATAATTAAATCATTGAAGGAAATAATGTAAGTTGTGTATTTAGTTATTAAGTTACTATGTAAAAAAGGAAGAAACCAGAAAACATTTTTATTCCTTGGTGTTTTTTTAATATCTTTGTTTTGACAAAGACCTCATAATGAAAGCACAATTAAATAATATTATAGTAACAGTCAGCAGTAATTAGCACATAGAAGCTAAGTCTGGTATATACTCGTGGTGTATTTTCAATAATGTCTGTCAAGTGATATGTAAATGTTAGTCTGTTTCTGTGACCTTCGAAGTCAATATCAAGTCCTGAGGTGTTTAGATACTGACGAGAATGTTGTGAAGTCAGCGTAGGATATGATTTATATAAAAATAACTTCTAGTGAATTTTAAATAGTACTTTATAAAGTTTGGGGGCATATTTGGAACGTGAAAACCATTAAAAGTAGAACATTTCACAAAGAGAATGCTCAACAGATTAGAAAATCAGATCTGGGATTTAATTTTCAGGTTGAGCAGTTATTTTAAACAGTGAGAATTAAGCTTTTTATTTCTTAATCTTGTTTTTCTTCTAGAGTTAGACAAATATTGATACATACATATTTTCTGGTTATTGACTGAGCGTATGTTTCTTTTGCATAAATTATTTCCCTTTACTTACTGTAGCTTTCAGTAAAATGAATAACTTTGACATACACATAATTCCATCATTAGAGTTTTCAGTATCAGTAGAATACATAAGGGTATTTACCTTATTTTTATTTCTCTTCTTTTTTCCACTCTATTATTTACATGTCCACAGAAGGGCATTTCTTGATTGGTAGAGTCTCATTCCGTATCACTTCAATGATTTAGCTTAAAAAATAAGGATCATGTTTATGGTAAGAAGATACAGGAAAAAAAACATGTATAACATAACATCTATTCATGTGTTTGTTCTTTTCATTCATTCAACAAATATTTAGTGAATTCCCGCTATGAAGTGAGTCATCAGCAAATAACCTAGGTTAGGTTGAGATGATAGCACATTTATTTTGTTCTGTGTCTCTTTCATATTCTTTCATTACTCTGGGAACAGTAGGTTCTTCCTTAAGGTTACCCTTTCAATATTTTACATTTGATTCAGTTTCTTCTAGAAATTTTTTTATAATTCCCCTTTCCCCCTATACACTCAATATGTTCTTCTCTTTTCACTACTTTGTGTGTGTGTGTGTATGTGAACAGTTACACTTACTCTTGTCTTTCTAAAATAACCCCTTCCTTGATTCTGCTATCCTCAGAGATACTATCTTTTCTTCTTCTACCAGAAAAAAAAGACAAAGACAAAGGTAATCTTCCTGTAATCACATATTTATTAGCCATTTTGCCCTTTGTTCCTTATGTTCTGGTTTATATTTAGCAATGATCATACTGAAACTGCTCTCCAAAGGTAAATCCCTTCTGACCATTCAATTCAGTGGTCTTTTGCAATCCCTGTCTCTCTCTCTAACTCTGTAACAGTATTTAATACCACTTTAAAACTTTCCTTTTCTGGCTTTTTTTTTCACTCTATTACTCTGGTGGATCTACCTCAGAGTAATCTATCCCAGTATTCAGCCAGCCAGCCAGCCAGCCAATCAACAAACATGTATTGAGCTCCTATTATATTTGGAGTCTTTTGTAAGATGCTAGAGCAGGATAGACCAGAACCCTAACCTCCCAAAGTTTACTTTTTAATGGAGGAGATAGACAATTAAAAGGAGACAGAGAAATAAAACACTATATTTTTAAATTTATAGTGATCAATCACTTTGTAGTAATTAATGCTGTGAAGGGATAAATTGTGTGTTGTGATAACTTCAGGGTGATGTATTGAATGCTATCGATTGCCTGCCTTTCTCTTAAAACACTGATTTTTTTTTTCCTCAGTATACATTTTACTTGGCATGGGCCATGTTTCAGAGAAGGCAGGCACTTCCCGGGTCCAGGGATCCAATCCAAAAGGGTCTAACTGCTCCTGGGAGTTCCATTCTCCTCAATGTGATTGGTTCAGCTATGGACATAGGAAATAGTTCCAACCAATGAGACTTACAGGAAACCTGTCATTTAGTTCAGATTTTTATCAATATGAAATGGACTAGTCTTCCTATTCGGTGATTTTCAGCTTTATTTCTTTTTTTGTCTTTTTATTTTGTCTGATTCTAATATTTTCTCTGCTAGCTTTTTTGTTAGAATTTGGCGATACCTTTTTCTATCACTTAATTTGAACCTCTCTGTGTCATTTGGTTTAAATTATATTTCTAGTGATAAAAAGTGGCCGATTTTCTTTTTACCCAGTATCATAGTCTCTTTTATTTAGTATATTCTCATTTATTGTGATTACTAGTGCTTTTGCACAATTCTTGGTACATAATTTACTTTGTAGCTATATTTTCTTGTTTTCTGTTCTTTATTTTTTTTTTTTGACTCTTTGAATTTTCTCTGTTCCATTTATTTACCTTTCCTCTTTTCTTTCCTCTCCTCCTTCCTTTCCCCTGGCTCCTTCCCCAGTAGTAAGAAATTTCAGTGTTTTTATTATTTTATTTTTTACTTTCTAAAATTTATTTATTTTTTATAATTTACATCCAAGTTAGCACATGGTGCAACAATGATTTCAGGAGTAGATTCCTTAAGCCCATTACCCATTTAGCCCACTCCCCCCCACACACAACCCCTCCAGCAACCCTCTGTTTGTTCTCTATATTTAAGAGTCTCTTATCTTTTGTCTTCCTCCCTGTTTTTATATTATTTTTGCTTCCCTTCCCTTATGTTCATCTGTTTTGTATCTTAAAGTCCTCATATGAGTGAAGTCATATGATATTTGTCCTTTTCTGACTAATTTCTCTTAGCATAATACCTTCTAGTTCCATCCACGTAGTTGCAGATGGCAAGATTTCATTCTTTTTGATTGCCAAGTAATACTCCACACACACACACACACACACACACACACACACACACACACACACACCACATCTTCTTTATCCATTCATACATTGATGGATATTTGGGCTCTTTCCATACCTTGGCCGTTATAGATATTTCTGCTATAAACATTGGGGTGTATGTGCCCCTTCGAAACAGCATACCTGTATCCCTTGGATAAATACCTTGTAGTGCAATTGCTGGGTCATAGGGTGGTTCTATTTTTAATTTTTTGAGGAAACTCCATACTGTTTTCCAGAGTGGCTGCACCAGCTTGCATTGCCACCAGCAGTGCAAAAGAGATCCTCTATTTCCGCATCCTCCCCAACATCTGTTGTTGCCTGACTTGTTAATGTTAGCCATTCTGACAGGTGTGAGGTGGTATCTCATTGTGGTTTTGATTTGTATTTCCCTGATGATGAGTGATGTTGAGCATTTTTTCATGTGTCGGTTGGCCATCTGGATGTCTTCTTTGGAGAAGTGTCTATTCATGTCTTTTGCCCATTTCTTCCCTGGATTGTTTGTTTTTCGGGTGTTGAGTTTCATAACTTCTCTATAGATTTTGGATACTAACCCTTTATCTGATATGTCCTTTGCAAATATCTTCTCCCATTCTGTAAGTTGCCTTTTAGTTTTGCTGATTGCTTCCTTGGCTTTGTGGAAGCTTTTTATTTTGATGAGGTCCCAGTAGTTCATTTTTGTTTTGGTTCCCCTTGCCTCTGGAGACATATTGAATAAGAAGTTGCTGCAGCCAGGGTCAAAGAGGTTTTTGCCTGGTTTCTCCTCGAGGATTTTGATGGATTCCTATCTTACATTTAGGTCTTTCATCCATTTTGAGTTTATTTTTGTGTATGGTGTAAGAAAGTGGCCCAGGTTCATTCTTCTATGTCGCTGTTCAGTTTTCCCAGCACCACTTGCTGAAGAGACTGTCTTTATTCCATTGGATATTCTTTCCTGCTTTGTCAAAGATGAGTTGGCCATACGTTTGTGGGTCCATTTCTGGGTTCTCTATTCTGTTCCATTGATCTGAGTGTCTGTTTTTGTGCCAGTACAATACTGTCTTGATGATTACAGCTTTGTAATACAGTTTGAAGTCTGGGATTGTGACACCTCCAGCTTTGGTTTTCTTTTTCAACACTTCTTTGGCTATTCAGGGTCTTTTCTGGTTCCACACAAATTTTAGGATTGTTTATACTAGCTCTGTGAAGAATGCTGGTGTTATTTTGATAGGGATTACATTGAATATGTAGATTGCTTTGGGTAGTATTGACATTTTAACAATATTTGTTCTTCCTATCCAGGAGCATGGAATATTTTTCCTTTTGTGTGTGTGTGTGTGTGTGTGTCTTCTTCAATTTCTTTCGTAAGCTTTCTATAGTTTTTAGTGTGTAGATTTTTCACCTCTTTGGTTAGATTTATTCCTAGATATTTTGTGGGTTTTGGTGCATTTGTAAATGGGATCAATTCCTTGGTTTCTCTTTCTGTTGCTGCATTAATGGTGTATAGGAATGCAACAGATTTGTGCATTGATTTTATATCCTGAAACTTTGCTGAGTTCATGGATCAGTTCTAGCAGTTTTTTGTGACATCTTTTGGGTTTTTCATATTGAGTATCATGTCATCTGCGAAGAGTGAAAGTTTGACCTCCTCCTGGCCGATTTGGATGCCTTTTATTTCTTTGTGTTGTCTGATTGCTGAGGCTAAGGCTTCCAGTACTATGTTGAATAACAGTGGTGAGAGTGGGCATCCCTGTCTTGTTCCTGACCTTATGGAACTGAGACCTTAAGCTCTTAGTTTTTCCCCATTGAGGATGGTATTAGCAGTGGGTCTTCCATATTTGGCTTTTATGATCTCGAGGTATGATCCTTCTATCCCTACTTTCGTGAGGATTTGTATCAAGAAAGGATGCTGTATTTTGTCAAATGCTTTCTCTGTATCTATTGAGAGGATCATGTGGTTCTTGTCCTTTCTTTTATTTTAGTATATGTGCTGCCGAAGCGAGCACTGTCCTTTCTTTTATTGATGTGATGAATCACAGTAATTGTTTTGTGGATATTGAACCAGCCCTGCATCCCAGGTATAAATTCCACTTGGTCGTGGTGAATAATTTTTTTAATGTATTGTTGAATGCAGTTGGCTAGTATCTTGTTGAGGGTTTTTGCATCCATGTTCATCAGGAAAATTAGTCTATAGTTCTCCTTTTTAGTGAGGTCTTTGTCTGGTTTTGGAATCAAGGTAATGCTGGCTTCATAGAAAGAGTTTGGAAGTTTTCCTTCCATTTCTATTTTTTGGAACAGCTTCAAGGGAATAGGTGTTAACTCTTCTTTAAATGTTTGGTAGAATTCCCCTGGAAAGCCATCTGGCCCTGGACTCTTGTTTTTTGGCAGATTTTTGATTACTAATTTGATTTCCTTACTGGTTATGGGTCTGTTCAAATTTTCTATTTCTTCCTGTTTCAGTTTTGGTAGTGTATATGTTTCTAGGAATTTGTCCATTTCTTCCAGATTGTCCATTTTATTGGTGTATAATTGCTCATAATATTCTCTTGTTATTGTTTGTATTTCTGCTGTGTTGGCTGTGATCTCTCCTCTTTAAATCTTGCTTTTTATTTATTAGGGTCCTTTCCTTTTTCTTTCTGATCATACTGGCTAGGGGTTTATCAATTTTGTTAATTCTTTGAAAGAACCAGCTCCTGGTTTCATTGATATGTTCTATCATTTTTTTTTTTTTTTTTTTTGGTTTTGGTAGCATTGATTTCTGCTCTAATCTTTATTATTTCCTGTCTTCTGCTGGTTTGGGGTTTTATTTGCTATTCTTTTTCCAGCTTTTTAAGGTGTAAGGTTAGTTGTGTATCTATGACCTTTCTTCCTTCTGTAGGAAGGCCTGGATTGCTGTAAACTTCCCTCTTATAACTGCCTTTGCTGTGTCCCAGAGGTTTTGGGCTGTGGTGTTATCATTTTAATTGGGTCTATGTACTTTTTAATTTCTTCTTTAACTTCTTGGTTAGACCATTCATTTCTTAGTAGGTTGGTCTTTAGTTGCTAAGTATTTGTTACTTTTCTACACTTTTTCTTGTGGTTGGTTTTGAGTTTCATAGCATTGTGGTCTGAAAATATGCATGGTATGATCTCAATCTTTTTGTACTTGTTGAGGGCTGCTTTGTGTCCCAGTATGTGATATATTCTGGAGAATGTTCCAAGGGCACTGGAGAAGAATGTGTATTCCACTGCTTTAGGAAGAAGAGTTCTGAATATATCTGTTAAGTCCATCTGGCCCAGTGTGTCATTCAAAGCCATTGTTTCCTTGTTGATTTTCTGTTTAGATGATCTGTCCATTGTTGTAAGTGGGGTGTTGAAGTCCCCTACTATGATGGTATTATTATCAATGAGTTTCTTTATGTTTGTGATTAATTATATATTTGGGTGCTTTCACATTTGGAGCATAAATGTTTACAATTGTTAGGTCTTCTTGGAGGATAGACCCCTTAATTATGATATAATGCCCTTCTTTATCTCTTTTTACAGTCTTTATTTTAAATTCTAGATTGTCTGATATAAGTATGGCTAGTCTGGCTTTCTTTTGGTGACCATTAGCATGATAGATGGTTCTCCATCCCCTTACTTTCAATCTGAAAGTGTCTTTAGGTCTAAAGTGGGTCTCTTGTAAACAGCACATAGATGGATCTTGTTTCCTTATCCATTCTGTTACCCTGTGTCTTTTGATTGGAACATTTAGTCCATTGACATTTAGAGTGAGTACTGAAAGATATGAATTTATTGCCATTATGTTGCCTGTAGAGTTGGAGTTTCTGGTGGTGGTCTCTGGTCCTTTCTAGTCTTTGTTGCTTCCCATCATCCCCCCCCCCCCCACCAGTCTTTTCTCCCTTCAGAGAGTCCCCCTTAAAATCTCTTGCAGGGCTGGTTTAGTGGCTATGAACTCCTTTAATTTTTGTTTGTCTGGGAAACTTTTAATCTCCCCCTCTATTTTGAATGACAGCCTTGCTAGGTAAAGAATTCTTGGCTGCATATGTTTCTGATTCAGCACATTGAATATATCCTGCCACTCCTTTCTGGCCTGCCAGGTTTCCGTGGATAGGCCTGCTCTGAACCCGATCTGTCTTCCCTTGTAGGTTAAAGACTGTTTTTCCCTTGCTGCTCTCATGATTCTTTCCTTGACTGAGTATTTTGTGAATTTGGAAGTGATATGCTTTGTTGATGTTTGGTTTTTGTTGGATCTAATGGGAGTCCTCTGTGCTTCCTGGATTTTGATGTCTGTGTCTTTCCCTAGGTTAGGAAAGTTTTCCTCTATGATTTTCCCTCATAACCCTTCTACCCCTTTTTCTCTCTCTTCATTTTCTGGGGCTCCTATGATTCCAATGTTGTTCCTTTTTAATGTCACTGATTTCTCTAATTCTTAAATCATGCTGTTTTGCCTTAGTCTCCCTCTTTTTTTCTGCTTTATTGTTCTCCATGAGTTTGTCCTCTATATCACTGATTCACTGCTCTGCCTTATCCATCCTTGCTGCTGCAGCATCCATGGAGATTACAGCTCAGTTATAGCATTTTTTATTTCATCCTGATTAGCTTTTACTTCTTTTATCTCTACAGAAAGGGATTCTAATCTGTTTTCAACCCCAGCTAGTATTCTTATTATTGTGATTCTAAATTCTGGTTCAGACATCTTGCTTGTATCTGTGTTGATTAAGTCCTTGGCTGTCATTGCTTCTTCCTATTCTTTTTTTGGGGTGAATTCCTTCACTTTGTCATTTTGAAGGAAGAAAAGGAATTAATAAGGTAAAAAAAAATTAAAATTAAAAAATTAAAACAACACAAAATAAATCAAATAAAGGATGCTTGATCTTAGGTGTGTTATGGTCTGGTTGTTGAAAAGAGCTTGATAGATTAGAGAATAAAGGGAAAGATAAGAAAAGGAAAAAAAAAGGAAAATGTTTGAAAATTTGAAAAAATGAATACAGTGTAATAGAATAAAATGAAATTGTGGCAGTATAAAAATAGAATTTGAAATATTTACAAAAAAGGAAAAAATTTAGTGGAAAAAAATTAAAGAAAAATATTTTTAGAAATGGGAATAAAAAATAAATTTTTTCTCTTTCTGTATTCAAGTATAAGAAAAGAAAAGAAAAGAAAATTGAATAGATGGACCAGCAAACAAACTGAAGTACAATTGAAATTACATCAATTTCCCCTAGAAGTCGAACTATGAAGCACTTTGTAGTCCATAAACTAAGCAGGTGGAGAGACTTGTGTTGTTCCTGAAGGGCAAGGTTGGCCAAGTTGGGCAGGGCTTAGTGTAATGGCTCCATTCTCCACTAGATGTTGCTGCTCAGCTTACTGGGGTGGATTGTTGTGGCACCTGTAAGATGTGTATGCGCATGTGTGGGAGGGGGAAAAATGGCCTCACCCAGCTACCCAGTCTCTAGTATTAGAACTCTTTGCT
This sequence comes from Panthera leo, assembly GCF_018350215.1. NCBI lineage: Eukaryota > Metazoa > Chordata > Mammalia > Carnivora > Felidae > Panthera > Panthera leo. Next base: position 27,556,614 of record NC_056679.1, read on the forward strand.
CTCCTCAACCAGCAATCATGCTCTTTTGTCTCTGGCTTCCATCCACTCCCCGCTTCTACACTGTCTGTGACCAATCTGTTAGGCTGCCAGGCGGCACTTCCCTCCTAAGTTTTATCTCAGCTGCGGCTGAGTTTCCCAACACCTCACCTCTGAGGGACTGTGGCTTTGACCTGCTCAGTCCCTCTATGGGAGCGTCTCACTAAGCAATAGCCGAGTACCAGCCAACCCCCAGGAACATTTGGGAGACCGCGCTGCTGATGTCCAGAGACTGCGGCTGGGTGCTAGCCCACTCAAGAAAAAGTTCCACGATCATGTAGCAGCGGTGTTTTGGGGTTATGGAAAATCTCAACACACATCTGGTGCCAGGTTTCCCCCTTAATGTCCTTGTTCCAGCACCAGGTAATGTGGCTGTTCTCTGGGGTTCACTGGGACCTTTGCCTGTGGGGCTGCTGAATAGCCTCTACCAGATACCCTCCCAGCAGGGCAACTGCCTCTGCCCGTGTGGCCTGAGGACCCCTCGGACCTGGCTCTCTGCTCCTGGAGATTTGCCCTTCCCACCAGAGCACCACCAGTATCGAGCTGCGGAGTTTCAGACTCTGCACTCCCTGTTTATAGAGTCTTAATGGGATTTAAACTCTCTCCTTTCTCCTTTCTCCCTTTTTTTCCCAGTGCCTTGTGTATTCTTTCTTTTCTTCTAGCCGCTTTCGGGTGAGGGGTGGGGGGTGGGGGGCAGTGAGGGGGGTGCTTTCCATGCTCACCCCTCTCTCTGTCCTCTCTCTGCAAGCAAAAACAGGTCCCTGCCCTCTGCGGCTGTCTCCCCTGGTTCACCTCTCCATGCTGCTGGTACCTGCAGAGTTCTGTGGTTCAGGTTGTGCGGATTGTTGTGTTAATCCTCAAATCAGTTTTCTAGGTGTGCAGGATGGTTTAGTGTTGATCTGGCTGTATTTCAGGGATGAGAGACACACAAAAAAAACTTCCATGCTGTTCTGCTATCTTGGCCCCTCCACCTCAGTGTTTTTATTTTTAATCTTGTATGACCTTTGACCCATTTAATTTCAAAATATATATCTCACTTTAGGGAAATGTCTCTTTTATGTTTATTCTACTCTATCGTCTCTGTTCTTTATTTCTGGGATGTGTATCAAATGGATTTTGGAAATCTGTTCTTTATATATCTTAATTGTTTTCCTGATACTTTCTGTCCGTTTGGCCTTTTTCATTGTGTTCTGGGAGAAATCTTTGATTAGATCATCCAGCTCACTAATTTATTTCATAAGTTTCCATTCTGCCTATTTGGCACATGTATTGAATTTGTTTCTTTACCAAGATTGCTGATTTGTTCATGACCATGTTATGTTTTAACAGTGCCATATTCTTTCTAGTCTCTTCATTGAGGGTAATTACACCAACATTAAAGTTTTCGATTTACTATTTTAACTGTACTCTTTTCCTTTCCATTTTAAGTTTTATCTCCTGTGGTTTTCTTTCTTAAATGTACGATTCTTGGTTATCTTCTTTGTTCGGGCGTGCTGTCAAGTGGGGTATGTGGGAGCTCGGCTTCTGGGAGGAGTAGCCTCTTTTCCTCCTATAGTCAGTAGGCGTCAGGGACATCGTCCCGTTTCTCTGAGCCCAGACACCCCTCCTCTATTCACTGGTTAGCCAGTGGGCCATGTCCGTGCTGTCTCCTGTGTAGTGCAAGTGTGGGAGGAGAAAGGGCCCCGTTCCTAGCTGCTCTCACTGCACTTCTCCAACTCATCCTCTTAATGACCACCTCAGTATTCCCTCCTGGAGCTCTTTCAGAAGCACAGCTAACTCAGTCCAGTTTATCCTACACACTTGTTTCCCTGTGTAAGTTATCCTGCCTCCTTCCTACCATTCAGGAACTTAAACTTCTGATAGGCCAGTTGCACGTACCGATTTTGCATGTTTATTGACTTCTGTGTAGCCATTTGGAAAGTAAAAACAAGCCAAAAAGTAAGAAAACACTGAAATAATTGGGTGGCAGAGAAAATTATTGTAGAATATATCAAAAAATTATGACAGCATTTTATGGGGCGTGCTTGCAAAGTTGTATTTTGAGATGTTGTACTCAGAAAGGAAAAATCATAGCTTTTAAATCCAATCAGTACTAAAAAAGAAATGAATTAAGCACCCAATCTAAGAATTTAGAACAAGAACAATAAACGACACTGAAGGAAGTAATTAAGATAAGAAACATAAATTAATAACAACCTCAAGAAACAGCTGTTATAAAAATCCAACAGTTTGTTTTTTGATAAGGTCGCAAAATGAACAAATCTATGGCAAGTCCAATCAAGAAGAGATGAGTAAAAATGCAAATACGCAACATTAGAAATGAGGAGCCAGGACCGTACATTTGGAAAAGATTAAGCTTATATTACTAGAGATAATGGTATGCTAATAATTTGAATATGTGGATTAAGTGAAAGATTTTATAGGAAAATATAAAACTCTAAAATGACTCAGAGTTAAAATACATACAGACAATTGCAAATGCATGTGATCTGTAAAGTTTTATGAGAATTACTCTCCCTCAACAAGCTAAACTTGGAAAATTTTACAGGCAAGTTCATTGGAATTTTCAAGGAACAGTTTTTTTTTCCTATGCTTTACAAATGGTTTTTGAGCAAGGAAAGAGATTAATGTAGAATTAATATTGAACTCGAATCTCTGTATGTCACAGCCTGATAAAGGGAGCACAAACATGGAAACTTGTAGAAATTAACATTTGAAAGAAAACTTTAGTTAATGATATTTTTTTCTCTTAGATAATTTACTAAGGCAAAGTAAGGTTTATTCTAAGAACATAAAGATGACTAGCTATATGTTATAACTTTTTATATCTTTTCTCTCCAGTAGGGTAGGTTATGAAAGAAAATCCATTGGATTTTAGCAACAACAACAAAAACAAGCATTGATAAATTTTAATCTTTACTACTAATTAACAACAAAAAAAATTATCATCAACTAGATATTTAAAAGATTGTGTTAACATACATATAGTTTTCCAAACCAATAACCAACATTAATTCAATGGTGAAATATTAGAGCACTAAACAGTATCAGGATATCTGCAACACCTACTACCAACCAGTATTGTTCTGGAAATTCTAACCTAGTGCTTCATGGGTTAAAGTTATTTGATGGAAAAAAAATTTTTTTTTAAGCTGAAAACTCTTAACATAGCGTGGAACAAAGTTTGGGAATTGTTTTAGCTAACTTGATAAGGCAAAAATACAAAACGGACCTTTTCTAATTATTGGAAATAAGTTATTATTTTTGGGTGAGAGCAATTTGCCTGTACAGCCTAAGAGAGTCTATAAAATAGAGGAATCAACAACTTTCTCAAATATCAGCAAACATTAATTAGAAAATATAATAGAATAAAAAGTCCTTATCAAAAAGCAACTATGTAAAGAAATTACTCCATTCCCTCCCTTCCAAAAAAAAAAGTGAATAAGCCAAGAAAAAACCCCAGAACTTTCCTATGATCGTGTCAGTTTGAATAATATAGAGATGGGTGATGGTTCCGAGTGGTAAAATTCAATATTGTCATAACTATAGTTCTGTTCAAGTTAATTTGTGAGGTTAGTGCAACTCCAATAAAATTTTCAGGGGAATGAGGTGGTTTGAAAAGACTGTTTCTACATTTCAACCATGAGAATAATCACAAGACTAAACAAGAAGCTTTACAGAATATGGATAATAATTTGTGTGTGTGCTGGGGCAAGGAGAGCTTAAGGTATTAGCTGTTTAAAAATATCTGAAACTCCCTTGTACTGCTGTGCATAAGAGGTGAACTGAAGGGCTCTTTGACAATATCAAATTATAGTTTCCTAAATGTGAAAGTATTAGGTATAAAAGGTGTAAGTTTGTTGTGTGGAAATAATCAGAGGTCAGAGATGAACACAAGGTGTACATACAGTGTTGTTTATTTTCAAAATGATATTACTGGAAAGTTTGAAACCATTTGTTCAAGAGGTAAGAGAGGATTTTGAAGTTCAGAATACCATGGCGCAACTGCTGTGGTTTTTTTTTTTAATTTTTTTAAATTAAAAAAAAATTTTTTTCAATATATGAAGTTTATTGTCAAATTGGTTTCCATACAACACCCAGTGCTCATCCCAAAAGATGCCCTCCTCAATACCCATCACCCACTGTCGCCTCCCTCCCACCCCCCATCAACCCTCAGCTTGTTCTCAGTTTTTAAGAGTCTCTTATGCTTGGGCTCTCTCCCGCTCTAACCTCTTTTTTTTTTTTTTTTTCCTTCCCCTCCTGCAACTGCTGTGTTTTAATGACATGGGAATGTGATCACCCATATAAAAATGAAACAAATAAGTTTTATTAAAAATAGACTCTGGGTGAATTTTGAAGGCTGCCTCTTCTTCTTGTACTTTGTGCAGATTATTTCATCCCCCTAAGCTTTATTACGTACGAGAGTTATTTGCCCCGTGATACTGTTTCTAGGGTCAGCGGAGAGAAAGATTGTAGAAAGTTTATCTTAATGCCTGGCACGTGATAAGCACGTGATAATGCGACCTGGGGTGCTGATAGGAAGTTATAATCTGTGTGTATAAATCAAGAGATGAAGGAAATACACTGACATGTTATCAGTAGAGAGATTTTATGAGTGATTATTATGTCTGGCTTTATCGCTTCTGTACTTTCTACGCTTTCTACAATGAATAAGTAACTTTTATGAGAAATATTTTTTTTAAAAGAAGAAAGTTGACAGGCAATATTTCTGGGCTGAGAGAGAGCTGTGTGATTCAATGATTATTAGTAGCTGGAAGTCCATATGTCTTTAGATTAAAATGCTAGAACTAACAATAATTAGTAAAAGGGGAATGCCCATTATTGCTATTTTTTGACTCCCCTACTTTACCCATTAATATTTACTTCCTCTGATTTGGTTATCTCCTCTTAATTTCTTGAAGTAGTTTCCACTTTGTTCCCCAGTGAAGGCCATCTTTGCCCTTCTGGGCAAAGGTATTCCTGTGGGGGGCCCCAAAAGCAGGAGTTCTCTGAACTGCCCCCTCCCCCTGGAGCTCTCTCTCTTCTATTAAAAAACATTCAAAGGAAGGGGTTCTTTAACATGACATCACCTCTCCTGCTTCCACTGTCCTCTTCCTCTTGAGTTGAGAGAACATCCTCTCCTGGGAAAAGTTTGTCCTGGCCAGGCGATGGCACTTCAATGTTTACATAAAGCGGTCAAGCTGAACCATGTCGGAACGCGCCTCACTGGGATTCAGACATGATTTCAAAATGACCCTATCTTCGTCTTCAGTTACTGCACGAGAGCCTTCCTCTGGAGTATCCCTTTCCTTCTGGCCTCATCAGGTTTCTCCAGTGCCCAACTTTCACACACCTGGCTGTTGTGTGGTTGACCCTTTGGTTCAATGGACCACAGAGAAGTGATTTCTACAACCTCTGGCAGGAAGTGGTGAGCCCTCTACTTCTTGCTGTTAGCTTGGGCCCCGGCACTGATCCTTAGAGCTCCCCAGCCCCGTAGCCCATCCTCTGGCAAGAGCAACCCCCCCGCCCAACACACACCCCAGAAGCGTGAGCAAAGGGAGAGGCATGGATGGCTGTGTTGTCTGCATTTCCTCCCACCACTTTGGCCAATGTTCACAGCAGATTCTGCTGTTAGCATCTCCAAAATGGTATTTTATTTATCCTATTACTTTAGTGCCCTCTTAAGATGGAGCTCTGTTAACGTAGGGAGACGTGGGAAGCGTGGGGAGACGTGATCTCTTTCCTCTGGGAGTCTTCACGACATGCTTGCATTGTTGAGCCACACCCAGCACCATTTACTCCTTGTTTCTCGGCATCCCTTCCTTTGTAGCCCCACGCCCTATTGCTTGAACTGGTGTTCAGCAATACATTTCTTTGGGCTCTGTCTCATCGTTGCTTCTGGGTCTGTCTCCCTCACTGCACTTTGGCTTCCTTCAGGGTGGAGCTGTGTCTGTTTGCATCTGTACCTTCAGCATGAATCCAGGTGTCTGGAAAACGCTCGCTGCTTAGCAAATCGGTGTGGAGCGGGACAGGACTTGACAGCGCCTCAGATGCCGTGTGTCACATTCCTCCTGCTTAAGGCATTTTGATTTCCTTAACGTCCAAAGCTCAGCCCTTGGAACAAGAACCACTTATTTGTATCTGTCCAACTAGATATTGCACTTCTGTATGAGAAGCCAGTAAATGAACCGAGGATGTGTTTATAAGGCATGCAGATGCATCTGCAGTGGCTATCAATTCAGCAGAACAAATGAATTAGTCGAAATTATCCTTCGTGGTACCAAAGGAGAACCAGCCTCTTCCTAGTAAATACGCTTTGCTAGATATAGAATAATAACCCTGAGTGCGGTGACGCCAGAGCCTCCCCGCTGCCATCTGGACCAATGTTCTTGCATGGTGATGCCTCATCAGCTCTGCCCTGGTTTCCCGCCTGCTCTGGGTTTTCTCCTCTCCCTGGCCTTGCTCTGTCATAGGATGATGCATGTCACTCTCTTCCCGTCCCCCTTTCTTCCTGCCTGGCAGTTCTTGGCTTTGTAATGTAGTGTTTTTGCTTTTTTGCACCTTCATGTATTAAAAACTGTATGAATTGATGAGGATTTTTTTTTTTAAAGTTCGTTTATTTATTTTTAGGGAGAGAGCTGCGGGAAGGGCAGAGAGAGAGAGAGAGAGAGAGAAGAGAGAGAGAAGAGAGAGAGAGAATGCCAAGGAGTGCAGAGCCCGATGTGGGGCTCGAACCCACAAACCACGAGATCATGACCTGAGCCAAAGTTGGACTCAACTGACTGAACTGCTCAGGTGGCCCTCATTAGGATTTTTAAATAGAGGAAAACCTACAGAGCCGGAAATGGTCTCCCACACAGATAAACCTCTGTGGTTGGTATGAGAAAGTAATATATGCACATGGATTAAAAGTCAGAAAGCAAAAATTATATACGATGTTAAAGCTTCCTGCCCTGCCCATGCACTCCACTCTTCTCTCCCCAGCAATAATCACAGTTAACATTTTGGTGTATGTTTCTTTTTATAAAATTGTTTTAAATATGATACACATCTATAGATAAAAGTTGAAATGGATATATGTGTATCTTTTCTATTTACGCGGAACAGTCCCAAGAAAAGTGCTCTGAACCTACCTTTTTTTCTATTTATTTTATTTATTTGTCCCATAAAATTTTTTTTTTTTTGAGTATTTGACACACAATGTTACATTAGTTTTAGGTGCACAACTTAGTAAATTGATAAGTTTATAAAGTTATATGTTATACATTACAAGTGTGGCCACCCTCTGTCCCAGTACATCACTATTAAAATATCATTGACTGGGGGTGCCTGGGTGTCTCAGTTGGTTAAGTGTCCGACTTCGGCTCAGGTCATGATCTCGCGGCGTGTGAGTTCAAGCCCCACGTCGGGCTCTGTGCTGACAGCTCGGAGCCCGGAGACTGCTTCGGATTCTGTGTCTCCCTCTCTCTCTCTGCCCCTCCCCTGCTCACGCTCTGTCTCTCTCTGTCTCTCAATAATAAATAAACATTAAAAAAATTAAAAAATATATCATTGACTGTATTTTTATGTTGTACTTTTTATTCCCATGACTTGTTCATTCCATAACCGGGAGCCTTCACCCATTTTGCCCAACCCCAAACCCCTCCACTCTGGCAGCCATCAGTTTGTTCTCTGAACCTTTTATTACTTAATGTATCTTAAAGATCCCCCCATAGGTACCTCTCCTTCTCTCCCATCTACCTTATTCTTTGTACCTCCTGCATAGTATTCCATTATGTAGATGGTTTAACTTTCTGGTCCAGTTCCTTATTAATGGGCAGAGACTTTCTCTTGAACTTTTACTGTTTCAGTAATACAACTGTGACTATCTCTATACGTATATCTTTGAACAGTTCTTCAAAGGATGTGTATGTTTTACATTGATTGTTGTTGCTAAATTGTCCTTCAAAAACTAAATTGGTTTTCACTAATTTAGATGTACCACCAAAGTGCTTGAGTGTACTTGATTCCCTGTCAATCTTTTCTAGTTTTTGCCAGTATGATAGAAAAGTTTTCTCTCCTTGTTCCGATATTTCTTGGATTGTGTGTGAAGATGATGACCATTTTGAATTTATAAGCAATCTGTACTTTGTGAATTTTCTCTTCCCATCCTTTAGTTCTTTTTCTGTTTGGTTGTTGTGTTTTGTTTTTTTTTTTTTTTCTCATTAGTTTAGATGAAGTCTTATCAACCTCCTCAGACCTTTCTTGAGCCTTGATCTAAAATTGTAACTGAGTCTCACCTCAGTGTGTTCAATCCTCTGCATAGGATTACAACTGGATATATTTCCCACTTGTTTGTGGGCTTCTCTTTTTCTAGAGTAGAAACTCTTAATCATGGATCTCATCTGTCTTGTTCATTATTGTATCCCCATCACATAGATCCACACCTGGCTCATGATAAGCATTCAGGTGTTGTTGAGTGAATGAAAGAATAATTGAATTAGCCTATATGGGTTATAAAAATTTTTTGTTTGTTTTCTAATTTTGTTTATGGAATTTTTCCCAGTGGCAGCTTTGAATTGTTTATGCAACCACATTTATCAATAATTTTCCTTGATGATTTCAGAAACTTCCTTGTTCCACATTTATAAATAAATTTACCTCTGCCTCCTTTAAAGACCCCTGTGGCTCCATCTTTTAGTTCAACTGTTAGACCTCTATAAAATTTATTTTGATATTTTAAAAATCTAGTTTTAATTTTTCTCACAACAGTTGGCTAGTTCCTTGTCATTCGTTGAATTGGCTCTCCTGCATGCATTTAGCATACAACTTTATGGTAAACTACATTCCCACGGGTTTCTGGCCTCAGTCAGATTGTTTTAATTGCCGCAGTTTCATGATATGTTTTCATATTTGGCGAAGCTGATCTCTCTCCTTTCTTTTCGGTTTTTCATGGTATGATTGCCTATTAGCTTTTTTCCAGATGAATTTCAGAATCATTTTGCCAAGGCTGAAAAAATATTTTAAAGCAATGCATAATAGTATTCACATATACTCAGAATATATGCCTTGTATAGTTTTTGTCTCATGTTTCGAGCTGATGAGAATTTAATTTGTTCAGAATTCATGTTATTAAACTTAGGATGGGCTGGATATCAGAAGTTGCTTGTTGGAGAAATGCATGTGAGAAGAGTTGGCATCCTTTGGCAAGAGGGATTTTGATTTAGGCTGGATATGCTCTGTTAGAACTTTTGAGTGTCAGTGGGTGCTATATTTCTGGGTGTGGCGTTTATACTTGAGTGTGATGAACTCCTGACGAGTTATCCTTAATCTTAACTGCCTGTTTTGGATGCATCTTGCAAGAGACACTAGATACAAAAAAAGCCTAAACTTTAGTCTTTATTTTGCTACTAATGAGCCATTTAGCTCTTGATAAGTTAAACTGAGTTTCTGATCTTTTTCCCTCATCTGTAAAACGAGCATAATCTGCACTCAATTCATTCACTCATCAGATAATACCTTATTTTTCTGCCTACCTTTGGGAATTACTGTAAGGAACAAATAGCAGAATTCTGGTAACATTTTTGTTTGCAAATGTTAAGTCCTGGTTAAGCATTGTTCCTTGAAAAACTTCATTTGCTTACCTCCAGTCCCCCTCTCCCCAAATCCCATCGAAAAGACGATAAAGGAAAAAAAAATTAAAGCCATAAGCCAGGAAGAGCAAAAAAAACCAAAAAAAACAAAAACAAAAACAAAAAAACAAAACAGGCCAGCAATTGCAGCAAAGAAAAGAAATCGGCAGAATTTTGGGAGCTGAAAAGTAGAGCAGAAAAAGCCAAAACCCATTTGCAAGATGTAGTGAGGTGCCAGTTGAAGCAGTCCCAGTGCCATTCTGGAATTGGAGGCACCTGGTGCGTCCAGAGCTGGGGTTGAAAAGATGATGATGAATTGGAAGTCTAAATGAGGACCTGTAGGACCCCAGGAGCCCCTCCCTTGCCACAGTGAATGTTGGAAAATGTGGTAAAGATGAGGGCTGAGGAAGGTGATGTACTTGGGAGGGGAAGTTGGGACTGGGATGGGGGTAGTAATAGAGACATAAATCTTCTCCCATAGCAGGAAGTCAAAAGATATGTTTTTTAAAAGTTAAGACATAGAAGACTTTGCATGCTATTAAGAAGGAGGCAATTGAGAGGTGAAACTACACACAGGAATTGAAAGTGATTCTGTGGGAGGGGCGCCAGGGTGGCTCAGTTGGTTTAGCGTCTGACTCCGGCTCAGATCACAGTCTCGTGGTCTGTGGGTTTGAGCCCCACATCGGACTCTGTGCTGACAGCTCAGAGCCTGGAGCCTGCTTCGACGTTTTTTTTTTTGTTTTTTTTTTTTTTTTTTTTTTTTTTTATTTATTTTTGGGACAGAGAGAGACAGAGCATGAACAGGGGAGGGGCAGAGAGAGAGGGAGACACAGAATCGGAAACAGGCTCCAGGCTGCCTGGAGCCTGCTTCGGATTCTGTGTGCCACCCCCCCTGCCCCTCCTGCACTCTCACTCTGCCTCACTCTGTCTCTCAAAAATAAATAAATGTTAAAAAAGAAAGAAAGAAAGAAAGAAAGAAAGAAAGAAAGAAAGAAAGAAAGAAAGAAAGAAAGATTCTGTGGTTGATGGGGAGGACAGGAGCTTCTTCTTTTTTTTTTAAGTTTATTTATTTATTTTAAGAGAGACAGAGACAGGGTGTGTGGGGGAGTGGCAGAGACAGCAGGGGAGAGAGAGAATCCTAAGCAGGCTCTGGGCTGCCAGTGCAGCACCCAATGCGGGGCTTGAACTCAAGAACTGTGAGATCATGACCTGAGTCAAAATTAGTGGGTCGCTTATCTGACTGAGCCACCCATGTGCCACCTTTTATTTTTGTATAAGCCTTGGTAGTATTAATAACCAGCACGTTGCTTGGTAGACTTTTAAAACTAGGTACATGTATTATAGTGACAAAAAATAAAATGAAATAAATGACTTCATGCCATTGTAGAAAAGTGAGTCTCTAGCACAAAGCTTGCATAAATGCCTGTAGAATAGTTGAGTGAATATTATTCAGTTATTTAGAAAACTCTTTTTCCCTTGTTGATGGTGCTAGATAGGAATTAGAATTAAATAGTGTGCTTTATGGATTGACAAGTAATATATGTGGAATATCACAGTATATAAAACCAGTGTCTTTATTTTGAGGACTATAGCATGTCAGAAGGCCTTTGAATAAAGTTAAAAAAAATACAAAATGTCAGTCTGGACTTTGGATTTACTTTATACTTTTAATTAAGGAAGTTTTAGGGTTAAAAATACATGTGTTGGTATGTTTTTATCAAGACGTGTCAGTATTTTCTCTACCAGAAAATTCTCTGACTCAGGCATTAATTTATGACACAGTCCTGATAACTCTCTTCCCTTTGCCTTTTTCTGCTTTTGAGAAGAGGTTAAAAATCAGTCTGCCTCAAGGAAGGCAGTTGAGTACTGGAGAAATCCTGGCACCTAGTTCTTTGGTTTAATATCAGAAACAGAGTAACAAAGTTTGGAAGTTGCCTCTTCTAAGAGAATAATTGGAATGTCAGAAGCAGAGATCTAGTTGTAGTAACATGATCTCCTACCTGAAACAAAGTACCCCTCCAGGGAGCCCTAAGTTCTGCTGGTATTAGAAGTAACGAGTCAATAATCGGTAAGTTGGTTATTTTCCAGGATGAAGGATGTTTTACCAATGGAATTGTACTACAAAATTGAGTCCAACATTTATTTGCAAGTTACTATAAATTTTGGGGGAAAGAAATGCTAGAGAAATACCCGGAAATAGTACTGTGTGGCATTTCTTCAAGAACTAATTTGATTTTTCTTTGTAAGACACAGGTGAGTTTGACTCACATTGCATTTTCCTCTGTGTATGTTGTACCTATTAGTCTAATATCTTGAGCACGCACACTGGCTTTTTAATCTTACGATTTTACACTCACAGAGCTATTGTTTGAGGCACAATCATTTTTGCTACCTAGTTATATAAGAAAATTCACATGGAAATGGTACTTAAGTAAAAGTTTCAAAAATGAAATATTATACCAGCTAAGGTTAAATATGTAATTGATTTGGGTATCTTCTGTACAACCATGTTACTTGAAAGCCATATTTTAAAACTTTTATTGTTCGTAGAGTGAATTACTGGAATTTAACCGGCAGCAACAGGAGGAAGAGAGAACCAAAACCCACCAGGCTGAACACAAGAGGTATAAATGGCTAATAAAATTAGCATCTTTGGTTAAAACAATTACTTATAAAGTTTCTGCAGTTGTTTTAAGACATCACTATAGTTATATTGAATGTGTTTTAGAACGTGTATTACCTTTTTAATCTTTATATTATTGGGGTATTATATGTATATGAGGATGCCCACTGTTACGCGCATGTGCACGCGCGCACACACACACACACACACACACACACACACACACAATCCAGTTTTTCTGGATAGGTGGCATAAATTCACACTAGAAAACAGAATCATGCTCTCAAGCTATTTATTTGGGTTCTACTTAATTTGCCTCCCAGGGAACAAAGCATTTTAATACTTTGAGATGATCCTTTACTGTTTGTAGACCATTTTAGAATAATTGAACTCATCCAGATGGTGAGATACTCGTACGAAAGCTCAGACAAGAACTATCTTATATTGACTAACATATTGGGGAAAATAGCTTAAAATAGAACCACGAAGCAAATTTCAAGTACTCTCTGTCTTATTCCTAACACCCAGTAAAATATCATACTGATATTGGCCTGGTATACTGACTCACATTGGTATACTGATATCATAGATACCTGCTATCTAGGGATAGATACCAGATACCAGATAGATATCAGGGATAGATACCTGATATCTAAGGATAGATATCTATCCTTATTCTAGGATTCTCCTGGGGGCACTTGGCTTATCCCAGTTTACTGCAGTGTGGTTGAAGATCTCAGAAGTATTTAATGTAGAGGCTCTCATGATCTAAAGGAGCAAATTCTTTTTCTAAAACCGAGTGCTTTCACTTACAGGTTTAACCTTCCCACTGTTGCTAATGTGTGGTTTTAAATTGTGGTGCTTTCATTTTGTAATTGAGACTTTAAAAAGTGTTCACGGAAGCTCCCGATTCTGCTGGAGCTGTGAACTATGGATGGGTACTCATATTCTTTTGACTGGATTGTTGTGCTTCCATAATCCAGTCAAATAGTTTTAAAATGTCAAATGTGAATTTATATGTTTTTTTCCAATTAAAAGAAAACATCAAAACTCTGAGACACTGGTTAGGCTATTTTGTTAGGTAAGGGGTAACGGTTACTGCTACCTTTGTTTTTGTTTTTATTTTAATAAAGTAGGTTATAAACTAGCTTAGTCTCTTATTGGTTTTTCTCATTTTCTGTTTAAAATTCTTTCTATTAAAAAAACTAAATAGGGGCGCCTGGGTGGCTCAGTTGGTTAAGCATCCGACTTCGGCTCAGGTCATGATCTCACGGTTTGTGAGCTTGAGCCCTGTGTCAGGCTCTGTGCTGACAGCTCAGAGCCTGGAGCCTGCTTCGGATTCTGGGTCTCCTCCTTTCTGTGCCCCTCCCATGCTCATGCTCTGTTTCTCTCTGTCTCTCAATAATAAATAAACATTAAAAAAATTTAAAACTAAATAGTGTATTTCTTTAACACTGGTTGTTAGTGATAGCCAGTTATTTCTCTTTATTTCTCCCCCCCCCTTATTTCTCTTTATTTCTGAGGACTGATTGGATTGTAAAGCTTTAAACATCTTAAAGATAGTGTGATATGTCACATTAATAGGCCCTGTTGCTAAGAAATTCATCTTCAATGGGCCTCCAATAAAAATGCAAGTTATTTGATCAGAGGTGGAAAAGATTACTTTCTTGTTATAGGAAACTTGGCCCTCATTCTTTAAGTGTATTTCCATACTGCTGCATACCTAAATATTGGGGGGGGGACTATTTATTTTCTATACTTTATTTTCTCTTTTTATGGATTCTAGTTAAATATAGATACAAATTTAATAGGAAATCTCTCTGGGCAATAAACTCAGTAACCAGTTTTGAGATAACTGATCAAGGTTTTACACACATATTTTATGTTCTCAATCAGTTTTTGAAGACAGTGTGTGTTTGTATTGGGCTTTAGAGTTTATAGTGAGCTTTCCCATATTATATGAAAATACTCATTTGGTAGTCTTATAACGAATAAAATGCTGTGACCATTTCTGCTGAGGGCAGCAACACCAACTCTGTGTGTGTGTGTGTGTGTGTGTGTGTGTGTGTGTGTGTGTGTGACATAAGTCAGATTTTCTCCAGGGACATAATTTTATTGGAGTCAAAAAGACAATGTGCTTTCTACTGTTTAGAGGTGAGTGTTATAAGAGAAAGTTTATGGTATTCCTCACAAGTTTTTCAGTGTATCCAATACTGACTGAGCTTGGCTGCACCTGACCTGACCCATCATAACTTTTTGAGTAAGAGAAGAAAGTTGAAACCTCAGAAAGAAAAGACAGAGCATGAGGGTCAAGGACTTGAAAGGATCTGGGCCATGAGCTACAAACTGGAGTGAATTGAATCAATTCATTGAAACTTGAACCATCCTTAAGTAGTTTTTATCCATATATATATATATATATATATATATATATATATATATATACACACATATACATATATATATATTTTAAATCTTTATTCACTTTTGAGAGAGAGAGTGTGAGCAGGGGAGGAGCAGAGAGAGAGGGAGAGACAGAATTCAAAGCAGGCTCCAGGCCCTGAGCTGGCAGCACAGAGCCTGACGCGGGGCTCAAACTCACGAACTGTGAGATCATGACCTGAGCCGAAGTCGGACGCTCAACCGACTGAGCCACCCACGTGCCCTGGTTTTTATCGATATTAACCCTTAGAAGAAAATCCAGAGTACTGCAGTAAAGGGCATGCACTTTCTAACGCTAGTAAACAAAACTATATAAACAGGTACTTTTTCTTTCGTTTGTTTTTCTTGATTCCTATTGAGAATTCAATCTCTTTAGTAAGTGACGTCCTATTAGTAACTGGTGCTCAGAGGTGAATCATACCACTTGCGTACATGACAAGCCATCAGTCCTCCCAGTGTGTGAGCAAACTGAGAGCAGTGGACGACGGGCTGTTCTTCAGCCTGTACTCACCACCTTTGGGGGTTTCACGATGCAACTACAGTCAGAGAAGCAGACAGATGTGGGGACCACGCACCTGCATGATTCATGTATTCACCTTTTACGTATCAAGGCACACTGTGTGAAGGCTTTGTTCTAGGCCCTGGGAACAGGCGTAAAATAGCAGAGAACATCCCTGACTGCATGGAAATTACAATCTGGAGACGAGAAATAGAAGTCAACAAGTTGATAGCAGTGGTATTTCAGACAATGATATGTACCGTGAGGAACACATCCGGGGTGAGATTAAGGGAGAGATTGGAGGTCATAGTTCCTCCATGAAGAGGTAACATGAAAGGACAAGAGACCATCACATAGAGATTGGGGTCCAAAGTATACACTTAGATGTCCCCTGTTATCTGGTATGGGAGAAAATGCAAAGGCCCTAAAGTGGGAGTGACTTTGGAGTTTGAGTCTTTAGTGATTGGATTGTAGATGGTGAGGAAGAGAATACGGTGAAATGAGGTTGGCGGGAGCCAGGAAGTACAAGGTTTTGGAAGCCAGTGATTTTATTCTAAGACTAATGGGAAATCATAGGAGGGTTTTAAGCAAAGGGAAGGCATGATCTCTTTTATAATTTAGTCAGGTGGTTGTGTGGAGACCAAATTATAGAGGGTGGGAGTGGAAGCAAAAGCAAGGCGTGAGAGGATAATGATTTGGACTAGAATGATGGCCATGGAAAGAAAGGGGTGAATTCAGGATGTGTTTAGCGGGTAGAGTCAACAAAACTTCTAGTGGTTTGGATGTGGGGTGGATGGGGGATGTTGAAGGAAAGCCCATCTTTGCTGACAAAAATACTAGATGAAAACAGTCCCAGGCACATGGGCAATCCAGAATACCCTTGGTTGTGTGGTTAAGGAGGATGAGGATCCGTTTTCTCTCTCTCTCTTTTCTTTTTCATCATAAGTATACTCTTTAATCTCTATCATCTATTTTATCCATACCCCACCCACCTCCCCTCTGGTAACCATGTTTATTCGTGATAGTTAAGAGCTTGTTCCTTGGTTTTCCTCTCTCTCTCTCTCTCTCTCTCTCTCTCTCGGTCTCTCTTTTTCCCTTTGCTTGTTTTGTTTCTTAAATTCCACATATGAGTGAAATCACATGGTATTTGTCTTTCTCTGATTTATTTCTCTTGGCACTATAACTCTACCTCCATCCGTGTTGTTGCAAATGGCAAGATTTCATTCTTTTTGATGGCTGAATAATATTCCCTTATGTGTGTATGTATGTCCATTCATCTATCAATGGACACTTGGGCTGCTTCCATAGTTTGGCTATTGTATATAATACTTCAATAAACATAGGGGTTCATGTTTCCCTTTGAATTAGTGTTTTTGTATTCTTTGGGTGAATACCCAGTAGCACAATTACTGATCATAGGGGGTAGATCTACTTTTAAGGGTCGGATTTCTCTTAATATTCAGGTCTCTAGCTCAGTAACATACTGTTCAATCTGCATGCTGAGAAGTCTAGAAAAGGGGACATAAATGTCATACTCTTCAGTGAACCAGGCTGACTAGAATATGGCACTTGGGTATACTTTATGGTGAGAGAGGAAAAAAGAAAAACCTTTCTAGCAGCTAAGATGTGACTACCACCTGATAGGTCTTGAAGTTGTTGAGAAAATAGCAACCCAGTAAGCCAGAGAGAGCATTCTGGGTCAACGTGCAGTTGGCATTTTAGCTAGCACTGAACATTTTAGCTAGGCACAAAACAAACCCAGCCTCTGGCTTTGCCACCCAGCAGTCATTATCCTCAAGGTTCCCAAATTCCCCAGTCATTGACTTATAGCCACCTACCATGACTACTTTCTGTTAATCTTCATGACTGAAAAGGAGGCTGTGAATGGGGCCTGCCTACCCTTCCTTCCATAAACATATATTGATCTGCTGCTATGCATCAGGCACTGTGTTTCTTTTCTTTTAAAATATTTTATTATTTTGGGGAGAGCACAAGTGGGGAAGGGGCAGAGAGAGGGGGACAGAGGATCTGAAGCTGGCTCTGCACTGACAGGCTGACAGCATTGAGCCGGATATGGGGCTTGAACTTACAAACTGTGAGATCATGACCTGAGCTGAAGTTGGGTGCTCAACCGACTGAGCCGCCCAGGTGCGCCAGACCTGTTTCTGCCAAGAAGCTTATGGTCTTAATGACGCTACTCCTCAAGAATCAGTTGACATCATAGGGTACCTATTACAGCATTGTTTCTTCAGCTTCCATGTCCCAGACTCAACAATACATGGGCAACTGAGAGCATGGTGTTGCCTTTAATTTACTTTTTTTTTTTAAGTTTGTTTGTTTATTTTGAGATAGACACAGTATGAGTAGGGGAGGGAAGAGAGAGGGAGGGAGAATCCCAAGCAGGCTCCATGCGGCCAGCACAGAGCCCAATGTGGGGTCCGAACTCATGAATCATGAGATCATGACCTTAGCCAAAACCAAGAGCTAGATGCTTAACTGATTGAGCCACCCAGGCACCCCTAATTTACATTTTTTAATTCAAAAGTTGTAATATGTAACACACAGGAAAGTCCATGGATTAATTATAGGGGGAGCCTCTAAGTAGCCAGTTCCAGAAGTAGAATACAACCATCACCGTATGGTTATTCTGACCTTTATGATAATCATTTTCTTGCCTTTCCTTAAGGTTTCACCTCCTATGTGTTAAATTTAATTTCTGAAATCGGTTGCTGCAAGTATCACCAAACACGAGGGAAAGCTCTGCCCATTCTTTCTTTTGAAAGGTCGAGTTTCCCTCTTCTGATATTTCCCCTTTCTTATACTCTCTTCCCATTTTCCTTCTACTCTTCACTTACAGGATTTACTTTAGTGAGACTGACAGTGGGGTACAGGGCATATGGGAGGGACATCTGTGTTGCAGCAGCAATGCCACAGAGCTACTTCGGGTTCCCCTTCACGTTTTAGGTCTTGCTGAAGCTTCCGTCTTCCTTCAGCCTCCGGAGCTCACACCTGGCATGGCCCGCAAGGAGACAGTTGCTCAGGAACAAAGCTCTTGTTGAACTGGTAGAAGATGAGGGAATGAAGCTCTAAAGTTCAGAACTGTTCCCCCTCTGCCCACATCTGGCACCAGCTCCAGCCGATGGCTCTTAACAGCCTGTCATATTGTCATATGGTTAATGTGAGAAGAAGTTTCTATAGATTTCTTCTAAGCGGTGGGGGTAGGGGAAAGCAATCCCCACGGTCAGTTCATACAGCATCTTAGGTTCTCAAAAATCTCTCAGCCCTGTAGCACGCTTTCCACTTACACACATTTTTCATTGTTTTAAAGGGTAAATAATGCTTTTCTGGACCGACTCCAAGGCAAAAGTCAACCAGGTGGCTTCGAGCACTTTGGAGGCCATTGGAATATGAATAGTGGTAACAGCTGGGTGAGTTTTTTCTTGTCTCTTAAAAAAAAATCTTTGAAAGTTGAAAAGTAAAAACAATGAGAATTTTAAAAATATGTTGGGCCTTCTCCCAAGGTATTATTTTTTTGGTGTGCTGTTCAGCTGTGTGATGGGCAGTCAGCCAGGGTGATTACTGTAAATTCCACAATAGTTTCTAGAGAGAAGGAGAAAGTCCAGGTTTCAGCTCTGGCCAATCACAATAAAAAATGACACCTGCCCTTTGCTCTCAGGGTAATTGCCTGGACTGTAAGGATTTTTTTTTTATCACCCCTTTCCCAGACCCTACAACAAAAACAAATGAAAAAAAATTTTTTCAAGAAGACTTTAAGTGCAATATGGTTATAAAAATAGTAAGCATTCTCTAGTAATATAGTCTTTCGGTGAAACTACCACATCAAAGAAACCAGTATTTAATTTTTCACTACAAAATGATTTTTAAAAAACCCTACAGCAAAAGGCACTTTCTGAGAATGAAATGTCTTTCTGGATTTCTGTGAAGAAAACATTGCAACTGTGTTGTAATATGTGTTTAATGTGTTTTGCGTGCACAATATATCATTGAACCCACACCAGATCTTCTGAATGTATGATTGCAGGGTTTGCAATGCATACAGAATCAAAACTAACTATAGTGGGTTTTATAATTTAATTTAAGCCAAGTACATATGTACCTACTAAAAGAAATGGAACAGGTAGAGATCTTTAAACTGGTAAAATACAACAAAACAAGTGCTTGCTGGCCCGGAAACTCTAGAGATCACCCTTTAATAAATATTTGATGGACAAAAGATAATTTTTGAGAAGACAATCTGTTGGAAATCTTATGGATGTTTTCTTGAAAGGCGTTTAGTAGTTAAAATTGATGGATAGATCTAACAGTTCTCTTCAGTGTATACACTGGGCATGTCTTTCCATGACGCGTGCCCACGTGTATCACTGTGGCATTGAGAATAGGGACAAGATGGAAGAACAAGAAAAGAATCAACACACAGTATCTTTCCATCATGAATTACAATTTACAAATTATTGACTTCCTTGTAAGAATATGTGAGTAGGAGTCATGTGGAAAATGGGGCATTGTGAGTGAGTTTGAGACGTTATCCAAATTCGTGGAATTTGTATGTCGTGAAACACGACTGGAAGTTTGATTTTGGACAGGACTTGGGAACTCTCTGCACGTTCTCTCCTCTACCTCTACCAACTCTCAAAATTTAGAAACTACTTAGAAAAATACCTGGGATTGCGGGAAGGATAATGGGAGAGAGTAAATGAATACCACATGAACTGCTGTTAAGGGAATGAGAATTTGGGAATCTGGTTCACCACCGACCATTGGTAGGCCTTATGGAAGTGAGCTCTGAATCTCTGCTTAGATTCTTCATGGGTAAAAAGAAAGGAACATCATTTTCTCATGATAAGAGTGAAGGCTATTAAAGTTTCCTTAGTGGGACAATCAGAACCAAGTCCAAAGTGGTTATCGGCTCTTCCCTTACTTGAAGGAAGCTGTGACAAAGATGAGAGTTTCTTCAGGCTCCCGACTCCACCTCCCTATAGACCTCCTTACCTATATGCCTGTTTTTCCTTGGAGACCAGATTCTTACTCCTCCACCCACTGAGGGACTTTGCTCTAATGACACTCCCCTCTCTTCCGAATCATCAAATATTCATCTCAACTAGAAAAGTCCCATCAGCATAAAATAGAGACACAAATTATATTGATATCCCCCTCCCTCTTGCTACTGTTCTATTTCTTTGTTCCTCTTTCAAGCAGAACTCCAAGAGGTATCTGTCCTTTAGCTTTTCTAATTTCTTTGTTCCCATTTCTCTTACACTTATTTAAATCAGAATTAAGACCTTATCCATCCAACCATAATGCTCTTGTCATGGTCATTTACAATGTCCACATTACAAAGTCCGGTGGTTATTTTTCAATCTTCGTCTTTTGATGTACCAGCATCATTTGTCACGGCGAGTCATTCCCTCCTCTCTGAAACTGTTTACTTGGCTTCTGGGGCACTCGTCTGTCCTGAGTTTCCACCAACCTCAGTGGCTACTCCTTTTCATTCTCCTTTGCTGAATCCCCTGCATCTTGTCCTCTCACCTTTGGAGCACCTCAGAGATCCACCTTGGACCGCCTTCTGAATTTTATGTTCACTTAATACCTTGGTGGCCTTATTGGTTATCATTACATTAAATACAATTTTTGTGCTTATTACTCCCGTGTTTCTTTTTTTTTTTTTATTTTTTAATGTTTATTTTTGAGAGAGAGAGCAAGCACATGAGCAGGGGAGGAGCAGAGAGAGCAGGAGACACAGAATCTGAAGCAGGCTCCAGGCTCTGAGCTGTCAGCACAGAGCCTGACCCAGGGCTTGAACTCGAGAACCGCGAGATTATGACCTGGTCATATTAAGTGTCATACTTAGTCAGACACTTAGCCGAATGAGCCACCCGGGCACCCCTTATTACTCTCACATTTCTAATTCCAGCCTCTACCTCTTCCTTGACTCCAGACTTGCATTATCGATTTGTCCACGCAACATCTCTACTTGTATGTCTAATGGACATTTCAACCTTCACATGTCTAAAACTTGGTAGGACGTGATTGTCCTACTAAGGAAACCTTTGATCCGCTCTACCCAAAGGCTCCATCTGCTCTCTTTGCTGTTTATATAATGGTACAACCCATCTCACGTCTCATAACTGATCCATCAACAGATCTTTTTTTCTTTTCCTTCAAAATATATACAATCCAGTAGCTTCTCACCACTTCCACCACTATTACCCTGCTTCTAACCTCCATTATGTTTATCTAGATTCTCGAAAAAGTCTCCAAGATGGTTTCATTGCTTCCACACTTAGCCACTTAGAACCTATTCTCAATATAAGAGTGATCCCTTTGGAACAGAAGCCAGATCCTGTCACTTTCCTGCTTGAAATACCCCAGTGGCTCCCATGACTCTCTAAATCCAATGGAGTAAAAGCCAAAGTCCATATAGTCACCTACGGGGTGCAACCTGATCTAGACCCCACTTTACCCCACTGGTGCTCTCCTGCCACTGCCCTTCTTTCTCATTCCTCTCAGCCATGCTAGTTTTCTTGCTTCTCTTTGAAAACTTAAGGACCTGGATGCTTTCACCTTAAGGCCTTTGCACTGGCTGCTCCTTCTGTACCTTTCTCCATATGATTTATTCTCCAAGCATTTTGTAGAATTCCACCCCATTGAGGTTTCCTTGGCCATTTATTTAATGCTGCCACCTGCGCCCTCATCCCTGGCTCTAGCCATACGTTTTCCAACCTCCACTTCCTTTTCTCTGGCACTCTGCAATTTCTTACATCTTTCTAATATTATTTGCTTATATGTGTTGTTGACTGTTTACTCTTAGTCTCTCCCTGTGATAATGCATGTTCCGTATTGTGTCAATCAGGGTCCTTTGATTGTTTTGCTCACTGATGTATCCCAAGCATAAAACACTAATTGGAACTTAGCACAGGCACAAGGAAACAGGTGGCTGTGATTGAAGGTTGGCCAAACAACAAAGATTTAGGACCAAATGATTTGATATATCAAAATGCTTAGATACCAAATTGAAAATAGCTATGTATAAAACATTCAATGGACCAAATTTTGGATTTGAGACAATAAGGGAAAACAAGAGACAAAGACAAACAAAAAGATTTGAAAAAAGAACAAAATAGAACTTCTAGGAATAAAGAAATTTAATCTTTGGAATTAAAGCACTCAATGAACTCATCACAATAAAAGGAATTCGAATTAGGAACTAAATCAAAATACCATTTCTCATCTATTATTTTGGCAAAAGAACAAAAGTTTGGCAATATACTCTGTCTGTTGGCAAGGCTGTGGGGATAAAGGTTCATTCACACACTGTTGGTGAGAATTCAAAATGATGTAAACACTATCTAAATTAATTTGTCACTGTCTTTTCATAAAATAAAAACCAGACCTAGACATATTGCAGAAAAGTTGTATGAAATGTTGAAGGAACAGATAATTTCAAATGTCTAGAAAGTTTTCCAGATAAATGAAAAAAAGAGAAAATATTCTCTCAAAGGATTAAGCAAGTGAATATAACTTGAATCAAAATTACACAAACACTATACAGAAAAAAAATGTATGTAAGCTCACTCATAAACAGATTGAAAATATCACAAATTTTGACAGATTTATCACAAATTAAAAAACAAAAAAACTGAGATGGTTTATCTCATAAATTATAGGAAAAATACCATATGATCATCTCAATAGATACAGGAAAAAGAAACAACTTGATACATTTCAATACTCATTTGTGGTAAAATTGCTAACAAAGGAGGAAGAGAAAGGACATTTCTTTAGCTAATAAACTGATCGAAATCCTATAATAAAAATACATCAAAAGCATTTCCTTTAAATCATATATAAAGGTTGAAAGGAAAAGAAACATTTATAATTAATAGATGATACAATCATTTACTCAGAAAATCTGAAGGAATTGATATTTAAGTTATTAGAATAAACGAGGAGCCAACAATGTTGGTAGATGCAGGATCAATATGTAAAAACTCACTTCATTTTTATACATTGTGAATAAACAAAAAATTTAATAAAAAGATAAACCAAAAATGCACATAACCTTTAAAAATATATATAAATTTTTTATAGAAAGACCCTAAGGAACAAATGAATGAAGAAGTTATACCTTGTTTAATGGGTAGAAATAGGAATGAGCTCTCAAATTATCTATAGATTTCATTAAATCCTAATCAAAGCAAAGAACCAAGAATAGCCAATTCACTCCTAAAGATAAAGAAATATGTATGGGGACTTAGTTAAATATTTAATATTGTCTGGAATTGGCCCAGGTGGACCCAGCCATTTCTGGAATTCTGATGTATGACAGAAGGCAGAGCACATCATTGGGGGAAGATGAACTGTTTAACAAATTGCTGGCAGGACAAATTGAGAACCCACATGGCATCGTAACCAGTTAATTCCAGGTGGATTAAGGCTTATAAGTAGAAATGAAGACTTTTTAAATTTTAGAATAGACTACAAAATGGAGGATTTTGTAAGACCCCAGGTATAAACCAAAAACTAATGATAAATATGCATTAAAATGAAACATCTGTTCATCAAAGGACACCGTACAAAAGAAAGAAGAGAAGTCATATATGAAGATTTTGTAAATAAGTGGACAAAACGTTAGTATACAGAGGTGTTTAGACTGTGTCATTTATTTAGAAGTTGGTTGCTGACACTTGAGCTACCCTGGGAATGATCGAGAAGAGCTCACAGATAGGGCTTGGAGGAAATACTGGAATCAGTAAAAGGCTCAAAAAGAAGAAAAGGAAGAAGGCAGAAAATATGACAAAACAATAATGAAAGCCAAAGAGAGAAAAACTTGATTTTTGAAACATCATATAAGCACTTAAGTAGTAGGCCTTTAATAAGTATATTTTGGGTAGACAAATGAGATTGATCTTTATCTTTAAATCTTTAACATTTAAGTCACATTCTTCTCATATTGCTTTATATATATGTATTTTTTCTTTGATAATTTAAAATTGCTGTTACATTTAAAAACATTTTGGTTTTCTCGACCCCTCTACTTTTCATGAGGTACGTAGGGTAGGATGTTGAAAGAATCACTTCAAATTCTCTTTGATGTCAGTAGGTGAGACCCTTTGAAATGCTGTGGAACCCTAAATCCTATGTCTTCAAGGGCATTTGAGCATTTGCCATGACCTATGAGGCAACCTGAGATTTTAGTTTCCCAGAATGTTAGAACAGCAATAGTCTGAATGCCAAGTGTAACTTGGCCCCAGCATTCTGGAAGCCTGATGGAGAATTCTTGATCGTTTGCACATGGTAGGGGGCAGAGGGAACTCATTTAGTCCATCTCCCTAACTCAAGGTCCCCTTAGAAGTCAGCTTTCTGCTGTATAATATGGCGCCATTCTACTCCATACATTTCCATTTAAATTGTTCTGCTTCACACTGTGCTTGTCCTGTCCTTGCTGTAACTATGGAGGTGGGTGACAATATTTGTGAACACTATTATTTGTGACCTATGTTAGCCTATCTCTAAGAACACAGCTGATGAGCTGTCATTCAACAAGCCATTACATTGTTGACAGAGACTATTTTGTGAATCCAATGCAATGGGACTTGAAAATTAAAACATGTCACTGGGACATTAAATCATTAAAAAATAGGCATTAAACTCAATATAGTAAGAAGAGTATTCTTTGAAGGAGCTTCAGATTGGACTTTAAAAGGTTTTGAATTTTGTTTTGCTGCTTGCACTAATTTTTGTTTTCTTTTGCTTCCAGGATGTATGAGAAATATTTACTTACATCTGTCCTTTGTCAACGGACCTTGAAGAACATCACTCAGTGCTTTTCCTTCATGCTGCTTTGTTTATCCTTACTGTTTTCACCTTGACTTCAACTGCCCACTCACTCAGCTGATCACGTGGGAATGACCCGTTTTCCCCTGTCATTATTTACACATGCTTGCAGGAGCTGATTGCTGAGCTCATACTTAATTTCTACTTCCAGTGAAATGTCGCACTGTTTTTCTCATTGGTTTCACATCTTATTGGAAGTATAATTACAGCCATGTTAGTAAGATGAAAAAGGAGGGAATCATTTGCTGCTTTCAGGTGTATAAGAGCTATATGGGTGCTACAGGCTTATCTCTCTGAGTAGCTAACTCTTACGTAATTCTCAGATCAGGTTTGGGGAATCTTGGGCATTTTTTTGGATTTTAAGCTCTACTTAATCCAGGGTACAAACTTTAGAAAAAGATAAAAAATAAATCTTTTATATTCTTTTGAACATGCTTTTAAATAAATTTTGAAATACTTTTGTGTAAATGGTTTGTTTTATTTTTAATGAAAGGCTCTTGAGTTTTTCTCTCTTGATGGGTCTCATTTTTATATTCTTCTTCATAGTTCATATAGATTAATTGTAAGACCTTAATCACTATCGGATATGCCTTTGGTCTTGATTTACTTACTAATACTGTTCCTCTGCTTTTTCATAGCGGTTCAGTTAATTCCCTGAAAGGATGTTGTTTATATGAAAATCAACTAGATACAGATGTAGATACAAAGTGTGCTTTATAGGTGTTTGGGAATCCTGTCTTTTCTCTATGCAACCTATTTATTATTTATGATAGCTAATTCAGTAGGCTTCTCTATTCTACTTTTGTGACCTTTAACCAAGTTAAAAAACCTTAGAGTATAAGAATATTGGTTTTCCATGCTTTATGCTCCACCCCACTCCATGTTATATAGGAAAGCATTGCATTTAGTCGTAGAATGAAAGTTGGAAGAGCAAATAATTTTTGCAGGTGGGCAATTAATACTGTTTTTTTAATGACGGGTAGTTGACATACAATGTTATATTAGTTTCATGTGTATAGTTTAGTGATTTGACATTTGTAAACATTGCAAACTGATCACCACAATTAGTCTAATTACCCTCTATCATCTCGCAAAGTTAATACAATATAATTCAGTATATTCTCCATGTTGTACATTCTGTCTCCATGACTTACTTATTTTATAATTGCCAGTTTGTGTTTCTTGATCCCTTTCATCCACTCCCCCATTTCTCCAAAACTCCTCTGACAACTTCTAATCTGTTCTCTGTATCTGTGTGTTTGGGTTTGTTTGTTTTGTTTATTTGTTTGGTTTTTAGGTTCCACATACAAGTGAAATAATGCAGTATTTGTCTTTCTCTGACTTATTTCACTTAGACTAGTGCCCTCAAGGTCCATCCATGTTGTCACAAGTGACAAGATTTCATTCTTTTTTATGGCTGAGTAGTATTCTGTTATATACATCTACCACATTGTCTTTATCCATTCATTCATTTTTTTAAAGAATTTTTTTAATGTTTATTTATTTTTGAAGGTGAGAGACACAGAGTGTGAGTGGGGGAGGGGCAGAGAGAGAGGGAGACACAGAATCTGAAGCAGGCTTCAGGTTCTGAGCTGTCAGCACAGAGCCCGACGCGGGGCTCGAGCTCACAAACCGCGAGATCGTGACCTGAGCCGAAGTCGGACACTCAACCAACTGAGCCACCCAGGTGCCCCTATCCATTCATTCATTGATGGGCATTTAAGCATTGTTTTCATATCTTAAAAAAATTTTTTTTAATGTTTGTTTTTGAGAGAGGGAGAGAGAGAGAGACTGTGAGCAGGGGAGGGGCAGAGATGGAGACACAGAACTCTAAGCAGGCTTCCAGTCTCCGTGCTGTCAGCACAGAGCCTGACACAGGACTCAAACTCATGAACTGTGAGATCATGACCTGAGCTGAAGTCAGACACTTAACCAAATAAGCCACCCAGGTGTCCCTCTTTTCATATCTTGGCAACTGTGAATAATGTGGCAATGAACATAGGGGTACATACATCTTCTCCAATTAGTGTTTTCATTTTCTTCAGATAGATATCCAGTAATGGAATTGCTGGATCATATGGTGGTTTTATTTATAAATTTTTGAGGAAACTCCATACTGTTTTGCATTGTGGCTGAGCTAATTTATATCACTACCAACAATGCACGAAGTTTCCCTTTTTCTCACATCCTCGCCAACACTAAATTCTTGTCTTTTGGTCGTAGCCATCTGACAGATGTAAAATGATATCTCCTGTTGTTTTGATTAGCCTTTCCCTGATGATTAATGATGTTCAGCATCTTTTCATTTGCCTGTTGGCCATCTATATGTCTTCATTGAAAAAATGTCTGTTCAACTCTTTTGCCAATTTCTTATTTGAGCTTTTCTTATTTGAGCTTTTGAGGAATTCTTTATATATTTTGGATATTAAACCGTTACTAAATACATGATTTGCAAATACCTTCTTCTATTCAGTAGGTTGCCTTTTCATTCTGTTGGTTTCCCTCACTATTCAGAAGCTTTTTAATTTGATGTAGTCTCATTTGTTTATTTTTGCTTTTGTTTCCCTTGCCTTTGGAATCAGAAAAAATATCCCTAAGACTGATGTCAAGAAGCTTCTGTAAAGAAGTTTTCCTTTGGGAGTTTTGTGGTCTCACATCTTATATTCAAGGCTTTAATTGATCTGGGGTTAATTTTTGTTTATTGTATAAAATAATGGTCTAGTTTCATTATTATTTGCATGTAGCTCTCCAGTTTTCCTGGTGCCATTTGTTGAACAGTCATTTACCCATTGTGTATTTTTGCCTCCTTTGTCATAAATTAATTGGTCATATATGCACGGGCTTATTTCTGGGCTCTCTGTTCTGTTCCATTGATCTATGTGTCTGGTTTTATGCTAATACCATACTGTTTTGATTACTACAGCTTTGTATTATCGTTTGAAATCAGGGAGCCTGATACCTCTGGCTTGTTCTTTCTCAAGATTGTCTTGGATATTTGGAGTCTTTTGTGGTTCCATATAAATTTTAGAATTATTTGTTTTAGTTCTGTGAAAAATGCCATGGGAATTTTTATAGGGATTGCATTGAATCTGTAGATTGCTTTGGGTAGTGTGGACATTTTAACAATGTTAATTCTTCCTTCTAACATATGAGCACAAAATACTTTCCATTATTTGTGTTGTCTTCAGTTTCTTTCATCAGTGTTTTACATCTTTCAGTGTATGAGTCTTTCACCTCCTTGGTTAAATTTATTCCTAGCTATTTTATTTTTTGGATGTGATTGTAAATAGAATCATTTTTAAAATTTCTTATTGTTCATTATTAGTGCATAGAAATGCCACAGAGTTTTATATGTTAATTTTGTATCCTGCAACTTTACTGAATTCATTTATTCTAATAGTTGTTTTTTTTTTTGATAGAGTCTTTAGGGTTTTCCATATATAATATCAAATCATCTGCAAATAGTAACAGTTTTACTTGTTCCTTTACAATTTGGATGCATTTTATTTCTTTTTCTTGACTAATTGCTCTGGCTAGGATTTCTAATATTATGTTGAATAAAAGGGGGGGGGGGAGAGTGAGCATCCTTTTCTTGTTTTCGATCTTAGAAGAAAAGCTTTCAGCTTTTCACCATTGACTCTAATATTAGCTGTGGGTTATGAATGTTCCCTCTATACTCACTTTATTGAGGTTTTATCATGAATGGATGTTGAATTGCATCAAATGCTTTTTCTGCACCTACTGTGATGATCATATTTTTATCTTACATTTTATTAATGTGGTATATTGCAATTGATTTGTGGGTGTTGAACCATCCTTGCATCGCTGCAATAAATCCCACTTAATTGTGGTATATGATCCTTTTAGTGTTGTTGGATTTGGTTTGCTAAAATTTGGTGAGCATTTTTACATTTGTGTTCACTAGGGACATTGGCCTGTAATTTTGCTTTTTTTGTGATGGCCTTGTCTGGTTTTGGTGTCAGGGTAGTGCTTATAAAATGAGTTTGAAAGCATTGTCTTCAATTTTTTTTGGAAGCCTGTCCCTCAGGCTGAAGCTCCAAGCTAAGTAAATAAGCCTTTTCATAGGAAGACTGGATTGTTTTTCAGTCTGCCATCTGTACAGTACCCTGGGGGTGGTGGGCTTCCAAGAACTGTCTTTCTTATTGTTCTATTCCTGGGGAGCTCACAATGCTAGCCTCCTTGGCCACCAGGGCCAAGTGATTAAGGCGAATTCCTGTGTGTCCCTGTTGGCTTTAGCTAGGGAGTGGAAAGTGGGGTGGGGAATGCTCTCTGGCTTCAGAAAATGTCTTGACTGAATGCGCCCCAGGGGCTTCAGAAATGCAGTGACAGAGTGCCTTGTCTGTGTGCATGTACCAGCTTTAGGCTGGGAGCAGAATGCCATGACTGCTACACTTGTTAGCCCCAGCCAAGGACTGGGGGAGTATTGCAACCTTCCACACTTCATAGACTTTAGCTGGGGAACAGGAGAATGCTGCCACTGTTCAAATTTGCCGGTTCCAGCCAGGGACTAGGGGAATGCTATGGCCACCTGTGCTCTCTGGCGTCAGCAAGGCGGTAAGATAGTGCTGTGACCACTGGCTTCTGGCTGTCTTAGCAAAGTGCTGGGAGGGTTCTGTGTCCAGGCTCACCCATCTGTGCCAGCGGGCTAGACAGAGGGTCCAAAAATGACATCTGCCAACACCTCCATCTCTGGGGGCAGTTTCAGCTGTCTCCTACCCCTCCAGCAGCTATGTTTAGGTTAGTAAATGTGTCTCTTTCACGTATAGTCTAGGTGCTTTTCAAACTGCTGTTTATTCCTGCTGGGTCTTGGGACAAATGACACTGTATTGAGCCCTTTACATGGAAAATCTCAGTCTCCTACAGTACTTTGAGTCCCTTGGATGTCAGCCCTGTTGATTTTCTAAGTCAGATATTTGGTGGAGGCGGGTGCTCATCTCTCTGGTGCAGATCCCAGGGGTTTGGGACCAACCCCTCACTCCAGCAGAAGCGCCAGGCTGGTGAGATCCCTATTGTAGGTCCCAAGCTGGGGGTGGGGTTTTTTGGTGAGACTGTGCCTGTACTTTGCTACCCATCTCAATATTGGTCTTTTTATCCTTTTTGTGGAGAAGCAGTTCATCTAGTTTTCAGATCTTTATCAAAGAAAAAAAAATGATCCGTATGTAGCTGTAGATTTGGTGTGTCCTTGGGAGGAAGTGAGTTCAGGATCTTCCTATGCCACCATCTTGTGGAAATCTCCCCAAAACTAATAATACTTCATAGCATTAAGAGATCTTCTGTGCTGCCAATCACTCTTGAAATTGACTTTCCAAATGTGTATCCAGGGAAGCGTGGGGACTTCAGGTTCTAAGGCCAAGACTGAGGGGGCTCATCGAAGCAGGACAAAGGTATAGTATAGAAAGGGCTGCATTGGGGGTGGTGGGGGCTGAGAACAGATGGCGCTCAGCTAGCTTCTCTGGAGTAAATAAGGTAGATACGCTTGGTTTTCCTCTCTTCTGCCAGCTGAAGCTGCGTTAGTGCTGTTGACGCTAATATAAAATGTTTGGTCCATTTGAAGTCTTTGTCATTGCCTAATATGGGGAAAACGAAATCCCTCAGCCTGGGCTGGAAGCATCGCCAAAACGACTGTAAACGTGTGAATGTTGCAGGCATTTTACTGCTGTGGCATGCCGCCATTTAAGCCCTACACCTGCCAGCCTGGCTACGTCAGAGTCCATAGTCATGTTCTGGTTTTTGCGTCTAGGGCCAACATTCTTCACTTGCTGCTATTTTCCAGTATGTAATCTGGAGTTGATGTAGGGGAAAGCGATGCCTTCTCACGTTAGTGGATCTCAGGACAGTTGGCATGAATTTCTCTTCCACTGCCTGCTGTATCCTGCCTCCCCAAGTGAAGATTTTGTTCAGGTCTTTGGTCTCACTAAAAAAAGAAAAAAACCATTGTGCCATTGTGCCATTGTGCAGGTAGGGAAAATTGTGACTTCGTGGCCAAAATTATCTAGAATATGTATGGGGTTGTAAACATCTTCCTTGAACAATTCTCTCTGTAGGTGGAAGGAAGCAGAAAAGACACAAGAGTTGCTGTGTAAGGGAGCCTCCCATCAGCTTTTCACATTTAATCTGCCCTGTTGAATCAATTGGAATAAAATTTTGACTTGTGGATAACTTTGGAAAGGAATCTCAAAGTTCTCATCACAGTTTCTGTGCTTCTGAAGTGCTTTCTTCTTCTGAAAAAGAGAATAAAAATGAGACAAATTGTTACAAAAGAGGTGTTTGTTACAGAAACTGTAGACATATGGAGGAGTAATAAAAAGCAAAAAACTAGTGATTTTTTCAGGTTATTTGTAAATAACCACAGTTATTATTTTGGCATGCACCCTTTCAGATACTTTTCTGTATGATTGTATATCAAAATCCCTGCAATAAAAATCCATACAGATACTTGTCTGAGGATTGGATAAGGACAAACACCTTGATTAGAATTGGTGGTTTAAAGTAATCCGCATTTATAGAGGTTTTAATGTAGGTAGTCAAATTACTTTCTCAAAAGGTGGCACAAATATTTATTACCACCAGAGGCATGCCCTATAGCTAATACTGTTAGTAGTTTGTAAGTCATTGCTTATATCCTAGGCAAAAAAACAACAACAAAAAAACACGTCATTTGGAGAGCTTAACCGTTCTATTTTCCACAGGTTTACTGGTCATTCTGTATCTTCTGTGTGTGTGTGTGTGTGTGTGTGTGTGTGTGTGTGTGTGTGTGTGTGTGTATACAGTTGATTTTTGTTTAATGTTTTTATTTTTATTTCATTTTATTTTTGAGAGAGACAGGGTGTGAGTGGGGGAGGGGCAGAGAGAGAGAGGGAGACACAGAATCTGAAGCCGACACCAGGCTCCGAGATGTCAGCACAGAGCGCAATGCAGGGCTCTACTTCCTGAACCATCAGATTGTGACCTGAGCTGAAGTTGGATGTTTAACTGAGCCACCCAGGTGCCCCTGTATATAGTTGATTTATAAAAGATCTATGTAATGATACTGTGTTGTAAATATTCTAATTTTTATGGATCTTTTAATACAGCATTATTTGACTTAGTATTGAGTTTTAAATATTTATGTCTTTGGATATATCAGTCTTTTTTCCTTTGTGGTTTCCTCTTGGTCTTATGTTGATAGACTTTTTTTTAAATTTTAGTTAATTTTTTTATTTGATTATAGTTGACGCACAATGTTGCATTAGTTTCAGGTGTACAACTTAATGATTTGACAAGTTTATGTATTATGCTATGTTCACCACAGGTATAGCTACCATCTGTCTCATTACACTATTAGAATATAATTGACCCTGTTCCTTATGCTTTGCTTTTTATTCCTGTCACTTACTCATTCCATAACTGGAGGTCTATGTCTCCCTCTCGCCTTTACCCTTGCCCTGCATCCATACCCTCACCCTTGGGCAACCATCCATTTTCTGTCTATATTTATAGTTCTGATTCTGCTTTTTGTTCATTTTTTTAGATTCCATTTATGAATGGAATCCTATGGTATTTGACTTTCTCAGTCTGACTTCTTTCACTTAGCATTGTACCCTCTAGGTCCATCCTTGTTGTCTCAAATGGCATGATCTCCTTCTTTTTTTTGTAGTTGTGTAATATCACATAGTATGTGTATGTGTGTGTATATGTATATACATACATGTATGGATACACACACATATACAGACACACCGTTTTCCTTATCTATTTGTCTATTAATGGACACTTAGTTTGCTTCTATGTCTTGGCTATGGTAAATAACAGAAGTGCATATATCTTTCCACGTTAGCATTTTTGTTTTCCCTGGGTATATTCCCAATAATGGGATTATTGGATCATATGATATTTCTATTTTTAATTTTTTTTTGAGGAAACTTGATATTGTATTCCACAGTAGCTGTACCAATTTACATTCCCCCCAACAGTGCACAAGGGGTCCTTTTTCTCTATATCCCCCACCAACACTTGTTGTTTCCTGTATTTTTTATTCTAGCCATTCTAATAGGTGTGAGGTGATATCTCATTGTGGTTTTGATTTGCATTTCTCTGATACTGATGTTGAGCATCTTTTCATGTATCTATTGGCCATCTGTATATATCTACTTTGGAAAAATGTCTATTCAGGTTCTCTGCCCAATATTTAATCATATTGCTCTGTGTGTGTGTGTGTGTGTGTGTGTGTGTGTGTGTGTGTGTGTATTGAGTTGTATAAGTTCTTTATATATTTTCTATACTAACCCCTTAGCAGAAATGTCATTTGCAAATGTCTTCTCTCATTCAGTAGGTTGTCTTTGTTTTGTTGAGGGTTTCCTTTACCGTGCAAAAACTTTTTATTTTGATGTGGTCCCAATAGTTTAGTTTTGCTTTCGTTTCCCTTGTCTCAGGAGACCTATCTAGAAAAATGTTGCTGTGGCTAATGTCAGGGAAATGACTACCTGTGTTTGCTTCTAGAATTTTTATGGTTTCAGATCTTTTACTATACAAAAAATTTTATTTTGATGTGGTCCCAATAGTTTAGTTTTGCTTTTGTTTCTCTTGTAGAAAATTCTAAATATTCTACCAAAAAACTACTAGAGTAATAAACAAACTCAGTAGAATGGCAGGATACAAAATTAATACCCAGAAATTTGCAGCATTTTTATACCTTAACAACAAAGTTGCAGAAAAAGAAATTTTATAAAACACATTTATAATTGCACCAAAAAGAATAAAATACCTAGGAATAAACTTAACCAAAGAGGTGAAAGACCTGTACTCTGAAAAATATAAAACACTGATGAAGGAAATTGAAGATGACACAAATGGAAAGATATCCCATGCTCACAAGTTAGAAAAATTACTATTGACAAAATGTCCATATTACCCAAATCAATCTACAGATTTTTTGGTAGAATATTTAGAATTTTCTATGTATACTATCCTGTTTTCTGCAAATAGTAACAGTTTAACTTCTTTACCAATATGGGTGCTTCTTATTTCTTTTTCTTTTCAGATTGCTGTGGCTATGACTTCTTCTATGTTGAATAAAAATGGTGAGAGTGGGCATACTTGCCTTATTCCTTACCTTAGAGGGAAAGCTGTCAGTTTTTCACCATTAAGGATGATGTTAGTTGTGGTTTTTCATATATGGCCTTCATTATTTTCAGGTATATTCCCTCTAATTCCATTTCATTGACAGTTTTTATCCTGAATGGATATTGAATCTTCTAAAATGCTTCTTCTGCATCTATTGGGATATCATATAATGTTTATGCTTTGTTTTGTTGTTGTGGTTTATATGAATGTGTTACGTGGATATATGAATAGGGAACCATCCTGGCATCCCAGGAGTAAATACCACTTGATGGTGGTGAATTATCTTTTTAATGTATTGTTGTATGCAGTTTGCTAACATTTTGTTAAGGATTTTTGCATCTGTGTTCACCAGGGATATTGGCCTGTAGTTTTCTTTTTTTGTGGTGTCTTTGTCTGGTTTTGGTATCAGGATAATGCTGGCCTCATAGAATGTATTTGGAAATTTTCCTTCTACTTTCTGGAATAGTTTGAAGATAATAGGTTTTAATTCTTCTTTAAATGTCTCATAGATTTCACTTGTGAACCCATCTGGTCCTGGACTTTTATTTTTTGGTAGGTTTTTGATTACCATTTAAATTTTGTTACTTGCAATCATTCTGTTCAGATTTTATGTTTCTTTCTGATTCAGTTTTGGAATATTGTATGCTTCTAGGAATTAATCCATATCTTCTAGGTTGTCCAGTTTGTTGGCATATACTTTTTCATAGTATTATAATCCTTTGCATTTCTGTGGTATCAGTTTTTACTTCTCTGTCATTTCAGATTTTATTTATTTGTATCCTTTCTCTTTTTTTCTTGATTAGTCTGGCTAAAGGCTTGTCAATTTTATCTTATCAAAGAAGCAGCTCTTGGTTTCACTGATTTTTTTTTCTATTGTGTTTTTAGTGTCTATGTCATTTATTTCTGCTTTGATCTTTATTATTTCATTTCTTCTACTCACCTTGGGCTTTGTTCTTCTTTTCCTAGTTCTTTTAGAAGATTAGATTGAATTTTTCTGATTTCTTGAGGTAGGCCTGCATTGCTACTGTGTCCCAGAGATCTTGAATCACTGAGTTTTCATTCTCATTTGTCCCTATGTGTTTTAAAAATTTCTTCTTTGATTGTTTCATTGACCCATTGGTTGTTTAGTATCATGTTGTTTAGTCTCTGCATGTTTGTGTTTTTTCTAGTTATTTTTTTTCTCATGATTTATTTCTAGTTTCATACCATCATGGTCAGAAAAGATGCATGGTATGATCTCAATCTTCTAAATTTATTGAGGTATTTTTTATGGCATCATATGTGATCTATTCTGGAAAACATTTCATGTGCACTTGAAAAGAAT
Source organism: Panthera leo (assembly GCF_018350215.1). NCBI lineage: Eukaryota > Metazoa > Chordata > Mammalia > Carnivora > Felidae > Panthera > Panthera leo. Next base: position 27,592,127 of record NC_056679.1, read on the forward strand.
GTGCATTCTGTTGGTTTTGGATAGAATGTTCTGTATATATCTGTTATGTCCATCTGGTCCATTGTATCAATCAAAGACATTGTTTCCTTCTTGATTTTCTGTCTGGATGATGTATCCATTGATGTAAGGGGAGTGGTAAAGTCCCCTACTGATAATTGTATTACCATCAGTTTCTCTCTTCATGTCTGTTAATATTTGCTTTAAGTGCTTTGTATTTAGGTGCTTCAGTGTTGGGTGCATAGATATTTACAATTGTTTTATCCTATTGTTGGATTTATCCCTGTATCATGATGTAATGCCTTTCTTTGATTCTTATTACAGTGTTTTAAAGTCTATTTAGTTTAATATAAGTATTGCTACCCTGGATTTTTTCTCATATACCTTTGCATGATGAATGTTTTTCTGTTCATTCACTTTCAGTCTGTATATTCATCTTTAGGTCTGAGGTGAGTCTCTTGTAGGCAACATATATATGGGTCTTGTTTTCTTATCCATTCTGCTACTCTGTCTTTTGATTGGAGCATTTAGGCCATTTAAATTTAAATTATTGATAGGTATATACTTATTGGCATTAAAAATTTTTTTTCTGATTGTTTTTATAATTCTTTGTTCCTTTCTTCTTGCTGTCTTTCTTTGTGATAGATGAGTAGCTAATGTTTTGTTTGGGTTTCTTTATTCTTTGTGCATCTATCATGGGTTTTGGGTTTGTGTTTACCATGAGGTTTATAAATGGCATCCTAAGTAAATAATAGTCCATATTAATTTGATGGTCATTTAAATTCAAACACATCCAAAAAAGAAAAAAAAAGAATAGTTCTTCTAGTTCTCTTCCCTTTCTACTCCCTTTACATTTTATGTGTATGTTATCATTTTACATCCTTTTTTCATATTTTTCTTCTGTGTCATGACCATTTTTTAATGTTTTTTTAATTTATTTTTGAGAGAGAGACAGGGTGTGAGTGGGGGAGGGACAGAGAGAGAGGGAGACACAGAAGAGCTCCTTGGGTTCATCTTACTTGGAACTCTGAGATTCTTGGGTTTGGAGGTCTATTTCCTTCCCTAGGTTAGGGAAGTTTTCAGTTATTGTTTCTTCAAATAAGTTTTCTACACCTTTCTCTCTCTCTTCTTTTTCTGGGACCCCTGTAATGTATTCACTTGATGTTGTCTAAGAGAGCTCTTAATCTGCCTTCATTTTTTAACGTTCCTCTTTTTTTCTCTTCTTTTTGCCACTCAGCTTGTGTGCTTTCCAATTCCCTGTCTTCCAGATCACTGATACGTTCTTCTGCATCCTCTAATCTGTTGGTTCTTTCTAGTGTGTTTTTTAACTTCAGTTACTGCATTCAATTCTGATTGATTCTTTTAAATATTTTCTATCTTTTTATTTAAGGTCTCACTGAGTTCTCCCATTCTTTTCTCTAGTGCAGTATCTTTACAGCTATTAAATCGTTTATCAGGCATATTGGTTATCTCTGTTCGTTTAGTTCTTTTTCTGAGCTTTTTTTTTTTCTTGTTCTTTCTGTTGAAATATATATCTCTTCCTCCCCATTTTTAAAAAAAAAAATTTTTTTAATGTTTATTTATTTTTGAGACAGAGAGAGACAGAGCATGAACGGCGGAGGGTCAGAGAGAGGGAGACACAGAATCTGAAACAGGCTCCAGGCTCTGAGCTGTCAGCACAGAGCCTGACGCGGGGCTCAAACTCACGGACCGTGAGATCATGACCTGAGCCGAAGTCGGCCGCCTAACCGACTGAGCCACCCAGGCGCCCCTCTTCCTCCCCATTTTGCTTGTCTTTATGTGTTTGGTTCTAGGGATTAGACAAAATGGCTTCTCCACCTAAAGTTGAAGGAGTGGTCTTGTGGATGATGTCCCTCCTGCAGACTGTGTGCTTTGTGACTGCTGGCTGGCTGGAGCTGTGGCCGTGTGTACTAGTTACTCTTTTAAACTGTGACTTTTTATAGGGAGGATTAAAAAATAAAAGAGAAAAGAAAAACAGAACAAGAAAGAACAACCCCCCCCCCCAAAAAAACCCAAAATTAAAAAAAAAACTTTTTTAAAAGTAAAATAAAGTAAAAATGTAAACCCCCCACAAGATCACCACTTGTTTTTGTGCCCTAGCACTACAGGGTGGCTGGTGTGGGCTTGTCTGAGGTTGCAAGCTCACAGCTCACCCTGTGCTGGACCCTGCTCTGGTCTGGCCCTTTAAGGCGCAAGAGGCGAGAACAGTCCCGGGGTTCTTCGCCCCTTTTAAACTGCGGCTTCCCACCTCCGCGGTTCTCCAGCGCTGGCGCATGCGCGACTGGGGCTGGTGTAGGCTTGAGGGCCCTGTTCTTGCTGAGGTGGCAAGCTCCCTGTGAGGGTTAAAAAGTGCAGGTTAGAAGGGTTAGAAAGCCCCATGGCAGCCAGACCCGGCTCCAGTTGGGGCTTTTAAGGGGGAGGGGGAGAGAGCGTTGTAGCAATTCCTTGGCCCTTTGAAACCTTGGCCTTTTCCGGTGTCCCAGTACAACCTGGGCTGGTGTGGGCCTGCAATGCCTGGGCTTGCGGAGGTTTGCAAGCTTTTTGTGAGATCTGACCCATCAGTTACGGTGTTGGGACCCCCCTCCTTATTGCATCAGTTTGGGCTTTTAAAGCGACAGGGGAGAGAGTGTTCCTACAGCTCCCGAGCTCTTTTAACCCCACCACCTGCTTTTTCTGTGCCCTATTGTAGAGGTGGGCTGATGTGGGGTTATGGACCCTGGGCTTGCTACGGTTGCAAGCTCACCGAGAGGACCGGACCCACCCCTTGGGGGGTCCCCCACCGTGCTCTGGTCTAGGCTTGTAAGGTAAGGTGGGACGACGAAGGGTGTACCTGGAGAGCTTTCCCATCACTCCTCTACCGCTTGGCCGAGCTCTAGCACTCTTTTCTGTGCTAGTTCCTCTTTTAAACCCCATTTTTTTCCTGTGCCCAGAAGGACCTGTTTCTGATCCCTCCCTTACTTTCCTTCCTTCCCCACTGCCCTTCACAGTGTCAGGGGGCGGGGCTGAGGTGGGGCTTCCGGTCAGGTAAGTTATTTACCACGTCTCTGTGTCTCCTGCTGTTCTTTCCCTGGTTGTTCAGCAGCTGTGCAGTCAGTGCTCGGTTTGCTTCCGGACCAGTCATTCTGTTAATAGGTGTGATTCGGTGTGTTCCGTGGAGGGGAGTTCAGAGTCTTCCCAGCCACCATCTTGAACTGGAACCTAGAAGTAGATTCCTGCTTGCTAGATTTTTTTTTTTTTTTTTAATATTTATATATTTTTAAGAGACAGAGCCCACATGTGAGTCGGCAAGGGGAGGGGATAGAGATGGAGACAGAGGACCTGAAGAGAGGTCAGGGCAGAGCCTAGTGTGGGACTTGAGCTCAGGAACTCAGAGATCATGACCTGAACTGAAGTCAGTTGCTTAAGGGCCTAGGCACCCCCCTGCACTGATAGATTTTAAAAGGTGCAAAGCAGCAAGCCGTCCATTGACTCATCACAAGAAAATGAAATCCGCTGGGGGTAGTTATGGACAATATGGGGCAGCTGGTCTTAATTCCATTCCTGGCATAGACCTGAGCACTCACGTTCGTTTTGTGTGTTGTTACACGGGAGAACTCCTGTGCTCTCCAAACACTTTAAGCTGGAAAAAAAAAAATGAGATTCTTTCGTCAGAGTGATTTTGTTAAATGTTTTAAAAATTTGGTGAGCTTATTTTTAACTTGACGATTTGGTTGGCTTCCGGAAAGTTAGGTATTTCTTTCAGGAAGAAGCCCTGCATTGGAATCGTTTTCTTTTTGAACAGTCCACTGTTTAACGGTGGAGCTTACAAAGGATCATAGGAAGATAATTTCTTTTTTCCCCTCACAGAAATACATGCTCAAAAGTGAGGGTTTTAAAGGCAAATGAAGGCAAACCGAGGAACCTTTTCAGTACATGTATTGCCATGTCATTGTGCCATCTTCTGGAGCAGAGGCTACAGGGAGACTGGTCGGCTGCAACTCACGTGTCCCAGCAAGCTGCTGCTTACGACTCCTTTGCTTCGCCTCCCAGAGCTGCGTGCATGCACTCAGGGCCTCTCTTGCGCCCAAAGAACTGTGTTGCAGCCAAGCTGTAGGAACTGTCCGGTCATCAGAGGGAAGACGTCTCCGTTTCTACATAAATGCTGCGTGAGTGATCCCCACTGTATTACGAACTGGTTAGACCTTTTAATTACTACGAGTAAGAAACCATAATGGTGCCGAAATGGAACGGAAATTGTGCCTCCGTATTGGGGCCGCAGAAACAGACGAGAGAGGAATATTTGAAAGGGAACGTTGTGAATTAGGAAAGATCAGAGATCAAAATTTAAATACGGTATTTATATTCCGGTCTGTTTTGAATATGGGATGTGGAGACTCAAAGATAAGTGGTAATTTCTGTCGTCAGGATACAGTTTCTTCCTCATGGTATCGTGGAAGTGATGGGAATCTTGTGAGGAAGTAGTTGTGGCATTTTAGGATTTCTGCTAGCCAGACAGAAAGCTTGGAATGCTAACACAAGTACTCAACACGTAGAGAAGGCAGATTTCAATGAATTCAAGACAAGATGGTTATCATTCTATTACTGAAGGAGGAATTCAAAGGGATAGGTAAGCTTTCAAAATTATAGTCTGTCTTTGCAATTACGTTATCCATGCTGAAGACCAAAAGTGAGGGCATCTAGAGCCAACATGGAAGCACTCTCTCTGAGAAACTCAGATTTAAAAAGGGCACGTACCAAAAAGTGGAAAGACCTGTCACCAAAAATTATGTGAAAGAGAGGCAATGGCCAGTTAACAGGGAACAGAAGGACCAAAGGCCAGAGTGTGCTGAGGCTTTTGAGAAAGAAAAAAAAAAAGTTAAGGGCAGGATAATGGAGGACTTACAACTTCAGAGCGAGAACAAGAAGGAAGAGGCAGGCCGTGTTGCTTGCGGCCAATGGTGTGATGTTGATGGATAACGTGAAGAAAGCAGAACTTGTTTCCTGCTGTTTTTCCTGTTTTCTCTGTCAAGGAGAGCTGTCTTTGGACTAAACAGGGTAGAATGAATGTTGTTAAGAGTTGGAAGCCCAAGATGGGTGAAGAGATTCTGTGTGAGCCATGCGTTGTTTGTAAATGAGTCCAAGGTGCTGGCTCTGAATGAATTTCAGTGCAGGGCTCTGAGAAAATGTGCCAGTGAGTTTACCCACCCACACAGGGAGAGCTTTGAGGGTGGAGGAAGGGAGAAAAGCAGGCTGGCTGAAGACAGGTAAATTCCACCACCTGGGAACTGTGGAATCCAGACTTGGAAAGGACCTTAGATACCTAGTTCATTCCCTATCTGATACATTATTACATGTACGAGTAGGTGTTCTATGGATATTCAAGGGCGCATTTGATAGGCCCAGCTTATCTGTCTAGTATTTGATCCCTTTCCTTAGCAGCACAAAAAGCCCTTAATGTGGACATTGTTTTCCAGTTGTCAAATAATCCATTCCTTTCTCCCTTTCTTTACGTTCTCTTTCCATAAACATTTGTCGACTGTACATTATGTTGTATTGTCTAGGAAGATAAATAGGACATAGTTCTTGCCCTATAGTTCTTAAAAAAATATGAATTTACTTACTTGTTTATCCAACAAAGATTGACTGCCCCAATGTGTGGTGGGCACTCTTCCAGGTACTGGAAATAGGATTTTAAATAAAACCACAGCCCTGCCCTCATGAAACTTATATTAGAGGACAGATAGACCACTAGCAATAAGCATAATATCTAAATTCTATAGTCTACTTGGAGGTGTATATGCCATAAGAGATGTGTCAACAGATGAGTCTGGTGACGGCTCTTTGGGGACAGCGGGTGCACAGAGGAAAGAGGAGTAAATTCTCCTGAGGTGCTTGAGGACCTGATCAGTGAACTGAATCTTGAAAGATGAATAGTTTTGAAAATAGCTGGTTGCTTTAGGGGAGGAGTGGAGCTGGCATTCCAGGAAGTAGGAGATATTTGATCAAAGAAGTGTGAATGGAAACAGTAGAATGTGTTAGAAGACGTCTGAGTAATCAGCATCATTTCATTTGATATCGACAAATAGAGGTAGAGATTTTTTTTTCTCCTTTTCCTCTTTCTCCTCCCTCTTTCATCCTCCTGCTCTCTCTTCTTCTTCTTGTAATGATTAATACTATTGACTCCTTTTGAGTTTACCATCAGCTAAAATCCTGAATGTTTCCACTCACATTATGCCTGAGCCATATCACCCTAGTCTTTCTGTGTGGGAATACTTTGTATTCTCAATCTTTTATGAGTTTATGTTGTGTGTATTTTACGTTTTGAAAAAGAGTTGAAGTAACTGAAGTAATTAGACCAGAGAAGAGAAAACTCCAGAAACGGATAAAAGTCGTCTCCTCACATTTGAAGATCCATCATGGGGAAGAGAGCTCTATTTTCTCTTTTTGTGGCTGATCTTACTAGTGGGTGGGACTTCAGGGATGTAGAGTTCAACTCCATGCCAAGAAAAGCCTCTGGAAGTTGATTTGAGAAAAGGCAAGCTGCATTTTTCAAAGCTGCATTTGGATCTCCAGGAATCTGTTGGAGAGATGGGGAAGTCTTGGGCAAAATACAGACTCCAGGGCCCCATCATGGACTTTGTGAGTAGGGGCAGGCATCTGTATTATAATAGGCTCCCAAAGAAATCCTGTGCATACTGAGAGTTTTAGGGAAAAGAGTTAATCATCTCTTCTTTGAGAGTCCTTTGCATCTTGGGAGCCTTTGTCCCTCGAAGGGGGAGTCAGAGAACATTCATTTTCTTTAAAGTGTGAGGAACCTGATGACTGTGGGTGTCATCATAGGGTGATCATAGTATTTACCACTCAAACCAGAACACTTTTGAGAAGGAAGAAAGTGCTGAAAGTAACCATGTGTTTTTTGAAATATTTATTTAATGACTGATAGTTTCATTATGTTGATGAACCCATAAAAGTTATATTCAAGAATTGTTTAAAAATAGTTTTTCCCAAAACGTGTAATAACATAACTGCGTACAATAAACTTTAATACTTTATATTGAAAAGTAAACATTAAAAAATATCAGAATCCTTATTCACCTCTTTAATCAGTTCCTTAAAACACATATATCTCGTATACCACGGTACTGTATTTGTTCTGAAGCAAGTGGGATTTTTTTTCTTATATGATCTTGTTATGTTGAACCAAAAGTTACCTGAATTTTTCTTCAAAATTACATTTTATGGCTAATAAATTTGAGATGAACCTTCAATTAACCTTTCTGTAGACCATATTGTGTTGCAGACTGTACTTTCTCTAGCATACTAATAGGATCGGAACACATTCTAAGTGGATGATATTCTCAATTCTAATGCAGTTTCAAGGGTATTCTTGCTTCCATTCCTTTCCTCAAAAAGTATTTTTACAAGGCAAAGCTTGTCAAATTAGTTGTCTCTACTGTGCCATGTTTATATTTTGCAAAAACTTATTTCTCAACTTTACCCTAGTCTGGTACAACGGAAGATAGGAAGGAACTCTATAAAAAAATTCTCTCGGGGCGCCTGGGTGGCGCAGTCGATTAAGCGTCCGACTTCAGCCAGGTCACGATCTCGCGGTCCGTGAGTTCGAGCCCCGCGTCAGGCTCTGGGCTGATGGCTCGGAGTCTGGAGCCTGTTTCCGATTCTGTGTCTCCCTCTCTCTCTGCCCCTCCCCCGTTCATGCTCTGTCTCTCTCTGTCCCAAAAATAAATAAAAAACGTTGAAAAAAAAGATTAAAAAAAAAATTCTCTCTACAGAGATACTCCAAAATGTAGTTCTAGAACTGCATATTTAAATCTTACACATCATTCGAGCTGCCATTATTTAATTTGTTCAGTTCTTCCCTTGCCCTTGTGGGTACAAATTTTAGCGTCTTGCTGTTTTTAAACCTCATTACCAATAATCCCAATTTGCTGAAATTCTAGAAAACTGAAGTTTGATCATCTGCTCACTGAAGATGTTGATAACAACTTCTCCAAAACGGATTTAGAAGGATATGGCCCAAATCTAGAAGGCTTATTTATAAAGAGTTCAACACCATCATAGGACACTTAGATTGATTTACAAATTATTTTCTCAAAGGCTCATATTTTTCTAAAATCCTACTTATGGCAGCCAGCAAAAAGAGAAACCACGCATTGCTTGGTATTCAAAATCAGACTTTTCACAAAAAGTGTGTGGTTCAGTTATTCCAAGTACTATATACGTTATGCTATTTATAAACTCCTTAGCCATTGCTTATTTTGACAACTTGAGTACCATGTTGCACCACACTTAATTCCAAGCACATTTCTACTCCATCAGTGTTTTTTCGCAAAAATGGGGTTTTACCATGGTACTGTGCTCCATCAAAATTTGTACTTATATCGGTATGCAAGGATAACTTTATCTGTCGTTTGAACTCTCTAGGAACTGAATTTACAGCAGCAGTGACTCATTTAGCGGAGTTTATCATGGCATCTCACCCTGGTAATGTCAGGTGTTTACCTTCAACAGAATGAAATCCCAAATGCTTTACTGGTACCGTGAATTAAAAAAAAAAAGAATTGGGGTGCCTGGGTCGGTTGAGCAAGTGACTTCAGCTCAGGTCATGATCTCACGGTCCGTGAGTTCGAGACCCGTGTCGGGCTCTGTGCTGACAGCTCAGAGCCTGGAGCCTGCTTCCGATTCTGTGTCTCCCTCTCTCTGCCCCTCCCCTGCTCATGCTCTGTCTGTCTCTATGTCAGAAATAAATAAACTTTAAAAAAAAAGGAATCATTATTGAAAATGACTGTTTTCCAGTTTGTAGCTTCTGATTACATTTCTGTAAAAGTGACGTCATTTAATTCACTTGAAACGCTCTTCTGCCAGGGGAGCCAGCACATTAACAGCTGTCTTTACTTTTTCTATGTGCCCAAGAACAATAGAATGAAATTGATACAGTAAGTTGATTAATAAATAGAATACAGAGACATTAATAAATTAATAATAAATAATTACTAGAATAAAACTGTAGAGCAACGTTTAATTGATCTAGATGAAAGTCTTGCTTTCCTGCATATTTTCCACAGCTGCGCGTGTCAGGTCATTGTGTTCCCGCACAGTCTTTGGGAGCTGACACCGACACTTGAGCAGATGTGCGTCTTCTGGTTTTTGTGGGATCAGCGATAGCATGTGACTCCTCTAGTAGAGGGTAAGTGTCGATCAACCTTTTGGAATTTACAGGTTTGTCACGGACTTTCTCATGAATAGAGTATTTGGTTTTCCATCAAACAGTCCTTTTCCTCTTTTTAACCCGTTAATGCCCAAACATTCGTTGCCAATTTTTTTTTTTTTAATTTTTTTTTAACGTTTTATTTTATTTTTGAGACAGAGAGAGACAGAGCATGAACAGGGGAGGGTCAGAGAGAGGGAGACACAGAATCTGAAACAGGCTCCAGGCTCTGAGCTGTCAGCACAGAGCCCGACGTGGGGCTCGAACTCACGGACCGTGAGATCATGACCTGAGCCGAAGTTGGCCGCTTAACCGACTGAGCCACCCAGGCGCCCCTCGTTGCCAATTTTTAAAGTGCCACCGCGTAACCACACAATTTAATAGTTGTAGATTCATCCTGCATGCCGTTAATGTTAAAACCACTGTAGGAAGAGTATTTGGATTTGTTTCCATATGCTATGTGATGGGACTGCTCAGTGCCCATTACCCATGTTTCATATACATCTAGACTAAGATTTCCCTGGTTTTCCACTGCACCCAATGGTGACCTGCTGACTTCGGGTAGCTCTCACGTTAAGACGGCAGAGGCAGCTGCACCAAATCTCCTCTCATCATTATCCCAGATGGATGAGAGCTCTTCCCAGCTGCTGGTGTTCTGTCACTTTCTTTGGTAAGTGAGCACCCCACAAGCCATCCTGGAAGGGGAGGTGTTACATTGGGTTGCGGGTTGAATTACTCAGAAGAAGATGCCGAGAGGAAGTTTGGGGTCTATTTTGGGGATCAAAAGGAAAGGGGAAGAGCGGGATTGGGTAGAGGAAGATGTCCAGATGTCATACAGGCTTGACAAAGCCTAGGCTAAACTAGCTGGGAACTCTGGAGTAAGGGTAACCCCTCGGAGGTGTTCGCGTTTGGCCAAAGAGCTGGACTTACACACACCCGCTTCTTACTCGGTCACCAGGTGTGGGCTGTCCTGGAAGGTGTGTGAACTTCGATGGGGCCACTCTCTGAAGCTGAGGCTGACCCTGAAGAGGCTGACAGAGGCCGTCTGTTCACTGTGCTGCCCACACCTGGCCAGCAAGTTCCACCTTAAAGAAGCACCTCGACATCAGATAGTCTGCCATACATCGTGTCTAGACAAGATTGGAAAAAATGAGATTGGTTACCTCCGGGCATCCTCTGATCTAACCAGAGTAAGAACTCCATTCACTACATAAGTGTCTCGTGTGCTACCAGACGTGTAGAAAGCCGGTCATTGCCGTGAGCTGCTTGGAAAGTCAACTCTGAGATGGAGATGAGCATCCAGGAGTTTGTTGGGGCGTGTTCTTGGGACCACCCACTCTGGGAGGGGAGCGAGGGAGGTGGCCTGGGCAGAAGGAGAAGCTGGCCTGTGAGGGGGGCCTCAACACAAGCCAACCCAAGCTGCCGTGGGGAGCCTCAAAGCCGGGCCAGGCCTTTCTACCTCTCCGTAAACAAGTCATTGAACCTGGGCACCCTGGGAAGAGGACATGACCATGTTGAGATGCCACTTTTCATCTGAAGCAAGTCTGAGGAGGGCTGGTGGCTGGGGCTTTCTCCGGAAGCCCTCCTGGAAGCTTCAGGAAAAATCCTGATGGGTCTCTGAGGGGTACCTCACAGCATCCCCACTGGAAGCGGACTGAGCCTGTCCCGGCTAACTTAGGCCACTGCTACCGTTGCCGCTGCTGCTGCCACCCCTGCTGTTACTTAAAAATTCCTGAACAAATGCTGAAAAGAGGTCACGCCTGAGACAGCAGCTATACACGCGGCTGTCCCTGAGCAAATCAGGAGGCAGCCACCCTGTCTGTAGCAGAGTTCAAGGCACGATTTCCAGGAGAAAGGACGACTTAACGTTTACCAGCCTTGAAAGGTAAGGTGCCAGTTCAGAAATCTTGAATTTGCACTTGTGTTTCACTTAAATGCAAAAGGATTTAAGTCGATTATTTCATGTTTGTCTAGAGCGTGATGGTGCTTTTTTTAATTTTGCAGCATTTGCTTCCATTTTCAGCAGCCCCCTTTCTGATCCTCGTGTCTACTGCCCTGTCCTGATCACTCAGTAGAACCCACCACTGGCCAGGGCTGCGTGGCTGCAGGTTCCAGCATGCCCAGTGCCTGCACTGTTGGCCCCCGCTCTGCCCGTGGCCTTGCTCTCCCTTAGGCTGTGAGCAGAGCATTTTTTCACAGCTGCCATAAGATGTAGACACTTATCCCCACCGATGCTTTCAAAGAGCCCAGGGACCCCAGGCCGCTCCAAATGAGATGCTTCTGCCAAAAGAACGCAGTGAGAGTGGCTCTGGCTACCAGAGGGAGGCTGGAGCATTTCCTTTCGTGATGAGCTCAAAGCAGGGTCGAGAGGAGGTTAAAATACCTTTTGTTAGCTCTCAGTCATTGTCATGGCTGCCACACAGTGTTGTGGAATCATGAGGGAGGAAGACAGAGCAGAAGGAGTTTGGGACTCAGATGTCAGCAGGCGTGGGTCCCAGCCCCTCTCAGCCCCTGATATTCTGGTTCTCCCTGGACGGATAAGGTCTTATTCACCCTACACGCGTTGCCTAGGAAAGTGTCAGGTTCACGGTGGGCGCTCTTAAGCGTGTGCCTTTGTTTTCAGGGTTTTCCACCCCCGGACACAGCTTGTGTAAAGAAAGAATAGGTGTGGGGAAAAAAAGCTAAGGAGTTCTGGATTTCCATTCATGATGCACATTCTCTACCCCCACCCAAAGCACAATACCTTCCCTTGACATTGCGTCTTGCAGCCCGCTGAAAAGATGTCTCCCAACCTCATACATCTGCCGGAGGGAAATGCTTCTTTGGAATTGCTGGACACACATGTGTTCCCCCTCAGAGCACACTTTATGTCCGGGAGAATAGAGTTCTGTGATTATTCAGACCGAAATACTGCTTCACCGTTCTCTCTTCTTGTTATCCTACTAGATACATGCCTACTAGATACATGCCCAGCCTTTCCTTCTGTTCTACATGTATTTGTGCTGCATTTTGTGTAATTTCTTCAAATATATTTGGAGTTTACTAATTTTCTCTCGAGCTGGTTCTCATCTACTATAACCTATTCATTGAGTTTTTTTTTAATTTTTTTTTAATGTTTATTTATTTTTGACACAGAGAGCATGAACAGGGGAGGGTCAGAGAGAGAGGGAGACACAGAATCTGAAGCAGTCTCCAGGCTCTGAGCTGTCAGCACAGAGCCCGACGCGGGGCTCGAACTCACGGACCGTGAGATCATGACCTGAGCCGAAGTCGGACACTTAACCGACTGAGCCACCCAGGTGCCCCTTCATTGAGTTTTTAAATTGTAATAAACACTTTTCTGAAATACAACAGCTTATTAAAATAGAGACTTGTCCCTAATACCTTTTATTGTGGTTAAAAAACACATGCCATGAATTCTATACTCTTAGCAAATTTTTAAGTGCATAGCACTATGTTGTCAGCTGTATGCACAGTGTTGTACAGAAAATGTCCAAGAACTTTTTCGTCTTGCGTGATTGAGACTCTATAGCCATTGAACAGCAGTTCCTCATTTCTCCCTCTTACAACCACTGGCAGCCATCATTCTACTCTGCTTGCATGAGTTTGACTACTTTTGATACCTCCGATAAATGGAATCATGTGGTATTTGTCCTTCTTTGCCAGGCTTATCTCACATTATGAGACAATTATGTCCTCAAAGTTGATCCATGCTGTAGCATATGACAGGATTTCTTTCTTTTTAAAAGCTGAATAATACTCCATTGTTTGTATATACCACATTTTCTTTATCCATTCATCTGTTTATGGACACCAAGGTTGTTTCCATTTCTGGTGAGTAATGCTTTATGAACATGGAAGTGCGCGTATCTCTTTGAGATCCTGACTTCAATTCTTTTGGATAAATATCCTGAACTAGGATTGCTGGGTCATACAGTAGTTCTATTTTTAATATTTTGCGGACCCTCCATACTGTTTTCTGTAGCAGCTGCACTATTTTATATTCCCTCTAACAGCACGTAGGCGTTCCAATTTCTCCACATCCTCACCAGTGCTTGTTATTTTTTGTCGTTTTGTTTTTTGAGAATTGCCATCTTAATAGGCGTGAAGTGCTCGCTCATTGTGGTTTTGACTTGTGCTTCCCTGATGAATCGTGATGTTGAGAATCTTTTCATGTATATGTTGACCCTCTGTATGTCTTTTGTAGAAAAAAGCCTATTCAGATACTTTGCCCATTTTTATAATTGGGTTATTGTCTTTTTTGCTAGAGTTGTAGGAGTTCCTTATGTATTTTGGATATTAACCCCTTACCGTATATATGGTTTGTAAATATTTTCTTCCATTCCATGGGTTGCCTTTTTACTCTGTTGGCGGTTTCCTTTGCTTGTTTGTGTAGTTTCACTTGTCTGTTTTTCCTTTTGTTGCCTTATCTAAGAAATCATTGCGGATCCCATGTTACAAAGCTTTCCTCTATGTTTTCACCCAGGAGTTTTATAGTTTCAGGTCTTACAGTTAAGTCTAATCCATTTTGAGTTGATTTTTGTGTATGGTGTGGGGTAAGAATCCAACTTTGCTCTTTTGTATATGGATATCCAGTTTTCCCAGCACCATTGGTTGAAGAGACTCTCCTTCCCCATCATATAGTAGCGACACCCTGTCAAAGATCATTTGGCCATATATGTGTGGGTTTATTTCTGGGCTCTTCTGGCCCCTTGGTCTCTATGTCTGTCTGGATGCCAGTACCACTCTGTTTCGATTTCCATAGCTTTGTAATATGTTTTGAAGTCAGGAAGTATGAGGCCTCTAGCTCTGTTTTGTAGATTGTTCTGGAATAACTATTTTTTTAAGGTTTAAAGATAATATGTGTTTTTGTCTTTAACTTGTCTCCTTTTTTCCTAGTTCTTGGCTCTTCCGTTTTAGTTTTAGTTCTTATTGTATAATCTTTTTCACACTGTCTTGTCAACTACCCTAGAACATGTGGTGTTAAATCCAGTGGTCATGTCTGATATTCTCTTTCCAGTAATTTCATTTCTTGTGTGTTTTGTAATTTTTTATTGCAAATTCCTTTTAAACTGGGGTTGTTTTTCCCATGTAAGGGACATACTCCCTTGTGGCTCAATTTTGCATTTACTTTTCTTGGACTTCTTGGGGTCCCTTGTACTAGAGTAGGTTTGGTAACATTCTCTTGGTTTGCATCTATTATATTCTTTGGGCATTGTAATTTCTGATACCATATCTGGTGTGGGGTTTTAATTTCATGGAAGATTTTATTTGTTTTCTACTTAGATTCCCAGCAATTTGTAAGGTTTTTCTTTCCGTTTCCTGAGCTGATGGGTAGGGTTTTTCTAAGCCTCTTTCTGAAGAGAAGGAAGTCCTTTCCAGAACTTTACTCTGTGCAGGATTCTTATTTTTTCAGCTTCCTGCCTCACACTGCCCCCGGGGCATTATCTCCTTTTCTCAGTGCAAGGTAAAGCCTCTGCCTTTAGCTTCCTGGTGGACTGTGCATACCTGTGCTCCTGTGGGCTCTTCTTTCATCAGTTGTCAGAATTACCAGTCTGGTTTCGGGTTCTTTTTCCTGGGTTTCCCTCTCCTCCTTGCTCTCTCCTTTCCTGTTCTCCCCACTTCCCTTCTTCATCTGAGTTGATAATGTATTCTATACAATTGCTCAATGCTTTTACGTAGCATTGCTGTGTTTTCAACAGGATCAGTAGTATGTGTTTGTGGTGGTAATGGTGATGGAAGGATGCAGATGACTTCAGTTTATGTTGCCCAAGGATCTTGGGTGATGTTTTGAAAATGAAATAAATCTTGTCTCTCTCCAGATTAAAGTCTGCTGATGACTTGCTATTGCATTTAGATAAATAAACTCCAAACTCCTGATTTTGGCTGAAAATATCCCATAGGAGTCGATTCCTATTTTTCTTTGCAACCAGAGCTCATGGTACATTCCTGCCCCCGCCCCCAAACCCCGACTCCCCTTAGTCAAAGCAGCCTTCCTTCTTGCCTTAGTGTCATTGTTCCTTCTACCTGGAATGGCTGGTCCCTAGGTCTTTGCATGGACATCTCCATCTCGACATCCAGATGGAAGAATTGCCACCTTCCTAAAAAGGCTTTCCTTGTTGCCTGTCAAAAGTAGGCTCTCACTCCCTCCTCTCATGTCCACTTATTTCATAGTCTTAATGACACTTATCACTTTGTTAATCCGTATCAGTTTATGTTTTTTGCTTAGTTACTGTTTATTTTGGAGGCCGGCTGTCAGGGATTGCTGATGGAGGAGGAAAGAAATAATCGAGGATGAATCCTGGATCTGGGGCTTGAGCAAGTGAGCAGACTTCTGTAAGAGAAATAGTGTGAAATGGAAATCAAGAGTTCTCTTTTCATGTTTGTGATTCCTTATATTTGTGATTCCTAGTCTTCATCCCTAATGGATAAATCAAGTGGGAAGTTAGATATAAAAGTCTGGAACTCAAGCAGAAGTCAGAGATGAAGATAAGCATTTGGGCATCATCAGGATATAGATAATATTTAAAGCCATATGGCTAAATGGTAGTACCCAGGGTAAGAGTGAAGTGTCCTCAGAAAAGAGAAGGTGGTCCGGTCAAAGCTTCAAGGTTATACCATTGAACCAATAAATGCAAACAAGGGAGGGTCTTTTGATAAAGTAAACAGCATGGTCAAAACTTTGTCTAATTAGCTTAACTCAGAAGTTTGATGCATGGAACCACCAATGATGGCCACTATAGATTTTCAGAGGAGGAGAAATAAACTTCATGGAGTCCCCGTCCAATGTGACTTAACCTCCTCAAACAAATGTGCATAAGGATTTCATGAATATGTTCTTTCACCCTTTTTCATAAGGATTGGTGTGTGTGGGGGGGGAGTCTGTCAGAGATGACACGTGGATATTGTCCAAAACAAAGTTGTGTTAGAAATCTCTGGGCAGCTTCATCTTCTCAGTATCCCCAAAGGCTGCTGAGAATGGACCAGAAGAGCATTTTCTTCCCTCATTTTGGGGAGACTAAGTTACGCATTTGAGCAACTTATTTGTACTTTAGAGGAACAGGACGATATTGCTGAATTCCTTCAGAAAATTTGGTCCAAGGTGGGAATAATGCTCTGATGTTTTGAGATGTGTGATAAGGTTGAAGAATCGCCAACCATAGTCCTGGTAATAGAATGAACAGTCTCTCTGTCTGTTCCGACTTCCTTGAGCTACAGATCACCGTCTCGCTTTTAAATCTAAGTTACTTACTGCTCTCATTGTCTTCTGGACTTATTTAGGCTATAAAAGGTTTGCCTAGAGATATGGATGGTTTATGCAGATGGTGTGGTTACCACTCTGCAATATATCCATGCCTTTGCTTTACGATTTCAGTCAAAACAAAATTAAAGGCTCATAATCACCCTTGTTCAGGAAGCACTGAGGAATATTTTAAAGTTCACATTTTCATTGATCTTTCATCAAGAATAGGAATAAAGTTCCAAATGAGATGCATTTTCTATAATGCATGTGGCGCCCTGTCCTGAAATAGCTATTGTTTTTGTCATTGTGATTTGCCGGCCACACAGTTGGATATTAAACAATAAAAAATAAGTTTTTGTACGTGACATTTCGCTTTTGGGTAACTAGCAACCTCAACTCCCAGGCATTAAGATTAGTATATTCATCTCCACAGGTGTCCAGAAATGAAATGAAAGGTCACCTAAAGCAGTAGACACACTTCATTGCTATTACACCCCAAACTTCCTCCAGTAAAATATTTTATTAAAATTAAATGAAAAACCAAAACCTGCACAGTGGTTGTTCAGACAGCTTTAATGGGCTTCAGGAGGGAGTGCACTCCCAACCATTCTGTGGTGGATATTTTATTATGTGCAAGAATATTATACTGTTCTTTCCTCATCTTTTTGGCTGTGTGTTGAATCAATTAAATTGCAGCTTATAAATTTCGGCTTAAAATCTCTGAGAAAATAGCTTTTGTTTCTATTTATAGATGCAGTATGTACTTCCTGAAGATGGTTTCTCTCGCGCTGAATCATTCTCTTCTTTCTCCTCATTTGGTTGTTCATTTAGCAAATACTCATTTATGTGCTGAGTTACTGTGTGTGTTCTGAAGGTGACAGTTGTGAGCAAGGTAATCAAAGTCCCTAGACCCTTATGGAGTTTATAATTTAGCCAAGTAGACAGGTGTAGCACCAAAAACAACGGTAACAGCTATAACTTGTTCTGCTTATTAAATGTTTACTATTTGCCAGATCCTGTCCTAGGTGAGTTCATGTATTACCTCATTTAGTTATGACAATACAGTGTGGGAAGACCTATGAGCTAGGTTCCATTATTATGCCCATGGTATGGAAGAGGAAGCAGAGACACGGGGAAATGTTAAGTAACTTGCCCAAGGCCACACAGCTCAAAGTGGCACTGACAATACAAGGTGACCAGTGTTGTGATGGGGGTACGTTCAGAATATTGTGAAAGCCTGGATTAGAGGCTCCTGACTTGATGTCTTAGACTTCTTCTTGGGCTGCCATAACTAAAGTACCATAGACTAGGGGGCTTAAACAACAGACCTCTATTTTCTTATAGTTCTGGAGTCTGGCAAGTCCAAGATCAAAGTTAGTCTGGGTTCCATTTCCAGCGAGGGCTTTCTTTCTGGCTTGCAGATGGCTGCTTTCTCATTGTGTCCTCACATAGCAGAGAGGAAATAGGTCAGCTCCCTGGCGTCTCATAAAGACACTGTTCCTATAATGAGGGCCCCCTCCTCATGACCTCATCTAAACCCAGTTACCTCCCAAAGGCTCTATCTCCAAATACAATCACATTGAAGGTTAAGGCTTCAACAGTAGAATTTTGAGGGTGGACATAATTTAGTCGACAGCAGCTGGTTTTAGAAATTTTTCAGGTCAAGGATTATAGATTCCTTTCCAGATCAGAAATAATATTTAATAGCTATTAATGAGACAACTTAATATATATATCTGCTAGATCCCAGTGGCATCATAATGGGTTACTGTATGACCTTTAGCTTTTTAACGCCATTAAGCCTTGGTTTTCCCATCTGAAAGTTGGGAGGAGAGTTATGTTGCTGTCACACTTATGTATATACAGCACTTATGTATATATGGTGTGCATTTCTATATGGCGTTGTTTATGTGAACGGTGAGGTGTGCACGTATGTGTGTGGCTGGGGCCAAGCAATCTTTTTTTTTTTTTTTTGGCACTTTCAAATGTACAGCACTTTTAAAAATAAAGTAGATGTATATTATCTCATGAGATCATCGCAGGTGAGCTGTTACTTTTATTCTCATTTTTCCATGTGTAGAAAGTAAGGCCAAGAGGCCCAGTTTCTTTTCCAAGGTCATGCAGTGTGTACGAACCAAGGTAAGGTGTCAACAATAGACCTCTGATGCCTGGGTCAGTGCTACCCCTCTGCCTCACGGCTTCCTGGTGCTGATGCACATTCTGACTGCCACTTGCTTTGAAAAAGATGTTCGTTCTCTTCTGTATGCTCAGCGGACATTTCCTTTTGGTTCCTTGCCATCCATGACTGTGTCACAGTGGTGAGTGTTTCAGTGCATTTTTGAAGCATTGATTTCCAGCCAGGCCCCATCCCAAACACCTGACCACACACCCACTTCTGTTTGCTTCACTTCACTTCACTGCGCGCTGCTATGGGAGCTCCTCGTTTGTTCTCGCCCAGTTTACATGCAGCTTTCAGAGTTTTATGGTGGCCATGAGGCCCCAGTGCGAGGACAACAGCTTCAGAAAGGTGAGCAGGTCGCGCTCTTTCATTTATATCATTTCATATAAATCTATACATTGGATCATAGCATCATGCCTTTTTTTAAGCGAAATATTTTTCTTTATCTGCCCTTTCCTACTCTTTCCCAACCCATATCAGCCTCTACACCCAGCTAGTCCATGTTTATAATCTAACTTGTGCTCAAATAATTCTCAGTGCTCATCTTATGAAGTCACATGTAAACGTACATATATGTGTGTTTATATATACACACATATGTTTATATACATGTATGTGTTTACATATGTGTTTGTTTATATATGTTTGTATTTATATAACATATATATGTATATATATATATTACAGAACAGGTCATCGTTTTGTAAATAACCCCAAAATGGGTTCTTTATTATGATTGTTATGTGTACTTTACTTCATCTCGCTCTTTTCACTCAACAAGAAAGCATGAAAATTGCTCCAGGTCAACTGTCAGAGTTCTAATTTGTTCTTTTATTCTTTATTTTAAAGATGGATTCTTTATTTTAAAGAATAAAAGATGGAGAAAATAACATGATGAATCCCCACTGCCCATCACCTGGCTTCAACAATTATTGGTGCTTTATTTTTATTTCATATATTCCACCTAACTTTAAAATATTTTCATTTTTTGCTGGAATATTTTTTTTTTAAATTTTTTTTTTTAACGTTTATTTATTTTTGAGACAGAGAGCATGAACAGGGGAGGGTCAGAGAAAGAGGGAGACACAGAATCTGAAACAGGCTCCAGGCTCTGAGCTGTCAGCACAGAACCCGACGCGGGGCTCAAACCCACGGACCGCGAGATCATGACCTGAGCCGAAGTCGGACGCTTAACCGACTGAGCCACCCAGGCGCCCCTACTGGAATATTTTTAAGCAAACCTAGGCTTTATGTTATTTTTATCAGATAAATACTTTAATATGAATCACTAATGGAGGTGTTTAAAAAAACATAACCATAATAACCATTATCACTTAAAGCCAAATTTATAATAGTTCTTTATGGTTAAATCCCCCTGATTTCCTCAAAAATGTCTTTTTTTTAATGGTCAGTTTGTTTGAGGATTCAGAGCCAGACATTGCATTTTCATGATACGGCTTATAAATCTCTTTTAAATTTACAACTTTTCCCTTCCTCTCTCCCTTTAATGCCTCTATTATTGAGGAAACCAGGTTAATTCCCTTGTAGCATTTCCCATCTTCTAGATTTGGCTTCCTGTATCCTTAAAATGTGATTTAATACCTTTTTCTACCCTGTGTTTCCTTTAGGTGCTTGAATATAAAGGATTGACTAGATCCATGTTCCATTTTTTTGGCAAGAACACTGAATAGCAGGTGTTGCATACTGCCTGCTGCATCACATTAGGAAAAACAGAAAGTGGCTGGGCCTAGTTTAAGTGAGGCTGAAATTGATCAGCTGTTTCAGGTGTGGTCAGCTTTATTTCTCCCATACAAACTTCCCGAGAACCCAATTTTGTGAGGACTAAAGGAAAATGACACTTCTTCAGGTGGATAGACATTTTCTCCTCTGCTTCCTGGAGTTGATTTTTAACCATTTGAGAGGCTGATACCCTTTCCTCCTTGCCTCTCGTGGTTGGAGAAGAGGCCGATCATCAGACAGTGGGCAATGGAGGAAACAAAATTTATTGAGAGCTCTCGGCTCTGTGAGTAGCAATACCATTCCTGGCTGGTTACAAAGTTCCCCAGATACGCTGTGCTATATAACCCTGATTTTCTAGTTCATTGTAAATTCACAACACTACCCTAACTCTGCCAACTGGCCCTCTTTTCAGTATCTACATAAAAAAGAAAGCTCCTGGTAACACTCTTAATGCTTTTGATAATACTTATTGACTTTACAGAAAAACTTTTATTATAGCATAATATACATTACAGAAAAGTACATATAAGTGTACAGCTTGATGCATTTCTACACACCGAACACACTCATATAACCAGCATTTGGATCAATAAATAATACATCATAAGCACCCCAGAAGCCTCTTTATGCTCCTTGGAGTATCTCCCCTTTTACCTGCAAGGATAACTATTATCCTGCTCCCTAAAAGCATAGATTAATTTTGCCTGGCTTTGCACTTACATAAATGGAATTGTAGAGTATATATACTTTTGCATCTGGGTTATTTCTGTCAACATTTGTGGCATTCAGCCGTTTGAATATATGCAATTGTAGATTGTTCATTCTCATTGTCATATGGGATTCTGTTGTGTGTTTCTACCTACCAGAGAGATTTTTGGTTATGGTGTATGCGGTATGTTCTTTATTAGATAACGCCAAGTAGTTGTCCAAAGCAGTTGTACCAAATCACACACCCACCGGCAGATGGGACACATTTGATAGTTTCTATCTTTTCTCATTTATAAGGACATAATTTTCAGTTGAAAGAAGATTCCCAGAGTAGAAAAGACTTTCTAATACCAGCCTCCAGGTTCTGTTTGAGTGTAGCGATACAAATGGGGCAGGTTAGACTGGGCCTCTAACAACATCCTCCTTTATTTCACTGATGATAGAGGATGAATGGGTCAGATGGATACACATAGCCCTTGCTTATCAGCAAGGAGAAGAAGCTTATGGGCTTAGTGATTTAAGAGCAGCCAACTTTATTATCATATAAGTTTTATGACAAAAATAAAGACAGTAAAAAAAATTCAACATTATGGAACTATAACACAGTAATATTTTTTGAGTTCCCTCATCCACAAACATATATGAATTTTATATGGTTACAGTCATAATCTAGATATAATTTTATATTATGCTTTTTTGAAAAGATACTATATTTGAATCACATTCTCCTGTTGTTTCAATGTTTATTCATTATATGTTTAGACCATTTCTGAAGTTTTGCTATTCTCTACAGGTCTGAAGAACATACCTTTATGAGCTTACCTCTTCTTCTTTTTTTTTTAATTGATTATTTTTTAACTTTATTTATTTTGAGAGAGAGAGAGAGAGAGAATATCTTAAGCAGGCTCTGTGCTGTCAGTGTGGAACCTGATACAGGGCTAGAACTCAGAAACTATGAGATCATGACCTGAGCCAAAATCAAGAGTTGGATGCTTAACCTGCTAAGCCACTCAGGCACCCATAGGCTAAGTTCTTAAGAGTAGGATTACTAAGTAGAAAATTGTGTTTTTTTGACTCTTGATTTATCATGCATTTTTCTTTGCAAGGCTTTCCACCGTCTATACCAGTGGAATCCAGCCTTCTTGGAAACCACAAAAGCTTAGTTTTATTTATAAGCAACAAAAACTTTGTTAGATTCATAAATAAATAAAATATATAGCATATTGTAAAAAAGGAAATTACTTGTATTTTGAAGATTTAAAACTCTTTTTCTTGGCATTATTTATGCCAAATGAATAAGCAATCCAACTTTCTACTATTAGGCCAATAGATAAACAAATGTGGTACATCCATATAATGGAATACTGTTTAACAATTAAAAGGAAGGAATCACCGATACGTGTGGCAGGATGGATGAATCACAAATAATTATGCTGAGTGAGAGAAGCCATACAAAAAAAGAGTACATACTTCATGAGTCTGTTATATAGAACTCTATAAAATGCAAACTAATGATGGTGACAAAAAGCGGATCAGTGGTTGCCTGGGGACATGAGGTGGGGTGGAGAAGGGCAAGAAGAAAAGGTTACACAGGAGCACATGGGAACTTTTGAGGGTGATGGGTATGTATATTATCTTGATTGTGGTTATAGTTTCATGGGAATATACATATGTCAAAACTTATTAAATTTGTACACTGTAAATATGTGTGGTTTATCGCATATCAATTATACCTCAGTTAAACTGTTTCTTGCCCAATATTTCCAGCTGTTTGAAGCTCAAAAGCTTGATTTATCCACGTTGCCATGAGGAGCATCAGTTGCAGTTAATTCATTATTATTATGCAGTAGTGTGGGTTTAAGGGACACAAACCCATTACACTACATGATGATGATAATTAATAGCGATTCATGCCCTGATTTTGGGTCCCCCCCCCAAAAGATATGTTCAGTCCTAACCCCCAGTACTTATGAATGTGATGTTATTTGGAAACAAGAACTTTGCTGATGTGGCTGAGTTTAGATGAGGTCCTACTGGACGAGGGTGAGCCCTAAATCTAATGATTGGTATTTTTATCAGAGGAGAGGTTACACAAACAGATACACAGAGAGAATGCGATGTGTAGATGGAAACGGGCAGAGATTAGAGTGATATAGCTCTGAGCCAAGCCCCCCTTGTTTCTGTCTGCTCTGTCCCGAAGGCAATTATGCTGCTGTCGTGTCTTTATATTAACATATGCACTCAGTGGACATCAGAGTATCGTCCATGGGTGCTTGGTTAATCCCGAGTCTCTTCCGTGGGGTCTGGGAGGTCAAACCGACCTTCAGTTTTGCTTCTTTCGCTGTGCTGACATTCGCAGTGATAGTACAAAAGCACGGGTAGGTGAAACTGCTGACGTCTTAGCACGGATCAAGGCCGTGCTGCACCAGGAGACACTGTGTTCTTCATCCACTTGCACTGGCAGAAAACAACAAAGAAAGAGTTTCATTTAAGAATGACCTTGGTGAAGCAGCCAAATTATTTATTTTGTTAAATCTTAATTCTTCACTGCATGTCTTTTCCCTGCATTGTGTGTGATGACATGGGAGTACAAAAAAGTCCTCCTGTTACATGCAAAAGTACAAAAAACAAACAAACCAACAACAAAACCAAAAAGCACTTTGCGTAGTTGAGTTGTGAGCCGAACCAGCAGCTTTTCCCAAGAACACCATTTTTATTTGATAGACGCTGGTTATTCAGAATGTCCAGACTTGGATTTTTGGCAGAAATGCCCTTCCATGCTCAGAGATTATTCCATCAGAGACAACAGTCTTAGAGATAATGCTTTCTTTACTGAGAATGGCATTTCCTGTAAAAGCCTAAGCACAGGTAAGGCCCAGGGAATGCTAGGGATTTGCTTAAGGACACGTAGCAAAAAGTAGCAGCAGGCTTAGAAACCAGCCTCCCTGACTTCCAGCCCACTTCCCTCCCCATTCCACTAAACGAGACAGGTGGCTTTCCATATTTCATGCACCCTCACCTTGAGACAGAGTTAATGCTGCAAAAGAAAGAAATGCCAGGTGGAAAAACTGACAAGTCAGATATTACACAGCCACTTAATTTTTATTTTGTAATCTTCACAATCGGAGCAACCAAGTAGAATACATAAAGAAGACACTAAAACGTGGCATAATAAAATTCATTTGACCAGGAATATGGGCTTCCATGTTTTTGTCTCCAGCTCATTTTTTTTTTCTCATTTTTAATGTCCGCTGTGTTTTGGGTCCAGTGCTCACTTTGGCAAAGGCTACATTTAGCTGCAAATTGAGACATGGTGTGTAGCTGCTATGATTAAGGAATTCAGAATCTTTATCCAATATTAGGCCTTGAGGGTAGAGAGAAATGCTGAGGAAAAAAAAAAAGATTTCAACCTTGCCATGGACAGATGAATGCCTGAAATAAATATTAACTGTTATTTCTGCAAACTTTCCCACTGTTTTATATACTTCATTTCCCCCCATTTGTGAGTCTACAACGTATTCTGGCAACATTATGGGTTTCTACTCATGATGAGTCTTCTCAGCATGGGCTGGGTCAGTGTTTGTAGCTCAGCTGGCCGGTGCCAGAGTGGAGAGCTTGTCTGATTTGATTCCACCCCAGGCACTGAAGGATTTTCAAGATTTTCCTCTTAATATTTGGCTTTACTTGATAATCCTAGGGCATGCTGGGAAGTCTCAGCAAGAGGAAAAAATTAGTAACCACAGGGAGGCCTGTTTGGAGGGTTGTGGGTAAGTATGAAAGCCTATGAGTGTGACTACTAATGACTCTTGAATGTTCTGCTTTTCACAAGATTTTCCTTCAACAAAAAGCGTGTAGGCTTGTGAGGACAGAGGGCTTTTAGAAAACTCAGCCATCCCTAGAACGACAAATGTATGATTGAGTCATTTCCCAAGAGAGAAGCCACTAGTCGGTAAGGTATGTAGAGCCATATGGTTTAGCATGCAATTTAGAATTTCAAAAGCAGGAGTTGGCAAAAGGTTGCACGAGATGTTAGCCTCACGTTTTTATCATTATTTTTCTTTTTTGTTGAGTGCTGACATTGCCCTTGGCATATGCAGGATAGAAGGCATGCTATCTGCCTCTGATCAACATTGGAGAAAGTGCCCAGTTCAGAAACAGGCTTTGCAGCTGAGAACGTGATCCCGAAGGCTTAAAGGTTGTGTGTGTGTGTGTGTGTGTGTGTGTGTGTGTGTGTGGTGGGGGTACACAAACCAGTTTCTCATGTGTTATCTTTAGTTTGTTTTTTCCTGTTTTTTGTTTTTGTTTTTGTTTTTATACAGCCACTAAGAATTTCTGTCTTGGAAATGCTTGATAGGCTAGAATCTCCTTTTGTCTGGATGCTCCAGATGTCAGGTGGCCCTATGGAGGAGGTGTGGTAGGGCTGACGGTTTTACACTGCGCAGTGGAGGAGGGAATATTACTGACTGGATGACAAGGCTCTGAGGGAGTCTGTATTTAGAACTAGATTTTTCTGATCAGACAGCAGTTGTGCGAGGCATCTGACAGTGGCTGATCTTGACACGGAGGGGATCCAATCAGAGGTGGTCTGTGCACAGCATGTCCCCTAGAAATACAAGCAGCCTTTCCCCATGACCTTGTACACACAGAGATAACATAGCACGCCAGCCAGGATGACTCGGTGGCACTCCATCTGCTGAAAATAACTTCACCTTAATTTAATCGAGTTCAGTTCACTTTATAAGGTTCCTACTAAAACACATGCACGAGGCTTAGACATAATTAATTCTTGTGACTTAGATATAATTAGCCTCATTTTAAGTTGTAGGAAACTGAGGATTAGAGAGGATAAGTGTCTTATCCAAGTTCATACAACTGGTTCTCACCACATATCTTCATTTTGATAAGACGCACGGCTTTCCTTTCTGTGACAAAAATTCAGTCTCATGCCCTGATTAGTGAGTCTATGACTTCTTTTTTTTAAAGACTTAATTTTTTCAGAGCACTTCTAAGTGCACAGCAAAATTGAGAAGAAAGTATAGAGATTTCCCATATATACCCTCCCTCCTATGCATGGTCTCCCCCGTTGTCAACACCCCCATCCAGAGTGGCACATTTGTTACCATCAGTGAAAGTATACGGACACATCATAATCACTTCAAGTCCATAGTTCACATTGGAGTTCACTCTTGGTGTTATGCATTCTGTGGGTTTGGACAAGTATATAATGAATAAGTATCCATCATTATAGTATCATATAGAGTATATTTCATATAGAGTATTGCCCTAAAAATCCTCTGTGCTCTGCCCATTCATCTCTGTCTACTCCTACTTCTGGCAACCACTGATCATTTTACTGTCTCCATAGTAAGACTTTCCCAGAATGTCATATAGTTGAAATCACACGGTATGTAGCCTTTTCAGATTAGCTACATTTGATTAGTAATCTGCATTTAAGACCCCTCCACATCTTTTTTATGTCAATGAACAAATATGTCTATAATTAAATATTAATACAATAATTTCATAGAGTCTTACATTGCATGAATGTTTCAAGGGTGAGTATCCCCAAATGGAGAGTCTGTTAGAAGCTGTATTGCTTTTTCTTTTTTTAAAGTTTGTATTTAAATTCCAGTTATTTAATATACAGTGTAATATTAGTTTCATGTGTGGAATGTAGTGATTCAACACTTCCATATAACACGTGGTGCATATCACAACAAGTTTACTTCTTTTTTTCTTTTTTAAAATAATTTATTTTTTAATTTACATCCTTTATTGTATGTATGTGTGTATATGTATATGTATGTGTATACATACATACATATACATATACATATACACACACACACACCACATCTTCCTTATCCATTCATCCATTGATGGACATTTGGGCTCTTTCCATACTTTAGCTATTGTTGATAGTGCTGCTATAAACATTGGGGTACATGTGCCCCAGGTACATGTAACCCAGGATACAGTATACCTGTATCCCTTAGATAAATACTTAGTAGTGCAATTTCTGGGTCATAGGATAGTTTAATTTTTTGAGGAACCTCCATACTGTTCTCCAGAGTGGCTTCACCAGTTTGCATTCCCACCCGCAGTGCCAAAGAGATCCTCTTTTTCTGCATCGTCGCCAACATCTGTCATTGCCTGAGAATGCTAGCCATTCTGACAGGTGTGAGGTGGTATCTCATTATGGTTTTGATTTGTATTTCCCTGATGATGAGTGATGTTGAGCATTTTCTCATATGTTGGTTGGCCATCTGGATGTCTTCTTTGGAGAAGTGTCTATTCATGTCTTTTGCCCATTTCTTCCCTGGATTATTTGTTTTTTTGGTGTTGAGTTTGATAAGTTTTTTATAGATTTTGGATACTAACCCTTTATCTCATACGTTGTTGGCAAATATCTTCTCCCATTCCGTCAGTTGCCTTTTAGTTTTGCTGATTGTTTCCTTCACTGTGCAGAGCTTTTTTTTTTGATGAGGTCCCAGTAGTTTCATTTTTGCTTTTGTTTCCCTTGCCTCTGGAGACGTGTTGAGTACGAAGTTGCTGAGGGAAAGATCAAAGAGGTTTTTGCCTGCTTTCTCCTCGAGGATTTTAATGGCTTCCTGTCTTACATTTAGGTCTTTCATCCATTTTGAGTTTATTTTTGTGTATGGTGTAAGAAAGTGGCCCAGGTTCATTTTTCTGCATGTTGCTGTCCAGTTTTCCCAGCACCACTTGCTGAAGAGACTGTCTTTATTCCATTGGATATTCTTTCCTGCTTTGTCAAAGATGAGTTGGCCATACATTTGTGGGTCTATTTCTGGGATCTCTATTCTGTTCCATTGATCTGTTTGTTTTTGTGCTAGTACCATACTGTCTTGATGATTACAGCTTTATAATATAGCTTGAAGTCTGGGATTGTGATGTCTCCAACTTTGGTTTGCTTTTTCAAGATTACTTTAGCTATTCAGGGTCTTTTCTGGTTCCATACAAATTTTAGTATTGTTTGTCCTAGCTCTGTGAAGAATACTAGTATTATTTTGATAGGGATTGCATTAAATATGTAGATTGCTTTGGGTAGTATTGACATTTTAACAATATTTGTTCTTCCTATCCAGGAGCATGGAATATTTTTGAATTTTTTTTATCTTCTTCAATTTCTTTCATAAGCTTTCTATGGTTTTCAGTGTATAGATTTTTCACCTCTTTGATTAGATTTATTCCTAGGTATTTTGTGACTTTTGCTGCAATTGTAAATGAGATTGATTCCTTGATTTCTTTTTCTATTGCTTCATTATTGGTGTGTAGGAATACAACCAATTTCTGTGCATTGATTTTATATCCTGCAACTTTGCTGAATTCATGGATCAGTTCTAGCAGTTTTTTTGTGAAATCTTTTGGGTTTTCCATATTGAGTATCATGTCATCTGCGAAGAGTGAAAGTTTGACCTCCTTCTGGCTGATTTGGATACCTTTTATTTCTTTGTGTTGTCTGATTGCTGAGGCTAAGGTTTCCAATACTATGTTGAATAACAGTGGCGAGAGTGGGTATCCCTTTCTTGTCTCCTGACATTTGGGGGAAAGCTCTCAGTTTTTCCCCATTGAGGATGGTATTAGCAGTGGGTCTTCCATATTTGGCTTTTATGATCTTAAGGTATGATCCTTCTATCCCTACTTTCTTGAGGATTTGTATCAAGAAAGGATTCTGTATTTTGTCAAATGCTTTTTCTGCATCTATTGAGAGGATCATGTGGTTCTTGTCCTTTCTTTCATTGATGTGATGTATCACATTGATTGTTTTGCAGATATTTAACCTCCCTGCATCCCAGGTATAAATTCCACTTGGTCATGGCGAATAACTTTTTTAATGTATTGTTGGATCCGGTTGGCTAGTATTTGTTGAGGAGTTTTGCATCTGTGTTCATCAGGAAAATTGGTCTATAGTTCTCTTTTTTAGTGGGGTTTTTGTCTGGTTTTGGAATCAAGATAATGCTTCATAGAGTTTGGAAGTTTTCCTTCCATTTCTATTTTTTTGGAACAGCTTCAAGAGAATAGGCGTTAACTCTTCTTTAAATGGTTGGTAAAATTCCTGTGGAAAGACATCTGTCCCTGAACTCTTGTTTTTTGAGAGATTTTTGATTACTAATTCGATTTCCTCACTGGTTATGGGTCTGTTCAAATTTTCTATTTCTTCCTGTTTTGGTAGTGTATATGTTTCTAGGAATTTGTCCATTTCTTCCAGATTGCCCATTTTATTGGTGTATAATTGCTTGTAATATTCTCTTGTTATTGTTGTATTTCTGCTGTGTTGGTTGTGATCTCTCCTCTTTAAATCTTACTTTTGTTTATTAGGGTCCTTCCCTTTTCTTTTTGATCAAACTGGCTAGGGGTTTATCAATTTTGTTCATTCTTTCAAAGAGCCAGCTTCTGATTTCTTGATTTCTTCTACTGTTTTTTTGGTTTTTTTTTTGTTTCGATACATTGATTTCTGCTTTAATCTTTATTATTTCCTGTCTTCCGCTGGTTTGGGGTTTGTTTGCTGTTCTTTTTCCAGCTCTTTAAGGTATAAGGTTAGGTTGTGTATCTGAGACCTTTCTTCCTTCTTTAGGAAGGCCCAGATTGCTATATACTTCCCTCTTATGACCACCTTTACTGTCTCCCAGAGGTTTTGGGCTATGGTCTTACCATTTTCATTGGCTTCCATGTGCTTTTTAATTTCATTTTTAACTTCTTGGTTAGACCACTCATTCTTTAGTAGGATGGTCTTTAGTCTTGTGGTTGATTTTGAATTTCATAGCATTGTGGTCTGGAAATATGCATGGTATGATCTTGATCTTTTTGTACTCGCTGAGGGCTGCTTTGTGTCCCAGTATGTGATCTATTCTGGAGAATGTTCTAAAGGCACTGGAGAAGAATGTGTATTCTGCTGCTTTAGTTGAAATGTTCTGAATATATCTGTTAAGTCCATCCTGTCCAGTGTGTCATTCAAAGCCACTGTTTCTGTTTAGGTGATCTGCCCATTGCTGTAAGTGGGGTGTCGAAGTCCCCTACTATGATGGTATTATTAATGAGAAGTCCCCTACTATGATGGTATTATTAATGAGTTTCTTTATGTTTGTGATTAATTAATTAATTTGGGACTGCCACATTTGGAGCATAAATGTTTACAATTGTTAGGTCTTCTTGGTGGATAGACCCCTTAATTATGATATAATGCCCTTCTTTATCTCTTGTTACAGTCTTTACTTGAAAGTCTAGATTGTCTGATACAAGTATGGCTACTCCAGCTTCCTTTTGGTGACCATTAGCATGATAGATGGTTCTCCATCCCTTTACTTCCAATCTGGAGGTGTCTTTAGGTCTAAAGTGGGTCTCAACAGCATATAGATGGATCTTGTTTTCTTATCCATTCTGTTTCCATACGTTTTTTGATTGGATCATTTAGTCCATTGATGTTTAGGGTGAGTACTTAAAGATATGAATTTATTGCCATTATGTTTCCTGTCGAGTTGGGAGTTGCTGGTTGTATTCTCTGGTCCTTTCTAGTCTTTGTAGGTTTTGGTCTTTGTGTGTGTGTGTGTGTGTGTGTGTGTGTGTGTGTGTGTGTGTGTGTGTGTGTGTTTTCTCCCCTCAGAGAGTCCCCCTTAAAATTTCTTGCAGGGTTAGCGGTTTAGTGGTCACGAACTCCTTTAATTTTTGTTTGGGAAACTTTAAATCTCTCCTTCTATTTTGAATGACAGCCTTGCTGGGTAAAGAAATCTTGGCTGCATATTTTTCTGATTCAGCACATTGAATATATCCTGCCACTCCTTTCTGGCCTGCCAGGTTTCTGTGGATAGGCCTGCTCTGAACCTGATCTGTCTTCCCTTGTAGGTTAAAGACTGTTTTTCCCTTGCTGCTCTCATGATTCTTTCCTTGACTGAGTATTTTGTGAATTTGCCAATGATATGCCTTGTTGATGTTGGGCTTTTATTGAATCTAATGGGAGTCCCCTGTGCTTCCTGGATTTTGATGTCCGTGTCTTTCCCCAGGTTAGGAAAGTTTTCCTCTATGATTTTCCCTCATAACCCTTTTACCCCTTTTTCTCTCTCTTCATATTCTGGGGCCCCTATGATTCTGATGTTGTTCCTTTTTAATGTCACTGATTTCTCTAATTCTTAAACCATGCTGTTTTGCCTTAGTCTCCCTCTTTTTTTCTGCTTTATTGTTCTCCATGAGTTTGTCCTATCACTGATTCGCTGCTCTGCCCTATCCATCCTTGTCACTGCAGCATCCATGGAGATTGCAGCTCAGTTATAGCATGTTTTATTTCATCTTGATTAGCTTTTACTTCTTTTATCTCCACAGAAAGGGATTCTGATCTGTTTTCAACCCCAGCTAGTATTCTTATTATTGTGATTCCAAATTCTGGTTTAGACATCTTGCTTGTATTTGTCTTAAGTCCCTGGCTGTCATCTCTTCCTGTTCTTTCTTTTGGGGTCAATTCCTTCATTTCATATTTTTGAAGGATGAAAAGGGATTAATAAGGTAAAAAAAATTAAAATTAAAAAATTAAAAACAACAAAAAAATCAAATAAATGATGCTAGATCCTAGGTGCATTTTGGTTTGGTGGTTGAGAGGAACTTGATAGATTGGAGAAAAAAGGGAAAGATATGAGAAAAAAAAAAAAGAAAAAGAGAAAAAGATACAAAAGAGAAAAAGGAAAATGTTTGAAAATTTGAAAAAATGTATACAATAAAATAGAATAAAATGAAATGATGAAAGTGAAATAGAAGTAAAAAATTTACAAAAATGTGAAGATATAGTAGAAAATTATTAAAAATCTTTTTAATAAAAGTGGGAAATAAAAATAATTTTTTTCTCTTTCTATATTTAAAAATAAGAAAAGAAAAAAAAAATTGAATAGATGGACTAGCAAACAGACTGAAATACGATTGAAATTACATCAATTTCCCCCAGACGTCTGTGCACCATTTTATAGTCTGTAAACTAAGCAGGCAGAGAGACATGTAGTGTTCCTGTAGAGCGAGGTTGCCCCAGATGGGCGGGGCTTAGTGTAACAGCTCCCTTCTCCACTAGGTGGCCCTGCTTAACTTACTGAGGTGGATTGTTGTGGTGCGTGTAGGTGTGAATGTGCATGCATGGGAGGGATGAAAATGGTGTCACCCAGCTACCCAGTCTCTAGTTTGGGAACTCGGTTCTCCCCAACCAGCAATCGCACACCCCTCCTTTGTCTCTGGCTTCCATTCACTCCCTGCTTTTACATTGTCTGTGACCAAGCCATCAGGTTGCAAGATGGCACCTCCCTCCTGAATTTTATCTCAGATGTGGCTGGGATTTTTTTCCTAGTCCCTCACTTCTGAGGGACTGAGGCTTTGACCCACTCAGACCCTCTGGGGAGAGTCTCACTGAGCAATGGTCAGGTGCCGGCTGAACCCAGGAACATTCGTAGGACTGTGCTACTGACGATGCTCAGAGACTGTGGCTGGGTGCCAGCCTGGCCCAGAAAAATTTCCGCTCTCATGTAGCAGCATCGTTTCAGGGATTATGGTAAATCACAACATACATCGGACACCAGGCTTCCTGCTTAATGTCCTTTTTCCAGTACCAGCGAATGTGGTTGTTCTCCAGGGTCTGCTGGGACCTTTGCCTGTGGGGTGGCTGCACAGCCTCTACCAAATATCCTCCCAGCAAGGGAACTGCCTCTCCCCCTGTAGCCTGAGGACCCCTTGGTCCTCGCTCTCTGCTCCTGGGGATTTGCCCTTCCCACCAGAGCTCTGCCCAGTATCAAGCTGCAGAGTTTCAGACTTGAAAAAATTGTTCAATGTTTATTTTTGAGAGAGAGTGACAGAGTGTGAGTAGGGAAGGAACAGAGACAGAGGCAGACACAGAATTCAAAGCAGGCTCCACGCTCTGAGCTGTCAGCACAGATCCCCACACAGGGCTCAAACCCACGAACTGTGAGATCATGACCTGGGCTGAAGTTGGATGCCCAACCAACGGAGCCACCCAGGCGCCTCTGTTTATAGAGTCTTAATGGAATTTAAACCCTCTGCTTTCTCCTTTCTCCCTTTTAGGTTCAGTCCCTTGTATACTCTTTCTTTTCTCTCCAGCTTTCAGGCAGGGGGGAAGCTTTCCTGTACTCTCCCCCCATCTCCATCCTCTCTCCGCAAGCAAAAACAGCTCCCTCTGCTGCTTCTCTTTCCCCCAGTTCACTTCTCCACACTGAGTACCTGCTGAGTTCTCTGGTTTAGGTTGTGCCGATTGTTGTGTTAATCCTCAAATCAGTTATCTAGGTGTGCAGGATGGTTTAGTGTTGATCTGGCTGTATTTCATGGATGAGAGATGCAAAAAAAACCTTCCATGCTGTTCCACCACCTTGGCTCCCACTCAACAAGTACACTTCTTAGCCCTCATCACCTATTTAACCCATCCCCTCACCCACTTCCCTTCTGGTAACCACCAGTTTGTTCTCTGTAGTTAAGAGTCTGTTTCTTGGTTTGCCTCTCTCTCTCTTTTATTTTACCCTTTGCTCATTTGTTTTGTTTTTTAAATCCACATATAAGTAAAATCATATGTATTTGTCTTTCTCTGACTGATTTGTTTCCCTCTGCACTATACTCTCTAGCTCCATCCATGTCATTGCAAATGGCAAGATATGATTCTCTTTTATGGATTAGTAGTATTCCACTGTATACATATATCACATCTTCTTATCCATTCATCAATTGATGGACTCTTGGGCTGTTTCCATAATGTGGCTATTGTAGATAATGCTGCTATA
This sequence comes from Panthera leo, assembly GCF_018350215.1. Taxonomy (NCBI): domain Eukaryota; kingdom Metazoa; phylum Chordata; class Mammalia; order Carnivora; family Felidae; genus Panthera; species Panthera leo. The sequence goes on from NC_056679.1 coordinate 27,625,993, forward strand.
AACATTGAGGTGCAGCATGGAGGTTTCTCAAAAGGTTAAAAATAGAACTACCCTGTGATCCATCCATTGTACTACTAGGTGTTTACCCGAAGAATGCAGAAATCCTCCATGTCTTTTAATGGCTTGATAACTCGTTTCTTTTTAGCACTGAATAGTATTCCATTGCCTGGATGAACCACAGTTTACTTACCCATTCACCTACTGAAGAACATCTTGGTTGATTCCAAGTTTGGGCAACTATGAATAAAGCTGCTATAAATATCTGTGTGCAGGTTTTTGTATGGGCGTAAGTTTTCAACTTCTTTGGGGAAATACCAAGGAATGCAATTGCTGTGTTTTATGGTAAGAGTATGTTTAGTTTAGCAAGAAACTGCAAACTGTCTTCTAAGGTGGCTGTACCATTTTGTATTCCTATATACACATATGTGTGTGTGTGTATATATATGTATATACATATATGTAGGTATGTATATGTGTGTGTACACACACATACATGTAATATGTATATATATTCATATAATATATATGACATAATATGCATTTATAGAATTTATATGTGTTATACAGAATATATATATATGTATATACACACACACACACACACACACACACATAAAGGTATGTATATCTTTTTTTGGTAGAAATTGGCTCATGTGATTCTCAGAGGCTGGCAAATCCAAAACTTGTAGGGCAGGCCAGCAGGCTGGAATCTCAGAAGCTAATATTGTACTCTTGGGTATGAAGTCTTTAGGGCAGTCTTGGCATGCTGGAAACTTAGGCAGGATACACATGTTACAGTGTTGAGGCACACTTCTTCTCTGGAAAACCTCAGTTTCTGCTCTGAAGGCCTTCAACTGATTGAGTGAGGCTCACCCATATTATTGAGGGTAATCTCCTTTACTTAAAGTCAGCAGATTATAGATGTTAATTGTGTATACAAAACAACTTCACAGCAATATCTCAACCACTGTTTGACCAGTCAACTGGTCACCAGACCCTAGCCAAGTTGACACATAAAACTTAACCATCACGCCTGTGTGTGTGTGTGTGTGTGTGTGTGTGTGTGTGTTTGTGTTTAATTGTAACAGAGATAACCGTTAACTTGGTGGACCACATGTGCAAGATTTCTCTAGAAGTCTCTTGGAGTCTCAGCCTAAAACCAGTTCGACACTCCTAACAAATTTGTAAGGACCTAATCCTTTTTCTGCTTAAAAGAATTAGAGTGGTTTCTGTTATTTGCAACGGAACCTCATTGCTATTCTAGCAAAGTCTTGATGAGAGTATGAGAAAGAAACTCTATAGGCTAAGTATATTCATGAGGATAGATGCAAAAGTAGCATCTAAAATGTTAGCACTTGAGGGGCACCTGGGTGGCTCAGTCAGTAAAGCATCCGACTTCAGCTCAGGTCACGATCTCATGGTCCTTGAGTTTGAGCCCCACTTTGGGCTTTGTACTGACAGTTCAGAGCCTGGAGCCTACTTCGGATTCTGTGTCTCCCTCTCTCTGTCTCTTCCCCTCTTATGCTCTCTTTTTCTCTCTCAAAAATAAATAAACATTAAGAAAAAAAATTAAAATGTTAGCAATTGAATTCAGGAATCCATCAAAAAGCTAATGTATCATCAAGCTGGGTTTACATCAGAAAAGCAAAGTTCAGCATTAGAGAAATAGTGAGTTTATTTTGCTAAATTAACAGATGTAGTATTAAAGATATAAAATCATTTGATAAAATGCTATTAAGGGAACTAGAGATAGACATGAATTTCTTTAACCTGATAAAGTATATCTGAAATACCAAACATCAGACATGAAATAACAGTAAATTCAATGCTAAGCACAAAACCTTTCCTTTAAAAAGAGTAGCAGGACAAGGATACCCACTATGACCGTGTAGGTGCAATGTTGTAGTAAACATTTCAGAAATAGTACTCATAAGGAAGAAGAAATAATCATTGTAAAGATTGTGAAGGCAGGAACAAAATTTTGTTATTTGTGGTTGAAATTAATCATAGAAAACTCCATAAAATATAGAGACAAATATCAGAATTAGTAAGAGTTCAACAGGTTGCTGGATGAAGTTCAGTATATAAAAGTCTATTTCTTTAGTAGCACCAGCAACAGACCTTAACATTTAAAAAATACACTTAACATAATGTGTAGGGGTAAGGAAAAAAAAATAAAGACCATTAAGGAGAAATTTACAACAATTTTATTGAAAAAGCCTAAAGATTGTGATAAATGAAGCTGTATACCGTATTTTAGCATAAGAAGGTTCAATATTATAAAGGTATTAGTTCTCACCAAGTTGATCTACATTTTTTTTTATTTAAAAAAAATTTTTTTTTAACATTTATTTATTTTTGAGACAGAGACAGAGCATGAACGGGGGAGGGTCAGAGAGAGGGAGACACAGAATCTGAAACAGGCTCCAGGCTCTGAGCTGTCAGCACAGAGCCTGACGCGGGGCTCAAACTCACCGCGAGATCATGACCTGAGCTGAAGTCGGCCGCTTAACCAACTGAGCCACCCAGGTGCCCCTGATCTACATTGTTAAAAGAAATTCCAGTCAAAATCCCAACAAGACTTTTTATGGAATTTTTGAAGTGTATTTTAAAATTTATACGAACAGAGGTAAAAATAGCCCAGATGCTCAGATGTTCCTGAAGAAGGAGGTGGTGGGTGGTGTGGGGGGTGAAGTGGGGTGAGGAAGGAGGCCAGACAACTTGCAAACATTAAAAACTATGGTAATTATACCAGCAGATATTAGTATATATTGATAGATATAGAATCAATGAAACAACAGCTCAGAAACAGACATATATATTGAAATCTGATACATGGCAGAAAGCACAGTGGATATGGAAAAATAGAAAATTGATTCCTACATCACAGGATATACAAAATCAATTCTAAATGTAATAAATATGTACATATGATAGACAAAACTTCCAAATATTTTCTAAGGAAATACAGAACAGGCTTATACCTTCAGCTGAAAAATATTTGTTGAAGAAAATATAAAAGGAAGAAACCGATTTAGGAATTAGTTGCTTATTAAATATTTGGTAGAACTTGCATATAAAACTGTCTGTCCTTGGAGTTTCTTTATGAAAAAAGTTCAGATGGACCCATGCCTTTATTGGTTATGGGTATATTCAAGTTTTTTATTTTTTTTCTTGAGTAAGTTTTGACAATTTAACTGTCTCAGGGAATTTGTTGATTTTTCCTATATCTTCAAATTTATTGACAAAAAAACTATAATCTTAAAGAAATCTTGTTAGTCTCTGCTGAATTTGTAATTATGACTTAATTTTATTCCTCATAATGTACCTTTTCTATTTTTTCTTGATCAATATTGCTAAAATTGGTCAAATTTACTACTCAGTTAAAAGAATTCTTTTGTTCAGTTAATCCTCTCTGTTAATATCTTCATTTCCTATTTTATTCCTGTTTCATCTTATCTTTACTATTTAATTTTCCTTTTTTCTTTGTTTTTAGTATTTTTAAAAAAATACTAAATTTTTTTTTTAATTCCTTAGGTTGGACACTTTATTTATATTCACCCTTTTTCTCTAATAAAAGCATTCATGGCTGTGTTACTTCGATTTTTTTTTTAAAAATCCCTTATGTTGGACTCTTTATTTATATTCACCCTTTCTTTTTCTCTAATAAAAGCATTTATGGCTGTGTTACTTCGATTACTTTTTTTTCATTTTGTTCTTGGTTTTGTTTGTTTATTGTACTTCAGGTATAGTTAACATACAGTCTTGTGTCAATTTTAGGTGTTCAATGCAGTAATTCAATAATTCATACATTACACAGTGCTCATCACGATAAGTGTACTCTTTTTTTTTTTTTTTTTTTCAACATTTATTTATTTTTGGGACAGAGAGAGACAGAGCATGAACGGGGGAGGGGCAGAGAGAGAGGGAGACACAGAATCGGAAACAGGCTCCAGGCTCTGAGCCATCAGCCCAGAGCCTGACGCGGGGCTCGAACTCACGGACCGCGAGATCGTGACCTGGCTGAAGTTGGACGCCCAACCGACTGCGCCACCCAGGCGCCCCACGATAAGTGTACTCTTAATCCCCTTCACCTATTTCACCCATTCCCCCACCCACCTCTTCTCTGGCAACCACCAGTTCGTTCTCTATAGTTAGGATTCTGTCCTTTCGTTTGTCTCTTTTTTTCTTTGTTTGCTTGTTTTGTTTCTTAAAGTCCATATATGAGTGAAATCTTACAACATTTGTCTTTCTCTGACTGACTTATTTCGCTTAGCATTATATTCTCTAGCTCCATCCATCCATGTCATCGCAAATGGCAAGATTTCATTTTCTTTTAGGGCTAAGTAATGTTCCATTGTGTGTGTGTGCGCGTGTGTGTGCGTGTGTGTGTGTACCTATGTATATATATATACATATACGTGTATATACGTGTATATACATGTATACATATACGTATATATATATAGGTACACACACACGCGCACACAAATATATATTGTTTGTTACAATAAAAGTGGTTAAACCCAGGGTCATTTTTTATATTAGTCATGGTATTGAACTTACGATAAAATGAAAGTTTTTACAAAACCACAATTTGGAACAGAAATATATATATACATATACATACACACGTACACACACACTCACACACCACATCTTCTTTATCCATTCATCTGTCAGTGGACACTTGGGCTGCTTCCATAATTGGGGTATTGTAAATAATACTGATATAAATATAGGGGTGCGTATATCTTTTCAAATTAGTGTTTCTGTATTCTTTGGGCAAATACCCATTAGTGGAATTACTGGATCATAAAGTAATTCTATTTTTAATTTTTGGAGGAACCTCCGTACTGTTTTCCACAGTGGCTGTACCAATTTGCGTTCCCGCCAAAAGTGCATGAGAGTTCCTTTACAGCCACATCTTTGCCAACACTTGTTTCCTGTGTTGTTGGTTTTAGCCACTCCGACAGGTGTGAGGTGATGTCTCATTGTGGTTTTGATTTGCATTTCCCTGATGATGAGTGATATTGAGAATCTTTTCATGTGTTTGTTAGCCATCTGTATGTCTTTGGAGAAATGTGTGTTCATATCTTCTGCCCATTTTAAATTTGTTTACTTGTTTTTTTGTGTGCTGAATTGTATAAGCTTTTTATATATTTTTGATACTAAGCCTTTACTGAATATGTCATTTGCAAGTATCTTCTCCCATTCAGTAGGTTGACTTTTTGTTTTGTTGACGGTTTCCTTTGCTCTGCAAAAGCTTTTCTTTAATTTTATTTTTTTTTTACTTTTTTTTTTTATTTTGGTGTAGTCCCAGTAGTTTATTTTTGTTTTTGTTTCCCTTGCCTTAAGAGACCTATCTAGAAAAATGTTGCTATGGCTGATGTCAGAGAAATTATTGCCTGTGTCTCTCTTCTAGGATTTTTAAGGTTTTAGTTCTCACATTTAGGTCCTTAATCCATTTTTTTGGTTTATTTTGTGTATGGTGTAAGCCAGGGTCCAGTTTCATCTTTTGCATGTAGCTGTCCAGTTTTCCCAACAGCATGTATTGAAGACACTGTCTTTTTCCCATTGCATATCCTTGCCTCCTTTGTTGAAGATTAATTGACCATATAATTGTGGGTTCATTTCTGGGCTCTCTATTCTGTTCTCTTGTCCTATGTGTCTGTTTTTGTGCCAGCACCCTACTGTTTTGATTACTGCAGCTTTGTAGTATATCTTGAAATCTGGGGTTGCAATACTGATGGTGTTAGTCTTTTTCAAGATTCCTTGGCTATTCGAGGTCTTTTGTGGTTCCATACAAATTTTAGGATTATTTGTTTTAACTTCAATTACCTTTTTAAATGCATTCCTCAGATTTTGCGCTGTAATGTTTCTGTTATTTTTCCAAATGTTTTGTATGATTTCTCCATTGAGCCATGAATTATTTAGTAGTGTATTTTTAACTTTCTAGGGGTGCCAGGGTGGCTTAGTTGGTTAAGCATCCAACTTTGCCTCAGGTCATGATCTTGCTGTTTGTGAGTTTGAGCCCCACATCGGGCTCTGTGCTGACAGCTCAAAACCTGGAACCTGCTTTGGATTCTGTGTCTCCATTTCTCTCTGCCCCTTCTTCACTCATGCTCTGTCTCTCTCTTTCTCTCTCTCTCTCTCTTTCAAAAATGAATAAATATTAAAAACATTTTTCTAAAGTAGCATATTTTTAGCTTTCTAAATATATGGGCCTGAAAAAATCCTCCTCTCACTGATTTGTAATTTAGTATTATTGAGATCAGAGAATGCAGATTATTATAGGATTCTCTGAAATTTATTGAGACTCCTTATGAGGGCCAGTTTTTATAGACAGTCCATGTATACTTGAATAGAATGTTTATTCTCTAATTATATTCTATGTACATTAATGTTAATGTATGGAATATTAATTGTGTTCTTCAAATATTCTATTTTCTGATTCTTTGTTTACTTGGTCTTTAAATTACTGAGAGAAGTGTGTTAAAACCTTTCACTATGATGATGGTTGCTTTATCAATTTTTCCTTTTCATTCTATAGCTTTTTGTTGTATATATTTGAAGGTATTTTATTGTGGTTTATAGAGTTTTAGTATTTTTACGTGTTTCTACATTTTTTTAAATATGTAGAAGCCCTCTCCACTAGTGCAATAATCTTTTCCTCTTAAAGATGATCTTTTGTCTGATATTATTGTAACTATACCAGAATTCTTTGGGTTGTATTAACCAATACGTGCTTAATACATAATTTTTCTACATTTTTAATTTTTCTGTGGTTTGTGTTTAGATGTTCCTTTTGCAAATTTCATTTTAGATGTGACTATTTAAAAAACATATAGTTCAACATTCTTTGTCTTTTAGTTGGGCAGTTGAGTCCATTTACATACATGTGGATCCATCTCTTCTAACTTCTTTTGTGAGTTCTGTTGGTCAGACTTCTTTTGTGCAGTAAGAAGTTTGAGCTTTCCCCCTTATGTAATTGGAAATTGTCAAGTGTTTATTGAGTGCAGTTTAATACACATACACAGACACACACCCCGTAGGAAGCAGGTTACTTTTACCTTCATTTCACACCCGAGCCAGATGAGTTAATTGTGTGGCTTTAGCTTACAAAACTATTATGAGATTAAATTTGAACCACGATCTGAAATTGGACCCCAAATCCACTATCCTTTCATGCTTCCATCTTGTCTCCAGGATAGAGAGGTTCTGTCAACCACAGTGGAGCTACAGATGGCAGAAAAGATCAAAGGACGATGAGGACTCTCAGGAGAAGCTGATAAGGTATGTTGAGCTCAGAACTTTTATTGTCCCTAATTTTTAAAAGGAGGTTGAATAGAATTTTGAAAGTGAATGACGTTTTGCTTTGTTCTTGTTTCTTTGATGAGATTTACTCATCAGAAAGTGATGATGTTTGCTACAATAAGAGTGATATTTAAACCCAGTGTCATTTTTTTTAATTAGTCATGGTATTTCACTTACAAAATGAAAGTTTTATAAAATTATAATTTGTAACAGAAGTACATGGTGATTTTGTCCATTTTCTTGATAAGTGGAGAGAATGAAGATTATTGTTGAACAAGTCTGACAATGACAATAACCCCAAGTCCATTTCAATGGTTCAAAAAGAGATCAAAAGGAATTTCTCTCTTTTAAATTATTGTTTTACTGTTGAATAATTTACTTGGAAAAAATTTCTTGAGAAGTTTCTTAGGGTCACTGAAGCTACTTTTGATAACAAATTTAGGATTTGAGAGGAAGCAATGGCCTGGGAAAATAAAACTTTGATCAGTAATTGTCTAAAATCATAGAGATTGTATGATTAGGGTGTTAGGAAGAAATTGGAGCTATTTTGGGGGAATTAAAGAATCTATAAAATGCAAACAGCCTGATTTTCTTTATGGATTCTATGAAATTTCAAGGTAATTGTTTTTTCTATATTAGGTCATAGCACAGCTTTCTAGACCCAGTTTCAGGTCCCCTTGTCCAAATTGTAACCTCCCCACGCCCCCCACAGTGGTGTGGAGTTGTGGTAAGAGCTCTAAGTAGCTTGAAAATACTGTGGGAATCACATTGAAGCTGGCTTCAGGATCCTAGTTTTGCAGGACTAGGTCACTAATAAGCTGCAAAATCCATTTTCAAATGAAATATACTTATTCTAAAAGAAAAGGCCTTTCAAATGAGCAAAATGCAATTCTAGGTCTTAAATCGGGGCATTAACAAAGGCTGAACTTCACTTTGATTTACTTAAAAAACAAATCACCAAAACAGGGTGCTGGCTGGTTTTACCCCTTTTCCTCTGTGGTAGGATCACTTCTACTTTGTTTTAGTATGGGACATGCGGGTGGTCTATGAGATGTACCGATAGTTAAAAGATAATTCTTTGGGCATTTCACTGGTTTCCTCACTTCTGTTCTTGTTCTATACAATTTATGCACATATTGCTATTGAAATATTTTTTTACAGCCAGTTGAAATTTATGGATAAAGTACTACCTTTACAGCTTGGGTTAAAAGCCATTCCTTGTCTAATCCCAACCCGCCATTCTGATCTCACCTTCAATCCTTTATCACCACCTCTAGATGTGTGCACATGCGCGTGCACGCGCACACACACACACACACACACACACAGTTTTAACCACAACATTGTACTTGCCCTTCTCTTTGCATATGCTGTTCACACTGCCTGAAATACTCATGACCCTCCTGCCATTGTAATCCCAGATTAAATATCACTTCCTCTTTGAAGCTATACTGAACCTGCCTTTCATAGTCGCTCCCTACTCCGAGCTCCCAAAGCATACTATAAACTCATCATTTTATGGAATTCGCCAATCATAGTCTAGTAATCCATAAGCTACAAGACATTGCCCACAAACAATAGCTGCATAGGGATTGGCTTTGCTCTTCCAGTTTGGTACCATTGCTCTTGTAACTTCTTACCTTGCTCCTCTTATATGCTCTGGGGTGAAAAAAGAATAGACTTGCTGGTAGTACCTCTTGGACTTAAGTAAATAACGGAAAATGTAGAAGAGGCTGGTACTAAGAAATGACAGCAAGGAAGCAGGGGGATTTCTGTCACCCCAGGGTGGTCTATCCAGACCGACTATGCTCAAGTGGCCATCCCTATCTGGAGGATGCATGCAAAATAGGCAGAAGCCAATCAGAGATTACCAGTAGAAGGAACACATTCTGCTTAAATCTAAGAAAAACTAGGATTAGATTAAGGATGTGGAAAAAATAATAACCCTCCCCAAGTGTTGAAATTTCTGTAAAACTCACCATTAGTCATATGTTGTTTTAATATAATGATTAGAAATATAAGTACATGTTTATGCTGAGGTATTAACAAACACTAGTTCAGCTTTTACTTATAATCTAGAAAAGTGTAATAAGCTGCTAACCACAGTGTTAGAAAGATGGGCTTATTCAAAGCTATAGACTAGGTTGGTAATACTAGTTACGAGTTGCCATTTATTCAGTGCCTGTTAAATCTCAAGCCCCGTGAGGGAGGCGTCACTATATTTTACTTTGACGTATTTTATTTGACTTAATCCACACAAGATACTTGTAGGCTAGGTACAGTCATCCCAACTTTATAGAGTGGACAACTGATGTCCCAAGAGGTCGAATAATTTGCTCAATGTCACCCACTTTGTGAGTGGAGTCCGAATTTGAATTCCAGTCTTTCTGCCTCCAAAGCACATGCTCTTCCTGTCATACAAGGCTGCCTCACAAAGTAAGTTTCGAAGAAAGAAACATCTACGAAGAAAGACGGAGCTTCTCAAAAACTGTACCTGCAAACTCCCATCTGTACTCAATAGCAAACAATTCCATTAGTTAAGAGAAATGTATTTCAGAAAGCAGTTTGGCACATGAAAAATGTGCCTACCATACACAATGACTACAAAAATACTTGAAATAAATGATCAGATGTAGTTATCTCTTGAGGCTTTTCCATCACTGTGCAGCCCAACCTCGTGAGATCAGGCTGAGGACACCATGTAAAAGTTGTGACCCATGGCCCTGTTGGTCCGTGGCCCTGGCCCCCACTCAGTCTTCTCTCTGCTTCTCTAGACTTCCTATTTTCCAACCCTGCGTCTGGTCACAGCATTCCATGCTGTCTTCCTCACTTTATTCTCTGTCTTACACAGGGTTCTATCTCTTCTGGGCACAGCCGCAGTGATTCCCTTGGCAAAGCTCTGGTTCTGGTTTGGTAGTGTAGATCCAGATGGACACTTTGTCAGATGCCCCTATGGTGGTGTTTATCCAGGAGTGGTTTGAAGATCACTTCTATACAGGTTACATTGGAGGAGCCTTGAAGAATATCTGAGTTGACTGAATCAGGACCTCTGGGGAGTAGGTCCTACAATCTGCACTTTAATAGGCTTTCTCGTTGATTCTCTCTTTTTTTTTTAATGCTTTATTTTGAGACAGAGGGCACACCACGTGGGGTAGGGGCAGAGAGAGAGAGAGAGAGAGAGAAAGAGAGAGAGAAAATCCCAAGCAGGCTCTGCACTGTTGCACTGTTGGTGCAGAGCCTGACGCAGGGCTCGAACTTATGGCCATGCAATCATGACCTAAGCCGAAATCAAGAGTCGGATGCTTAACCGACGGAGCCACCCAGGCGCCCCTCATTCATTCCTTTGTGACCAATATTTTACAAGTACTGCCCTCCATTTCATGTGATCCCTGGGCATCCCTACCCTTTCTGTCATCTTTTGCAGGGACTCCCACATGTGACAGCTCACTGGTCTGACCTGAATATACTATTGTTTTGTTCCATTAGTGTGTTTAACTGAGGGTGATCTATATTGCTTGGGCCTTTTAGAAAATCACATACTGGGAGTGACTGTCTGCCCTTTGCAATCACAAATGTAATTTTCTCTCTACTTCACATATAACCTGACTTTCCCCAAAGCCTCATCTGTTTGTGGGTACAAATAAAGCCACTTAATGGTTATAACCCAAATTTCACTGACTCATGCCTGTGCCTACATAATACAAAACCACAGTTCCCTGCATAATTCTCCCCCGGTATTTCTGGGAGGTCTTGGAAGGTGCCTCGCAGGTGCTCTCAGTCCTGCTTCTCTGCACTGTGCTGCTGGTTGATGTGTGTTGCTTTTGGAGTCATTTAGACTGTGCCTCCCCATGGCTCCAAGGCTGGTGGCCTCCCTGAAGATGCTGATCTGCATGACCAGGACCAGGTGCGCTCTCTCTCTCTCTCTCCCTCTTTCTCTCTCTCTCTCTCTCCCTCTCCCTGTGCTCTTATAGCCACAAGCCCTCAGGGAGCTGAGAGCCGTGCTGTGTTCCCAGGCCTCCTGATGGGGATGAATCCATTCTGTGCTGGACACAGAAGTGAGGAGGATACTGTTTGCTCTGATTCTGTGGGTTTTTTTTTTTCCCAACACTCTTACTTTTCTGGATCCCCAGGGTCCCTTATGGAACTATTTCATTTAATTTGTGCGTGCAGCTTCCCCTTGCCGCCCCCCACCCCCAACATCCCAAATAAACACTAGCCTGTATATCCATCCACTTGTCCTGGATGCCCACAAGAAAACCACATACCCCCAACAAAACCTCTGTGAAAAATCTACTCCTTACAGACACTTCCACCCATGTCTGGATCTCGGAAGCTCCTTTCAACTTAGGTTGGGACTCGTCCTCTCCTGACCCATGGCCACATGTGACACATTCCTGAATCCAGTGAACCTGGCTTGAGAGCTACTAAAGGGCCTCCCTGGGGAAGATGTTTTAAAATTTCGAATGTAAGAGAGGCTGTCAGAGTGAGAGAGCCCAGACAGTACTGATCCTGAAAGTGTACTTATTTTTCCTTTAAAAGAGGACATCTGATCTCTAATTGAAGAAGATGAAAGCAAAAAGAGAAGCAGAGAATTGAACCACATGCAGGATTCAGCATTCTAAATGGTACACATTCTCCCCTACCTTCCTCCTCCTTTACCATAGAGTGCCAGCTGTCACCAGAAGCTGTTTCCAAACCAATTACCGTTCCTTTATCAGAAAGGAGGATAAAATCTTCACAAAGGAACAGATGACTGGATGCCATTGGTTCTTCTGACTCTGGAACTGCTTTAGAAAGGAAGTTGCATCTTTGCAGAATTATTATTATCAATCAGCCTTTATTGCTTCAGCTTTCTTTATTGCATTCTAACACACAAAGTAATGAAAACATATAATAAAGAGAATAAAACACGTAATGCATCACTGTGCAGATATTGCAATCATAGCAAATCCAATGTAAATGCCCTACAGGGAATACTTGAGCCTTCCAATACATTGCTAACAGTTTGCATGATACTACATCACATTATTTATCTACTAAACCTGTCATGCTCTGCTAAATATTGTGCCAGCATCAACCCCAAATAGTACTACTCCTTCCCATCCTCCAAACGGAAGGCATATTTCTTTGCTGTCACTGGTTTTAATGTTTGCAAAGAGTAGCTCCAGCTCCTGAATAATTAATGCATAACGATTACTAAGCCACGGGTAGTTTACTATTCTAGCCCCTCTGGTCTTTGCAATGTTGCTTGCTTTAATATGCACTTCGAATTGGAACCAAGAGGTAGTAAAAGTCATTAAGACGGCATGAAGCTAAGTCAATAATGATTTACAGAGTTTGGATGCATTCCTGGGTTTTTCATTCTTGGCTCTCAAGCCCCATCTGCTGCTCATGTTCTGACTTGGTCTCCCTTTTGCAAATGCTTCTCTGATGACAGGGTTTCCGCTCTGTTTATACTTACTTAAAAGAGTCAGCTCTCAAGAGTTCAGGTCAAGTATACACTTCCTTTGTGGTAGTTCCAACTCTGGAAGAATAATAGCAGTGACTCAATACATTTGGAATACTTCTGCCAGATAGATGCATGTCAAGAAACATCATGATCTCAAATGGTATGGGTGCCTAGTAAATGATGATAATACTTGCAAGGGTGATTCACCCTATAGAAAGGTGTTAAAAGCTAAGTAGGAGGACTTTAAAAAGGAGGACGAACTTTTTCATGGTGTGATGGCAGAGTACTAATGTGGAGACTAACTCTTCTATGTGCTGCTTGTGGTTTCTACTCAAAGATGTTGCTATATATCAACTGAGACTTTAATAATTCCTGTGTGGAGTAAGCTGTTTCCTCCCACAGGGCAAAGATTGGTCACTTTAGTGGACTTGCCTTTGAGCAGGAATGATCCAGTGCTTCAGGAGTATCTAATGAGAAGGTGTGACTATGGCAGGGTAAATGCCTCTTGGGTAGACATTGGAAAGAGAACTTGTTGCTTCTAGAAGGCCAGTGACTCAAAGCTTGTTCTCCTTCATGCTCGGTCTGTGGCTAAACATATATACTATAGAAATTTGGACAAAATATTTGTGAGATAGTGCTGAAGAAAAGAATGTTGTAAACACTATGCCATATTAACCAAATGGAGGGCTGCTTACAGCTTGTTTGCTCAGTGTTTTCCTTTTATAGCATATTATGCCATTTCTCTTTCTTTTAGAGTTCCTCAAATCTCCCCAGCAAATGAAAAATGTTTAGAAATAAATATATACATGCTTTGAGTCTGGTTCTGTAGATTACAAAAAATCTCTGAATTCTCTTATGATAGGGATATATTGTTAATTCTTTGAGGTGGTTTGGAAAATGTCTTTGACTTTTAAATGGACCCTGGTGATCTACATGTTAGCTTAAGTCTGAAAGGTCAAGCTTGCTATTTCCTCCTCACCCAGCCGACCAAGCCTTCTGTACTATAATTGGTGCTTTGCCCTTTCGAGTTCTTAAATTGTTGCTAGGTCTAGCACTAGGTTAAATGGATGGGACCCTTATTATTGGTAGAGCAAAGAGAAGTGAGGCTAAGTGTATAAATTGCTCCATGAATGCACTGGTTTGCCAACAAACCACTTGTTAGAGAAGAATGAGGTAGAAGAGAGATCTGCAGGATGACCTAAAAGACCCCACAGTAGGGTGTATGAATAAATCACAGATTGAATATCAAAATCTCTGAGTACTTTGGAGAAATAGAAGACACTACAAATTAGCATCGCTTTCCGTAACAGATTCCCAGCAGAAGAACCCCAATGAGCCAGGTTTCTCCACCCCTGATAATGTGCAATAGGACCATTGAATGCATTCGTGGTCTAATTGGTTGGTTGCTGATTGCCTTAGTGAAAGGGGTGGGAGTGACAGGACTCGGGGAATCCCAGGGGAGACTGCAAAATGCTTTGATTTGGTCCTAGGGACTCTCCTTACCCCATTGCCCTATCCTTCCAGATATCAGGGCCCCATCTTCCTTTCCATGTGTTTGTGGTTACTTGTGTGAGTGACCCAAGCCATGGAAATTGGGGGGCGGTGACTGTCCCTATCAGGTGGGTTGAATGGAAGTGTACAAAGGTCAAATGAGCATCAGTCTCGCTTATCATTTGGTGGGTAACGCCCAGACTGTTGGGGTCTGAACCCTGGCTGTGCTGCCATGAAGCTCTTGGGCGGCAGATCTGAGTAGCTTCTCAGTGGTCCTCCATTCCTGTCCATGAGATCTATCCTCCTGCCATCTCACCAGCCATGAAATTATTTTCTGCACTGAATGACATGGGGGTACCAAAGGTCCTATTGTTCCAAATTTGTACCATCTTTTACCTGCACTTCAGCTTGTCAAACATAAGTAATGTATTTGACTCCATTGTTCTCTCTCCTCTGCTTTCCTATTCCTAAGGTCGTGAGTAATTCATAATGTATCACTGGAGTTGGGGGAAACACCTTGTGGAACATATGAAGGAATTCCAAAGAGGGAGAAGGTTGGGGGGAGGAGGTTGAATCTGATTAAAAGTTACAAAAATATTATCCTGCCATACTTATGCTTAGGTATGCAAATCATTTAAAGTGTATGGGATCTCAAGTAAGTAATTTAACCTCCGTGTGCCTCCATTTTTCCATTTTTCACAGCTATAACAATTGCATGTAATTCTTAATGTTGGGAATATTGGAAGATATAATGCATATAAAGTACTTTATGTAAGTACTGGGCATGTCACATAAAGATACGTCCAATGTGAAGGAGTAAGCCATCTTTACCACTCTGGAAAGTTGAAAAGCTAATATAGCTTCCTAAAGCTCCTCGCCATAGCCAGGGATTGGGTCGTGTTCTCAGCATCCCTGGCCATGTGAAATAGGGAAACGGATTTGGGATTTAAAATCAGAGGACCTGAGAACAAACTGAGGGTTGATGGGGGGTGGGAGGAAGGGGAAAGTGGGTGATGGGCATTGAGGAGGGCACCTGTTGGGACGAACACTGGGTGTTGTATGGAAACCAATTTGACAATAAATTTCATATAAAAAAAAATAAAATCACAGGGCCTGGATTTGAATGCTGGGTGAACCTCTTACTATTTGACTTTAGGCCTGTTCCTCAAGGCAGTAGTTTCCTGTGCAAAACAAATCGCCACACACCCTGTGACTTAAGATAACAGAACTTTAGTCTTCTATAGTTCTGGAAGCTAGAAGTCCAAAATCAGTTCCACTGGCCCCAGATCAGGGTGTCCGCTGGGCTGTACTCCTCTGAAGGCTCTGGGGGACAGTCCATTCCTTGTCTCTTCTAGCTTCTGGGGGCTGCTAGTACTTCTCGGTTTGTGGCTGCGTCACACCAATCTCTGCCTCCGTGGTCATGTTGCTTCCTCATGTGTGTTTGTGAAATCTCCCTCTGCTTCCATTTTATAAGGACCCTTTGCGTTTAGGGCTCGCTTGATAATCCAGGATAATCTCTCCATCTCAGAATCTTTAGTGTAATCCCATCTGCGAAGATCCTTTCTCCTTAGAAGGTAACTTTTATAGGTGCCAGCAATTAGGGCATGATATTCTTGAAAGGTCATTATTCTGCCTGTTACCCCTGACTTCTCTTAGTCTTAGGTTTTTTGTTTTTTGTTTTTTGTTTTTTTCACCTCTAAAATGGGAATAATAGTACCAAACTCACAGGTCATTGTGAGGATTAATCCAGTAACCCATGAAAATGCCTTATTAATGCTAATGCCTTAGACAGTAGTTGCTGAGAGATCTTCAAATATCCATTTGAACTTTCCCAGCTGCAATATGCATCCTGCATTCCTATGGCAAGATACAGTATGCAGCCTGTGTTTTCTGAAATGGTGTTAGGATTGTACGAAGTTGAAAACCATAGGAAGTTGCCAGTTTTTGCTCAGTTCAAACATTATAGGCCTGCTCTTTGCTGGACGCTCTTCTGAAGATGAGAATGACAGGGATGAAAAGCCGTGATCTTGAAGAATTCTGTTCTTGATCTATTCCATTTGGGGTGCACAGACACACAAATTTGGGGACACAATGGTGGGTGGCCTGGCAGCATGGTGTTGGAGTGCTGGGGTATGGGCGGGCATGGAGGGGGCGGGCTGCTCATCTTCATGGGGGGTGGGTAGCACTGGAAGAAGTTCCCCTGGTCTGCAGGTCCGACCTGCCTCAGTGGCTTTGTAGTTGCAAGTAGAACAGATCGTCCCTATGCCCTTTGGCTCCTGAATTTGGGGATGAAATAAACAACAATATTGTAGAATGAGATAAAAACACAGACTTTGCTGTTTGTTCTCCAAAACTCGAAAGTCATGAAGACCTGTATCGGGGGGATGCTTTCGATTTAGCACAAAGAGCCCAGGAAGACTCTTAGTCCTTTTCTCCCGCTTCCGAATTTAAACATGCCTGAATCTTTAATAATCAAACCAAATAAATTATGAAATAGCCAGTGACAGCTGGTTGGTTTAATGGAGCTGGCCCTGGAAATAGATTTGTAATTCTGTCGTGTTGATGGGAGAGAAGATGTTGATCAGCATGTTCCTAATTCATTACCATACTAGCGAGGCCTGCTGCCTCGCGATTTCCTATCAGGTTCCTTGTTGAGCCTGCAGTGGAGGTGGATGTGGGAATGTGTCATTCATACCTGTTGGGAGTAAATGTTGTTTTCTTTTCTAAATGTATTGTTTTAGCACTCTAAGTAATTATTATATGAGAGGTAACAATTGTACTTCCAGTTTCAGAGGACTGATAATTTATGGGGATCCTATTTGGAGAGACAGGGCATATTTATCAAAAGATAACAATTCCCAGTGGCATATTCCAAAGTAACAAATGAATGGCTCAGACAAGGAGTTTTAAAGACATTTGGAAGAGCATGGTGTTTGGGCAAGACTCCACTGAAGAGGTGGGCCCAGAGCTGAGCTTTCAAGTGTTGGCAGTTAGGAAGGAGGCATTTAGGAAAGGAGTCTGGAGACATAGGAAGGATGGCACCAGAAAGAGACATAGACAGGAATGTGCTGATGTGCTCTGGGGACAGAATTTATATCCTTGTTGATGAAGTAGTATGATTAGAGCCAGATAAATATAAAATAAATTTGAATAGAGAATTCAGTCCACATTCATTCATTCGTTGATTTATTCATTCATTCGTTGATTTATTCATTCATCGGTATATTAAGAGTACACCGTGTGCTGGCCTTGACCCTGAGGTAAAGAAACTTGTATTTTATCATGTTGGCAAAGAGAAACTAAGAAGGCTTTTTTTTTTTTTTTTTTTGAACGTTGGAGGAAAGGAAGATCATGTAAGATCATGAAGTAAACTACAAATCATGATTTGAGAAAGTTAATTTGGCTGCCTTGTGTAGAGTGAATTGGACTGGAGAGATCTTGAGAATGGAGAGATGAGCTAGGGAACCATTGCAGCCAAGGGACTTGGATAAGAGAGGTAGCAGAAGGAATGGATGCAGGAGATACTATTGGAGGAAAAGTGGTTGTTCTTCTGTTTCCATAACACTTTGTAGGATGTGTTGTTTGCTTACCTGTCTGTTTCCCCACCAGACTGTGAGCACTTCAAAGACAAAGACCACACCCAATGTCTTGTGTCTCCACAGCCCCAGGCTCTGGGCCCGGCACACTGTAAGTCCTCACCAGGGGTCTGTTGACTTTCTAGTTATCAAAAATGGATTGGATGTGAGAGGTGAGGAGAAAGAAGAGTCAGAGAAGGCTCAAGATCTCAAACCCGGGAACAGGGGAGGGTTGGTTACTCATTATCAACAGGATAAGAGATGGTCACTGCAAAATTGCTACTTAGACATGTTCTGCTGCTCTCACTGGTCAGGCATTTGTGACACTGAAGTGACAGTGAGACACTAGGACTGACTTCAGTTTCTAGTTTACATTTTATTTTATTTTATTTTAGTTTAGTTTATCTTAGTTTATCTTATTTTTTAAGTTTAATTATTTTTGAGAGAGAGAGAGACAGAGACAGAGAGACAGAGAGAGAATGAGTGGGAGAGGGCCAGGGAGAGGGAGACACAGAATCCAAAGCAGACTCCAGCTCTGAACTGTCAGTACAGAGCCTGATGAGGGGCTGGAACTCCTGAAACCATGAGATCAAGGCCATGAGCTAAAGTTGGGCACTTAACCAACTTAGCCACCCAAGTGCCCCTCTAGGTTGCATTTTAGAAGAGAAACAAAGGGGCAAGGTTCTAAGAGTTATTTTGAAATCTTAGGTAGGAGGGGGACAGGGAGGAAGTACAGTTTGTAAAAGCATATTCTTTCCTTTCTGGTTTTCTGCTCGGGGACAATATAAGATATAGAAAGGGTCTTAAATATTTGCTTATAAATGGAGGAATGAATTTCTAGTGATTCATATGCTTTGATAAGAAGTCCAGTCAGACTCTTTTCCTAACACCCTTAAAATCATACCTCACAGATCTGGACCATCCTCTTGGAAAGTGGCTTGGCAGACAGGCATAGGAGCAATATTTTACCCCAGTTTTAAGTTTTTACATACAAAAAAAATGAATAGCTTGGTGCCCATTGTGAATAATTCAGTCAGGTAATTCAAACAACAAAGACATATATGGAACAGAAAGTTAAAGTCTCCTTCATAGCCCTCCATCTAATCTTTTCATTAGAACTAGCTATTGATAAAAGTCTGGTTTGGTTTTTTTCTCACATATTTTAATCGTCCACACAGGCCTGGAGAGATTTTATAATACATAAGTGAGGTCAGACTATACATATTTGTTTTAGGATATCTTTTTTCTTTTAACATCTATGATCTCTGATATCCATGCATGTAAATCAGCCTTGTGCCTTTAACAGTTGTATAGTATCCCATTGTGAAAATGACAGTTGACATTATTTAGGCATTTGTTGTAAGTCAGCATCTGTGCTAAGCATTTAATATGATAATCCCATTTATCATTATGCCAGTCCTAAAGGGTAGATATTTTTATTATCTTCATTTTGGAGATGAGGAAAATAAGAGAGTGGGTAGGTTTCCCAAGACCACAGAGTTAGCAAGTATCAGAGATAAAACTTTATTTCAGGTAATCTGATTTCAGCATTTTTATTCTATCCTGCCCTTTTATGGATCTACCATAATTTATTTAATCACCATTAATGGGCACTTACTATGTTTCCATTTTTTTCAATTCATTCATTTATTCATTGAACAAATATTTTTTGAGTGCCCACGACCTACCACACATTAGTTTAGGCACTAGGGATTCAATAGTGAACAAACTAAACAAAAATTCCTGCCCTTGTGGAGTCTACTGGAGAAGATAGACAAGCTAAGTAGGTAAATATATATAATGAAGAAAGAAAACAATATAGCAGTGAGGAGAGATATGAACTGTTGTGGGTAGAGAGTTGGAATTTTAGAGAGTGTTCAGTTAAGGCCTTTTTGAGAAGATAATATTTGAGCAAAGACCTAAAGGAAGCAGGAGCTCCAGTCTTGTCTCTGTCTGGGGGAAGAACATTCAAGGCAGAGGGAACAGGAACAGGAACAGGATGAACAAAGGCTCTGAGAAACAGCAAGGAAGCCAGTGTGGCTGGAGTGGAGTGAACAAGGGGAATAGCGGTAGAAGACAATGTTAAGGAGGAAAAGGTGTCAGAATACGTAGTTCTTCTAGGTCTTCTGGTACAGAGTTTGGCTTTAACACTGGGTGAGTTGGAAAGGTATTGAAATTTTTAGCAGAGAAGGGACAGAATTTCACATTTTAACATCATCAAACTATTGCATATAGACTGAGGGAGATAAAGGCAGACACAGGGGTTCTTGCCGTTATCTAGGCAAGAGAAAATGGCGGCTTGGATGATGCTGGCAGGGATGAAGTGGTTGAATTCTGGGAGCATTTTGAAAGTAGAGCCAATGGGATCAGATGTAGCATGTGAGCATAAAAGAATCAAGGATGACTCCATTGTTCTGTTCTTGAGCAATGGATATATTAAATGCGAAAAATCTGTTAAAGGTCCACAAGGAGATAGTAAGTAGAGTGTTGCATATGGGGTTCTGGAATTCATAGGAGAAGTCCAGACTGCGTTATAAATTTAAGGTTGTCAGCATTTACAGATGATGTTTAAGGATAGGTGCCCAAGTAAAATCACTTAGGGAGTAAGAGAAGATAGAGATGTGGGGCAAGAATGAAGCCCTGGGTCACGCCAACTTTATAAAAAGGCTGAAATCAACATTCTTATACATATTCTTTGCATCTACATGACGTTATTTCTTCCAAGATTTTTCTGTTGATGGATCAAAGGACATTTTTTCTTTTTTAAATTTGGTGGTTGCGCATAAACTGGCCTCTGTATCAATCTGTATTTTCAGTTGGAAGCAACAGAAGACCTACGACCTTCAGCAAATAGTTTTCTAATACATTTCCTTCCACTAAGGAAATGTCAGAGTCAGTACTGACTAGAAGCTGGAGTAGTGGGCTTCAAAAATGAATGAAAACCAAAGAAATTCTATGGGCTGGGCAGCAAGAGAGATTTCATCAAGATGGTGCCGCAGCCGCTGTCGACCCTGCAGACAGATGTGCCGAAGGTGGCTTTGACCGTCGCACCATTGGCACTGCTGCTGCCATCACTGAATGAAATTGAACCTGGCCACTGTAAATCGGAAGTCAGCAACTCCGGTCCCTTGGTCAAATCCAGCTGTGTGCGTGTTTTCATAAGTAAGGTTTTACTGGAATAAGCGCCGTCTACTTATTTACATATTGCTTATGGCTGCTTTCATCCTACACTGGCAGAGTTGAGTCATAGCAATTGAAAATCTATGCAACACTAAGCCAAAATTACTTACTGTCTGGCCCTTGGCAGAAGGTTGCTGACCTGTGCTGTAAATGAAGTTCAGCAGTCTGTATTAGTTTGCCGTGGCTGCCATAACAAGGTATCACAGACTGGGTGGCTTAGCAAATTTATTTTCTCACAGTTCTGGGGGTTAGAAGTCCAAGACCTAGGTGTCAACAGGAGTGTGGTTTTCTGAGGCTTCTCTCTTTGACTTGTAGATGGCTGCCGTCTCACTATGTACTCACATGATCCTTCCTCTACGTATGTCTGCGTCCTAATTTTCTCTTCTTAGGAGGACACTATTTATATTCGATTATGAACCACTTCCAATGACCTCTTTTTAACTTAACTACCTCTTTAAAGACCCTACCTCCAAATGTAGTTACATTCTGAGGTACTATTGTGGCAAGCACTTTGTTTCAAAACTTTTTGGCTGCTTCTTGATTCCCCACTCAAATGAATATTCGAGCGTTCATATTAAATTCTGTTTGTAATACTGTCTGAGGTTTTTATTAGGATTGCATTGAATATACAGAATGGGAGGAATAGGTGCCGTCATCATATTGAATTGTCTCTGTGAGGAGCACTGTATGTCTCTTAATCAAGAATTCTTTTATATCTCTTAGTAAGGTTTTATCTTTTTTAATATGGGTTTATATACTTTTTGTATATGTTCATTTCTGAGTATTTTACAGTACTTGTGGCTATTATGTGTGTGATATTTCCATTTCATTTTCTAATTAGTTGTTGCTTCTATACGGGAAAACTACTGATTTTTGTAGGTTTATCTTTCATTTGGATACTCTACTGACTTTCTGACTTCTAATTAAGCTGTCGGTTTTCTAGTTGAAAATAATATTAACTGCAAATAAGACAGTTTAGTCTCTTCATTACACACACATACTCACGTACTTATATATTACATGTACATAAATATGAAGATGAGAGGTACAAAAGGAAAGAAAGAACTTATTTCTTTTTATCTTTTTGCATTGACTTGGGCTGTGTAATATTAATTTTTTCCATTGTGGAAAAATACATGTTGTCTCCAAATAGTCTTGTATCTTTCTTCCCTTTCATACTTCAGAGAAATAAAGACAGGGAGGAACAAATATAAAAACATGAAATGCCTACCTTTGAGCATGTTGCTATTTGCAGTTCTGGAAAGCAATAAAAATTGACACAGAAAACCAGGCAACGAATGCCCCATCTAGATGTGTGATAGGTTAGTGTTTATTATGGTCTAGATCAGGACTGTCTAGTAGGCATTTAAGATACATTCACATAAAATAGTCCATCCTTTGCTAGAACACACAAAATGAGTGGATACACTTCAAATGAATTGTTGCTGATTGAAGGAGGAAGCGCAATGGGAATGAGGAATGAGCATTCAGGGGGAATAAATAAATAAGAAAAATTTTGAAAGACTGCAAAAAAGAAAGAATAGGAGTAGTCTCCCAACAGCTGTGCCAACTCCTGCAGATGTTTAGTTAACATAATCCTTCACAAGCTTGGGATGTACAAATGCAAAGCTAAGTTTCCCGAATACCTGTCAAAACTGAATTGTTCCTTAGTTAATTGAAGTCATCAGAGAATTACTGCTTTGTGGTTTCGGTAACTTCTTCGGGGCGGGGGGCGGGTAGCTGAATTATAAATATCAGAGAGCAATAGAATAAGGAGTCAAGGGATGTCTTCACTCCCAAGATAATGCGGCTGATACCTCTTTGCCCATATGTTCTCTCCACCAGCCATTTCTTTCTGACATCCGTGAGCCACGATGGCTCTCTGTTTTGAGAAAGATGATATACTATTGGCAAAATCTTTCCTAGAGTATCTTCTAGGTCGGGTTTACAATTTAAATGGAAGTGGAGGAAAGAGCTCTGTGTTGCGAGTTTGCCGTGAGGAAGCCAAGAGGTTTTTTGTTGTTTTTTTTTTCATTGTTGTATTCCTTTCAACAACCTGCACTGTTTTTAATCATTCCTCATAGTGTTCTAGGCAGGTGTAACTGTCAGATAGCAAAAGATGAACTCAACAGGGTACAATCATAAAATAGCTTTATGTTTCCTCCCATGGCCCTTTCAAACCAATTCAGTGTGCTTGTTTAAGTCCCAGAGATTTTCTGGGAACTCTTAGATTATAAAAAGTCCCCAGTCGCTTCAAGTCACAAGAATAGTCTCAGTTCAGCAATTTAAGGATGCAGCCCAGTTTAATAATAAAAATCTGAACTTCAATTGAAGTTTGATATTCTCCTGTCCCCCAGCTTTATACTGCTTCTTTGAGCTGGGAATCTAAGACTAGGAGAGGTGAACAATATCAATTTCTATCCATTCCAGTTATATGTGCCTTATCTTCATGCACACCCCTTCACTCTACCCCACTTAGCTGACTGCCTCCACCACGGTTGAAGTTGGGGGCAGGAGAAAGAAGTGAAGGAAAGAAAAGTTCTTCCTTCATTGAAAAAGATGTTATCTGGTATTGCAGATAATTTCTATGCAATTTCTACTTTTACAGATCATAGGGAAATAAATTCTTCCAAAGATTTTTTTTTTTTATGAAGTGAACATAACATTGTCTCCAAATACTGGAAAAGTTTACCAAAAAATAAATTTACAAATTTTCCTTTTCAATAGTAAGACAATTATCCTAAATAAAAAAAAAAAATGAAGCAGCATTCAATAGCTTTAGAAGATACTACAGCATGACCATGTGAAATGTATTTGAGTGATATGCAGCTGGTTTGGCATAAGAACATGCATCATAATATATCAAAGTACATAGATGTACATTGGTGAAATACTATAATAATATAGATAACCAAACAGGCAGTTGATAAAATTTGGCTGGCTTGCTTTCTTGCTTTCTTGCTTTCTTGCTTTCTTTCTATCTATCTATCTATCTATCTATCTATCCGTATTCAAATTAGTCAACATACAGTGTCCTCTTGGCTTCAGGAGTAGAACCCAGTGATTCATCTCTTACATATGACACCCAGTGTTCCTCCCCAAAAGTGCCCTCCTTAATGCCTATCACCATTTAACCCATCCCCACCCACCCACCTCCCCTCTGGCAATCCTCTGTTTGTTCTCTGTATTTAAGAGTCTCTTATGGTTTGCTTCCCTCTCTGTTTTTATCGTATTTTTTCTTCCCTTCCCCTATGTTCATCTGTTGTGTTTCTCGAATTACACATATGAGTAAAGTTATGTGGTATATTGATTTAAAAATTCAATTAAGTAAGCATATGTAGATCCCTCTTTAGCATGATTATAAAAAATACCCATCTCCATCAACAAAATAGTTTCATACCTAGTGGAAAAACTCTAGAAACATTTGCACGGAAGTCATAAATAAGAAAAGAATGTCCGTTAACACCGCTGTTATTTAACATTGTTTAGACTGAGGTACTAGATGTTGTAAACAGGCAAGAGAAATCCACATTTGAAATGAAGAAGTAAAATCTTTGCATATGATGTGAGTTATAAACCTCTGAAACCAAAAATCAAATGAAAAACTAAACAATAAAGTTAAATTGAGGGAGATGACTACTACAAAATTAATATAAATAAGCAACTTCTGTATGATTAACCACCAATTAGATAATAATGGAAGACCCCATCTCAAATCACAGTACCACACTGTGCAGAGCCAGACTGCAAAACCAAGGAGCACATGCTCAGTGTTTCATCACATCTGTGAATTGCAACAAACATGTGGCATGCCTTAAAGTGTAAAATAAATAAATAAAACAAAATTGCAATAAAAAGATGCATTTCCTAGAATGAATGCAAGAAGAAATGTACAATGTCTATACAAAGAAAACTTCTTAAGACCCTGAAAAGCCATGAAAATGATCACTTTAACAAATGAAAAGGTATACAATATCCTTGGAGAGGAAAATGCTATCTCATAAACATAATTTGTCAAGTGAAATGATGTATGAGGTGCAATTCCAATGAAATTCTGTTAGGGAATCATTGATGGACAAGCTTATGTTTCTCTACATGAATGTTATTCTTTAATATTTAATTTTAATTT
The DNA here is from genome assembly GCF_018350215.1 of Panthera leo. Lineage (NCBI taxonomy): Eukaryota > Metazoa > Chordata > Mammalia > Carnivora > Felidae > Panthera > Panthera leo. Next base: position 27,651,134 of record NC_056679.1, read on the forward strand.
TTAATCTCTCATGTTAGACATTTCTTTGGTATTTTACATGGTTAATGATTGTTTAAATTCAGTCGTGTGCTTAGGAAGTTTTTTGCCAATATTTCTTTGGTATAATAAAATTTTCATCTAGGATCATGTTCTTTCTTCCTAAGTATAATCTTCAGAATTCCCTTTATTGAGAGTTTGTTGGTAGAAAATTCCCTCCCTCTTTCTTTCTCTCTCTCCCTTTCTCTTTCTTTCAATTTTGGGATCCTGGAAATGATCTATTTTGGTTGTTTTAATGTTTGCTTAGCTAGGTACAGTATTTGGCTACTGGATTTTTTTCTTGGTTCTTTGATGGTATTACCTGATTATCTTCTGATTTCCATTTTGCTGTCGAGAATTCACTGGTCAGACTAATTGTTGCTCTTACATAGATGATTTGTATTTTCTGTGATTACTTTTTCAAATGTTCCCTTTGTCTTTAACAATCTGTACTTTTACTCTGATGAGTCTAGCTATAGATATCTTTTTTCCTGTCTTGTGTAGGACTAGTTATCTTTCCTGAATTTAAGAATCCATATCTTTCATTAGTTCTAGAAAGTTCCCATCCATCATTTCTTCAACTATTGCCTCTTTCAAAGTCTTTTTGCTTCTTTTCAAATGTCAATTATATCTTTTGTAGACATTTTTTCAATCTATCTTCCATGTCGCTAATGTTTTTTCTCTTCCCTATTTCTCTCTTTTTCTCAATGTGCTACATTCTAAAAAATTTTCAATTCTATATCAAGGACCTTATTTACCTCTAATAAGCTGTGTCTGCTCTACTCTTTGGGCTGCTATTGGCTTTTTAAATTTCAGTGGTTATAATTCTGGGTGGAGATATATTTGGCTATTTTTCAAATCTTTCTTTTCAATAACATGTAATTATTAGCTTGTGTTTTTATTTAGTTTAAATCTCCTTAAATATTTTAAACACATGTATTATATATTCTTTATACATTCTTCATTTTTCTATTATATGAAACAGGCAGAGGTCTAACAGAACTATTATTTATGCTTACCCTTATTTGTGGTGGCTTATTTCCTCATATTTAGTAGATCTTAGTCTGTGAAAATCCAAAGAGGTCCAGTTTGAGGGAACTTCGGCATTGCCTACCTGTGACCATTTAAAATTAATTGTCTCCATGCTTCTTTCTTCCTTCCCCCCATTCACTTATCCTCCAGTTTGCTAATTCTTTCTCAAAATGTGTAATCTTCAGTTCAACCTATGCTGAGTTAATTTCAGCTGTTACATTTTTTGGATTCTAGAATTCTCATTTTTAAAAATATTTCAGTTCTTTGCTGAAATTCTCAATCTTATTTTTATTTTCTTGAACACATTAGGTACAATTATTTTAAAGTATCTGTCTGGTAACTATTTTATTATTCCCTATAGATCTGTTTATATTACATATTATTTCCCCTTAACTTTGTTCACATTATCTTTGTGTGTGACTGCTAATTTTTGATGGAGTCCTAATCTTTACTTATGAAAAAAATATAGAAATAATGTGAGGCCCAGAATAATTTTATCTTCCTCCAGAGAGGATCCACATTAGTTTCTGATAAGAGACCAAGGGCTCTAGCCATCCCACACTACCTTGATTCAATTTCAGGGATTGAGGTGGCTCAACATTGGGCATCAGTCCCTGTAAGGTCCAGTGTATTCATAAGTCACTTTACTCTTAGGGTACATTCCTTTTGTGACTATACAAGTCCTTCGTCTTTGTTAATCCCTGGACTCTAATGATTGTCTCCTTACTCCCCAAGGCTGTTGGAAACTGGTTATCTTCTCAGCTACATCTTTCAATAGTAACAGATACCCCTAGAAGGAAAGCAACTTTAGAGGTGCGTCTCACTTAGTGGGTTTTTCTATTTTCCACAGATCTGGTCCTCTAATTCCTCATGGCTTTGTTTGTTCTCAGAATACTTCAAGTATATATTTGTTGTATGTTTCCAACTTTTCCAGTTGTCCTCAGTGGAAGGGTTGATTCTAATGACATACTCTACCATTATCAGAAGGAGAAGGTTTTTATTTTTCTTCTGGTAAAAAATCTTTTCCGGATTTTGCACCAGTTCTCCATCAATATTAGTGGCCATCTGATATTGCTAGTCTGTTTTGTCTGCTTATGTCTGGCTACTGTTTCCCTTAAGTGCATAGTTTTCGATGTATAATATATATTATTATTCCCTCAGCAGTTGAGTCATATTGTGAGCTTCTTTGTGGAGCTTACAACCAGTAAAAAGGTAGTGGAAGGCCCAGCAGTGCTACTCTCATCAGTTAATGAATCAACAGTAAACAAACTGGAGAAAATCTTTAACCCTCTGCTGAAGCTTGGAGAGAAAGCTGGTTACCGCCAGATCTCTGATCACAGTCATAAAGATGGAGAACTATTTTTGAAAGATTTCCCATCTAGTTCCACTGGGATTAGAAAGATACAACTCCCTGGGCAAATAGGTAGTGACTTTCCCCAAAAGGATTCACAGGCCTCTAGCAGCTAAGCTACCTCAGAGAACCATGAAATCTCAGACTTAGATCCTGATGTGAAAGAGAAGTAAGTCCTTGACTCCATGGTTATCTCCTTAGCTCTTGGCAGGCCCCTAAAGAGGTGGAGTTTATCACTACCTTTTTGCCCTGACTCCCTGGGAGAATCCTCGGCCTCAGTGGAAAAGTCTTCTGAAGTCCTTTCTTCTCAGAGTCCTCCTCTCCTTGTGAGTCTACTTTTATGAAGAACACTGGTCTGTGTTCTTTGAGAAGAATATGGCTGTGGTGGTGGTGGTGGTGGTGAGGAGGAGGACGACAATAGCTGGAACCATTTATTGAGCACTTTTTTAAAGTTTATTTTATTTTTGAGAGAGAGAGAGAGAGCGAGTGAGCACGTGCGTGCAGGGAAGAGCAGAGAGAGGACCCCAAGAAGGCTCCACACTGCCAGCACAGAGCCTGATGCAGGGCTCGATCTCATGAACTGTGAGATGAAGACCTGAGCCGAAATCAAGAGTCAGACCCTTAACTGAATGAGCCACCCAGAAGTCCTATTGAGCACTTCTTAAATGATAGCCACATCACCATATGCTTTGGGTGTGCTGATTTCTTTAACCTCCTTTAAGAAAATCATATGCAAATGTTTCGTTTCCCTTTACAACTGCAAATTGAAGCTTAGAAAGATGAGCCACTTGCCTATGGCTCATGTAGTTAGTAAGAAACAATGCTAGTATTTTAACATGCAAAAGACTCCTCTTTTTATAACTCTGGTACATTTTCTAAATGAAAATTCCCTACATGTGCTGTGATAAATAATTCTTGGGGGGGGGGGACATTTTTTTAAAATATAATTTATTATTAAATAATTCTTAACATATACTTATTTTTGTAATAGTCTTGTAAGGACATTTGTAAAATGTATTACAGATAAACACATTTAGTATTATATATTATACTTAGCTACTTCAAGAGTCAAAGTCTAAAATGCAAGATAATCTTAAAAATTTGGCATCTGTTATTGCAAAGCTTTTGATTTCTTCTCTCCTACTACCTAGCTGTAGAAACATGGGAAAATTGCATTATATTTCTATTGGTCTGTTTCTCAACTGTATAATGAAAGGGCTATCTTAAATTATCTCTGACTCCTTGAGATCAAAGACTTTTTACCTTCTTAAAAATATCAAATGACTTTTAAAAACAATTTAAGAAAGTTATTTTGTAAACTCTTTAGTCAAATAGAACTTCCCCCTTTATTTTTCAATCAGATGGTCATATTTTGCAGGTATATGTTTTGCTTTAAACAATATATAAATTTTCTTTTTTTTAAAATTTTTTTTTAACGTTTATTTATTTTTGAGACAGAGAGAGAGCATGAACACGAGAGGGTCAGAGAGAGGGAGACACAGAATCTGAAACAGGCTCCAGGCTCTGAGCGGTCAGCACAGAGCCCGAGGCGGGGCTCGAACTCATGGACCGCGAGATCATGACCTGAGCCGAAGTCGGCCGGTTAACCGACTGAGCTACCCAGGTGCCCCCGTAAATTTTCTTAAATAGATAAAGGTAGATTTTAGATGTTGGAAAAATGTGTGTGGCAGACACTATTAGCAGCTGTTTCTTCTCTCCGTTCTATCTCATTAATAGAAGCCAATTTATGTAATTTATAATTGAAATATAATTGACATAAAACACTATAAGTTTAAGATGTATATAGTGTGTTGATCTGATACATTTGTATGTCACAATATGATTACTACCATAGTGATAGCTAATAGCTCCATCATATCATATAATTATCCTTTGTGTGTGTGTGTGTGTGGTGAGAATATAAGATCTAGTCTGCTAGTAACTTCCAAGCATATAATACAGCATTGTTAACTATAACCACAATGCTGTGCATTAGATCCCCAGAATTTAATCATCTTCTAACTGCAAGTTTCTACAATTTGGCCACCATTTCCCCCATTCCTCTATCCACCAGCCCCTAGTAACCACCATTTTACTCTCTGCTAATAGAAACTAATTTAGTTCAGCATGGCAACATGCCCAGCTGTAAATTCTAGCTTCATCGTCACACATGGAAAGGATGAACATGTGGCACAGTACTACTGGCCAATGAAATATAAAGTATAACATTGTAATAACTTTATATGGTGACAGATGGTAACTAGACTTACCACTGGGGTCATTTTGAACCGCGTAAAAATACGGGACCACTTTGATGAGTACCTGAAACTAACAGGATAGTATATGTCAATTATACTTCAATCAAAAAACTAATAAAAACTAAAGTTGCCCATCTCCAGTCAATGCATACATACGTACATACATAAAGTGACAGTTTCTGGAAAGTGTTTGCTTTCCTGATTTAGACACCTCCTCTTCTTCATTGCCCTTTCTTCTTTCCTCCTACCTGGATGGCCAACAAAAGGCTTATAGAAGCAGCAGCCGTCTTGCAACCGGCTATAGATGAAAGCCACGTGCTAAGGGTGGCAGGGTGGAAAGAAACTTGGTCCTTGATGGCCCTGGTGACAGTCTGAACGGTCTACCTCCAAAATTTCCTGTTACATGAGTGAATAAAGCACCATATTTTAAATCACCAACAGTACGGTTTTGCTGCCAAATGAGTTCATAGCTGGTAGAGCAGGTATTGATTCTAGTCTACACTAAAATAGTAGAATGAGATATAAGGCACACATTCCCTTTTGTTCTCAATCAAATTTAATCTGTTGTGAGTGTCCACCTACTTGGTTGGTGGGAAATTCATCCTCAGTCATTTTTGTGGTTCCTGTCCTGTCTTCTCAAGAACGCCAGACTTATGAGGTCCTTACACACACACACACACACAACCAGGGAAAATGCCACATCTTCAGTCCACAGTGGCTGTATTCACGGAACATTTATTTACCTATTTTCCAGGAACCGTATGAAGAAAGAGAATACACAATGAAAATGCCTATAGCTATGAATGTGCTGTTTGGCACTCAGCTCCAAGCAGACGGGGACATGTACCATGCCCAAGATTTGCCTATGAGATTTTTAGCGCCTGGTCTCCTGACCAAGATACAGGGTCCTGGGTTCAGGTGTCCTTCAGTCTACCATTAAGGCACTACCTGATCTCCCCTACTGGGGGAAATGTGTGAAACCCTATCCCTATATTTGATCTTAGGACTCTAAACCTTCTTAGGGTCCAAAAGCTTCTGCTTTGTCCAATTTGAACATTCCCCTCTGCAGAAGGGACCTGACTTAATTTTCACGATAATAGCAAACACTTTTGTGCTCTCCTGGTCATACAGATGAGGAAACTGAGGCGCCAAGGCTAACGTCACCCAGCTAATAAGTAGCAGAGGCAGAATATGGATGCAGAGAGCCTCATTTTCATCCCTGCCCCTAATGATGTATTGTGCTACTCTCTGCTTATCACACAAAGGCTTCTCACTTCTGGTTACGCTTACCTCACTTTTCTTCTGGGTAAACATGTCCCAACTGTTAGAAACACAATGCTGATCTTCTTTTCCTGGGTGTGATGAGGGAAGAGGTGTTAACTCTCAATACTTTTCTTAATAACTCACTCTGTAATATAGCCAATGAAAAACAATATGTTGCTTTAAAACTGCATTAATTGAAGCTCCTTGTGTCTTAGTGTTTTCATAAGTTGGAGATAGTCATTCAACTACAACTTTGCTTCTATATTTTACCTCATTACAATTCAGTGATAGGGTAAAGAAGGATTGTCCAAGAAGGTGTTGGAAATCTTCAAGAAAAAAAAATGATATTATAACTAGAAAATTGATACAACAGCAGGTACCATACTGGTAAAATGAATTTTTGCTTTGGTATCCCTAGATGCTCCCTATTCAATTCTTACTAAAATGTATTTCAGTCTAGAAGAAAATAGGGACCCTGACAACTGTTATTAATGCTCGTTGCCTTTTAATTGAAGCACACTCTTGGAAAATGTCGTATGTATCCGGGGAAATTTAATGCATTCAGCGTAAGAATAAATCTCTTTTTTGAGTGAGTTACATCCAGGGATTTTTTTTTTTTTCACTTTTCAGTCATTCCACAATCTCTCTGGTTTATCAACTCCTTTTTCTTTGCTAAGCGGTGATGGTAATGCATACATTTGCCTTTTCCAGTAAATCATCCTTTTATAATTTGGCTTTCTTTCAATCTCAGATTCCCATCAGAAGGGTTTTACCTCGAGGCATATTGCAACCAATTTCCCTCGTAATTAATGCCATATCTGCCTCAGAGTCCATTTCAAGTCCCAAATGAAAATTGATGAGGCAGCCAACCATGATAATCAGATCACATACCACTGATTAAACTATCAGTCTAGTTTCCAGACTATCACCTTATAGTGCTGCATCATAGCCAGAGGGGGAGTTTTCTGGTCTTTTGCAATGTATATTGCTCATAGTAAGTGTCCATAAATTGCCATTAGCAGACGAAGAGAGGGATTTTATATGACCCCTATCAAATTCTACCAGAAAGACTAATGATCAAAGAGGTTTGTGTTACAGGGACTGAGACGCCACGGCATATGAAAAAAAAAAAAAAGCTGTCTAGACTTGATAAAACGAGCCACAGACTGTGACAAAAATCTCCTGGAAAAGAAAAACTACTCGCGTAGGTGTTTTCTCTCATCCAGGTGGAATGTGGATGGTTGAGCTGCATTATTGCCCAGGGAACATGGTGACAAAATCTTCCATCCACCAGCCTTCAACTCCAGACCTTAGGGTGGGAGTGGGATTAGAGGTTGGTGTCTGAGATGACTCTTCACCAAATGGTCAGAGCAAGATTAACTCATTCTCTCGTTCATTCGATTCATATATTCACTCGCTCACTCAGTGGTTTTCAGGCATCAGGAGAAGCACGGGGTCACGTAATGAAAAAGATACTGGGTCTGTTCTGGTGGAGCTGATACACTACGGGTGGGTGAAGGGGGACAAGTGAGTAACCAGACCGTTCAATGCAGAAGGGTTAAATGCTAAAGGGGAAGTAAGCATGAAGTACTAGTCAAGTATACAGCTATGTGTGTGTGAGAAGTTCCTGGAAGGGAGCCCTAGAGCCCTCCGTAGATGGGGATAGTTAGGGATTGTTAGCCGGGTAAAGAATAGGGGCAGGGCAGGGCATTCAAGGTAGTGGAAACAATTTGAGTCAAGTGTGGGATGGACTGAGAGTATGACTTGTTTGGTAGCTTCGAAAAGCTAACCACAGCTGGAACAAAGGTATGAGAAGGGTTTTGTGGAGAAAAAAAGACTAGAGGAAGGCTGGCAGATGTTCTGCCCTGAAAAATTCCATTGACTATCACAGGGAGCAGGGTGGATATTGGAGCAGTTATGAAAACATATATGTATGTGAATATACATGCATAAATTTACCTATAAATGCATTACTTATTTAATCAGTAGAGTATGGTTTTTGTTTGGGTACCACTTTGAAATGTTTTTAAGCAAGTCATTTAAAAAAAATTCAGGACCACTGTAGATAGGAACCCTACCCCTAAGAGACTCTTTGACACTCTCAAGCAGATACTTTATGTCCCAATTTGAGTGACCTGACTCCGGTTTATCTCACTAATATCCATAGCTACTCCCAAAGTAATGGCCAGTGTCTTCTGAGATAAGAAATTCCAGAGCTTTTTCCTATTATAGAACAACCTGCATCGGTGGGGACCTAAATCACATTGACTTACTGAATTAAAAAGGTTGACCTGTCCACTTCTCAAAGGCTCAGCTACCCTGTGCAATTTTCTGGCTGCCTGTGACCACTGAGTAGCACAGTGTACAGAAGGCTGTCATGGCAGTCAAGGGGAGGGAACCATGTGGCCTGCTTGGCAGGTATGTCCTACAGCATCAGAGGACACTCAAATAAGGACCCAGGTTCAAAAAAATAAGTTGACAACAAAAATACGCAATGAACAAATGGCTTAGTCCTATTGGCTATGCTTGCGCTTTTTTTTTTTTTAAAGCTGATTTGTTCTTATAATTTATTTTAGGCAACAAACATCTTGTCTCAAAAATGATAAGCTAATTTGATAGCTGTTATAACTCTGAAAACAAACTGATGATGATGGTGATGACGATGATGGTAGGAGTTATTCGTACAGTAACATGCCCAAGACAAATCCCAGGGGAGCAACAGAAACAAAATCAAATGGAGAGATTTGTCTTTGCCCAAGTTCCTCTGAACTGGAAACTTCTAAAGGTGTTTTGTGTGGCACACTGCACTGTTTGCAATTTTTAGCTTTTAAACTTCAGGCACATCAAAGTGTTGGAAGAGATTCAAAGAAAGATAATAAAATTCTTCTGAGGCTGCCTTACAGAACTGGGCTAACTGCCTGAGAGAACAGTGCTGTTGAATCAGCCCTTGCTGAGGAAGCTGCCACACTGGGCCGCTGAGACCCCTCCGTCTCATCCAAAGGACAAGGGCTTAGACCATTATTCATTGCCTGGCCCGCCTTGGGGTGGCTTGCACACCTTAGAAGAACAAGGGCAGCAGGCTTTCAGAGCGTGGGGCCATGCTGTGTGGTTTCCTCAGAGAGGGTTAACCGTATGTTTGCCGTGGAGTTCTCCGCTTCCTTCCTTCCTATTTAGCCCTCAAACAGTAATAAGGGGGAAGTCTTAGGATCTAGTTCCTGATCCGAGAATAGATACATGAATGCCGTGGTTGCTTCAGAGCAATGTGCACCTGCCCAGACACACTGGATTCCAGACCACCTGCCATTAGTTTTACATTGTAAAGAAGTTTCCTTAGTTCCGTTCTTGAGAGCAAGTCTCAGTACAGGATGGGGGTAAAGGCCCTGACACAAGGTTTGGCCCTTCACACAGATAAAGTGAAAGTGAAGGAGAGGCAGATGTGAAGGGAACCTAGGTTCACCGAGTTTCCACTGTGTGCCAGGCACTGAGCTAAAAGTCCTGTGCATATTCTTTAATTCAGTCCTCACTGGTGTCCCACGCCTTGCCCTTTAGTAACCTTTTGCTGTCTCATACCATGAAGGTGATATGCTTAAGGCCACCCAGAGAATAAATGGTGGGGCTTAGGTCACACCTGAATCTGTCTGGCTCCTAAGCCCGTGCTGTTTGCATTATGCCACATTTCAAGGACATAGACTATAGGGGTGAGGACTCTTATGGGAACAAACAAAAAAGACGTATCTGTGCTCAATATCCAAAAAAAGAAGTACTAAACCTTCTCCGACGGCCCCTGATTTACTTGCTTATTTTTAAACAGAGAATAATGACCAGAAAAATGAGCAAACAGAAACTTCTGTGTTTTCTACTTCATGCCTATTTTTCTTAAATAATCTCAGTTACTAGGAAAGGATCTATTTAAAAACCTTATTCTAGCTAGTTTGTGACCCAGGACAGATTGTGAAGAAGTTTCTGGATTTCCATGTTTCTACATTTTGTTCATTAGATCGTATGGATATTGTATAATTTTGTGATTGTCAACTCTTAATAAAAATGAACTTGTCATCTAAAGGAGCCCTTTAATGTACCCCAAAATAGATTTCAGGGACCAACTGTCAGTCTCAGTAAATCCCTGCCTTCTTCCATTTTTAACAGGGAACCAAAGGAACTTACAGTGAATTTGTTCAAACATGAGTAAGATCCGTAGACTCAATATTCCCATCAGGAATCACAGATACTTCAGTTGCCCATGTTAGTTTCCTACATTTCTTCATACTGCACCACCTAAAAAATTTAGGATTGGAGCACATAGAGATAGAGGCAAAGGACAGAGGATGTCAAGTCCCTCAGGTACTTGAGGTTAGGATTCTTTCTTAACCCCTTGCTATGATCCCCTATGCAGAGAAATGCCATAGTAGAGATAAACTGGGGAGTTTCTCCATGGATTACACAGCCACAGTTACATACATATCAGCGTCTCTGAACCAACCAGAACAATGGCAAACTAGGAAGTAAAAGGAGGTAAGAGATAATGACACAAAGACTAAACAATAAAGTGGATGAGTCAGTTAGCCACGCAGAAGAAAAGGGTACAGCCGTAGGCTGGCAAAGGTTATAATTATCAAGCTCTGTGAATGTCAAGTACTGGGAGAGCAGAGCTAGGGGAGAGAATGGCAGAGGGCAAGGTTAAGGTGGGAGTGACATGGACAAGGGAAAGGGAAATGAGGCCAACTAATTAGGGATGAATCACAAGAAGCAGAATCTGACAACAGAGAGCAGAGATCAGGAGGAGCAAGAATGCAGCAAAATAAGAAAAAGAATGAATTGTATGTGAATATTGAGTTCAGGCGAAAAGCAGACTTATAAATCCCCATGGCTCCTGAGTTGGCATCACTGGATTATAGCAAGGAGTCTATGTAACTGATGCTTAGAATGATCAGGCTGGGCCATCGAGAACATTTTAAAATAGGAGTGTCTTATGGACGACTGCAGAGACGTATAATACATTTTGGAGGGATTTTAATGTAGTCGGATTTCAGTTTTATCAGTGAATGCATAAACATTTAGCTATTTGGAAGTATAACCAGTTCCCAACCATCCTGGGTAAACTAAAGCCTAGCCAAAGAGATCACTTGCCACATTTCCGAAGGCACAGAAATGGAAAGGAAATGGAGTCCTGTTGCTAGATCTTCTGGTGCCTGGGGAAGAGTGGAGGCAGCGTGGAATTGCAAGGCTTGGGAAACCTCTTAGGGAGCGTGCCAGGCTACTTTAGCAATAACATTCCAGCAGGGCGCTACAGGAACTTGCACTGGGAGGAGGCTTGCCAGTGGAGTAAGGCAACTTAGGCACTTACCTCTGATGCAGAATTTGAGGCGGCACCAAAAACCTCTGGTAATCAAGATAATATTTTGACAGATTGTTTTTACAGATCGAAATTAGTGCAAAAACAATCCATGACGAACAAACTGTCAAACTTTTAAAGACAGAATCAGCAGGGACACTGAAAACATCCAGGAGAGGCTGGATGAACTGGAGAGATGCTTAGGAGGAAGGACAGGTGGTTGATGCAGTGTGCTGAAAGAGCGAGACAGGAGAGTCAGGGACAGAGCCCAGCTTTATGACTCATGTGGCATGTCAGTCCCCGACTTAGGGGATTCAGAGAAGGAGGACATTTGGGGGAGGATGATGATAAGTTCCGCTAGGGCTTTGTCACATGTGAGGTGTACATGAGCTATCAAATGGAGGAAATTCCGCCAATGCCTGGAAATATGAGCTGGTACTTGGCAGAGAAATCTGAGCTGGCTATAGAGAGAGAGGCTCACATGTAGATGCTACTAGAAGCCAGTGTATAGGTGAGCCTGCCCAGGGAGCAAGTACACAGACAGAAGAAACAGATGAATGCGCTGAATATAATAATAAAAAGTAATAGTAAGTAACATTTATTGAGCTTTACTATGTGCTTACCACTCTCCTGAGTTGTTTACAAGCAATATCTAATCAAATCCTCACAAGGACTCTAAAAGATCTATGCTATTATTCTCATTTTACTGATGAGGAAATGGATGTTTAGAGAGGTTAAGTAAGCCAGGATTTGAGCTCGGCAAGCAAATGGCCAAGCCAAGATTTAAACTCGGGAGGTCTGAAGGAAAGAGGGGGGGCAACCTGAAGAGAAGAGCAAGGGCCAGAATTTGAATGCTGGCTTTGTGGTTTACGGGCTGTGTGATCCTGGCCAGCGCTCATCCTCCTGCCGTCTCTGTTTCTTTGTCTGTAAAACGGGGGTAGCAAAGGCTACCTCCTAGGGTTAATAGGAAGATGAGAGAGGGCGTATTAAGTGTCTGGGTGTGCAGCACGAGCTAGCTAACTAGGGCAATCATGAGGAACACACGAGGGTCATGGCAAACATTTAAGGGGCCTTAGAGAAGAGGAGATAGAAGAAAATATAATGGAGAGGGAGAAGCAGAGCCGGGAGAGAAGCAGTCCAAGGGAGGGAGCATACCAGTGTTTGGTTGGTTTGCCAGCCATTGATGCCCTTAGCAGAAGCGGTAAGTTGAGTGAGGTGGTTGGGGGCGGGGGGGTGGGGGGCTCATTAAGTGATGCTGAGGAAGGAGAGCTAATGAATGTGGACAATCCTTCCTGAAAGTGTGGCCCTGAAGGGAAGGGAAAGGCAAGATGTTGCTTGAGGAAGACACAGTGGTCAGGAAGAGTACTCTCCCACCCCCTATACATCTGAGGATGGGGGAGAAATTGGACCGTTTTCCTCCCTGAGAGGAGAAGTCATGGAAAGTGAAAGAAAACATCAGGCCTAAAAATAGTGATGACTTTCTACTTAAACTTGAACAGTAGTTGAATGTATTCAAAAGTGCTTTTATAGCCAATGTGATATGGAGTCTTTAGAGCAATCCTGTGGAGTAGATAAGGTGGTTAGATTCCCCGATTTATAGATGTTGAAATGAAGACTCAAAAGATAAGAGATAAAGGGTTGTCAATGTGAGAAGATTAAGAGACTCCCTCCTCACCCCAGCTGGTGTGCAGAATGGAGGTAATGGACCGATTCTCTAGGATAGCCATGAGAGGGGCCATGTTCCAACAGAGGGCTACTAGCAAGAGGGGTATGCTCCCCGGAGGCAAAAATGCACGGGAGGAAGTGAGTGAGACACAAGAGACCCATGGCTAGCCCCCACACAAAGTCTAAACCATGAGAGAGAGATCTGAAAAAGACTGTAAAGTTTAACTTTGCATTAAGAATATACTAAGATCCTTTTGGAATTGTCTTAAGACATTGAGAAAAGATTGGAATTGTTTGCAGTGGATTTTTTCTCTGGAGCCCTGGGCACATGGGGCATGGCAATATTTTCTTTTGTGCAAAAGAAGAAAGAACAAAGGTAGAAAGAAGAGGAAGTAAGTGGAAAGATAAGGGTTTTAGGAAAGGTTGAGGTTTCAGAGAAAGACAGAATTTAGAGAAAGTGGTTGAAAATGAATAAAGCTGGGCTGAGGTCATATTCTGGGAAAGAAAATCTACACTGCATTTGAAAGAAAAACAAGACCTGGAGAGAAGCTGGGGGGAATGGGATATTGGTCTGGGTGCTAGTGACAAACTGAAAGTGGTATGACACAGGTGTGCTGTTTCGAAGGGACACATGCTCCCCCATGTTTATAGCAGCACTATCAACAACAGCCAAAGTATGGAAAGAGCCCAAATGTCCATCGAGGGATGAATGGATAAAGAAGATGTGGTATATATATACGATGGAGTATTACTCGGTAATCAAAAAGAATGAAATCTTGCCATTTGCACCAACGTGGATGGAACTTGCCATTTGCAGCTAAGTGAAATTAGTAAGAGAAAGACAAAAATCCTATTACTTCATTCATATGAGGATGTTAAGAGACGGAACAGATGAACACAAGGGAAGGGAAGCAAAAATAATATAAAAACAAGGAGGGGGACAAAACAGAAGAGACTCATAAATATGGAGAACAAACTGAGGGTTATGGGAGGGGGTGTTGGAGGGGGGATGGGCTAAATGGGTAAGGGATATTAAGGAATCTACTCCTGAAATCATTGTTGCACTCTATGCTAACTAATTTGAAGGCAGTCTGGGAGGCTAGAGGTGCTCTATGAGTTTGAAAAGGGGGCCCAGGTTCCTTATGTCTTATTGCTTCCACAGGTGCTGTCCTTATCTGTATGACCAAAGTTGGCCCTCTACATCCATATTTCAACCCAGTGGAGGGGGGAAAGAGGAAGTGAGAGCTCTGAGTTTTCTTTGAAGAACAAAAGCTCTGAATTGTGCACACCACTCTATTTACATTCCGTTCATCAGAGCGTTGTCAGATGGCCGTATGTAGCCGCACGGGAGGTTGGGCAATATGGTCTCTAGGTGGGCAGTCCTGTGCCCAGCCCGAACTCAGGGGAGCGTGTTACCGAAGGAAAGAAGAGAGGACTGTAAACTGAGAACAACTAGTCTCTGCGCTCACAGTCAGACACCATAGTTAGATAATCGGAAGATTCCAGTAAATAAGCTTGAGTAGGTTATGCAGAGTGTGAGTGCTAATCTGAGTTCAGATTGCGGGAGTGAGGTGTGTCGGTTTTGGGGAGAAGTAAGACAGTAGTAAAGTGTGGAGGGATGATGTGTGTTTTGGGCGTGACTGAGATTGTACTAAGCGGGACACACTCCTAGGTCCATGACTCTCGTTTATAAATATGCCTCTAGTTTAGGAGTCGGCAAACGTTTTCTGTAAAGGGACCAAGTAGTCAATATTTTAGCCTTTGTGGGCCATACGGTCTTTGTCAAATCTATTCAGCTCGGCTGTTGGAGCATGAAAGCAGCCTAAACAATATAAGCAAACAGGTTGTTTCCCAGTAAAGTGTTATTTATAAAAACAGGCTGTGGGCCAGATTTGACCTGTGGCCATAGTTTGCCGACCTCTAGTCTGTTGCTCTGAAAGTACAGTCCTCTGAACCTACAGTATAACCCTATCAAGAATAACAATTTCATCTACATTCACTAATACATTTATTTAACTGGGTGTGTTCTATGCGAGGCTCTGGGATATGAAAGAATGTGAGACACAGTGCCTTAACACATAGGCAAGTTATTGTCTAAAGAAATATACACGGAAATAATTGCAAAACACCACGGTAACTTCTTTCTTTCTTCCTTCCTTTTGTTTTTCTTTTTAATTTTTTTTTTTTTTCAACGTTTTTTATTTATTTTTGGGACAGAGAGAGACAGAGCACGAACGGGGGAGGGGCAGAGAGAGAGGGAGACACAGAATCGGAAACAGGCTCCAGGCTCCAAGCCATCAGCCCAGAGCCTGACGCGGGGCTCGAACTCACGGACCGCGAGATCGTGACCTGGCTGAAGTCGGACGCTCAACCGACTGCGCCACCCAGGCGCCCTTGTTTTTCTTTTTAACTGAAGTATAATTAACATAGAGTGTTCATTAGTTTCAGGTATATAGTATAATGATTCAACAACTCTATACATTATCCAGTGCTCATCAAGAGGAACGATCCCCTTTATTTCACTCCTCTGCACACCCACTTCTCCTCTGGCAACTACCAATTTGTTCTCTGTCTTTTTAAGAGTCTGTTTTTATTTGTCTCTTTTTTTTCTTTGTACATTTGTTTTGCTTCTTAAGTTCCATGTATGAGTGAAATCACACACCGGTAATTTCTGTAATAGATGCGTGGGTCAGAATCAGTAGGAACACGAGGGAAGGCATGCCAAAGTTTGCCTGGAGGTCAGAAAAGCCTTCTCAAAGGCAAGGCCCAAGCTGGAGCCGGAGGGGGAAGGGAAGAATCCGTGCCTCACCCAACAGAGAAGGGAATTTCAGAGCGCGTGCGTTGTGTGTGCAAGCGCGCATATGCGTGGGGGTGGGGGGTGGACAGTATGTGGACAAAAATGGAAAATGAGAGAGTCTGGCATGTTTGCAGCACTCCCAACATTTGAGGAACAGAGAGATAAATGCTTAGAAGTCAGGTTATAAAAGGCCATTTATAAGTTGTTCCAAGGAATTTCATTTTATGTTGTAGGTCATGGGGAGCCATCGAGACTGCAAATGAGCTGGGCAGTGACAGTAGCAGATCTGTTAGAGAGCTCCCTCCTGCAGGAGCATGTGCCACGGAGGGGCGGGGACGAGACAAGAGCAAGGAAAACCAGTAACTGTTATCAATGATCGTATGCTTGGGGGAGGGGAAGGAGGGCCTGAAATGAGTTGCCAGGGGTGGGAAGAGAAGGAAATAATGGACTCGAGAGACTTTTGATATGAATTATTGGCTTACTGGAAGCAAATTGTGTAGGGAGAAGGAAGAATCCGGTGTGACACCCAGAATTCTGACTTGGGTAACCAAGTACATGGTAGCACTTATCAAGACAGTAGGGATTACAGAAGGACTGGGTTTGGGGGCGATTTGATATGTTTCTGGTATGGATTTGACATGGCTGGGAAAATCCAGGTGGAGTCTACTGGGCAAATGGGTGTTTATGTCTGTTCCTTGGGAGAGCATCTGGACCAGAACTACAGATGTAATCAATTAAGATGCCTCGGTTTTAGGGGGTGATTACACCCCGTTACCTTCTGGAAAACACCATTGCAAGGCCAAAATGGACAAATGTAGAAGTCAGGGGGAATTCAAAATGTGGGTACAAGACATAAAATCAAACCAGAATCTGCCTGTACTAACAGTAGACTTCAGACTCTGCACTGAAATTCCCTATGACCAATACAAAGAATGAGGCCATTGCTTAAGTCACGGTATCTATAGGACAATCAATTGTTTAGTGGGAGCCAGTTGGTCTTGGTACTGAAATTTAAGTTTCCCAGGTGATATGGTGAGCAACTTCTTCAACAGCATCTTTTTATTTATATAAAAAATAAAATCACTTCACTGGGTTCTTTCTTCTCTGGCTCTCAAAGGTTACATTAAAGCAAAGTTGTACAAGAAAGTTGTTCTCAACTCACCTGTCATCTTCATAAAGTCCCTAGATCAGGAACTCTCTGAGGGTTGTGCTGGAGAGAGTTCTGAACCAGGAGGAACCTATATGACATTCTCGTTGTTAGGGTGGGCAACACCAAGTAAATGAGGGCCTTACAGCCTGTTGTCTTAAAAAAGACAGATTTCTTCTCTTATTTCAGTGGATTTTGTTTAATTATCCTTTTATATACATTTAAGAGATTTCTCCAAAGGAGGTCAACATTTTAGTGCAGGTATTTTTAAGGTCACTAGGTTTAGGCCAAAAAAGCTTTCTTCTGTTCAGGATGTTACAAATAGGTCAGCAGAATGCTGTCACCATGAGCCATTAGGGGAACATGGGAACGACTTGTACTGGACTGTTATTATCCAGGAGTCTTTTGCGCCTCTAAAAAAGGTCAGCTGAGTAAACGTGGAGTCTGAAATAGAAGAGGAGCAGATTATCTAAATTAGGACATATGTTTGTCAGTTTTCTTCTCAAAAGAGCGTCTCTCAACAGCATGCTTCATCATCTTGACTCTCCAGGTTTTAGTCTTTACATTTAAGAATCAGATCCCTTACGTACACTGTGAGAACATCCTTAGTGCACTGCAGTGATCTACATTTATTTATAATTATCCTTCAAACTTTTATGACTGGGAGATGCTGGGAATTGAGTTGGTGGAAGGAACAAAGGCGTTAGAGGGATATGTGCAGAAAATGATGCCGAGAGAGAGAGGCACATAGACATAACAGAGATTTATTCCACTCACACCTGGCTTAGCTTCCCAGGATCTTTCCTCATAAACTTTTTGTTTCAACTTATGTAAAAAAATTCTAAACATAAATGAATAGGTAGTATTACAAGTTGTTATGAGCAAACACTTAAATAACCACCACGTAGACCAAGTAATAAGAAGATATTGACAGAATTCCAGAAGCATCCCCTATTACCCACATGGCCCTGTCTGTCACCAAGTCTTCCATCCCATAGTAGTCATGCCCATCAATGTTATGGTAGTCACTATGCATCCCTAAAATACTAGCTTTTGATATAAATAGAATCATAACACATAAATATTTTTGCCTGGCTTCTTTCACTCAATGTTATGTTTTTATAATTCACCCATGGTGGTGTGTGTTATAATTCACTCATTTCCTTTCTTTTTTTAAAAACATTTTTAGTGTTTATTTATTATTGACAGAGAGAGAGAGAGAGAGAGAGAGAGAGAGAGAGAGACAGTATGAGTGGGGGAGGGGCAGAGAGAGAGGGAGACACAGAATCAGAAGCAGGCTCCAGGCTGTGAGCTGTCAGCACAGAGCCCGACACGGGGCTCGAACTCACAGTCAGTGAGATCATGACCTGAGCCGAAGTCGGATGCTCAACTGACTGAGCCACCCAGGCGCCCCATATAATTGACTCATTTTCATTGCTGTGGAATAGTCTACTGTCCGAATTAACCCCAATTGCTTATCTATTGTATTATTGATGGAATTTGGATTTTTTCCAGTTTGGAGCTCTCCCCACCCCTCTACTCCCAATTTATCCAATCACTCTTACTGCTCTTCTCTTGTCGTATAGATTCCAAAATATACCAGGATTGGAAATTGGAGATGATGAGACTTTACCTGCTGATAGCCATTATAATCTTTGTCTGGAAAATGATCTTCAAAAACCCATTTGACCACACTTAATCTTTGATTAAGTGAGCTATTTAAAGGTGCCCAGTAAATGACAAAACACTAAAAATACTGAGTATTGGTTGTTCTGTTACCATAATTATTATATTTCTAAAACCAATTTAGTTAGCTAACATTAATATACACGCCGTCAGGCATTGTGTGTTACCTCCCAAAGCTCTTCAGAATAGGAACTGTTATTATTGCCGTTTTACAGATGGTGAGACTGAGACACAGAGGAGCAGCCCCTTACGTGCTTCCACACATCTGTTACGTGAGGTATCCAGAATTCAACCTTGATGACCAAACTCCATAACCGTGCTCTCAACGATTGCACTAAGTACTTTAAAGGCAAACATGGGGAGCAGAACGTATACTTCTGCCCAGGTTCTGTTTCAAGATCATGTGACACTTAGTTCTGATGACAAATAATCCTGCCAATGCAGCCACAATAACCCGTGTTAAGGCAGAAGAAAGATTTGTAGGTGAGCTCCCCTGCAGCTTGTGGGGACTCTTCATTTTGTTCTCGCACTGGAGTGGGTCCTGCAGAGGTAGAGGGGCTCTGGCAGTGACCTCACTGAGCACTCCCACAGGAGCCGACCCTGCAGTCCACAGCCACACTTCCCTGGCACCTGTGGAGAAGGTCGCCTTGGGCTTGGTCACAGCCCAGTTAGGTAGTCAGGGTCACAAGGCTGCGAGGTGAACAGCAAAGACAGCCTAGGGAGAGGCGTTTCATTCCATACAGAATCTTCAGGGTCTGCCACAGGACCTGTCTCCTCACCAGCAGTCAAAAAATGTCTGGTGAAGGAGCTAGAAGGAAAAGCTATAAGCTGGTTTGACTGGCTTTATGAAACTGCATCCCTCTGCTGTTAGAATGATTCAAATGCCATGCGTAACAAAGCTCTGATTCCCGTGCTTTCCTCCTCTTTGGAACCATTTTAGTCTTCAGAACCTGCTGTAAGCACGCTCGTCAACACAACTGCACATGCATGGGGCTCCTGCCAAAGTGTGTATTTGTGGCGACACAGATTCAGTTGTGACTGTGTGGCGTTAACTTCCTACATCCGAAAGCAGGGGCAGTCAATTAAAACCCTGATTTATTTACACATCCCCTCTCTTTCTTTCAATTGAATATCTTGTTCAGAAGAATTCTATTAATATGATTTATCACAATAAACAGCATGGTTCCTGCTTTAATTGATTCATCTTTTTCTCCATCTAAAATGTTTCCTATATCTCTATTCTGCATCAACTTTTAGTGTCCTTTTCACAACCCCCCGCCCCCGCTCCATATCTTCACTGACTTTGATCATTTCTACAGAGTCTAGATTTTTTATATAGTCTACATCTTAAATCACTCATTTTCTCATTTTTAAAGTGCTGATTATAATCATCCCTTAAATTTACTGAAATTAGCATGAGTTTTTAAACCATTAGTCAAAAAAGAAGAGGCTTTTTTAAAAGAAACTCCCTGCTGTTCTTTGTGGATGAAACAGTTGACATTTTGTTAAGAGATTTTTATCTGACTTTAATTCTGTAGCTTTAATGTATTCTTCACAGTTATAAATGGAACGGTTTGTCCTAAATGGAAGTGTATCTATATAAGCATAGTTATATCCAGTCTTTAAAATGGATCATTTCATTTCACACATGCCATAGAATCTTGAATTTCACCTTTACTCATCTCAATTTCTTTACTAAAAACGACTCTGTTGCTCCAAATTCCTATATCAATGGATTGGATATATCAAATTGTAGTAGTAATTGTTCGTAAGTACATATTTTATAACATGTACTAATGGAATAATAAAATATATTGCAATAACAATATGCTCTGCCTGATAGAATTTCATCATGGGACTCCATTAACGCATTCGGCTGGTATCAGCTTTTGAAAACGCCTTCCGTTGTGGTGCAAGGAAAATGCTCTGTATAACAGTGAATGGTGAAAATGGGATTCAAATAGGAATTTCTAGGAAGGCTGAGCAGAATGAAAAAATACAGAAACATGAATGGATGCTGACCACGCAGTTTTGATATTGCTTGAAACTGGATTGATCCTGTGGATCCCTGTGCTCTCATCACACCCCAGCCTTTCACCCCTTACAGGTCAGGGGCTACCCTCATGCCTGAATGACACTGCTTTGCTCAGGTCACCAAAGGGTTCCTAATTGGCATTCCCAGTGGCCACATGTTAGCCTTCATCTTCGTGAGGCAGCCATTAGCCCTTCCTTTTTCTAATTTCCCTCTTCCCTGGACTTGGCTCTCCTACCTCCCTGAAAAATCCCTTTCAAGCACACTGGTCTGTAGGGCTCCATGCCTCACAGCCTTTCTGGTCCCTGGGTTCCATCTCTGCTCTTCTCCCCTGGGGATCTCCCCTCCTCTTGCCTCTGCACCACCCCCAGGGCTGACTTTTCACCCCCCTGCCAATACCTGCAGAATGCAGAGACCTGAAGTTCAACTTGTCCAAAACCAGACAATAATTCACTGTCCCTCAGATCAGCTCTCCTGGGGCTGTTGGCCCTGTGCTTCTCCCCCAGGTCTCCCAGTGGTCCTTTTGGTCTGTTCTGTCACACCCAGCCTGAGTCCCGGTTCTTCTGCCACCAGATCGTTTGGTTTTTCTCCCTGTATTTCATTCCTGGCTTTGGTCCTCCTTATTTTCTGCTACTGGAAAATGAGGACAGATGCCGGAGTCGTTTCCCTGATTCTTTCCTCATCTTCTCGGATTCATCCTGCTCAGTATTGGAAATCAGTTCTCAGGCCAAGCGCCTACTAAAAACACCACCAGTGATTCCCTACTGTTTACCAATTAAAGTTTATTGAAGTGTCTCCATGACCAAGCTGTAATTTCTTCCCAGAGTTATTTTCCAGCACAAAATATATATTCTCTCTGCACTGCCACCAAATTTAATTGCTTGTAAACATTACAGTTAATAAATATTATTTCCAGTAGCTCTCAGGTACTGTAAATGAATAAATGACATAAGAAGGATGACTTAATATTGCCCTCTCACCATGAGATAGTTAATCATAAAATTATAACTTTGAAATAATATGTAAAGTCTAAAAACTTTTTTTTACTTGTTTCAGTCATGTAGATTGCCTTCAGAATTGCACTAAAGACGAAAATCATTTTCTTTTTTTGTGTATGCGCTTCTCCTCTTTCATAGGAAGGAAGCTGATACCTTGAGTTTTAACACCTGACCTTTTCTTACCAAAATTAAAGCTCGTTTAACTTACATAGATTATACATAGACTTTTTCGATCTTAATTAACTCTTGGTCTGGTTTCATGTGTTTCTTGACCACCATTTCCATGATCTTGGTCACAATCCATTTGACGTATCTCTCAGCAAAAAGCTGGCCCTTCAGTTAGGAAATGGAGGCACATTTTGCACCTTTTCCCAGCCTTTAGCACACCATCTGACCTCTCGGCAGCTATCCCTCCCTCTCTCTACAACCCCTTCCTTTCCAACCTTGTGCCTCAAACAGAACCCTGGACTTATGGGACTTTGCCTTCTGATCTTCCTTATTTACATAAATATACAATGCAGCACATACTGTAATCACTTATAGAATTTAAATAGGTAATATATTTACAGTGGTATTTATTTATTTATTTTTTCTCCTTCAACAAAGCCGGGCTTCTGAAATGCCACTGGCTTTCTATGATACTTTGTCAAGACATCTTGATCATGTTTCTGGGCTCATTATATTATTTTCAAGGTGGAAGGTGTCTTTCTCTAGAACCCTCTGTAAACAGGTACTCATTTCCCCTCAGAGAACCACGCCCCATGGGCCTGGAGGATGCTGGAACTCACACCATATAGCTGAATGTTTGGCTTAGTTACAATTGGGTAAAGCCTCTGACCGTGCTCCTAAGCTGTGATTTCCAATAGCTACGGGGATTTCCTCTACTTCTGACCTGACTGGACCTGTTGTGTAACTGGTACAGTATGGTAGCCCTAATGGGGAGAAAAATGAGCGACAGTTCTCTGGAGGCAGACAAGGGATTGATTTCGAACATAGGGATTGATTACATTTCAGGCAACAGGACTGTAATTTAAGGGGTAAGGCAGAGTCAATGAGGCCAATATAATGGTTTCCTCTACAAGCACTGATGCAATTAGCAACTCATTTTAATTGAAAAGGTGCAGGAACTCTTGGCCCTGTTCCTATGGCCTTCGTCACAATAGGAAATGGGAGGGAAAACCAAGTCAGGATTCGCTTTGGTGGAATGGTAATGCATATTTCATAATACCAAATCTAGGAACCATAAATCATTTTAGTAGAAAGTACTGTTATAATATGCCATTGGTCTGGCTTTGAATGAGAATAATTGGCATTTTATTTATGTGATTTATTGAAGGTTAGTATGGAGAATCTTTCTCTATCCCAAAAGCCACTCTTATCATGCAGTCCTTGGTCCTAAATCTTTGCCAGACTTGCCAAACAGAAATTCAGTTTATTAAGGCTAAAGCCTTCTGGCTATTGAAGTCCCTTCTTACCTGCTATCATACTTTAGTAAACATAAGTAGCACCTAGAATGCTACCTCTCTGATTCTGATTCACTGGGTCAAAGATGGGAGCCAGGAACTTATATTTTCCTTAAGCATCCTAAGTGAGTCTGGTATATGAATTGTATTTTGATAAATAGTGCTCTACATCTAGAGATAACATTTAAGTAGGTAATTATTAAATGTCTCAGGCTTATCTGAAATCAATTTTTCCTTAACAGCATGCTGGAATATTGGAACACAAATCAGCTAAGTTTCAAGAGAGGGTCATGGCAAGAAAAAAGTATGCAGCACAGGGCAGTAGTTCGAGAAAACATGCTCAGACTGGGTGTCTAGGCAGGGAGCCCTGTCAGAAGCTAGCATAAAGGTACTGAGTGCATGTGGAAGGCAGCAGGGTGAAGACTAAAGTTGGATTGGTCTCTGGGGGGCAATTGTCTGGGATTCACTCTTGGGGTCATGTAAGATTAAGTGTTTCTGGGGTGCCTGGGTGGTTCCGTCAGTTAAACGGCCACCTCTTGATTTTGGCTCAGGTCAGGATCTCAAGGTTTGTGAGATCGAGCCATGCGTCCGGCTTCGTGCTCGCAGCGGGGAGGAGATTCCTTGGGATTCTCTGTCTCTCTCTGCCCCTCCAACCCCTCAAAATGAATAAATAAACTTTTTATTTGTTTTTATTTTTATTTTTATTAGAGAGTGTTTCCTTCTATTTTGCACCCTAGGTACCTCACTCACCTCACCCTAGTGCTGGCTTTGGTAGATAGCTTCTGCAATGGCTGCCAGTGGTCCCACCTTGTGGTATTCATGCCCTTGTGTAATCTGCTACTCTTGTGTGTGGACTGAACCTAGTGACTTGTTTCTAATGAGTAGAATATAGCAAAGGTGATGGGATGTCACTTCCAAGAGTAGGTTATAAAAGACTGTGACTTCCATGTTCTACCCCCTCTCATGCTCTTTTGTTTTTTAACTCTGATGAAACGTGTTGCCATTTGTGATTTATTGTAGCTTATTGCCATTTCTGCCTTATTGAGAGACCTATGTGACAGGGAACTGAGGGGAGCCTCTAGACCATAGCCAGTGGATCCTTCCCTGGTTGAATCTTGACGTAAGACCACAACCTCAGCTGACACCTTGACTGTAATCTTTGGGAGAACCTGAACCAGAAGCCCCAACTAAGTCTTGCCCAGATTCCTGACCACAGAAACTGAGAGAGTAAATCTTGTTGAAGTCACTGTGTTTTAGTATGATTGTTTTTATTCAGTAGTAACTAATACAGTGCATAAAGATTGTGGTGGTGGTGGAGTGTTGGTTGCTGAACCTGAAGAGCAACATAAACAAGGAAAAGAGAGAAGGTACTGAGGACACACTGAACCCAGTATCGTGTGTTTAAGCAGTTTGAACCAGGGATAGTTCTTCCTACAGGGGTTGCTTCCTTTTCTTCTTCCTCACCTCCTCCAAGTCTTTGCTGCCCTAAAAAATAGCTGGACAGTTGCTTAATCAACGTTGACTGCTAAACGTTGAGATTTCTTCTATCGAATCTCCAAGATTATTGCCGTCACCACCTCCTTGTCTATCATGAACTCCTTCCCTGAAATTTGCTATGGTTCCTAATAAGGAGGTCTGTACTTAACAGTGATAGATAATATCTTCATCCAGCAGCCACAGCCGCTAGAATATAAAAAAAGTAAAATGTCTGACATTGCAAGGATGTGGCGCAACGTGAACTTTTATAATTGCTAGTGGGAATGCAAAATGGGATGATCACTTGGGAAAACACTCTGACAGTAGTGTATAGAGTTAAATCTAAATCTACCATACGACCCAGTAATCATACTTCTGGATATCTATCCAAGAGAAATAAAAACTTATGTGTACATGAAAGCTCATATTAATTTTTTTTTTTTGAGAGAGAGAGAGAGAAAGAAAGAGTGCAAGCAGGGGAGGGGCAGAGAGAGAGGGAGACAGAATCCAAAGCAGGTTCCGGGCTCTGAGCTGTCAGCACAGAGCCCGATGTGGGACTCGAACCCACCAACCATGGGATCATGACCTGAGCCGAAGTCAGATGCTTAACTGACTGAGCCACCCAGGCGCCCCTATATTAAAATATTTATAGCAGTTTTATTTGTAATAGTCCAAAGCTAGAAACAATCCAAATGTTCATCAACTAGTGAATAGATAAGCAGACTGTGGTGTTTCAGATTATCCTCTGTTCCCCTTTGTCTGTCTTTCTCAGGATTCTCTCAATGAGCGCCTTTCATCTAGCTCCATAATCGGTCATATTCCTCATAGGCCTTTGGGGTGGGGCTCAACTGGGAGGGCATTATTTTCTCAGAAGGGAGAGCCAGCAAGTGGGACCTTCTCCACTGACTTAGATTTGTCCTTTTTTTTTATGGGCCTGTGACATTCACTTACCAATTAGCTCTTAGAAGCCTCTATTGGAAACAAGGTGCTTCTGAGATTTTTGACGCAAGGGATGCTGCTCAGAATCCTAAGTGGCCTCCTTAATATTCTGCATCACTAGCAAAGGCTTACACAGCAAATATTCATGCCCATCAAAAAAAAAAAAAAAGTCTAAGATAAAAGTGCATGCATAACATAACACTTAGAGTTGTTGAATCACTATGTTGTACACCTGAAACTAATGTAACGTTGTGCGTCAACCATACTTCAATTTTAAAAAGTGCATGCAAGAAGTTCATCGGGATAAAAGGCCCATTTTGGAAGCAGTGGGAAAGCTAGTATAGGTCAAGTTAAATCTATCACGTACTTCAGTCCCTTAAGAGGGCTACTCTATAGCTCATTATAGTTTCATTTATTTTTCTTCTTTTAAGCCTATCTAATGATTCTTAACTTAGAACTGGAAAGCTACATAGAGTACATGAGTCAGGGCCAGGATTTGCAGAGGTCAAGAAACTTCTTTATTCTTTACGAATGGTTGCAGAGAGAACATAATCATCATCATCGATGAGATTATTTTTTTCTTTCTTCTAATGGTACAGCATCTTCCTTCCAGATCACTGTCAGCCTTTCCCTCGTCAGACAAGTCTATAATTCCATCTCAAGCAACTCCTTTTACAGGCATGACAAAGTCATTGGCTGATTTAAATGAGGGAGGGGGGTTGAACATTTAGCATAAAGATGAAGTAAAGGCATTTTTAAATTTTTTACTTTATGTGAGCACTGGTGTCTAACTTTCCACATAGAAAAAAAAAATCACTAGTGATGAAAATAACAATTAAATGTAACGCATATAACACTGTACCACTGTATGTTGTTTTGATTCATTGTTATCTCCTTTTTGTTTTTGTTTTGTTTTGTTTTGCTTATTTGTCTGGTCTTGGGTGCTCGCTTAAAACCAGTGAGGCCACGGAAAGCTTAGACTTGAGACCAGTTCTTTGGGGGCTCTTTCTTGTTCTGCTGAGAGTGTTTCTTCAGCTGCCAGGAAAAGATGTGTGCACGAATTCTTTTGCCTGTGTCATGATCAACTCCAGCTCCGTAGATGAACCCAGCTGTGGCAAGGTGATAAGTCCAAGTTTCAAGATGACACAAAGGGATTGAGTCAGGCAAGACCCAGAAGATTTGGGGCCAAATTAAATGTTACTGCTCGATGGGAAAGAAGAGAGGAAGGAGGATATGGAAATACACAGCCCAGTTTCTGCTGAGATGATAGGCTCTGGAAACCCACCCCGTGTGCTCACTGTTAACTCAGTACTGGTTTGTGTATTTTCCGAATCTGCAGTGGGTGGCTTCAGCAGTCACCCAGGGACCGGGCACCCGGCGCCCTGTGATGACTTTTCCCTTTCACGGTTCTTGGGATTTCTCTGGAAGGTTCTAATTCAAAGGCAGCTTTTATTTGGAAAGCTTCAGAAGTCATTTCACTCTACACATTATATGAGGAGTAAAAGGCTTGTTTACGTTTAGCTCCACTGCTCTTAAACCCTTCTACTTGTTCTTGCTGGTAAAATTTATGTGAGTGGGAGAGAGATTATTCCTAGGTATGGGGTTTGTGTTAGAAGTTACTTTTTTTTCCCATTCTCATTCACCAAATAGGTACTGAGCACCCACTAGATGTCGGGGTACATGGGCAAAGCACCTGTTTCAGAGCGTGTGCAAAACCTCAGTTTCTGAGGTAGCCAAGCCCTGCACTTTTAGCCCTGCGTTGAACCACAGGTAGTGCTGACGGCCCTGTTCTTGTCATGGCTGAAGGCTTCTGGGAGATGGATCTTTGGGGAGCTACCTTAGCTGAGGCTCTCTTGGTTGAATCTCTAAGCACAGCAGCACAAGCCAAAGCTTCCTGTTGAGTAATGTGGCCTAAGGGGAGAGAAATGAGAGAAAGTTCAAAGTCAACAATCTTACAAAACAAATAAGCAAACAACCTTGCGAATGTTTATGAATCCATAAAATTTCCT
Source organism: Panthera leo (assembly GCF_018350215.1). NCBI lineage: Eukaryota > Metazoa > Chordata > Mammalia > Carnivora > Felidae > Panthera > Panthera leo. Next base: position 27,678,597 of record NC_056679.1, read on the forward strand.
CTACTCTGCACGGTAGAAACCATTGTGTTTAACACACCCAGGTTGTAGGATCTTTGAAGACAGGCAGTGTACTTCTCTTCTTTTGCATTGCTCATTCAGTTAAGTTAAAAAATACATGGTCATTGATCAACATGACAAATCAGTTGGGGAGGGACTTGGGCCATGAGTCATCTGAGCCTGACCTGCATATCTTCATTTTCAAAATTTTCCTCAAGCCAGAAACTGATATATTGAATCTCTGTCAGTGTTTTTAGAGTGTAGGCTGCAGACCACCCACGACACAATCATCAGGCTGAGGCCACATTTAATAACGCTTTTTGAAAATTCAGATTTCTGGCTCTATGCCAAAGACTTTCCTAATCAGAAACTCAGAGAGTTAGGTCTGGAAATCTGCATTTTGATAGCTCACGCAGGTAGATCTTATGCGCACTAAACACTGAATGTCTCTGCTCGGTTTCCTTGGCCTCTATGCAATTTTACTCTACGAACAAAGCTAGTAGATGATGCTTCTGCAAGACTTCAGGCAATTCTGAGCAGGCTGCATCGAGCTCTGCCACTTACCGGTCACATGATCCTGGCCAAGTGATTTAACTTATTCACCTCTCAATTTTCTTTTCTGCAAAACGTGGGTTATAAAAGCACCTACCTTTGGATGGAGGTGACTGAGTTTCAAGTAAGACAACATTTGCAAAGTGCTCAGAACTGTCCCTGGCAGATAGGAAGGCCTGATAACAGATACCTATTGTTACTGTTCTTGTTATTCAACCATTTGCAAAAACCGTGTCTTTTATGCAAACGCAGGAACAACAATATCAGGTTGATGTGCTAATGTTAAGTGAGCTGCTTAGAAAAAGAAAGCTCTTCCAGTGACAGAGGCCAGCTGGAGACCGAAGACATTTGCTAGAAGAAAAGAGACTCAACGACAGTCACATCTTTCACAAGGTTGCTTAAAGTCTGTGAAGATCTTTTGCAACCATCATTTCATTTGTGCTTCATAAAATCCCATGAGGTTGCTAGAAGAAGAGAGATGTCAGAGCATGGGCGTGAAAATGCATGATCTGTGCAGGCGATGGCCCTGATATTCACTCTACGACTTGAGCAAGTTGTATAACGTGTCTGAGCTGCAGTTCCCCACTGCTGTGAACTGGGGAGAAAATGTATAATATATAATATTACATATTATACGTGTAGAGCTCCTAGCACAAGGTCTCTAGCGTGGGAAATGCTCACGAAATGTAACTGTTATTGTTGTGAGTAAACCAAGCCTCTGAATTCGCACATCCAGCAAGCGGCTGACCTGTGGTTTGAGCCTAGACCATCTGCCTAAGCCCATTGCCATCTCGACTAGATCAAGTGCCTGTAAATCTCAGACAGTTGTTGACATTTTATGGCAATCCATACTCTGATTTCTTGAAGCCCTCTTAATTTACCCATAAAGCCTTGCTTAGTATTGTCAGGGATAATCATTTTTAAACATGGCCTGCCAGCCATGTTATAAAATAGCACACTGGCAGAGGAGGCCATTCTACTTGAATTATTTATCTGGAAACTTGACTTCCGGCTGCAGCACACGAGTCCCTCCCTAAGGTGCCTGGTTTGGGTCAGGTAGTTAAAACTCACCAAGCAGCTGCTGGTGCCGAAGGCTGTGAATATAGCGGTTCTGCAGGGCCTCCCACTGGGGCCTGGAATTGTAAATCCTCATGATGCTGTAAAAATAGCGCTGCTGCCCTTGGGTTAGGTCCTGTCGGAGCAGAGCAGGTGATTTTGATGAGTTGGTGGAATTCTCTAGGACTACGAGTGTGATGTATTCAAAGCTGACTTCTTTTGGAAATAAGATATATATATGTATACATACATATGTATGTATAACAATTTTATGTATATGTGTGTGTGTATATATACAAATTGTGTGTATATATATATATGTATGTATACACACACACGTATATATATATACACACACATACATACATGTAACAGTTGGAAAACAACAATTGGGTAGTTTCTTCCCCTAGTTTATTTAAACAACTTCCACTGGCCTGTGTGATAGTAAAAATGGATAAGCAAACATTCTAGGTTAAGTAAGTAGGTCAAGGTATTGGGCTGAGAGAGATCTAAGGATTTCCAACATCTTATAATTTTATTTATCTATTATGATCCTTGTTGGAGAAGGTAAGCCATGAGAATCTACACAGGGCCTGACATAGACCCGGCTTCTGAATGGGGTCAAGAGAACTTCCCACCAAGAGTTGTCGGTAAGCAGGGGAGATAGCTGGATGAGTGGATGGGTAATGTGATAAAGGTTCAGCATTATTAGTTAAAAGGTGCTATGAAAACAGAGGAGGAAAATAAACTCTGTGCAAGGCTTTCTAAATGAGTTGACCAAAACATCGGAGTCTTAGGGTGAGGAGAAATTCCCCCAAAGAACCAGAATACTGGTTCTCAAAGGGCATTGGCATCACCTGGGAATTTGTTAGAAATGCAAATTCTCAGGCTCCACCCTAGATCTACAGAAGCCTAAACTCTGGGGAGTGGGACCCAGAACTCTGGGTTTTAACAAGCCCTCTGGGTGATTCTGACACAAGCACACTAAAATTTGAGAACCACTGTGCTGGAAGAAAAAGAAAGGCTAATTAGTGGGAGAAAGTGGGTACAGATTTCCAATGGGGCACGAAATATCTGGATATATTGGGAAGCAGACTTTTTTTTTTTTTCTTCAAGCAAAATATAGAGTCTGAGCTGGGAAAGGCTTAGAGGTAGGCAGGGGAAGGTCATAAGAGCCTTATAGATGTAATGTTCCGACTCAAATCTTAAAAGTAATACTTAAAAAAAGTTTAAAGATTATCTTTTATATGAGGAGCCATTGAAGGTCTTTATTTAGGTCCGTGATTCTCAAAGGGAGTGATTTTGACCATTGAGGACATTTGACAATGTGTAAAGACATTTTTGGTTGTCATAAATGGTGAAAGGGAGGATGTATGGTACTGGCAGTCAGTAGGTAGGAGCCAGGAGTGCTGCTGAACATCCCACAGTGCATGAGACAGCCGCCCAGTCCCTCGTAACAAAGAATTATCCAACCCCAAATGTCATCCTTTCATGTGACCAGATTTTGCAGCTGGCCCTGCTGTGGAGAATGAGCTTCTGGGAAGACAGACCATTGGTAGGGAGAGCATTTAGAAGGCTGACCTCTAGGGCAAGCAAGGAGCAAGAAGGGCTGGGACTACAGTTTCTATTATATACCTCATCTATCATCAATGCTTATCGTATGTAGATGGGGAGACTGAGATAGTGGCATCGGCATTCTAGAAAAATCAAAGAACAAGAAGTTCACCGTAGGCTAAAAAATTCAAAACAATGACAGAATTTTCAAACCAAGTTGTTAACCATTGTAATGAAAACTAAATTTAAGTTAATCAAATGTAAAAGTAAAGTGACTTTCATCTGTTAGAAATTTGGTGTGGAGGCGTGCCTGGGTAGCTCAGTGGGTTAAGAGTCTGACTCTTGATTTCAGCTGAGGCCACGATGTCACCCTTCATGAGTTCGAGCCCTGCAATGAGCTCTGTGCCAACAACAGTGCTGAATTCTCTCTCCCTCTCTCTGCCCCTCCCCTGCTCGCTCTCTCTCTCTCTCTCTCTCTCTCTCTCAAAAATAAGTAAATAAACTTAAAAAAAAATGGTATGGAGTTGAAGCCTGTGTGTCAAATTTATTTTCTGGTGTCTAGAGACCTTAAGCTTGATATTGAAAATGTGTCCAGAGTGAAGGTAGCAAAGCCAAGTATTTCTCAATTTGAGACATCATTTCAACTTTACAGTTTGTGAATTAGATGTTTTAAAAGATAATATCTTTGAAGAAGATAATCGATTCTTAATTAAGCTTTTTCAAATGACAGACAATAATATAATATGAAAATAGCAAGCCAGTTTCAAAAGCAAAGCTCCAAAGGGCAATGGGAATAATCATTATAGAAGATAAAATCTTAGCAGTTATTGTTTTATTTCATGGCGGGGGGGGGGGGGGGCGGAATGCTATGTCCTTTCCTTAGCAGGGATCTGAGCTTCCTAAATAACAGTCCTAATATTCTTACCCTATTGCTTATCCTTCCTTGAGGCGATGGAAGAGAACTTAACTTTTGCAAAAAGTATTTATGAGAATGGCTTTAAATAACTTTGACTGAAAGGCACTAACATCGTTCTCTAGCAGGGAGCCATAACATGGTTGCTTCCCGCCACCGATTAGTGCTTTCGCAATGAAGACAAGACTGTCCACAGAGCTCCTAAAATGGGCTGGGTATAGGATCGGATCATCCAAGGGCTCATTTATTTACCACACAGGCCGTCAACATGCACTGAGGGCCTATGTCAGGCACGATGTTACCTAATACTGGGTAAACAAAGACATGAGAAAAAGTTCTCAAGCTTTGAAGAAGAGACCTACAAATTTTCTCCATTAGCGAATGATATGCTATACCTTCAGTAAAGAAGTCTCCAAGGCAGAGGAAGGGACGCGAATGCAAGGAATCCGTGGAACATTCCCAAGTTTTTGCTGTCTTTTCCGTTTTTCTCCCATTCTTTATCCTGTGCCTCCAGGGAACAACAAAGCATAGCATGAAATTGCATTTTGTTCAGTCTATTTTGGGACCTAAGTAAATAAGTAAGCAAGTAAGTAAATAAAGAAGCAAATAAATAGATGTTATTTATGTCAAGGGATACAAAGTTTTCTCACATGTTTCCAAGTAATTGGATCTCACCAGACTGTTCAGTTCTGTACTTTTCCCTATTCCCACCTGCTATTTATGGAAGGACTTTTCTTTCTGCTTCATCTTATGTGTGCAACATGTAGACTGGGGAACCACTCCCTGTCACAAGTTATTTCTTATAGTTTTAAATAATAGTTATTACCTTATCTGACTTTAAAAGCGGTATATGTCATTTTTGAAAATTTATCCACGATCTAACTGTCCATAACTGTTGGTGGCATTTGATTGATTTCCTTTTATTCTTTCTTTTCTGTGTACATTTTGTATGGTTTTAGAAAAGGGGGATGATACTCTATATGTTGTGCACTTTCCCAGCTCATTGAATATCCCTTAAAAAAGCCTGTAATTTTTAGTGGCAGTATAGTATTCCTTTACATTTTTCTCCGTTTCTTGCACATTTTGCAGTTTTATGGCACTGCACTGTCCAAGAAACTATTAAACTTAGCTGTATTTCTTGCCAATTGCCTGACAAAATGAAGGAGACGCAAAAAAGACTATGAGTAAGTCTTTTTTTTTTTCCTTTCCATATTGTTTAAGGTTTGGAATCTGAGATGTGTACAATAATAAAAAAATTAATAATCAAGGAGTAATAGACATATTAGAATAGGGTCGCCAAGGCATGGAGTGAGAACTCTTAAGTGTTGTCTCCTCTGCTCATACCTTTGCCCTTGCCAACACCTACCCCCATCGGGTTGTTTGATTCACTGAGATCATGGCTATAGAAAGCTCTCCTTCATGCCAGTTCCTTCTCTCTCTTCTCTCCTTTATTATATGCTCATGCACATGCATACATAAAAGCACCCACATGTACACACGCTGAAGAAGTATTTCAACATGTGATAAATCTCTGCTTCTGAATTCATGAAGCTGAGGCTCAGATCTTCCTGAAGAGAAATTTATTAGGAAAACATCAGCCAACATCTCTGTGTGTCTTGTTTCCACGATATAAACTTATAAATTAAACTATAAATATTGTACTTAATACTGCCTTCCCTCAATGTGCACTTCAGAAACCACACTAACCAAGATAACTCTTAATATTCTCTGTGATAAAAGTTGACACTCTATCCTGTACTTAGATCTTCTCAGTATCCCTCCTCCCATTTTCCAGATCTGCAGAGCAGAGCATAAATATTCTTCAAAGCTAGAAAGATTTCTTCTTTCCTCAACTAGCATAAGGAAATGACTGACGATCTTTCTTGTGGCAACAATTCATGGGTGTTTTCTTGGGCTATTGCTAAGGAAATCCATCTTACCTAGTCAAGTGGACTATACTTGATAAAGCTTGACTAGAATGCTTGGAAAATTCAAGGAGGGAAAATCTACCAAATAACTTCTGTCTGAAACAAAAAGATTTGCTTCAAAGACTTACCCTGTATTATAAACTTCCCTCTTTTAAAAGCTGCTACTCCTATTCAGTGTAGTCTGCTTGCAAGGTCTGTTTCTTCATGGGATGGTGGCAGTCGAAATTCAGTCTGTTGATAAGCTGATATCTAGGCAACGTCATGTGATGAAACAAGGAGCTGGGGGCGGGGGGGGTGACATATTTGGCTGCATGCCTTTCCCTGCTTCTGGGCAACAATCGACTGCACAATTTATCTTTTTCCTTTGAAATTTTGTGTCTAATCAAGTGTCAACTTCTAAATCTACTACATCTGCATTATATGCAGACATGAGAAAGGAAAGTACATGGAGACAGAGAGGCTGAATATTAAAGGTCAAGAAATCCACCAGGGCAATGGGCCATTATATATTTCCCAGATTTGGAGTCAGTCCCCTCACCCACATTGTTCAGAATGAGGAAGAAACAGTTCCTAGATATAGACCTATGGGCTTGAATTTTACTGTGGTAACCTATGGAATTGTTCAAGACAGTACTCCTTTCTTAATTTTTGGAGGAGTAAGATATTCTCATTTTGGATCTTGGTTAGAGGCTGCGTATGATGATAATAAACCTGTGGCACAAGGATCTTGCCCACACTGATGTCATCAGCATAAGCCTCGCATTTTAACCTGACTCATGACAGTAATCTTACCCCTCCCTCTGGAGTAGCATTATTACTACAGACTTCCTTTTTTCCTTCTGAATCCTTCGTCTGAATGCCAGATTATCTGTAAAAATGAATAATTCCTAGGGAAAATGGAAGAAGAAATACCAAAAGAAAACCGCAAATTCAAAATTCTTAAGTATCTAAAGGGAGTATCTCATCAAGATGAGAGTGATGAATTGTGTAGCTTACAGAAGAAGGAAAGAACTCACCAGACACAGAAAGTCCGCATTTTCTTCAATAATTTAAGTTATTGAAGACTGGGGAATAAACATCGCAGACACAGGAGTCTATAAAAGCCTGTGGATACCACAAACCTCTCATTGGATCTGAGAGTTTGGTGATTCTCTACTGAGAGATAAAGAACAATTGAATGCAGAGTTGACATTGCCAATTGAATCTTCCTTGAATGTTTTCCCAGCATATGATGAAATGCCTTCCAGGGTATACCACATCTGCTGACTGTTACACACACGGGCTGATTCATAGCAGTGTGCATCAGTCCCTGCACCGCCAGGAAAACAGAAACAGATCTAGGTGTTTGACAAAGAGCTTAATGTAAGGAATCTGTTTCAAAAGTACTGGAGGGGCGCCTGGGTGGCTCAGTTGGTTAAGCGTCTGACTTTGGCTCAGGTCATGATCAGGTTCGTGGGTTTGAGCCCCATGCCCGGCTCTGTGCTGACAGCTCAGAGCCTGGGGCCTGCTTCGGATTCTGTGTCTCCCTCTCTCTCTGCCCCTCCCCTATTCACACTCTGTCTCTCTCAAAAATAAATTAACATTAAAAAAAAAAAAAGTATTGGAGTGGGTTAGAGGAGCAAAATAAGAAAGGCCCGCTCATGCAATGATAGGCAATTCCACTCCACCACTAACACACCTAGAGCTGGAGGACAAAAGGGAAAATGATTTTCCCCAGAGTCCATAAACACTGTGCCATCCAGGCTGTTTCCGTTGGAACACCGCCTGAGTAGCACCTCAGTACCTGGCACTCAACCAGTGCCCTTGCTTCCCTGCTCTGTCCCAAATGCTGATGTTACAGTGGCTATCACCCCCACCACTGCCCCTGCTGCTACTGTCCCTGACATGGTTGCTGATGCTTCCACTGCCACAGACGCAAGCAGAAGCCATGAAAGCAGTTTCTCCTTTCCTCTCACCTTCCATTTTCTGTCCCCCATTGGATGCCAGCTGGTAAGGGACTCTGCAAAATGCATTTTGCAGTCTTCCCACTGCCATGATAAAGAGAAGGGTATAGAACGGTAACTGCAAAGCTGGGAGATGTTGACATGAGCCAACACGTGGGGATACCATCAGCGAAAATCTAAGAGGTACCTCTTGTTTCTGTGATGTCAGGTGGGAGGCTCAAGAACTTAGATGTACAGTCAATGCTTGCCTATTACCACTAAGGTTTGTAATTTTTAAAGAAAAAAAAAATACCTAGCTCTGTACATAGTGTCAAGGAATGAAACAGGAGGTTTTGGTCAGTAATTTAACATTTAAGAATGATGAAACCATGCGTATCATCAATTTTGATCAAAGAAATTATTTTTCCAAAGACTAGACTTTTCAAAAAGAATTAAAGTTGACTACAAAAAAAAAAAAAAGAATAAAAACACTTAAAATCTAATTACTATAAGGAATACAGTGTTGACTATTGGTAGAAAATATGCATGCTCTCTCAGAGCTGAAACATTGGTAAAACAATGGAGTAAGACAGTGGTATATCTATATAACCGTCCTTAGAACATGTGTTTTCATAGAATAATAGAATAATAAAGTGTTTTCATAGAATAGTAGGGTAAATATGATCTCATGGTCATTACCAAGTGAGGAAGGAAGAGGGACCCATGATTAGAATCCAAGATGAGGTTAATTCAAAGAATCCTAATCAAAGAATCCAATCCTAATCCTAATTCAAAGAATCCAATCTTCTAGAACAAGAGGCAAAGCTTAACTCTATTTCATTGAGATAGGTATTTCCCTGGAAAACCATGAACCCAAGGAGAAATTATCTGTTCATATATTTCTGCTTTTGCTCCTTTCCATCATTTCCAGGATCCTCTTAGCTGCAGAGCTCTCCAGGGAAATAGTTATGCTAGGCACAGGCACAGATATCCTCCTTGTGCTACCCCAAGCCCTCAGAGGGCCTCAGTGCACCATCATGAAATGAAGGGACTGTCCCTGTCCCCATTCAGAGCTGCTGTATATCACCTGGACTTTTGGATGTTTCTACACAAGAGTCTTACACAGACTTTGTTAGACTCTCTTTCTCGTAGGACTACATAGCCCGTTGGGTGTAATCTTGCTTGGTGGGGGTTGGAATGGGTGTCAATTATTCCTCTACTATCTTGTTTTTCTTCCCTCTGATCTCTTCGCAGAAAATTCCCACTTCTCCAAAACTCAAAACCAAAGCTCTCACACATACCAACACCTTAGGGGGGTCTGGTCTCAAAAACTAGAACCCTTAAAAGTCCCAGTTTGGTCTATAAAAGCCACTTTCAATGAGTAATAACTACTTTGAACACTTAAATGCAGTGATTATCAGGAAATGAAAAGCTGGATATGGTCATATATGTGCTAAGGACTTTGGGAAAACAGATTCAAAAAGTACTGAAAAAATCTAAAATAGAATATAACTCAAGAACAAAATGGTCTGTGGATTTAATTTTGACTCTATAATCCCAAATAAATGCTATGGAACGAAGAGGTATGATGTCAAAAGAAACTAGAACAGGTGTCCTGGGAGCTTGTAGATAATTCTAGATTCCAGACCTTGATTTTTTTTTTTAATTGTAAGAATTTGCAAGAAACTCTTTTTCATTAGGGACTAGCAATGGTCCTCTAAAAATAGACATAGTTATGACATAGTTATTAAGCAGGAGAACCAGGATTCAAACCCATGGTTACCTGCGGTCTATGGTTTCTCCCCTTGGCCTTTGGAAATAAAAGGGAATTTGAGCAACACACGCATTGCTATAATAGGAAACTCTGTCTCCTTGGGTGTGTTCTGTTCCCATCTGCAATATTGCTTTGTTGAATAAGGGGAGGCTTCAGATTCACAAAGTCTTATGGTCATAATTCTGGAGCAGGATATTAGTCTTAGGATACCAAGTCATCCATCTTCTAATCAGTCTCCTGGGAAGGTTTCACACAAGCAGGCCATTCCCATCAGTTCTCAAACCTGCCTAGGCGTTTCTGCATTCACAGCACTTAGAGGTTTAAAGCTTAGGTCCTTGTCCGTGAAAACACTTTCCAGATGTATTCTAATTTTCTAAAAAGTGGACTGAATAAAAATACCATCTACTGCTTGGCAACAGATTGGCAAAACAACTTTATAAACATTTAAAAGATCAGTACTGACAGCTATGTTTTCAAGCAATGTCATTGCTTTTTGTTGTTGTTCTTGTTAACAGGGAGACGGTTCTGGGACTCTTAGATGTTGTAGACCTGGTATTTCTGCCGTTGACAAGGTGCCTTGTGCAACCTTCATGGACAGATAAGTACAATTTGAAACCTGTTAAAAATTTTATACTCAAGTGTGCTAATTAATGAGTTCATGACAATCTGGATGGGTTTTTGGTGGCACGCTCTGATCTGTTCCACAGTTTCACCAGCTTATTAAGTTCTCAGATGATGAAGATCTAGGTGGGATGGAAAACATGGCAGATGGCAGATGACGAAAAGATCTCGACAAGTTAAAGTGATGGACTGCATCTAATAGGACGAAATGCAGTAGTAATAAAAACAATATTCTGCATCAGAGTTTCATTTCTAATTGGACAAATACAGAAAGAAAATGTGATGCTTAGTAGCAGTTCAGGCACAGGAGTTAATGCATCATGAGTTAATGAGGCCGCCGGAGGGATTCATGAGTGTGTATCAACAGAAGTATATTATCTAAAACAAGGCAGAGACTGGGACTGCCCTGGTGTGCTTTTTGTGCTTCAGTGTGTGCAGACAAGGGACATAGGCAAACTGGGCCGTGTGGCTAAACTAGAGGTGCTTCGTCATAGGATAAGCTGACACATGCATTAAGAGCTATTGAATCTGGAAAAGGCCTATGGCACAAGGGGGCGCGGTGGGCAATAATGCGTCACAAAGTATTTGAAGGGATCACGCGTTTGAGATTAGACTTACTTTGTAAGTCTTACCCCAAAAAGAAAAAAATTAGGATCCGTAACTAGAAGCCTGCCAGGATATAAATTTCTGGTGTAAGAAACCACCTCAGGAGAGAATGAGCTCCCCATTCCAGATGTCTTAAAAATAAACTCCCTTGATGAAAACGCTGTAAAGGGTATTTACACATTATACTGGGTCGCTGACACTATAATTCTATAATTCCAAAGGCCATATATGAGCCAGAACATCCCAGCTCCCCCATTGCCTGCCTGGCCCTTCCTGATACAGTCCATCCTTCTTTCCATAAGCTTCAACGTTCTGTGCTTTGACTGAAGCCACAAATTTGGCCAGTTCTTATGTAACGGTGGCTCACTGTGTACCATTCCAGGCACCTTTGTAACATTAACCCATGTAAGCCTCATAACATACTGTGAGGCATTCATGATGACTAGCTCCCTTTGGCTTCTGAGGAAATGGAGTGGAAGAGAGGTTACCTAACCTGCCCATGTTCCCACGGCCAGGAAGTGGCAGAACTGGCACCTGAGCTCAGGCATGTATCTCTCCTTCTTAGAGACCTGGGCTACCCACAGCGAATCTCCTCTGGGCAGAAGCGCCCTGAGAGGTAATCTTTGGCTTGGAATTGACACACTCTAGTTCTGAGACGTTCCAAGTCCAAAGTCAATGGGGCAGGAAGGGATACTCTTCTCTAGGAGGTCATGGGAAGGAGTGAATGTTTACTTAAAGGTAATTTGATCTTCCATGAAAGGACTGGATTTAGGCCAACTCCTAGCCCGGGGGCAGGGCTGACTTTCCCAGAAGCTAAAGGATATTTATCCAATGTCAGATGTGGAAGGCTGTTATCCAGGAAGAAAGAGTAAATGGCTTTTAAATGGGGAAGAAACAGTGTCAACAGTGTCTGCCTTGATCTGAAAGGAATTTTTGTAGTTCTATCCACATCTTAAACTATTAGGTAAAAGATGTAGAGTGTCTAAGTAGATAATTATCTTTTTCTGTTTCATACCTCCAGGGACAGGGACAAAGATGAGGAAAGGAACTACCATTTATTATATGTCTAATAAATGCCACAAACTGTGCTAGGAACTTAATAATAACATGATTATTATAATTTTATAGTTGTATGGATAATAATAAAGATAATTGTTACTATTATTATTTTATAGTTGTATGGAGGAAAAAATTGAGGCTTTGGGAAGTTACTTGACAATTTATATTATCATACAAGGGGGACCCAAGATTTACACCCAGGTTTGCCTGGCACTAGGGCTTTATTCTTTCTATTGTACTATGTTGCCTTTACCACATTTTGTTCTATTTATTTAAGAGCTATTTCTAGAACATTCTACGCGGAGTCTCCTGGAAGAAAATTATCCTCAAACAGGATAGTCCTTTATATGTATGAAATCAATCATTGTCTAAGTCATTGCCTCTCCAGGTTAAAAATAGTTTCTTTAACAATTCCTTTTATTATATGTGTAAGCTTATGGTAGTTCCATTTTTCAGAAGGTCCCCAGGTAGTCCGATGTGGAAGAAGAACTCTTAACCAAAACAATCAGGACTAATAGCTGGCTCATTACTCTTGTCATAAGCCTATGTAATATTTAATTAAAGCATGCCATTCCAATAACAAGAGCAATAACACAAACGGGTTTGGGAATGTACCCACACTGGTAAGTACACAGTACAACTGGGAGTGCCATTAGAAAATCAGGGGATGCTACAAAAATATGATCAGAGATCTTCCACAAAAATGTGTTTCTTGGAATCTCTGTTAATGACTGTGGAAAATTCCTTGCAGCCCAGATCGCAGGTGTAGTAGACTGAAATCCATTTTGTGGAGAATTCCCCATCAGGCTTGTTACTGTTTCCCTTCTTTCCCACTTTTGCTGGGTCTTCTGCCTTTGTATCTTTTGTTTTGGTCCTTTAACCCTTTATCAGTTATGCGATATGCAGTATGAACCCCAGAGAAGAGAAGCTGCATGCAACACAGCCTTCCCCCCTGCCACCTCGCAGGTAATAAGAGAGGGCTTTCCATCCTGTCTTCTCTTTCTTGTGTTACCGCCTTCAAATCTAGTGATCCAGTTCTAAACACCTCACCTGGTGAAGCCGATGTCTCATCTTACAGCTGTTGCTCCTCCTTCTTTCCAGCACCCCTCCTCAATCGTGGACACAGCTCTCAAAACTCTAGCCCGCCTCTCCTGGTGTTGGAGATTGGACTTTGTGGCCATCATCTGCAGCCCTTTCGAAACCCCACGGCTAATATTGTCATCTGCGGTGTGGCGGCTTGTTCACAGTTGTGAGCTGTGCTCCCTGATTATTTTGAGCTCAAATTAGGGACAGTAAAACCCTGAGGTTAAAATCTCAGATGCTTTTAGCAGAAAAACCTGAGTTTTGCAGGATGATTCTATAATATTCTGCCTGTGTACCTTTGGACAGGTTTCTCAACCTCTCAAAACTTTGGCTTCCTCATCTGGAGGAAGCCTATTTGAGCAGTTCCTGCATACTTAAGGGTTGCTCTGAGCATGAAATGAGCCAATAATGCTTGAGATGCAGCAAGCGCTCGATCCACGGGAAACTTGTGTGTTGCCTCTGTGTCATGCGTGAGTCTAAGAAGTTTACATATATTATCTTGTTTAATCCTCACATAAACCCCACAAGCTAAGTACTATTAAGTCCTATTTGATAGACGAGAAATCTGAGGCACAAAGAATCTTAACAGCTCAGTCGTTTATACAAGCTATTAAGTGGAAGTGCCAGGATCTAAACTCAGGTGGGCTGGTTCCAGACTGTGCCCGGCTGACCACTATGCCATGCTGCCTCTGCACTGGTGGCTCTTACTGTCTACATTACTGCTTATACCTGCATCACCTCGACAGAGGGAGGAATGGAAAAAGACTGACCCTTCCTTTTTTGCATGAGGTCATCCTTCCTGCTTTCTTTTGCCACCAATGTACGCTCCCCTTTTGTGCTTCCTGTACAGAAAATCCATTTGTAGCCCCTTCCCTCTGCCTTGCCACTTGGGCCCAGCACCCTTCTTCATCTTCACCACACTAGGACACCTGATAAGGCAGAAATTCACAAGTTTCTAGGTCATAGCTAGTTAGAGCCAGTCTCCATGTGCTTTCCTTAAAAAAATATATATATATATGTATATATATATTATAATATGTTATAATATATATTATATATATTATGTATTATATATAAATAAATATATATAATATATAAATATATTTAAATATATATAATATATAAATACATTTATACATTTATATATTATATATATTTATATATTATAATACATATTATATATTATAATATATATTATATATATTGTATATTATATATATTATATATTGTATATATATTTATTTAAATTCAAGTTAGTTAACAGTGTAGTATTGGTTTCAGGAGCAGAGCCCAGTGATTCATCACTCACATATAACACCCAGTGCTCCTCCCAGCAGTGTCCTCCTTAATGCCCGTCACCCATTTAGCCCATCCTGTCACCCAACACCCCTTCAGCAAGCCTCAGTTTGTTCTCTATATTTAAGAGACTCTTATGGTTGCCTCCCTCTCTGTTTTTATCTTATTTTTCCTTCCCTTCCCCTGTGTTCATCTGTTGGGTTTCTTAAATTCCACATGAGTGAAATCATATGATATCTGTCTTTATCTGACTGACTTATTTCACTTAGCATAAAACCCTCCAGTTCCATCCACGTTGCTGCAAATGGCCAGATTTCATTCTTTCTCATTGCCAAGTAGTATTCCATTGTATATATAAACCACATCTTCTTTATCCATTCATCAGTTGCTGGCCAGTTAGGCTCTTTCCTGCTATAAACATTGGGGTACAAGTGCCCCTATGCATCAGCACTCTTGTATCCCTTGGGTAAATTCCTAGTAGTGCTATCGCTGGGTCATAGGGTTGCTCTATTTTTAATTTTTTGAGGAACCTCCACACTGTTTTACAGAGTGGCTGCTCCCGTTTGCATTCCCACCAACCGTGCAAAAGTGTTCCCCTTTCTCTGCATCCCCACCAACATCTGTTGTTTCCTGAGTTGTTAATTTTAGCTATTCTGACAGGTGTGAGGTGGTATCTCATTGTGATTTTGATTTGTATTTCCCTGATTGATGAGTGGTGCTTTAAACCTCCCCTATAACTCTAACTGGGCTCTTATGGACTACCTTGGCTTGTCAATGGCCTTTCAAAACATTTCCCTTGAGCCAGACACCATGTAAGTGACCAGAGCCAACCCTGATGAGCCTACTTACTTCCTATGATCTAGATGTTGTGCTCCTCTTTAAACTTCCCTAGAGAGTGTTGATACCCTTAGAAGCCACATGTGGGTTAGCATGTGGCATCATATTAAATTTATAATCAACTATCAAAGATAACTTTCCAAGGATGGTCATCCTCTTCCTATAATAATAAAATTGATAGTTTGTTATTTTTAACCCTAATAAATCTTAGTAATTTTACACTTGCATTCAATCCTGTCAAACTAATTTTGACTTTGCATTATGTTGTCTTTTATAGTAGTTACTGCCAAATGTTTGCATAATCTGAAAATCATGTGTCCGTGATGTTGGTTCTTAGCAAAATCTAGACTTTAATAGCAAACACCTAATTTATGAGCATTTACAAAATAAGACAATGGCCACTCAGAGCCAGTGAGTGATCACCAGGACCAGGTCATGTTGTGCTAACCTCATTTCCTTTTGGTTAGGGTCGTTACTTAATTAGAGCAAAGCCATACACAAATTGTGTTGTGACTTCCACAAAGTCCTTGACAAAATCTCGGATTATGTTGCTATGAGTAAGAAAGTGAGCTGTGATCTTTAGGTTGGTACATGCTAGGGGAATTCATAGTTCAATGAACTACTGAGTCCAAGAATCCAAAAAATACTTATGAATGACTTTAGGTCAGCCCAGATGATGTCTCTATTGTAGCATGTAACAACTTAGTGCTGGGCCTTGTTTTACTCAATTTAGGTATGGAAAACGTGCGCCATACTATGCATGTATGATGTGTAGTCCATTCTTACTCCCATTTGAAAATTAGGATACTTCTAAAATTTCTCCTACATTTTCTGTTTTCCAAGAGTGCCTATAGTGTTTCTGAAGTTGATCAAAAGTGCCTTTAGTGCCTGGAACACCAGACAGCTGGGTCTGGCGTTGTGAGCACATACAAAATGCATGTTCTGAATTGTAATTCCCTCTTTATATCATTGGCTCAGTCCTACCAGTCAAGTTTTAATTTTCTTTTTCTTATTGGGCAAGGCAGGAGCAAAATTGGAGTGGAATAATTTTGCTGTCATCTGTTGAATTGTACTCAACATTCCCTAACCCTCTGTGTGCTCATCTTGTTCTTATTCTTGCCTCTTATTGTTTCTTTTTTAAAAAAAATTTTTTTTTAGAGAGTACACAAGCAGGGGAGAGGAGCAAAGGGAGAGGGAGGGAAGTAGGTAGGGGAGAGAGAGAGAGAAAGAATGAATCCCAAGCAGGCTCCACTCTCAATGCAGAGCCTTATGTGGGGCTCGATCCCACAACCCTAGCATCATGACCTGAACCGAAATCAAGAGTAGGACACTCAACCAACCGAGCCACACCGGTGCCCTGCCTCTTATTGTTTAAAAATCACTTTCTGTTGTTCTGACACTTTTTTCAAGTTTTAGCTCATCCTAGAATTTTGCCTGTCTGGCACCATTTTTACAGGTCTGGGATATTTATTTAACAAATTTATAAAGCAAACATCTAATGGAGCAAGAAAGACGATAAGCTTCATAAACAGGTGAATTATGTCATGGGTTATAAGATGAGCGTAGTGGAAAATGCAAAGGAAAGCAGAGATGCGGAATTCTGGGTTGGGGGATGAGTTGCAATTTTAAACAAATTGGCCAAGGTTGCTCAGTGAACCAACATCCTTTAAGCAAAGACTTGAAGGAGGTGAGCAGTCAGTTAACCTTTGTGATTGAAATTTATTACAATTAATTTCATTTAATCCCTTGCTTACACAAAAGCTCGTATGTTCTGAATCAGTTGTAGAAAAGGAGCATTACGTTTATTACCCCTCCAATTTTCCATGAACGCTTCTCCCCACCTCTCTCACCTTCTTTCAGTCAGGGACTAAGATCGACAGACTAATGCTATGTCCCAATTCTTCATTTCAGCTGTCAACAAATGCTTTCTTGACACATAGTAAACACTTAGCAAATATTTATTAAGTGAATGAATAAAGAGTAAAAGCCACTCGCTAATTATAAAAGGTGGCAACTAAGAGCTAATTTTGAAGCCTCTAGGAATATATTCCCTTGAATGGGATCCTCTGAAGATACAAGGTAGGTGGTGGATTTGTAGTTTGGGGCTGGAGGCCTTTCTATGCAGTTCCTTGAGGAATGCCTTTAGTGACGTGGGCGTAGAAGCTCGCTCCACGAGCTTCCCGTGAACTTGGGAACTGTACACTCAGACATTGATCCTGTGAGAACAGGAAGTGGGAAAATCACCCACGAGGTATTTTTCCATTTAGTTTTTAATCTTCTGAGTGAGCTTTGCTGCGACTCACCACAAGACAAACATCCAGCAGTGTTTTTCCCAGGGTCCCACATCTTGGGCGGGCTGAATGCAAAAGGCGCTTGCCAGAAGTCCCTGCACTGAGTGTGCTGTTTGTAAGGAAAGAAAACAGGAATTCACAAACCAAGGAGTTCTGAAACACAGTGTAGGAAAACGGTCTGGGATAGAACTTTTTCTTTGGTTTGAAATATGCAAACTATGGAAATCTAATTTATCTCATATTCTGCGAACATAGATAATGAGTGAAAGAAACCTAAAAGATGGGTAACCATCTAACTTATTGTCCCAACTGGGACACTTTGGGGAGTGAAAGGGTCTCTGTTAATCGCTACACTTGGAAAACAGGCATAAGCCAAGGTTTGACTTTCTTAGGCAAACCAGAATATGTGGTAATGCTAGAAGAAAAGTGCTGTGAAAAAGAATGTACAGAGAAGTGTAGGTAAAATGTGATACCCCCTGCTGCTCATTTTACCTTTGACATTGCCATCCCTATCATAGAGTCACCAAATCATAGGATTTGGGGGCACAAATTGTGGTTACAGATCATACACCCTTCTACTCAAAAGATGGTCCATGGCTAGCAGCATTGGCATCATCTGGAAGAAATACAAATCTCAGGCCCCACTCCAGACCTATTGAATCAGAATCTGTGTTCTCATAAGATCCTCAGGTGATTTGTGTGAGGGTTAAAATTTGAGAAGCACTGACTTAAGCCATTTAACAAATGAAGAAGCTGAGGCTCAGAGAGGAACAAGGGTTCATCTAAGTTCACTATATCCAGGATATCATCTCCTGGCTCCTAAGGCTAGCTTTCCTTCCATGTGCAGTGGTTCTCTTCTATCAGACCTAAAAATTCCTGAGGCTAGCAAAAGTGGAGCTGAATTCTCGTCCTGGAGTCACCTCAGGGTCAGCAAAGTCACTGCATGCAGTCTGTTCATTGGTAAAATGAGAAAAATTGACGATTTTGCCCACTAGGTTTCCCTTCAAGTTCTAAAGTTCCATAATTTTATGAATTGTGGGGCATCTCGGAAGCCTGAAGCTAAATGAGAAGAGTCCCCCAAAACATGGTGGAGGACAGGTGTCTTGATTAATGCTTTTCATGAGGAAGACATGTTGTTTTTAATGAGAAACAGGAAGGACCTTCCAGGACCTGGAATGGCAGATGCAACTGTTGATCCTAGGAAAAAGTTTTGGGGGACAATGGATAAAGACGGCATGGGATGTTTAAGAAAGGGAAAAAAAAAATATCAGGCAGCTTTAAGCATGTCCCTAGTAAATTTAGACCATGGCATACAAAATAGCCTGTAAGTTAACAAAACTTTTCCTTAATTGGAGGTCATATATTCACTGCTTCTGAGACTTTCCCTTGCAACCTTGGGCATCTGTCTACGGGCAATGAGATAGTTAATTTCAAGTGTCAACTTGGCTGGGGTTTGGTGCCCAGTAATTTAGTCAAATACTAGTGTAGATATTGCTATGAAGGTATTTTTTAGAAGTGATTAACATTTACAGTCAGTAGACTTTAAGCAAAGCAGATTATCCTCCATGATGTTGGTGGGCTCTTCCAATCAGCTGAAAGCCTTACAAAGGCTGAGGTTTCCTGAAGAAGGAATTTTGCCTCAAGACTGCAGTATAGAAACCTTGCCTGAGTTTTCAGACCCTGTGGGTTTGGGACTCAAGAATGCAACATCAACTGTTAGCCAAATTTCCAGCCTGTCAGCCTGCCCTACCAATTTCAGACCTGCCAGCACCCATAATTGCTTGAACCTGTTCCTTAAAATCCGTCTGTCTTTCTCTCTCTCTCTCTCTCTCTCTCTCTCTCTCTCTCTCTCTCTCTGTACACACACACTCGGTTCTGCTCCTCTGGAGAACCCTGTCTAATGTAGGCAGGGTTCACAGATCAGTTCTTATTTAAAGAGAAGTTAAGTGACAGACAGACTTTGGGTGATCTATTGATAAATGTGAAAAGTAGAAAAGTCTTTGTTCTGAAGTTCTGCCTGAAGAAGGCAGGGTTTATTTCTGGCTCACTGATTTATCCTTAATATCTATCTCTGTGCCTGGCACAGAGACAGCAGAGGCTCTCAATAAATGTTTGTGAGGGAACTCACATGAGACTAATACTCGTCTGGGAATTTTGAAGGCTTGGGAGAGGGAAATGGAATACCTTGGTATCCATATGCCATAATGATTAAGAACATAGAGTTCATTGCAAGGTCTAATCCCAGCTCTGCCGTTGGTAGCCGTATGACCTTGGGAAAGCTACTTAAACTCTCTTAATCTCAGTTTATCTATACAAAAAAAAATGGGTATAATAATGTGCCTGCCACAAAGGGTTTATGTGGGGCTTCTGTGATTTAATTCCAATAAAATACTCCAAACAGTGCCTGGTATCCAGTTAGCACAACAGAAGTGTTAGCTGTTATGACTATTATCTTCTCACATTCAACAAAGAACACTCATTGTCTGCAACTGTACTACCTGCTGGATTAAAAAAAGAAAAAAAAAAGCAAGACAAAATGACAGCCTTGGAGGAAATCAATCAGACAAAATGACTAAATGCAATGTGATGAATGTACAAAAGCCTTATGTAAAGTGTTTGGGAACACAGACAGCAGCTGATTATCTAAACCACGTAGCCCATGAGGCCTTTATGAAGGAGGGAAAAATTTAAGCTAAATCTTGAAAAATGAATAAGAGTTCACAAGACAAAGAAGTTGGGAAGGACATTTCTCATGGAAGAGACAGCACATAGAAAAGCATAAAGGCGTGGTTTGGGAAGTGATGAGTTCTGTGTTGAGGAGAAACATCCAGAAAGAAATATTCAGTAGGAAAATGGCAAGAGGGTCTAGAGCTCAGAAGGAGGTAGAGGCTGAAGGAATGAATCTGGAAGTTACGATGTCAGCAAATTTGTTCCAGCAGTTGTGAGCCGTGTGCAAGAATGAGCATGTGGGTGAGAAAATTCAGAGATCTCCAAGGATCATGGTGTTTAAGGAGTAGTGGGGATGTGATATACTTGAAACAGAATTAGAGAGGTAGCAAGGAGACCCAGAAGAGAAGAGTACCACAGAAGCTGAGAAAGAACATTCCAAGAATGAAGGAATGCTGATCTTCTCTCTGTCACTATGGATTTGCTTTCCATATAAGTGGAATAATACGTAGTCTTGTGTCTGGCTTCCTTCGCTTAGCATAATGTTCTGAAGTTTCATCTATGTTGTAGCAGTACTTTATTCCTTTTTTTGTGGCTGAATAATTTCCCAAAGCCACATTTTGTTTATCCATTCACCAGTTAATGGTCATTACTGTTGTTTCCACTTTGTCTATTATGAATAACGCTGCTATGAATATTCATGTACAAATTTTTGTGTGAACATATGTTCTTAATTCTCCTGGGTCCAGCAATTGGAGATTAGCTAAATAATATAATAAATTACTATGTAACCATCAAAAAGAAGAATATAGAGTTGTATATGTTCATATGGACAGAATCATTAAATGAAAATACAAGGTACAATGTGTATTGAATAAACCCTTTTTTATATTATAGACAAACAAATGAATAAATATGCAAAAAAAAGAATGAGGAGATGCTAGAAGGAAAGTGATTGTTTCAAGTCGTATCTTGTCCCTAATACAGACCTTGCCAACATGCAGATGTTTTTAGAACATTCAGAAAGAGATGCACCAATGTGCTTATGTTAAGAAGAAAACAACAGACAAAAAACCCTCACTAATTACATAGCTTCAAGGTAATCTTATTTCACCTCTTTGGTAAGGTTTCCATGAATGTGCAATTAAGATAATTGCCAGTAACTGTGTGAATTTAGTCAAAGCAGGAAGTATGCTGTTCTAGAACTTGTGTGGGTGCAATTAAAAAATAAAAAAGGAAAACATCTGTTAATGCTCTTGAAGAACTTCCAGTGCTTTCAGTCCTAAGTTATCACCCCCCAAATTTCCACTAATCCTGGCTTTGTCCCCACACAGCCATCTATTCCCATTTACCTACTTTCCTTTTGTTTTGCGGAAATCTTTCCCAAACAAATGCTTCTCTAATCTGTTATATTGGTGGCCTCCAATGAAGCTTGCTTCCAGGGTTCACACCTTGGGGGGGTACTCTCCCCTGGAATCTGGATTGGCCTGTGACTCACAATACCAATAAAATGTGGCCAATAAAATGTGGCCACCGTGAAAGTGACAATGAGCCAGTTCTGTGCCTAACCCTTAAGAATGTCTGACAGCTTCTACTTTTGGGCTCTCCAGAGCCCTAAGCCACCATGTAAGAAGTCTGGGAGCTCTGCTGGAGAGACCACCTGGAGAAGCCACGGAGAGAGGTCATGCAAAGAGAGAGACGTCCTGAGATCCCAGCTATCCAGCATCCTTCTAGACCTAGTGACTCAGTGTAGCCAAGCAGCCACTGAAAGGACCAACAGGGGAGCTGCCCAGCTGAACCCTGCCCAGTTACCGAATCCTGGGCAAAAAAAAAAAACCTTAAGCCAGAAGTTTCGGGATGATTTTCTATGCAGCAGTAAGTGACCAAAAGGAATAACTGGTCTTGTTTAGGGAGAGGCGTAAGGAATTTTGAAGGGATGTAAATAACCTTACCCTGATGGGTTCAGGACCAACTTCTTCATGTTGCAAGTGGGTCCTTCCCTAATCAGCCCTTTCATATCACTGGGAGAGAGACGGAGATGGTTAAAAGCCAGGTGAAGCAAGAGCTTGAAGGGAATTCAACTCCTTCCGCCCACACTTTTTTCATCAAAGCAGCATCCCTTTTTCCATTAAAGCTGTAGATCTCAAGTTTTTCTCACCATCTGCTGTTTTCATGTGTGTGCCTGCTGAGGATACTCAAGTACATGTTCATTCCCTGGAAAATCCCCTTACCTACCTTTCCAGCTTGACTATTCCCCTGGAACCTACTGTCCTACGGGTGTTCCCTCTCGTCTTCTTTTTACCTTCTCCATCCCGTGGACCGTCACAGTCCCTGTGTCTCTTGGACGCTGGTTCTCGAAGCGTGCACGATGGGCCGGCAGCACCAGCAGCTCCTGGGAATTTATTAGAAATGCAGTTTTAGATTCTACCTCAGACCTACTGAAGCAGAAACTCTGGAGACAGGGCTTGTGATGTTTTAACAAGCCCTCTCGGTGATTTCTAATGTACACCAGCGTTTGAAAGCTACAGGCCTAGAGCACAGGTCAGCAAACTTTTTCTGTAAAGTGCCAGAGAGGAAATAATTCAGACTTGGCGAGCCTTATGGTCTCTGTTGCGGCCATTCAGCTCTGCTATTATAACATGAAAGCGGCCACAGACAGTACGTAAACGAATGAGCACAACTGTGTTCTAATAAAATCTTACTTATGGGTGCTGATATTCGAGTTTCATACAGTTTTCATGTCTCACAAAATATTGTTATTCTTTTAATGTTTTTCAAAACTGTTTAAAAAAGTGAAAATTAATCCTAGCTCAAAAAAGCAGGCAGTAGACTCAGTATGGCCCACAAGCCTGAGTTTGCAAACACTTGCCTTAGAACATCTCTGGTTTGCTCTTACTCAGGATGCCTTTGGCTGAGGCATCTACCTTTAGTTCAGCAATCTTTTCTTTCTGAGGCCCCCCGGGGTGATTACTTCCACACTCTAGGCCATTGATCTTCTCTGAAGCCATGTCTTAAGGAAATGGCTCCAACTGGGCCTTGGGATCGAAGAAGAGGTCTGTGTATGGCCCTCAGCCAGGGCCTTCCTTCTCCATGAGAACTTACTCAACCTCAGGTCAGCCTTAATGGGGGTGGATTCGGGCCACTCTGCTCCCAACAGACTGACGGTATAGTCCATGCTGAGCTGGGCCCCCCACCGACCCCAGTAAACCAGAAATAGGGAGTAGAGATGACCTCTCCAGAGCCATTCCAGGCAGGGATGATCTTGGACCAGGCCACATCCCTCTAGGTACTCCCCTCTAGACCTGTGCTCCCAGGACTGAGTGCTCCCAGGCCTGAGTGCTGGAATCACAGTCGTTTGTTTAGTGCCACTCCAAATCACATCTTCCGAGTGGGCTAGGGAACGAGAAAAATGTGTATCTTGGCACGGTTGAGAGAAAGCACACAGGGAACCGTGGGCTGGGAAGGGAATGAGCATTACAGTCTTCTAATTTAAAATTTTTTTTTTTAATGTTTATTTTTGAGAGAGAGAGACAGACAGACAGGGTGTGAGCTGGGGAGGGGCAGAGAGAGGAGGAGACACAGAATCCGAAGCAGGCTCCAGGCTCTGAGCTTCCAGCACACAGCCCGATGCGGGGTTCAAACTCACAAACCGTGAGATCATGACCTGAGCCGAAGTCACTCAACCGACTGAGCCACCCAGGCGCCCCAGCAGTCTTCTAACTTTAAAAGAAAAAATAATAACACCGAGTCCTGCTGCTCCCTGGAATACGACGTCATTCGTCTCCCCTTCTCTTGCCCATCCCCCTACCCCCCCCCCCCACCACCCAGGGAAAGCACAGATACCGTAACAGCAACCGGTATTTATTTTCCCATGCTGCACCCAGTCACACGCGCTTGCAGCCATTACACAGCTTCCTCCATCTCTGCCACTGCTCTGGGATTTGTAGTGCTTCCAGACTCCGGTGCTAAATGGCAAGCAGATGGAAATTTTTTTTTTTTTTTTTTTTTTGTACCATTAACAGAGGCAAACCATTTCAGGGCCCCTCGTTTCTGGCAAAGCTGTTGTTGTTGTTGTTGTTACGGACGTAAAGCAGAAAGGTGATGACTTGGTGAACTTCTTTTCCTGCTTCAGAATCAGAACAGAATCCCTCTCCTGAAAAAGATCAGGAACACAGTGCGTGTATCATTGTATACAAGGTTTTCCAGATGGAGCTCAGTGGGAGCCCTTCACTGGGGTCCAGGGCTGCAGCCTGAGCAAAAGAGTGGCTCCCTACCCAGAGACCGCATCACGCTGCACGGGAGAGAAGTGGGGATGGGGGGCTGGAATGACGGGGACCGTGTCCTCCTTAGCAGTGACCATGAATGGGGCACTCCGCACAAGAGATGATGAAATAGAGGCACGGAGAGATCAGGTAGCTCATCAAGGTCACCCAGTGAAGTGGCCAGAACCGATGGCAGGTCCAGGTGTATTTGGTTCCATGTTCCTTCAACCACTCCACGGCTCCCCCCCAGCACCCACTAGTCCTAATTAGCCCTTATCCTAATACTAGTACTTCAGGGTGCCACGCGCCACATGTTGTTCTAAGCACCCCACATAATTAACTCGTTTAGTCCTCATCATTGTATAGTAGACACCATTATTATCCAAATTGACCTGAGAGGCGGCTGAAGTGCAAAGTTAGCAAGTAGCTCAGTCACCATCTGAACCCAAGCCCACTGGCTTTAGACACTTGCTCTCAACCACTGCACTACGAGGCTTGGGAATGAGACAGAAGGCTAGAATCCTTGGTTAGCTGTGTGATCTTGGGCAAGCTATGTAATATCTCTAACCCCAGCTCTTTTATTTGTAACATGGGCTCAACAGGGTGTTAGCAGCAACAAGTAAGTGAACTGTCCCCTAATAGCCTACTTGCCAGGCAAGTAGCAGATGCTTTGATAAGTGGATGCTGTTATTTATTATTACAGAATCCATCCAGGCTAAAGAGAGAGAACCACGGACTTATAAATCTTTTTTAGCGATGTTTTTCTATGGAAGAAATACGTGTACACTATAGAGAATGCAGACGAGAATGAAGAAGGCAGCAGCCTCAAAATTCCAGCAGTATAAGATTAACTATATGCTTTTAATATATATCCTTCTGATGTTCTTCGATGCATATATATGCAGTTATTCTTAGAAGGTTGAGATTATACTCTACATTATGCGGTACACTAAATTGTGTATTATGACCGTATTTCTACATCATTAGATCTTCTTCTACAGTGTCATTTTGAAAAAAAAAAAAAAGATACAGTTTGCACTGAATGGTGACACTATAATTTTTCCTCTCAGTTCTTTATTGTTGGGTATTCGGGTGGCTTGCAGTTACCCCCTATTTTTTATAATAAGTAAGGCTTTGATGAAAATTCTTAAGTGTAAGAACACAGCCTTTCACAGCATTTGGTACTTAAGGGTCCCATTTGAGACCTGCATTTGAGTCCCTTTCTGGCTACGTATTTGCCACGTAACCTTAACAAGTTATTTGCCCTTTTTGAGGTTCAGTTTTTCCACTGGTGATCGAAGACAGCAACGCTTACAATGTCTTAGTAACCACCTCACAAAATGACTGTAAGGATTAAATTGAGAGACTCGGCATAGACCCCCAGTGTGTACCTGTCAGGTCAAATGATATGCGTATTTCTGAGATGCAGGATAAAATTGCTCTATTACTTTCCAGAAAGGTTGAGCTATTTTTATCCCTGCCAGGAGTGTAAGACAGTACCCGTTTCCTTAGAAACTTGATAACGTTGAATATTAACATAAAAAAAAAAAAAAACTCTGCTAATTTGATTGGCAAAGAACATTTCAGTGCTGTTTTAATTTACATTTCTGATCATGTGGATTTTTTTTAAATGTTAATTTTTTGAATGTTTATTTATTTTTGAGAGAAAGAGACAGAGTGTGAGTGGGGGGAGGACCAGAGAGAGAGACAGAATCTGAGGCAGGCTCCAGGCTCTGAGCTGTCAGCACAGAGCCCAACATGGGGCTCGAACTTATGAACTGTGAGACCTTGCCCTGAGCTGAAGTCAGACGCTCAACTGACTGAGCCATCCAGGCACCCCTGATCATGTGGATTTTTAAATAAATGTGTACCTATGTGAGTCCCGTGGTTCTACTGCCTGAGGAAAGAGAATGCCGAGAGTGACCAGAAATACTCAAAATGAAGGATGGCAAGGAGTTCTAAGATATGCAGCTGAAGGGGAGAGGCCAGTCTTGGAAGAATAACACTTCGTACACATATAAACTGTGCCTCCAGAGACCTGGCCTCCTATCAGTCTCTTTACATGGGGTTTTCTGGGAATTCGAGGCCCCCCAAATCCAACACCGGGGTTCTTGAGTCTCCGTTGGAGGGCGGACGAGGGAGATGAATCTGTTCTTCCCAAATGATTTGCCGCAAGCCTCCTAACCTGGCCCTGCTTCCTGTATGGCAGGGGCATCAGCTCCCACAGCCTCTGTTTCTGGTGCCCTTGCCTCCCATGGCCACAGGCATGGGGTGAAGAAGCAGCAGGACAGGTCTCTCATCTGCTTGATGATGCGATTCCTCTGGAAACTGTCGAGGAGAAAAGGCAAGCCAACTTTTGTCAATTAAGGAGCAGAAAAACTCTGGGAGTGAGTCCTTGGCTCTTTTTCATGACTTTATTCCAGCTCAGAGGAAAATAAATAAGCAGGGTATGGAAACAGGGCTGAACCTAGCCTTTATGAATCTATGTCACCAGACTTCTAGGATGTCACCCACACCCACACACGAACGTCAGTGAAAGATACATTCAATTCTGCCAAGCTCATCTACTGATTTATTTATTGCCTGAGGTCTTTTTCAGTGCACTTCTTACTCTGACCCAGAACCAGAACTACACTGATTCAGTCAGTCATGCCTGATGCCCGCTTCCAAGATCACTCTCCCCTACATTACCGGTGGACAGGCCCCAGTATCCTCTTAGTCTCCCAGGACATCCCGGCACTCTCAAAACACCACCTTTTGGCAGAGGAAGCCAATAAACTCCCTTTAAGTGACAGATTCCCCTTCCTTGCTTTTCTCCATTGTCCCCAAGGAAAAATCTTGTGCCACCTGTTGCCCCAAGGTTTCCTCTGACCAGTTTCTCAGGTCTTTGACCTCATTTGTCCCATTTGTTTGTCTTGCCACCTTCCTGTTCACCTCCAACAGCCTGTCTACCCTTAGGCCTTTCCGATTTTACCTCCCAAACATCAAGTCTCCTCATCTCTGATCATCAGCACTCTCACCTTCTGTCAGGCTGCCATCATTGCTCCCCAGGACTCGTGAAACTTTGGTTTCCACATTGTTAGTCTCCTCTTCAATTCGTTCTTCCCACCATGCTGGGAGATCTTAAAGTACCTCCCATTGGGTTCCCGTTGCTTTTAGGAAAGTTGCGAGGCTTCCACACTAGTCCCCGTGCACATCTTTAGCTTCATCTCACAGCCCTTATTCCCTTGGCGTCTGCCACCCTGACCGTGGCCATCTTTCAGTTTCTTGGACCATCCCTGTGCCCTCCTGCCTCTGCATCCTTCAGATCTCTACCCAAAAGTCACTTCCTCTCAAATGTTCTTCCTCACCTCCGTGACCAAGTCAAACCCCACACGTGTTCTTAGCCCTCCGTGTCATTTGTCTGGCATGGGTTCTTTCACAATTCATAAATTTACATTTTGTGTAATTATTTAACTTATAGCCAATTAGACTCTAAAATAGGTGAAGGAAGCATGGTGTTCTTACTACTATATTTCAAGCACACGTTTGGCATATAGTAAATAATCAGTAGATGTTTTAATTAAAATAATGAACGAAGAAATGGTTTAACAAGGACCGGGTAGTTTTCTCAAGAAATGCTAAGATTTTTCCTCAGAAATAGAACACACCCACCTATGTATGTAGGAATCTTCTTGGTTTTGTCACATTTAGGTAACATGACCAAGGAGGCATTTATCTTTGGGGTTCTATGAATAGGGAAAAGCACCACAGTTTCTATTCTTTTGTGCCAATTTTGTACATTATTATAATGATTTAGTGTGGGCATGGTTTAGGATAATATAATAAATGTGTTTAATTAATTTACTTCTTCTCCAATACCTCCTACCCTTAACTCACCCAACCAGCCCTTGTCACAGATTTATGCGGGGACCATTTCAGCACTACAGAGACAGGCTCTATCTTGCTGCCCCCATCATCGATCACTAGAAAGGTGTTTCTGTCTTTGTCATTACTTTGATGGTTCTCAGGAGTATTGGTCAGGTAGTCCGTAGAATGCCCCTCAATTTGTGTTTGTCTGATGTTTTCTTTATTTTTTTTTTAATGTTTATTTTATTTGAGAGAGAGAGAGAGAGAGAGAATCCCAAGCACATTTCATGGGGATCAAACCCACGGACCATGAGATCATGACCTGAGCTGAAATTAAGAGTTGGACACTCAACCAACTGAGCCACCCAGTAGCCCCTTCTTTCTTTCTTTCTTTTTTTAAATTTAAATATATTTGACATATAGTAATGTGTAAGCTTAAGGTATACAATATATTGATTTGATATATATTGCAATATGATTGCCATTGCAGCTTTAGCTGGAGAAAGGTTATTCAGGAACCTCTCTAATATCTTTGCGACTTTCTAATAAATATAAAATCATATTAAAATACATTTTAGTTAAAATTAAAGATTTTTTTCATTTGTAATAATTCTTACCCATATACATAGGTAAGAATTGAGCATATGGATGTTTTAGAAACATGTGCTGTATTTCCTCCAAGCTTTCTGCTTGGAATATGATCCTTTCTCCATCCATGTATTCTAATCTTACTTAAATTTCTAGGTCCAGCTAAAGTTCTATAAGAATAATCATCCTCTTTCTAGAGTAAGTACCATGTGCCAAACAAAGTGCTGAGCATATGACATGTTATTTAATTTCATCCTTAGTACATGGTGGAGTGGGGATCATTTTCCCTGTTTTTAAAATTAGTGAGAGAACCAAAGCTTAGAGACTCTGAATAACTCATTAGCATCATCTAGCGTGCTCCAAAATCATACATTTAATCTCACTGTGCCCTGCTGCCTCCATTTATCCCAGGAAGCAATTCTTGGTCAATTTTAGTCTTAGTGACCCTCTCTTCTGAATTGCTGAAGTTCCTTCCGGCTGTGACACTCAACTCCAGATTTTATTACATTATGTGCTAATTTGTTGGGGCTCCCTGTAGACTCCCCTTGCCTCCCCATTTCTCCTCGTGCTCTGTACATTCTGCTGAGGTCCATCTACATCAGGCAAGCCCCCTTGATAGTTTGCTTACCCCCCACCGTGGATGGAGAAGTGGAAAAAATGGAGCAGGAGTTCATTGGGGGAACAATCTCCATGAGAAGGATGGCCGAGGGCACATCCTATAACAAATGGGGTGCCCAGTGAGGCAGTCAAGCCTTTGGAAGTATTATGATAGTTTTGTTCACATTTGCACATGTCCCAAGCAAGCTGAATAATCATAAAAGGAAGTGTTGCATCCACGGGAAAGGCAAGCAATAGGCTCCTTTGAAAATAAACAACATGCA
Organism: Panthera leo; assembly: GCF_018350215.1. NCBI lineage: Eukaryota > Metazoa > Chordata > Mammalia > Carnivora > Felidae > Panthera > Panthera leo. The sequence continues at coordinate 27,708,333 of NC_056679.1, forward strand.
TCTTATCGATGGGATGGCATTTGGCAAAATAGAAAAACATATGCTGTGGTGGTGAGTGTTAAAATAACAAACCACAGCCCAAACCAAGCATAACAAACCAAGCAGCTTGGTTTCTCTTAATTACAAGTTGTTACAGCTCTTTTCCTTTCTCGATCCTAATTGTCTCACAGACTTGTATGAGGAGGCTCTTCAGCCTGTATTTACATCATCACCCATGCACCATCACATTGTCTTGCTAACCAGTTTTCCTTGCACATGCTTGCTGGGCTTGGTTTGTTTTGTGTTTTTAATTGTATGTCCCACTGCTTAACTAACTTTTTCTTCAGATTCAATCCAAATTCCTAGCTGTGCTTCTGGTCATGAAGCTGCCCTCTCTCAAATCCTTTAGGTTGCAATCATCAGGCTAACTTGCTTTCCCTCTCAGGCACTGTGAATGAGACTTACTCCTCTGAGTCCATTTTCGGAAAAGCAGGTCAAAGTCATCAAGAATAGACTTCCTGAGTGGTGACTTTCTGTCTCGCCATTCATCACTTCCTCGTGAACAATGGGAAAATAAATTTCATGTGACTCTAGGCAGGTATCAAGCCAGATCCTCTGTTGAGTCCTGGGAGGATATAGGCAATTTTATGGAACTGGAAAAAAAAGAAATTTTCCATTTTTCAACCCTGAGATTTCTCCTTTCATTTTAAAATCGCAATTGCTTCCACTTTTATCATTTCAGTAAATCCTAGGAAATGATTCTGAGGAGTTTATTTGTGTAGTTTGAAGACGGAAGAGTGCTCCAGTGAGTAAGGGACAGAAAGGGGTGTTCCTAGTCCAACAGCAGGTGCAGTCTTTTCTCAGAAGTAACTCCTACCCTGTGAGTTGGATTTATTAAACCAGAGGTTATGGCATAGGAAAAAGTAATGAGCCATGTGGACCCGTTAGTTCTAAATTGCTTTCACCTAATTGTGACTCAGCTCCACAGGATGAAAAATCATCTGGCTACAGCCCATAATCAAGAGATATTCACACTACAAAAGAAAGTCTCTAAAGGGTGACCCCGGACTTGACTTGTAATTATTTCCAAAAGGCGTTTGAAAGCTCTGGCAGAGATTTTGACTTAAAATTAGTTGAAGGGAAGGAAAAATTCTTCCTCTACCCTTCAAGGTCTTCCAGCTGGACTAAGAAATTTACGTGAGACAGATGAACAGGAATAAAAACTCAAGTTTTTATTATGTGCACATGGAGCCCCAATAATGAAACTGAGACCTAAAGAAATTACCAAAGCAGACAGTTTTTATGCCTTTTGGACAAATAGACAACAGATCTGTGAGGAATTGATGAGACCAAAGTTAACATTGGGAGCTTTGATTGGTAAGGAATTCTAAACAGAATTTGGGCTGGGGTCGTAACTTAGAAAAAAGTAACAAGGGTTGTTTATGTAGCATTCTTGGTTTTAAATTTCCTATCTCTGGTAATAAGGATGTCTCTTTACTTCCTGGTACAGGGAGGGTACCTTTCACGTGGGAGGTTTATTTCCTGCCTACTGGAGGACAGAGGAAGATCTGAGTGTCCTTCTTGCACAGGCTGTCTCTTAAGTAACTTGTGTTTAAAATACTCAGTGTGACAAGGGGGCCCATTCTGGGGCAGCCTGTCCTTGGCCCCTACATAGTCTAATATCTTTTCTTGGTAGAATGGGCAACTGTCCTGCATCTTTGAGAAAGAGTGAACTGAGAACTAAGGTGGAATACACTGCCCTTGATTTGGCCTGTGGGATTTCAAACAGGACTGAGATTAACCTGCCGACATCCAGCTTCTACAGGGCAGCACAGCTATTTGCAGATGGAGATTGACAGCCTAACTGTGCCTATCTCCGTCAGAAGCCTGGCCCCTAGAACTGAGCCATCAACAGGAGCACCGCAATGTAGTCAGAACAGCTACTGAGCAAAGGAGCCTATATGTGTTCCCTCTGTGGAGAGAGAGAGAGACGCTGGCTCACAACACGGCCTTCTCAGCTACCTCCTTCTGGACAGAAAACAGCATCACCCAGTTCTTCAAGAATAAGCATAAAGCATGGGGCTGCTAAGTACAGGGGTGGGGCACCATGGACAAAATATGCCTGTTTTATTGTGCTTGAGAAGCCCATTCCAAGAAGAAATTCTGAATAGTTCAAATGTGACCCGGGCCAAAACCTAAGGATAAGGGGGAAAAGGAGCTATGCTAATTATGTTTCCAAACTCTACTCTGAAAATGTTGCCTTACTTGTCATCTAGGCTCAGCTTCATTCATTCGTTGATGCATTCACTCATTCATTCATTTGCTCATTCACGAGCCAGGGCCTGTGCAGAGCATGGGAGATAGAATGGTGAATGAGGCATGAGATACTCACAGGCTGAAGGGGGGGAGGGGGTGGGCGGGAGCAGCCTTGTTATCGAACCCACTGCCTCCTGAAGACTTCTTTTAAAATGACATCACAGCATTTGCTGTAGTTTTCTGGAAATAACTTGTTAACCAAATGAAGAAATGTTGCCGTACTTTGGAGAGTCAAGTTCAGTGGTGACACACCCTGAACAAGGGGCGTGCTAACAACTCACCCCAGTAGTTGAGGGGTACAGTCACTCAACTGAAGGCAACTGCTTTTGGGGAAGAATCTTGATAGAAATCTCTACAAGGTTAGTTCCTCGTATCGATGGCAGAGGGGGATGGTCTTCTGACCGAGTTTATTTCCAAAGGAATCCTAGGGGAATTCACCACAGCCCTTTGTGACTGGTGGGTGGATAAAAGAAGTAGAAAACCAGTCGGCAAGGCTACAGGTGCTCTTTCAAACCAAACAACAGGGTAGTTTGCACGTCTTGAATTTTCTCTCGCTGTGTTACAGGATGCAAAGTACATCCACATTGCCGAAACAAGGGGCATGAGAAGGCTGTCTATTTGATGCGTGTGTCTATTTAATGTAGGTGGCTCTGCTGGATGATGGAAGCCCAGAGGGGTGGAGAGAAGGAAGGGTAGATGTTTGTGATTATATCATAGTATCTTAAAATCAGTGTTTGATTAATGAGTTTTCTTGGTGAAAGCAATTTAACATGTTAGACCCATAAGAAGAGACCGCCAGCGATGTGATAAAACTAAGAAAAATTATAGCAGATGACACTCCTAGGGCAAGCCCTCCTCAAAATGCCACACTCTGTGCTTTTACAAAGTCCTCACCGAAGCACATGGCAAAAGACAAGCCTCCCATCCACAGTTGCTCTGAGTGGGAATGTGGGGCTGGAAGAAAATGGACAATGTTATGATTCTCTCAGTCATATTCTTCAATTACAGTATTGACTTCAACAGGCACCACGGTTTGTTTTAGTGTGGTTGAGGAAGATGGCAAGGCACAGCCGTCTCCTCTTACAAAAGGTTTCTGGAAGGTTACTGGTAATGACCTACCAGCTTCAAAGGGAGTCTGGGGAAGTGTAATTGAAGGAACTGGGTGAACTCTATGAGGGAGCTCAACCTTCCTTTCTTACAGCCCCTCACCACATGACTGCTCTAGGAACTATATAATCTTTCCCTCCCTTCCCTCTGAGAGGGAGATACGGGCAGCTTCTGTGAAGTAAACTCTGTGTTGTGAGGTTTGCTGTTGTGAAGTGTGCTCTGAAATGCGAAATGCCCTGGGCTTCATTTTTTGCTCATCTCACAGAAGTGCTTAAAAAATTCAGGTGAGATTCCTCCTGCATAGATGGTGACCTTTTGACCTTCTATCTCAGGGCTCACACCTTGACAGCGTCACCCAAAACCCCACCATGTACATGTCCTCATAGTCTCTGCTTTGATCACCTTCCCCAAGTACAGGCACACACAGCACTCCATGAGCAGCCCAGCCCCGAATCCAGGAGCGACAGTCACCCAAACCCATGCTAATGGTAGTGGGCCTCCTGGATGGCTTCAGAGAGCTCTGGACATGTTTTACTTGGGAAACCCTGGACCCCTCCTTCCCAGCTATGTGAGAAGAGAAACTTAAGAGGCTGAGAAAGTTAACTTCGTGCAGAACTTCTCTGGCCTCAAGATCCTTTTTCTCTCCGTGGTCTGAGTCTGTAGGTCCAGCAAAAGCCACAAAGAGCCATGAGCAGCCCCTGGGGAGCAAGCTGGATGGAGGAGATGAGAATATCATGAAGGACCTTTGCCCTGTCGAAAGATCTAAGATGTTCTTCAGTTTAGAGGCCACATCAGTTGCATTATCACCTTCCCCATATCAGGCAAAATGGGGTGTGACAATAGGGCAGCCTGCCTCATCTTTCCTCCAGACCCAGGAGAGTGTTTGGTCTTTGCCACCGACAAAGGAGATTAAGACCATTGGATTAACAGCTTTCAAAATTTAGGAGCCTTGGAAATTATTTAGTCTAGTGGTTTTCAAATGCTCTTTAGCTATGAAACCCTTTGTTTCAGGAAACCGTTGTGGAAGCACCTTACTAAAAACAGAGGAAGACAGACATGTTCTGACTGAAGCAGGAGCAGGGCAAATTCTGGACCCCGTCTCCTTAGACCCCAGCTCAGACCCTTTAGAGTTGCATGACCCAATATGGCAGCCACTCGCCACATGGAGCTATTTAAGTTTTTTTTTTTTTTTTTTTTTTTAAATTTTTTTTTTTTTTTTTTTTTTTCAACATTTTTTTATTTATTTTTGGGACAGAGAGAGACAGAGCATGAACGGGGGAGGGGCAGAAAGAGAGGGAGACACAGAATCGGAAACAGGCTCCAGGCTCCGAGCCATCAGCCCAGAGCCTGACGCGGGGCTCGAACTCACGGACCGCGAGATCGTGACCTGGCTGAAGTCGGACGCTTAACCGACTGCGCCACCCAGGCGCCCCAAAGTTTAAGTTAATTAAATAAAATTTAAAATTCAGTTTCTCAGTCACTCTAGCCACATGTCAAACACCCAACAGCCCCTAGGGATGAGTGACTACCAATTAGATAGCAGGGATGTACAACATTTCCATCATAGCAGAAAGTTCTATTGAATAGAAGTTCAATTGAACAGCTATGCTCTAGAGTCTAGGAGATCCCTAAGGAGACTCTGGAACTTCCTGGACCCTGAGAAACACAGGTAGAAAACCACTGGTCCTATCTAACACCTGAGCAAGAAGAAAAATGCAAAGAGGTGGTGTGGTTTGCCAGCCAGAGTCTTACCTCATAACTCCTACTCCATTTCTGTCTGTTCCCAACGTCTTACCCCACTAGTCTCTGTTGCCTCTCAGGATTCACCAACGCCTCCCCCAAGCCTTTTTCAGACATCCCTACTATTGAAAGAGAGGGCATTCAGGTCCCAGGCATCTCTCAGGTTTAGAAATGGATTTTAAATTTTATACATGTTCAGTCAGCTTTAGGCACTTAAATAGAGACATTTAAACTCACATCAGGCCCAAGCAGATGTGGAGGGAAATACTGTCAATTAGTGAGAGGCTAATTAATCTTTCTTTGCCACATGCACTCTGGCAAGATCTAGAAAGTGCTGTTTTGCTCAGAGCTGTGGGATCCTTTGCTATGGAAACAATGCATGATTATAATGTTGATTTCTTGACTTTGTTCAGAAGTTGGCAGAGGAGGGCAGATTGTGCCAGCAGTCACCCCTGCAGTTAGAAAGGAAAGGAATTAGAAAATAGAAAGATACTTTAATTAGTGAAGCTGGGTATTTTGGATTCTCTGCTTATCATAGAATAAGCATATTTTATTCTACGTAGCATCTTCCAATTCAGGTATTTCAAAGTGATTTCCTAATCACATTTTGTTATTTCTCAATCTAAGTATTATTATTATTATTATTATTTCATGACACAGAGGCTTGGATGAGGAAATGAGGCTTTTCAAGGGCAGAGGCATCCTACACAACATGGTAACTGGCTGTGCTTTTTGCAAGGACTCACAACTGGCCCGGTTTTTCTACATGTTTGATAACTTCTTTCTTCCTGTCCAAATCACCCTGTGGCTGCTACAGAGAGTCCTGTGCTTACTTACAGGGAGATGCCCTAAAGAGGGCCAAGCCAGAAATCAGCCAGCCAGCCAGAGGTCTCGGTAGCCATCTAAGTGTCCCGAAGTTAGGCAAGGTAAGCTTAGTGTCAGGCACTAAATTTGTACCCAGCACAAAGGTGCATCTATGCAAGTGAAGAGAACAGTTTCTAGTAATGGACACTGACTCCTGAACTCACATTTACAATATGGTGTGGTGTTTGTGATAGAAGAATTTACAGTGATGGCTGCTGTAAGCTTTAGCTCTCGTCACTACAATGAAACTGTTTTCTCTCATGTCAGGCTGCTAATCTGTTTGTGTTACTTCCTTGGCTTCTTTACCTGTCTCAATAATCTTCATTCATTCATCAAAGTTCAGTTGAGGTTGCTTTTATCTGTGAATCATCTCTGACCCCACTACCTTCCCGAATGATAGGCAGAGTTGGGTGCATTAGCTTCACTGTCCTTAGGGTAGCCCATACATTTCTCCATTCAATACACACATAGTTTTGAAATTATTTGTGTAGTTTCTATTACCCCTTTGGAATATGAGCTTACCCCCTCTGAGACCCAATTTCTTCATCTATAAAATGGATCAATTTTATACTTCTTCTATACTATACTTCTATACTTCTGTAAGAGTACAAAAGTTCTTAAATGAATGGTAACTAATATTATTATATGACTAGTTGGAAGGATGGATGAATGATATGGAGGATGTGACATATGAGTTGTGTCATAAAAAATGGAAATTGTCAGGTAGAGATGATATCTTAATTCTAGTAACATCCTCCGTAAAGTTCGCAGCGTATCTAAAATTGGGAACTAGTTTGTTGAAAGTCCATTGTTCACTTCACTAGAGTGCCTTGATTTTGTTTATTCATTCACTTATTTAAAAAGTTGGAGAGGACGGAAACCCTCTTGCACTGTTTGTAGGAATGCAAACTGGTGCAGCCACTGTGGAGAACGATATGGAGGTTCCTCAAAAAGTTAAAACTTACTCTCATAGAACTACCCTATGATCCAGTAATTGCACTCCTGGGTATTTATCCCCCAAATACAAAAACACTAATTCAAAAGGATACATGCACCCCTATATTTATAGCAGTATTATTTACAGTAGCCAAATTATGGAAGTAGGCCAAGTGTCCATCAATAGATGAATGAGTAATGAAGAGGTTTCATATATATATAAAGGAATATTATTCAGCTATAAAAAAGAATGCAATTCTGCCATTTGCAATGACATGGATGGAACTAGAGACTATAATGCTAAGCAAAATAAGTCAGTCAGAAAAAGACAAATACCATGTGATTTCACTCATATGTGGAATTTAAGAAAAAAATGAGCAAAGAAAAAGGAAACAGACAAACGAAGAAACAGACTCTTTTAAAAAAAATTTTAAGTGTATTTACTTATTTTGAGAGACAGAGAGAGAACACAAGTAGGGGAGGGGCAGAGAAAGAGAGAGAGAATTCCAGGCAGGCTCCACACCATCAGCAAAGAGCCTAATGTGGGGCTCCAACTCACGAACATGAGACCACGACCTGAGCCAAAACCAGGGGTTGGACGCTTAACTGACTGAGCCACCCAGGCACCCCCCTGCCGCCCAAGAAACAGACTCTTAACTACAGGGAACACCTGATGGTTACCAGACAGGAGGTGTAGGAGAGGGGTTAAATAAGTAATGGGGATTAAGCAGGGTACTTGTTGTGATGAGCACTGGGTGATGTATGGAAGTGTTGAATCACTATATTATACACCTGAAACTAATATACCACTATATGTTAACTATACTAGACTTAAAATAAAATTTTAAAAATAAAAATAAAATAAAATGTATCCTACATATACATATAGGATTTGGGGGAGTTTTTGACAAAGAAAGGACACACAACCCTCTCTGGAAGAGTTAAAAGTCAAAGATACAGGAAATAGTTAATCCTGTAGACATTTAACTCGTAAACACAAAGATGAAAAAATATATAAAGGATACATAAAGGACATATATGATGAATGCAATGGATGTTCAAAGGATGCAGATTTCATTCTGATTTTGATTGAGGAAATTTTCATGAAGGAGGTGTTTTGAATGGGCCTTTAAAGATAGGTACCATTTTGAAGGGGTTTTGGGAAGGGCTGTCCAGTAGTGATAGACTAGGGGCATAGGCCCAGAAGAACCATGGACAGGGCCGACTCAGGAGGCAGAAATAACTCCACCACCTAAGGAGAGATCTTACACTGAGGAATTGTAAGAACTAAGATGCATCCATTTATTCAACAAACAGTTACTGAATTCCTGTCACATGCCAGGCACTGTTCTAAGCATGGGAAGTATAATAATAAACAAGATAGATTCCCGATTACAAGGGAAGACTGTCAAAAATAATCCCCAAAAATGTCCACTGAATAAAAAGGAAGACTAGGTTGTTAGGCCAGATTTGACTTTTCTTATTGGACTATCAAGTGATTGCTGGACGATTGAAGGCAGGAAAGAGAATCATTATAATGGGCTATAAAGGTCAAGCCTTCTGAGCTTCCATGATGTAGCTACATGTCTCCATCTGGGAGAAGAAATGGGTCTGAAAGGGGAAGCCTTCCTATATGTCACATGGTTATTTTCAGGGACTCAATGTAACAACTCATTTAACAGATACTTATTTAGTGTGTACGGTGTGCCAACAGTGATTCACGCAGAGTCCTACTCTCCTGAAGCTATAGTCTGGTGAGGAAAGCCATAAAATAAATAAATAATCAAATGGATTATTTCAGTGTGGTAAGTGCTAAAAGAAAACAAGCAACATCACACAAATGAATGTAACTGGGGTTTGGAGGAAATAGGGGAAGTGCTAGTTTGAATAAGATAATCAAGGAGGGTCTCTCTGAGAAGATGGCATGTGAGCTCACATCTGAAGGTGAGAAGGTGCAGCCACATGAAAATCCAGAAAGAGAGCATTCCAGAGGCAAAGGCAACAAATGCATAGTGCTGAATGCTGGAATGAGTATTAGGAGCTAAGAGGGCAAGGGTCTAGCCAGCAAACTAGAGTATGTGGAATAAAATCTGTATTGTATTTTAACTCAGTGAGAAGATATTGAGAAGTTTTAGGAAAATGAAGTAAAGCACCCAGTCATGAAATTGTAGAGACTAGTAGTCCAAGAAAGAGGTGATAGATATTAGGCTGGGGTAGCAACAGTGGGGAGAGACAGAAGTGGGCAGATTTGAGATACATTTGAGAAGTGATGTCAAAATAGGGTTGAGGGAAGAATTCAGTTGACTCCTGGGTCTTGGGAGAGCCTTGGGAAGATGAGGCAATAAATGCATTTGTGGGCCGAATCCCAAATGGCTTAAGACATGTTGAGTTTGAAATGCTGTAAGACAGAGACATAGTATGTTAAGCAGGCAGCTAGCTACACAGGACAGGGGCTCAGGGGAAAGGTCAAGGATGACAATTGGAATTTGGGTTCCATGAGCATTGAAGGGCTATTCAAATCTATGGAATGGGTGAGATAAGTTAGGGAGAGAGTATAGATGGAGAAAAGAAGGTGGCCTAGGACCAGACCCTATACTACTTCAAGAATGAGAGGCTGAATAAAGGAGAAAGAGCCAGCAAAGAATCTGGTGATGAGTCTCTAGAATAGTAAGCAAAAACTCCAGAGAAGAAAGCACTTCAAGACAAAGGGAGTAACAACCACATTCAATGTTGAAAAGAAGCGATGGGAAGTAAGGGCAGAAAAGGGACTATTAGCTTTGGCAATTTGGGAGCCAGGGGTAAATCCCAGCAAGGGAAGTCTTGGGTGTGATGGTGGGGTACCATACCAGACACTTCCATGAAGTCTCAGCATTAGGAAAAGCCCTCCCACTGCAAAAGAGCTGGATAGAGCTTAGCACTGCAAACCTTGCACAAAAAACAAGAGAGAGATTCAGAAGCCAAAACACCCCAACAGGACACCAAAACAACAACTGACCTACTGACAAATCTAGAAAAGAAAACTAACACCTCTACAATTTGCAGAATAATGCAGACAGTTCGCTTGGCCTTGAGCCTGGACATGGGGAGAGGCGACGCACAGACCACGTCATGAGACACACGTCTTTAGTGGATGTCTTAGGAAAAAGACTGGCCTGCTTTCAATAAGGGGGGCGACAGGATATGGCTCCAGGTGGAAAGTTGAAAGGAGAAAATCCATCATCGCCGCCATCATCATCATCATCATCATCATCATCTTTTTTTTAACCATAGCCTTGCCTTCAAGTGGGCCTGAGGTTCAGATTTACATTATCTGCATCATCAGGGAATGCACAAGTCAAGAGCATTAAATCAAACTAATTCCAGGTTAGTAGCAACCTCTACTCAGAAACCTCAATTTCATAAATATGTTTAGAATTCTGCACATCGAAGTAAGAGAACTCGCATTGCTTTCAGGCACATCTGCAATAATTACAAAAATATAGCACATACTGGACCTTAAAGGAAATCTCAAAATTTTTAAGATTGTAAAATTGTAACTCAATCACAAAAGTAAATCAATTATATAAACAATTATGAAAATACATTTTGAATTTTAAAATGTATTTCTGTATAACTCAGATGTAACAGAATAAGTCATTACCGAAATATTAAAATAATGAGAATTTAACTTAAATGAAAATTCTGCTCTTCAAAGCTTGTGAAATGCAAGTAAAACAAAACTCTGAGGGAAAATTATAGTCTTGAATGCTAATATTAAAAAAAAAAAAAGAAATGGCTGGGGCACCTGGGTGGCTCAGTTGTTTGAGCGTCCGACTTCGGCTCAGGTCATGATCTTGCAGTTTGTGGGCCTGAGCTCAGCTCAGAGCCTGGATGGAGCCTGCTTCGAATTCTGTGTCCCCCCCCACCCCTCACTCTCTCTGCCCCTCCCATTCTCAAGCTCTGTCTCTGTTTCTCAATAATAAATAAACATTAACAAAAAATTAAAAAAAGAAATGGCTGGAAATGTCCAAGTTATTTTTAAAAAGAAAAAGAAATACAAAAAATGCCAGAAGGAGTGAGATGATGAGAATAAAAGAAAAACTAATGAAATTGAAAAAAAAAAAAACTATAGAGAAGACAAAACCAAAAGGTGATCCTATGGAACAATTAATAAAATTGACAAATCTCTGGAAAAATTAGTCAAAAGACTGTGCACATAATTACAAAGTACTAAGAATGAAAAAGGGGACATAGCTAAAAATGCAGCAGAGATAAAAATATATTAAATAAATACATTAAGAAAAATTATGAAGACTCATGTTAACATTTGAAAACGTAGATAAAAAAATTTCTAGAAACATATGGCTTACTCAAACTCGCTCATGAAATATTAAAATTCTGAACATCTATAGAATAACTACAAATTAAGTCAGTTAACAATATTTTATAAAGAAAGATTTAGGCGTGGACAGTTTTATAAGAATTATACCAAACTTTCAGGGGTGCCTGGGTGGCTCAGTTGGTTAAGCATCTGACTCTCGATTTCAGCCCAAGTCACCATCTCGGCTCAGGTCCTGATTCCACGGTTCATGAGTTTGAGCCCTGTATTAGGCTCGCACTGACAGTGTGGAGGCCGCTCGTGATTCATTTTCTTTCTCCCTCTCTCTCTTTTCTCTCTCTCCTCCTCTCCCCCTTCTCTCTCTGCCCCTCCCTATTTATGCTGTCTCTATATATGTCAAAATAAATAAATAAACTTAAAGGGTTATACCAAACTTTCAAGCAATAATTTATTCCAATATCATATAAATTATTTCTGATAATCAAGAAAGAAAAAAAGAACAACAACAAAAAAAAAAGTCCTTAGCAAATGTTTTGTCATAAATATAACCATGATATGAAAGCCCCCATAAAGACAATTAAAGACAGGAAAACTATTTATTCATGAACACAGACACAAAAAATCTTCTAAAAACTCAGCAACATATGAAAAAAATATCATCATCAATTTCGGTTCATCCCAGGAATACACCGTTCATTTTACATGTGAAAATCCATTAGCTTAATTCATTAGATTAACAGATTAAATGGTCATTTGAATAGTACTAAATAAACTTCAACCATATGTGGTCCCCCACCTCTCCAAAAACCTTTCACTAAGATGAAGAATAGAAATTCTTCTTAATAAAAGAAGCAATGAATTGCTGTTCCCTAATACCTGTGTTGGAGAGCAGAGAGCAAGGGAGAGAGACAGAGGGACTGTGTATCTGTTCATATATATGCATCCCGTGGAGTGACAGAGTAGGTAACAATGATTGCAATTGAGGAAGGCAACTGGAAATTTGAGGAACAGGGTGGAAGGGAGATTTTTTTCTGTTTACCTCTTTGTGCACTTAAAATCTTGATTTATGTACATGGATTACATACCCAAAATCAATGTTTAAAAAAACAAGGCTGAAGTTATAAAATATTACCAATCTGTCATCAGTGAAAAGCCAGTGTTATTTCAACAGCAGATAACTAGTGAGATACGAGTACTCCGAGGGTTCCTGTGGAACAAAGATACCAGGACATTTGGGAGATCATAAAACACTCCACATTAACTTTCTGTGTGTCCTGACTGAAACATATATATTCCCTAGAGGAAGGTAACAAAACAGCTTGAGGACTTAGAGACCAAAATGAAACAAAACAAAACAAAAAAACATCCTTCTTCTTATGTATGTAGTTTTCCTGGTAAAATACACTAGTGATCTAATTATCTAATAGAATACTCTGAGTACCCACCCACCATGTACTAAGCACTATGTTAGAGTGTGTGTGTGTGTGTGTGTGTGTGTGTGTGTGTGTGTGTGTGTGTGTGTGTGTGTGTTGGGGGGAAGGGGATGAGTCATAAAGGTGAGTAAGACATAGTCCCTGCTCTTAATGACCTTATCATCTACTTAGGAAGACAAGTCCAGCATACAAGAAACACTGTTTTTCTATCTGTAAATAATTCAATTTATGTATGTGGATCTACGACCACTTCTTTTATTTTTTTTAATTTTAATGAGCAAGTAATAAAAGACCATACAAGGTTTTTTTTTTTTTTTAATTTATATTTTATTATTTATTTATGTTTCAAGTTCCTTTTTAAATTTTAGTTAATATATAGCGTAATATTAGTTTCAGGAGTAGAATTTAGTGATTCATCACTTACATACAACACCTGGTGCTCCTAACAAGTGCATTTCTTAATCCCCATCACCTATTTAGCCCACCCCCTCCCACCTCCTCTCTAGCGACCCTCAGTTTATTCTCTATAGTTAAGAGTCTCTCTCTTTTTTTCCTTTCCCCTATGTTTATCTGTTTTGTTTCTTTTTTTTTTTGCTTTCATTTTTTTTTCAATATATGAAATTTATTGTCAAATTGGTTTCCATACAACACCCAGTGCTCATCCCAAAAGGTCCCCTCCTCAATACCCATCCCCCACCCTCCCCTCCCTCCCACCCCCCCCCGTCAACCCTCAGTGTTTTGTTTCTTAAACTGAAATCATAAAGTGAAATCATAAAGTAGTCTTTCTCTGACTTATTTTGCTTAGCATAATATAATCTAGCTCCATCCATGTTGTTGCAAATGGCAAGATTTCACTCTTTTTAAAAAATTTTGTTTATTTATTTTTGAGAGAGACAAGAGCATGAACAGGGAGGAGCAGAGAGATAGGGAGACAGAATCAGAAGCAGGCTCCAGGCTCTGAGCTGTCAGCACAGAGCCCGACATAGAGCTCGAACTCAACAAACCGCGAGATCATGACCTGTGCTGAAGTCAGACGCTTAACTGACTGAGCCATCTAGGCGCCCCAAGATTTCATTCTTTTTGATGGCTGAGTAATAGTCCATTGTACATATATACACCACATCTTTATCCATTCATCAGTCAGTGGACATTTGGGCTCTTTCCATAATTTGGCTATTGTTGATAATGCTGCTATAAACATTGGAATGCTTGTATCCCTTCAAATCAGTATTTTTGTATCCTTTGAGTAAATACCTAGTAGTGCAATCCCTGGATCATAGGGTAGCTCTATTTTTAACTTTTTGTGGAACCTCCATAGTGTTTTCCAGAGTGGCTGCACCAGTTTGCATTTGCACCAACAGTATAAGAGAGTTCCCCTTTCTCTGCATCCTTGCCAATGTCTGTTGTTTCTTATGTTGTTAATTTTAGCCATTCTGACAGGTGTGAGGTGGTATCTCATTGTGGTTTTGATTTGTATTCCCTGATGATGAGTGATGTTGAGCATCTTTCATGTGTCTATTAGCCATCTGGATGTCTTCTTTGGAAAAGTGTCTATTCAATGTCTTCTGCCCATTTCTTAACTGGATTATTTATTTTTTGGGTGTTGAGTTTGATAAGTTCTTCATAGATGTTGGATACTAACCCTTTATCAGATATGTTATTTGCAAATATCTTTTCCATTCTGAAGGTTGCCTTTAGGTTTGTTGATTGTTTCCTTGGCTGTGCACAAGCTTTTTATCTTCATGAGGTCCTAATAGTTCATTTTTGCTTTTGTTTCGCTTGCCTCTGAAGACATGTTCTAGTGAGAAGTTGCTATGACCTATGTCAAAGAGGTTGCTGCCTGTGTTCTCCTCCGGGATTTTGATAGTTTCCTGTCTCGCATTTAGATCTTTCATCCATTTTGAATTTATTTTTGTGTTTGGTGTCAGAAAGTCGTCCAGTTTCATTCTTCTGCATGCTTCTGTCCAGTTTTTTTCAACACCATTTGTTGAAGAGACTTTCTTTTTTTTCCATTGGATGTTCTTTCCTGCTTTGTTGAAGATTAGTTGACCAAAGAAAATACAGTTTTAAGAGCACTGAAATAGGAGGTTTCGGTCTAGTAGAATTGAACCAAAGGGAATGATGGGAGAAATCCTGTTCCTGAAGGAAAGCTGTTTCTGGACAGAGGGCTGGGAATTGTCTTACCTGGTGGGCCATCTTACAACTGTAGCTTTTCTGCTCTTTGCATGGAAGGATGCCTCTCCTTCTCTGCGTTAGGCATGGCTGACATTCCAGCCTTCCACTGGTATGCTCAAACAATATTGTTCAAGAGTGGAGAGTAGGAGTCAGTGTTGGAGAGTACCAATGTGTAAGTCAGAAGGGAGCATTTATGGTCATTTTATATTTTATTTTGAGGTGCTGAGTAAAGAACTCTTGGATGGACCTCTTTTCATTCAATGAGTTGAAAAGGAAAAATCTAGGGCTCTCAAGTAGACAGGCCTAGATCCCCACTGACCATTTCCATCTCCTATTAGCTATGGAACGTGGGCAACCCACTGAGCCTTCACTTGCTCACTAAGAAATGGGGAAAACTGGGGAAGACATGTGTGGGGCAGGCAGTATATGGGAAACCTCTGTTCCTCTCAATTCTGTTGTAAATCTAAAACTGTTCACAAAAAGTCTTTTAAAATGGGGAAAATAACTACTTTGCAGTATTATTGTTAAGATTTAGTGAGCTGCAGATAAAGGACTGATTAAATATCTAGCAAGTTAAAACCATTAATTTTAATTATTATTATAACTATAAACTGCCATTTTCTCCCCCAGGGCATGTCCGGGTCTGGAGGAGACATGCAAACCGTCCCCTCTGAGGGTCTCCTCATCCTCAGATCAGTACCAGACATCACACCTAGCTATAATCTTTTAAAGCTTAATCTGCATTTCCAATTCACATTAGTAATAATACTAACACCCACAACTGTTCTCTTTTGGTCACCTGCATCTGCCAGGCCCTGTGTGCAAGTAGTCTGCATAAATTAACACTACCAATAACCCTATAACATGGGGAAGATCCTTAAAACATTTTAGTCACAATTACTTATGATTTGTTTCATAGACAGCAAAACTTAAAACTTAAATGACTTGTTCTAAATCATCTCATAATCAAAACACATATCCAACATTCTTTTACATATCCAGCCATGTGCTGGGCATTGTACAAAAGAAATTGATGAGACAGCATTCCAGTTGTATAATTTACTACTTGAAGAAGCAAATTAATAGCATATATTACTGAAGACAGCCCCATACTTAAGGTCTACAACAGCTTAAGTCAATCTTGCAGAGAGAAGGAAGGAAAGGAAGGAAGGGAGGAAGGAAGGAAAGAAAGAAGGAGGGAAGGAATGGGGAGGAAGGAAGGTTGGGAGGGAGGAGGGAAGGAAAGGAGGCAGGGAAGAAGAGAGAAAGGGAGAGGGGAAGAAAAGAAAAAAGAAAAGAAAAAAAGAGGTGAAAGTAACAGGAATCTAATTGTAACAGTCAAATAACAAGACATCTTTCCTCCCAGGCCTCCTCCCTCATTTTCTACTCTCTATTTTTAGAACAAAGAAACAAATAAAACAAAACCTCCTATCAGAGATGTAGATGATATTGTTGATGTTGATTTGAATTCCAGGGATGTGCTGGTGGGTGGTTGTCTCAGGGGGATAGTGACTGACAGCAAGTTGCCAACAGACACAGGCAAAGAATACAAATTCTTTTCCTTAACTGGATACAAATGAGAATTTAGCTGCAGGAAGACTGCTGCACAGAGCAGGGGACCCACCACGAGCTCATGGTTGGAGATGCCGCTTCCCTAGCCCCTACATTTCCCGTATCAGGCCATGTAACCAGCGACACCACCTCAAGGGGCCGATGATTTGGTCAGGCCCTGCTAGACTGTATGCTGGACCTCCCCGGGTTGGGAGTGAGATGGGGGGTGTCTTTATGCCTTTCTGGCCGTTCTTGACAGTTGTGAGAGAGGAAAGTAGCAATGCTGTCCAGGCAAATTGCTCTTCAACTGTATCAATAACAAATTAGTATTCAATGTATCAGGGTAGGAATGCATTTTGCCCTAGGGATGCTGACATCCCCTTCTCATCAGTTTAGGAGCTAAAACCGTCCTGCACAGGGTTGGGTGAGGGACGCAGATTCCACCGAAGTGGTCAATCCAGGACTCTCTGAGATCTGACCATCCCAAGTAGGATCACAATTTGATTCTGCTTGAAGTTCAGTCCTCACTGGTAGGCTCAGCAATTTCCAGGACTGAACGATACAGTTGTACAAGTTGTGCACCGTACAACTCTACAAAACCTTCACTTTTTATGATGGCCCTGGATTCTGCTCAGATTCCTGTCCTTCTGCCGCCCCAGTGATCACTGAACAGTGATCACTGATGTTTAGGATAATAAATAACCAAAAGTACTGCAAGGTCTCAGTAATCAAAGAAGAATAAGATCTGCTTTCTATTTTATTCAGGTAGAAAATGGATAAATACAATAAATATCATGTTCTAAGATTTCAAAACAAGATATAAAAGAAAATCTCTACTTAATAAAAAAATTGATTCCACAAATTCCATTTACTTAGGATTTTGCAATATACAACTTATGTATCCTATTGTAATCACAGCAAAGAAAAATAGACTCTCTTTATCACCCTTTCCACAATGGAAAATCATTTTATGAAGTTTTCATTTCAGTAGGAGTTGACTTTTCAGTATCTAATATGTGAATCAAAAACCCATCAGTAGAAAGTGCATAGTGGTTTGGGAGGTTAATTTATAATTCAAGCCTATTCCCAGGTAATTCAGGAAGATATCAGTAACGATTGTACAGGAGACACAGAAAATTAATACATTTTAAGGAGAAATGTAGACAGGATTGAATTAAGAAGGATTCAGCTAGGCCTGTCTTCAGTTGGGGTAGAGTATAAACTCTCTCTCCAGATTGCCGTTAGATTAGCTGAAGCAGCAATGTCTTTGATTCCAAAATATAAGCGGTAATTAGCTCATACCCATTTATCTGAAAGCCTGCAGCGAAAACAGAGTTAAAGCCGCTTGCAGTTGGTGAAAGACTAGTGTTGAATTGGAATTACATTGTTTACTACAGCACTTTCCGATGAGCAGCGAAATTTCCACTTTCAGATTTCTCAAGCTCAGATAACACAAATGATTTCATATCAGTAGCTCTCACCCATTCTTCCCTCACAGAGAGCACTCTGGCTAAGCCAACCCCTCGCCCAGATGAGGAAAAGAGTCAAGGACTGAACACCTTGAGTGGGAGGAAATGACAATTGAACCAATTAGCCACGTTACAACCTCCTGCTAGTTTGAAGACAGGTTTTGTTCTAGCTTCTTTATGCTCAGAAATTTTTTACAAATGGTAATCATTATTCTATAATTACACGAAATGCCAGCTTGTGTGATCTCTCCTGAACCCTGTAAAGCTGCAAAGCAATTCATCTAGGCCATGATGAACTTTCTAAATTAGACACAATATACTGATTTACTGTGGATGCAGCTAAAACCCAGTGGGGGCAGCTGATTACTTATGGTTATAAATATTAACAAATGAGCAAGGAAGTTTTTGAATTTCCTCTCTCTCTCATTCGCAGCTGCGCGTGCGCACACACGCACACACACACACAGCCTCCTTTCATGAGCTAAATTGATGTTCAAGTATAATTTTCAAAATGATAAAATCATAACTCTTACAGAAATTTAACATGAGTCGATGATTTTATTTATCTCTTTATTTAAATGAGAATCAATAAGATGTTTCTAGAGAATTTGAAGATTGGGCAATGGGGAATGAGGAAATGAATTTGCTCACAGATGCAGAGCAGGTTAATATCCTGTAAGGAGATAATGTTTGGGGTAGCCTTCTCCATAGGTCAACAATCCTTTGTCCACTTACCAGATAAAATGTATTTATATTGCTATGGATAAGAATCACGTACACTGCACTCAATTTCCTACAACTTCATTCTCCCACTACAGAGTTACAAAATACTCAGTGGAAACTGGCCAGAGGCAGAATTTCTACAGAAACCAGCAATCCCTGAAGGTCAGGTAGACAATGCCCAGCACACCCAGGGTGCAAGACGCCCAGCAATCTCCTTTGCCATTTGAAAAATGTGGTCTTTTTTCTGACAGTTAACGTGCACTGATCTTTACTCCTATGTCAGAGGGAGAGAAAAGGTATCTGGAGAGAAATCAGGTAGATCATTCAAACCCACACAAAAGGGCTAAATGAGGCTAAGGCCAAGATTTCAGAAATTTAGAGCTAGAAGGGATTTTAGAGATCACCTAAGATGTTCATTTTGCGGGAAATAAGTCTGAGACTGCCTTCCTGGCAGTTGAAAGAAGATCTTAAACCACCTTGATCAGGTGCCTTAAGCTCTGTGGAGTTTGCCTCAGGAAACTCCTTTCTTCTTTGGTGTAAAGAATCTCCTTTTTCCTCCCTCATTCACACCCTGAACCACCCCAGAGAGGTTTCCTTTTTTATTCAGGAATAATCAGAGTTAAAAGACACAGAAAAAACATTTATCAGTGTAATATTGCTTTTCAATCATGTATGCGTGCTCTAAGCTTTTTTTAGCTGTTACATTTTTTAATTGAAGTATAATTAATACACAGTGTTATATTAGTTTCAGGTGTACAATATAATAATTCAACAATTCTATACATTGCTCAGTTCTCATCAAGATCAAAAAAGTTTTAATGGAAGGATAGGACATTTAAAATGGGACTGAAAGTGTATGTTAGTTCAAATAACTGATATGGAATACTATGGAAAATAGTCAACCTACTTTTATGTCCAAAAGGTTGATAACCTCTCAACCCCACAGAACTAGAGGATGATGGGGACCCCATTCCCCACTCTGTGTCCTCACTCTTTGGAATATCTGCTTGGTTGGGCAAGCTAATATTCTTTTGTATCCTAAACAGAGCCACCACTCCCCCAAACTGTTATGCGCAGAAAGAACAAAGTATCCCCCCAAATAAAACATCCCAGTTTTAGGTCTGCTTTTTTTTTTTTAATTTCAAAGAGTATACTTATATAATTCATCTTTTCCTAGGGCTTTGTATGCATAGCTCATTCAGATCAGGGGTAGAATCTACATGATCATACTCCCACACATTTAACATTGACCAAACACAAGATAGTGTTGCTCTGTGTCATTAGATATATGCTATCTAATTGGTAGATTAAAGATACTTATTAGTTAAAATTACATTGGTGCCAGTAGGAATAAATGGCTTCTCAAAATTTATAGTTCATAAAAAGTCAGATTCTGATTACTGTAATTATTTCTTTCAAAGTGTAAAGCATATGAATTTTTCACATTAATGAGATAAAAACAGAAAGGAAGCGGGACCAAAAAAAAAATGAATCTTATTTTTCACCTTGTCTTTGTCTTCGAGTGTTAGGCTAAATTGCTATTATTTCATTTTTGTCAAATTCAGTGCATCTCTGTCAACATTTTCAAGGCGTGGATGGAATGAACAAAGCTGCATTGTCACCCCCAAATTCAATTTAGAAATTTCATAGTGAGAAATATTTGCATGAATGTAGAGTTCTGAAGGAGCTAACAATACCTGTCATTTGGTTTCTTGGGCATTTTGCATGTTTTATTCCGAACACTTCCATTTTATCTGCACTCTCCACCTACATTATTACTATGTATAATCTATGTATACATATAATTACTATGTATACTATGTATAATTATTACATACATTATTACTATGTATAATCTCCATAGTAATTATTACAAGGAACAAAGAACTTGAGCCTGCCTCCTAGCTCTGAAAACAGCTTAGTTGTACCCCAAGCCTAAATGAGGCATGCAAAAAATGGAATCATTCCTAATGAAGAAGATATTCTGCCCCACTAGGGATAGATAAGCCATTTATTGCCCCAGAAGAAAGAATTTTGTTACAAATTTAGTTAATGATGCAAATAGATACACTTCACCTGTTAAAGGGAACTCGTCTATTATGAAGGGCGGTAAAACAAGGTTTTTTGTGTTGTTTTTGTTTGTTTTTGTTTGTTTTGGTCAAGTTTGTTTTGTTTGTTTTGGCTCATTTGTGAAGAAATGAGCCTTATTCAAAGATGACACAGATACAAAGTAGAGTATACAATGTGAACCTGTATTATTCCCGTGATAGAAATATCAGATACCAGACACAGAAGAGAGGAAAGCTTGGCATATTGGGAAACCAACACCACTATTTCCTCTTCTCCATCATATCTGAGATAATAAGAAATGCTGATCATGAGCCATCAGACTGACAATCATGCATAAATTGCTCTTGACTACTCAGCAGGGGCAAAGTGATGAAATTTTACAACACAAGATGGAAAGGTCTCCATCAGGACTCAGCGTGAGGTTGCTGGGGCAGCCTCCTGTTGCTTTTACTTCTCGTGGGGAAATCCTGTTTCCCTGAAACGTCCCTGGGCAAGCAACCTCAGTACCTTCTGAGCAGTCCAGCCTCGAGAGTAGTCACTTGGGGCTCAAACCCAGGATCAAGAGAGGCTTTCTGGCTCTCAGAACTGCCTTCTCCAGAGTATGTCCTTTGCCCACATGTGAAGAAGCATCAAAGCACATTGCCTGCCATCCGGAACTTATTGTTCAATGATTACATTTTGGTGCCAAAATTATGAATTCAAACTTCTTTTGCCTATTCTAACTTTTTTTTTGGGGGGGGGCGGGGTTCCCATCTTGAGGATATCCTGTGTGGGCTCTTTCTGAGGCAGAGAACAGAAATAGGCTCAGGGTACATTAGTTAATGAGATACATAGGGAAGTATAAAAACCTGGATGCTGTGTCAAAAGCATACAGCTAAGGGTCACAGAGGATTGGGACACACTTGTCACATGTAGCATATGACCCCAGCTCTGGTAGTTTGACAGTAGCTTGAGGGCCAGAATAGAAATTTTATTTCTCAACCAAGTTTATGTTTCAGTTCCTGCATCTACTTTTCCCTTCAACTGCTTCTTTTTGCTACTTTGGTATCAACTTCTTTTGCTCTCCTTTTCTCTGCTTTGTATGCTCTGTACTTAGGTCGCTGCTCATTCATGGCTTCTGCTCGCTGCCTTCATGCTCTACCTCTCTACGTCTGGATCACTCTGTATTCTACTGGCTATAAGCCCTCACTCAAACCCTCGCAAAGAGAACCTGCCCAAGGCCGCTAGTCCTGGGGCTGCAGGAGGGTGAGGGAGACGCTGGTCCTTGTCTCACGGAGTCCAAGAATGAAGTTGGCAGACAACAGAGTGAGCAAAACGATAGAGTTTATTAAGGGAAAGTATAAAGCTCTCAAGAGTGATAGGGGTCCCAACTGGGGATCCGCTGAAGATTTTTGTCCCTGACTTTTTATTGGGGCCTTATCAGAAAGTTTGTGAGACTTCACGCATGGCACCTAGACTGGATGGGTCCGGAACATGTGTATCTTCTCCACTTCTTCCCCAAACTCCGCTGCCATTGCTGCTTCCGCAGCCCCCCACTTGCAGCTGTAGCCTGCCTCCCTGAAGGTCCCTTATCTCTCCCTGCCTACTGTTGACCCTTTGCCTACACTCTTGTGCATATGGTGGGCCCTTATTGGCCAGAGGTCTTGCGCTAGGCACCCCGAGCGCCCCTGCCAGCTCACAGATGACAGCCACCTATCTCTGGTC
The DNA here is from genome assembly GCF_018350215.1 of Panthera leo. NCBI lineage: Eukaryota > Metazoa > Chordata > Mammalia > Carnivora > Felidae > Panthera > Panthera leo. Next base: position 27,730,718 of record NC_056679.1, read on the forward strand.
TGGTCTGCTGTGACCACAATGACAGGGACACGCAAAAACATGATGACCTACAAGAAAGGAAACATGCAGAAGAGAGGATGGAGTGGGTCCTGCGTATGGACAGTGAGAAGAGGCCAATGAGATCTGCAGCTATAGGAATTCACAGTTCCGAATCTATGACTTCAAGATTTTGAAGCAGACAGGAAGCCAAGCCAGTTTGATGTGATATTTTTGAATCTGACTCTTCACCTACATATGAACTAGACACTGAAGGAGGAAAGAGCCTGGGGGCTATTGATTCCCTGCAGTAAGGAAATGGAAAAAAAGGCAAATAGAGTTTTTATTACTTTTCTCATGTGATGCAGGATAATATCAGTGTTCAAGTGTTTGATTCAACCAGCATTAATCTGATTGCCAACAATCTGCAGTACTCCTTTAAGAAGACAGGATATAGCCACAGAGTAGGGCCATAACTCTTGAAAATGTACCACTAAGGCCATCCCTACACTCACATATACTAAGGTTATCAGACAATTTCAATAAAAATCTATTAATAAAAATTGGTTGGCTAAAACTCTACATATATGTTATAGGACATTTATTAATCACTCTAATCAGATCTCATCTGTTACACTAAATTGTGCAGCTTTTGATCATTTTAAAAATTTCCCCCAAACTCATCTTTTACTTCTAAACAATGAAATGTGTATATCTTTTTAAAAGCTAGAAACTGAGAACAAACTGAGGGTTGATGGGGGGTGGGAGGGAGCGGAGGGTGGGTGATGGGTATTGAGGAGGGCACCTTTTGGGATGAGCACTGGGTGTTGTATGGCAACCAATTTGACAATAAACTTCATATATTGAAAAAAATAAAAAAATAAAAGCTAGAGGTCACATTACGTAGAATCCACACTCAGACTATCATATTCATTGATCAATAGATTACCCATGACACTATTTTTTTTTTTTCCTACACAGCCTTTTAGCATTGAAAGTGAAACAAAATTCTGACCTGGTTTCTAAAAATTTGTAGTGTAGTTTCTTTGCTGAAAACAAAACAAAACAAAACAAAACATTTCTACCTAGCAAGAGATATTGTTCCCTCATGGGAAGTAAAACATCATGTCCAAGGCACTGATTTCCTTATTTTAAAAAATGGAGAAAATTCTTCATTCCTGTTGACAGCATTCAGAATTGTATTATTTCATCAAAATAGAATGATATCTGAAAGAACACAATATACTGACTTTTCAAAAGGAAATCTGGTATCAAAAGGCAGCTCTGTGTCACTGCTATTAGAAGTAATTATCTTGAATATCAGAACTCTAAGAAATTGTTTTAAAATATAAATATAACCTATGTCCCCCAAACCTTATTATCACTTTCCTCAGGAACTCTGAACCTACTTGTATTGTTAAGTTTGTAACAAAAAGTAACGCTCTTTAAAAATTTATTTTCCTACTAGGAAGATGAAAGTTAGACAAATGCTGTTTAAGTCATGAGCATTATTAAATCATTAAAGAGGTTCAGCATTATTGCGTGCTTCTGCACTGTCAGCCTTCTAGACAATGAATGCTACTTGGAAATCAGACCTATAGTTTACAAGTGTAGTGGGTTGAATGATGGTCCCCGGAAGAGATGTGTCCATGTACCAATCTCCTGAACCTGTAAAGGTGACTTCATTTGGAAAGAGTAAGCAGATCATCTTAGATTATCCAAGTGTGTTCTAAATCCAATAACAAGTGTCCTTATAAGAGGCACACAGGGAAGAGACACAGAGAAGAGGAGAAAGCCATGGGAAGGTGGAGGTGGCCATTGGAGGGACGCAGCCACAAGCCAGGAAATGCAGACAGTCCCTGGAAGTTGGGAGAGGCAAGGAAAGAGGCACCTCTAAGAGCCTCTGGGGAGAGCGTGGCCCTGCTGCTGCCTCAATTTCAGATTTCTAGCCTAGAACTATGAAAAAAATGCTTTTCTGTTTTTTTAAACCACTCAGTTGAAAAAGCAGGAGAGCTTGCAAGCAGAGTACTTATGGGACCATGATGGCTGCTTCAAAAGTAAGCTCTCCAAGGCCTCAGTACGTGTTGCATTTTCTCCTCCAACTATCCCCCTCCAACTTCTTTGTTTGACTGTCTGCTACCTTCCCTTCAGAATTCCACTCAAAGCTCACTTCCTCTCTAAAACCTTCCACACCCAAGCCTGGCTTAGGTGTCCTGCCATGGGCTTCTGGAACAAATCCTAACTGCTTATCATGTCATATCGTATTTACAATGTAAGTTACTCATCTATCCATACCCCTGGACTTTACACTCACGGACCTACAATATTAACTTTGCATTTCCAGTATCTAGCACTGTCCCTGGACAAGGTAACCATTTAACAAATGTTCCTTGAATTATGGAATGAATGAATTCGGAAGTCTACTGTGCTGAAAGTTTTGGATTTATTACTCATGGTAGTATGATTTCAGCAAACAGAATTATGACCGGAGTACAAATAATGAAGTCTCCACACAAGTAGAGACATCCTACAGATGGGATATACTGACCTACCTTTATATAGGCTGTATGAAGTAGCATGTACCCCTAATTGGAAGTGCCCAAACAAGGGCCTGATATGAGAAACAGTGTTGATGTGACCCTCTGCATTATTCAGTTGGTGGAGTCAAGTATGCTCTAGGGACTTTTCTTGCTCTAAGATTTTTATCATTTTCCAGAGCCTGGAATTTCTGTAAAAGAACTAGTGCTAAGTGATTCCAGTGATCCAGTTCCATTGAATTCATTGAAGTGAAGCTTCGACCACTATCAATTACTGAATGTGTTCACTACTACTAGAATTACTTAGATGGGTAATGTTTCTATCAAGAAACATTAAGCATTACGGTAAAAATGTTCGTGACTCATGTAACAGACACAAAATGCTGTGGGTGTTCACAGGAGGAAGAGATCATATCTACTAGAAGAGAATCAAAGAAAACAGGATGAAGCAGGTGACTTTTGAGAAGGGTCTTGAGCAATAGCTAGTATTTTTAAAGAGTTTAGGAATAAAGCCTTTTTAATGGTTGTTTCCTGTTTCCTAGTTCTTTATTAAGATCCAGCTTGTATTTTATAAAATTTTTTATTGGGAGAGTTAGTCCTACATACTCCTCTTTAGTCATTTTAGCGGAATGACATTTGGCTTATGAATGGGCAATCATTCATTTGCTAAGAAGTAGGATATGGGGCAAGAACGTTCAGCCAGAAAGAAATCCTTCCGTATGGTCCATATACTCTGTAACTAACTCTTGAAATTCCAGCACTAAAGAGTCATTCCTTTGACTTATGTCAGTATAGTATGTACCCCCCCCCCACTTCCATTAGTAGGCTCCAAGTCCAGCCAAACATGGGACTTGAACTCGTAACCCTGAGATCAAGACCTGAGATGACATCAAGAGTCTAACACTTAACCAGCTGAGCCACCCAGACTCCCTGCCCCCTTTCCATTCTTAAGAGTTACAATTTTTATTTGTGCTATATTGATTTTTTCTTGATCAGTCTTACCAGAAAGTGTCTGTTGTTTTAATCTTTCCAGAGAAATGTTTTCACTTTGTTGGTCTTTCCTCTTTGTTTTTTCTTTGTCAATTTCTGCTCTTATTTTTAAAATCAATTTTAATCTATTTTCTTTGGTTTTATTCTTTTTTTGAATATAACTTCTAGATATGAGCACTTAGCTCGCTTATTTTCTGCATTCTTTTTTATGATATAAGCATTGTCTGTGGGAGAGTATCTGGAAAGAAGAGGCTGGAGGATGTTCAAGATGGTGTCCGTGTATCCTGCAATCTTCTTAGAAGGCTAGCCCAGCTGTTTGCAGAAGTGTTTGTTTGCCAGAATGTGCTAGTATGACTTTTCTGATCCTCTATCTATTTTCATTTTCAGGATTTAGACTCACACTCATATTCTCTTTAGGAAATATCCACATTTAATTAGCTGCCCAGAGGAAATTGTGTAGTTCCAATTACTGTCTCATATTCTGACAACAAGTTGCAGCAACCTGAAAGGCATGACATTAAATGTTTTCTCCAGAAGGTATACATTTTTTATCAAAAGCAAAACTTTCCAAGTGACATAAACATATTATTAAGTACTGGTGTTTCTTTAAATAAAAATTAAAGACTGGCGGAAACAAATGTAAATGATTACACATAACTCATTCTAAAAACCATTCTAGTTTACTGCTAGACATCATTGCTTAATCTAGATTTTGTGTTTTTATAGAAGTGAGGAAATGGAGATAAACTGTAATAAATATAGTGGCTCAGGTCATTTCATCTATCAATGTATTAATACTTTTATTCAGCAAAGAACAAACTGCTGAGCTAGGTACTAAGGAGATAGGAATAATTTATAAGAACCAATCTCTGTTTTGGGATATTTAGAATCCTGTACGGTAACTAAAACATCATCTGAAGTAAATACAACATAAATAAAAAAGTGACAAATGTCAAATGGGGATATGGGTATGTGCTCTGTGAGTTCACTGCTGAGAGTTGGCTCTGTCCTTTTTGGTTCTTATTATAATTTTTATCCAGTATCTAAGGTCTTTGGGGTCCTGGGAACATAATACTTGGTTCAGCTCTCTTGAATCTCTTCTCTTTTTCTAACACTGAGGAAAAAAAAGGCCTTCTTTTTATTTCAGAAACAACAGCACAAAGTTTGAAGAGCTTAAGCTATCACTTATGGTGGCTTATGAAATGAATAAGCCATGAATACTTCTCTGGAACGATCATAACCATTAGGAACTATAAACAAACAAAAAAACCAAATCAATAGTTTACGTCACAGTGAAATAATGCCTTGTTTCTTCTTTCTAGAAGAGACTGCACAAAACACTTCATTCTCTTTAATCTGCTCTAACCCCATCATATCCCATTGTTTATGATACTAACAGTAACGACAATGCAATATAGCATGCTCAGTGACTCATCAGCACCCGCCTTCCAGAAGCACTCAGCTTGCACATACACAATGAGTAATGGCTCACAGACACATTGCTTAATATCTGTAATCAGTTTTAGTCTGATGCGGTGCTCAAAATGCATTCTTCTTTTCCAATAAATGATAAATTATAAGGCTATTGCCTGGCAAAGAGAGAGTCATTTTTCCGCGGCCAAAGATTTATTTCCCAGCCAAGTTGTTTTTGAATCCTAGAATGTCACTTTCAGCTGTTTCCAATTCTCTAAACAAGTATCTGCCAATCACCCAGACATGTGAGAGGCAACGCTTGAGTGTGTAGTTATTTAATGGGAAGTGTTACCATCAGGACTGAAGAGATGGTCTGTCAAAATCTGAGAGGGTAGCAAGAAGAAATTGGGGAGGAGGTGAGAGGGGAAAACAAGGGAAGGAGGAGGAAAAAAAGTGACATAGACACAATGAACTAGAAAATTTCACAAGACATAAAACCTCACCAAAAAATTATGGTTTTTCAAATGAGGCTAAAGCCTTTGAAATATTCTTGGAAAAGGATTCCCTTAGCTACAGAAAAATTGTAAACAAGATTACAGAGACGCTAGTTAACCTATAGTAACAATTCTTTACGTCTTTTAGTAGTGTCTATTTATAAAAGCAAAGAGATTGCCTGTTTTCTTGTACACAAGAGCAGCGTTGCTGAGGCTTACTTGACAGTCCTTCATTAATCACCGATGTTTGTCACTCTACTAATTCCCAGAATTGAGTTTTTAAATGTTGCATAATTCAGGCTTCTCTTTACCAGATTGTTTTAAATTAGTGAAGGTATCTGTTAATGAGTGTAGGGCCAATATGCTAATAATTATTATTTCATAATTCTGAATTATTACTTTGCTTGGCACCTTGCTGATGAAGAGTAATAATATAGGTAGAATAAGGATGTCAGGATATTTACAGGGGCTGTGCAGGCGTTCTTAGCTTACAGACAGATGCCTAGACTGCAGGGTCACCGCAAATACCTGCTTTACTTAAGGTTCCATGAACCTGATACTCTCACAGATATGGTGGGGAGACTGCTTTCTCCTTCTGGAAATTTCTCCTCACTTGACTTCCAGTTTTATGGTCTTTGCATTTTTCTTCTTCCTGTATGATGACTACTTCATCGTCTCTTTCAATGGTTTCTCTTTATCTCTCTCATTTAATCAGTTTCCACTGGCCCTTTTCTCCACTTGTACATTTCCTCTTGGGTAATGGCATCATTTCCCATGTAACGGTGAGCCAGGTTATTTTATGGATCTGCTGGTAAATTTAAAATTTGTACTTCCTGATTTAACCTGGTTTCTGGACCTCAGACTGTATTTCCAACCAGACGTCTCTACTTGATGAGTTCTGCAGGCACCTAAAACTTGATATACTTAAACTGAACACATCAAGGGGCACCTGGGTGGCTCAGTCGGTTAAGCGTCCGACTTCAGCTCAGGTCACGATCTCATGGTCTGTGAGTTCGAGCCCCGCGTCGGGCTCTGGGCTGATGGCTCAGAGCCTGGAGCCTGCTTCTGATTCTGTGTCTCCCTCTCTCTCTGCCCCTTCCCCGTTCATGCTCTGTCTCTCTCTGTCTCAAAAATAAAATAAACGTTAAAAAAAAAAAATTTAAACTGAACACATCGACTCTTTCTGCTCCCAAACTTATTCCTCCTTTGTTCCTTAACTTGGATGACAATAGTCGCACTCATTACTTAAGCAAGGCACTCCTCCCACATCTTACCCGTTATCAACTAAATCAGGCCAATTTTATCTCCAGTTTCTTCTCCACTGATCATTCTTTTTACCTGTATCATAATTTGGACTACAGACTCTTTTTTTTTTTTTTTTTTTAATTTTTTTTTCAACATTTTTTATTTATTTTTGGGACAGAGAGAGACAGAGAGAGACAGAGCATGAACGGGGGAGGGGCAGAGAGAGAGGGAGACACAGAATCGGAAACAGGCTCCAGGCTCCGAGCCATCAGCCCAGAGCCTGACGCGGGGCTCGAACTCACGGACCGCGAGATCGTGACCTGGCTGAAGTCGGACGCTTAACCGACTGCGCCACCCAGGCGCCCCTGGACTACAGACTCTTTACGATGCATTTTGATCTCCCAAGAAATCATCCCGCTCTCACTCTACCACACAACTTGTGTTTTAAGCACAGCAGAGAATTCACCATTACTTAAGTATATTAATATGTTATGTCCTTCCAATAAGCTTGACCTTCTTTTCATGATTTACCCTCTGCCTGCCTGGAATGCCCTTTTGACTTACCCCTTGTAAAAATCATGTCAAGATTAAGACATGGGCTATGGAGTCAGAGCTGGGTTGATGCGACCATTCTGCTTATTAAACATGTGACACGCCACAAATAGGTTTATTCTATGTTTCAGTTTCTTTATCTGTAAAATGGGAAAAAACCGTGCATACCTCATACAACTTTTTTCAGACTTTCTAAAAAATTAAGACTTTGTTTCGGGTTTACAACAAAATTAAGGAGAAGGTACAGACATTTCCCATATACCCCCAATCCCCACACATGCATAGTCTCCACCTCTATCCACATCCTCCACCAGAATGGTACGTTTGTCAAAATTGACAAACCTACACTGACACATCATGATCACCCCAAGTCCATTGTTTACCTTACTGTTCATTCTTGGTGTTGTAAATTCTATGGGTTTAGACGCAGGTATAATGCCATGTATTCATCATTATGGTCATTAGACTTTCCATATGCTTGTTTACCATCTGTATATCTTCTTTGGTGAGAAGTCTGATAAGATCTTCAGCCCATTTTTAATGGGCTGTGTCTTATTGTTTCTTATTGTTTGTTTCCTATTGTTGAGTTTTAAAATGGTTCTTTGTATATTTTAGATAATAGCCCTTTACCAGACGTATCTTTTACAAATATTTTCTCCCAGGGTATAGCTTGTTTCTTTGTTCTCTTGATATTATCTTTTGCAGAGATTAGAAGTTTTTAATTTTAATGATGTTTGGCCTATCACTTCCTTGTTGCATGTACTGTGTCTTTGATGTTGTATTTAAAAAGTCACCACCATACCCAAGATCATTTAGATTTTCTCCTAATTTATCTTCTAGAATTTTTACCATTTTGCATTATACATTTAGCTCTGTGATAGATTTTGAGTTCATTTTTTTGAAGGATGTAAGGTCTATGTCTAGTTTTGTTTTTTGTTTTTTTGGTTTTTTGCATGTGGATGTCTAGTTGTTTTGGCACCATTTGTTGAAAAGACTATTGTGTTGCCTTTGCTCCTTTGTCAAAGATCAGGTGATTATATTTATCAGGTCTATTTTTGGACTGTCTATTCTGTTCCACTGATTTATTTGTCTAATCTTTGGCTCATAGCCCCGTATCTTGATTACTGATTATAGTAAGTCTTGAAGTCAGGTAGTGTCAATCTTACAACTTTGTTCTTCTTCCATATTGTGTTGGTTGTTGTGGTCTTTTGCCTCTTCATATAAACATTTGAATAAATTTTTCAATATCCACAAAATCACTAGCTGGGATTTGTTTTGGATTTCATTGAATCTTTAGGTCAAGCTGGGAAAAACTGACATCTTGGCAATATTGAGTCTTCCTATTCATGAACATGGAATATCTCCCCATTTATTTGGTTCTGCTTTGGTTACATTCATCAGAGTTGTATTTTTCCTCATATAGATCTTGTACATAGTTTGTTAGATTTAGACTTAGGTATTTTATTTTAGGGGGTGCTAATATAAATGATACTGTGTTTTTTATTACACATTCCACTTATTCGTTGCTGATATATAGCAAAGCGATTGACTTTTGTATATTAACCCTGCATCCTGAAAACTTCCTATAATTGCTTATTAGCTCCAGTAGTTTGTTTTGGTCACTTCTTTAGGGTTTTCTACATAAATAATCATGCTATCTGTGAACAAAGACAGTTTCAGTTTTATTTCTTCTTTCTCAATCATCATACCTTTTGTTTCCTTTCTCCTCTGACCACACTACTAGAACTGATGTTGGAGAGGAGTGGTGAGAGGAAACATTCTTACCTTGTACCTGGTTTTATTCATAAAACTTTAAGTTTCTCACCATTAAGTATGATGTTAGCTGTAGGATTTTTGTAGACATTCTTTATCAAGTTGAGGAAGTTATCCTCTATTCCTAGTTTACTAAAACTTTGTATCATGAATGGGTGTTGGATTTTGTCAAATGCCTGTTCTGTATATATTGATAAAATTTATGTGATTTTTCATTTTAGCTTGTTGATGTGATGGATTAGGTTAATTGATTTTTGAATGTTAAACCAGCTTGCATATGTGAGGTAGAACCTACTTGGTCATGATATATAATTCTCTATTACCTTGTTGTATTCAATTTGCTAATATATTGTTGATGATTTTTCTATCTGTGTTCCTGAGAGATATTGGTTTATAATGATCTTTTCTTATAATGTCTTTGGTTTTGGTATTAGGGTAATGCTGACCTGATAGAATGAATTAAGAAGCACTCCTTCTGCTTGTATTCTCTGAAAGAGATTGTACAGACTCGATATAATTTCTTCCTTAAATATTTGGCAGAATTCACCAGCCAACCCATCTGGTCCTGATGCTTTCTGTTTTGGAAGGTTATTGATTATTGGTTCAATTTCTTTCATAGATATAAGCGTATTCAGATTGTTTCTCTTTGTGTGAGTTTTGGCAGATTGTCTTTAGAGGAATTGGTCCATTTGATCTAAATTCTCTAATTTGTGGGCATGGAGCCATGTATAGTATTCCTTTATTTTCCTTTTAATATCCATAGAATCTCTAATGATGTCCCCTCTTTCATTTCTGATATTAGTAGTTTGTAATTTTCTTTATTTTTTCTTAGCCTGTTGAGAGGCTTATTAATTTTATTGATCTTTTCTAACAACCAGTTTTTGGCTTCATTGATTTTCTCTGTTAATTTCTTGTTTTCAATCTCATTGAATATCTGCTCTAATATTTATTGTTTCTTTATGTCTGCTTACTTTGAATCTAATTTGTTCTTCTTTTTCTAGTTTCCTAAGGTGGAAGCTTCAATGATGATTTTAAATCTTTCTTCTCTTCTAATATATATATATATTCAATACTATAAATTTCCCTGTAAGAAGAACTTTTACTTCATCCCACAAATTTTCATATATTGTGTTTTCATTTTCATTTAGTTAAAAATATTAATTTATCTTGAAAACTCTTCTTTGATCTGTGTGTTAATTAGCAATACGTTGTTTAATCTCCACATATTTCGAGATCTTCCAGTTATCTCTGTTAGATTTCTAATTTAATTCCATTGTTTTCTGGGAGCACATCTTATATGATTTTAATTCTTTAAATTTGTTAAACTATGTTCTGTGGCCCGAATGTGGTCTGTCTTAGTGAATCTTTTATTTGAGCTTGTCAATTATATCCAATTGATTGATGGTGTTATTGAGTTCAACTTTGTCCTTTCTGATTTTCTCCCTCCTGGATCTGTTTCCAATAGAGGTATGTTGAAGTCTTCAACTATAGAAAGAAAGGAAGAAAGAAAGAAAGAAAGAAAGAGAGAGAGAGAGAGAGAAAGGAAGGAAGGAAGGAAGGAAGGAAGAAAGGAAGGAAGGAAGGAAGAAAGAGGGAGGGAGGGAAGGAGGGGGAGAGGGAGGGAGGAAGAAAGGAAGGAAGAAAGAGAAAATCAGTTTGAAGGATGCCATATTATTAGCATGCTTAGTGTCCTTTATGATTAATTTGTTCAGAGAACTGCAGGCCTTGTTATAGCCCTAAGTAGAAACTAATAAGTAATAAAGCCACTTCTTTCCTTTCTTCTTTTTCTCTCCTATGTTCTCCCTGTGATGTTGATCATAACATGGCTACCTTCACACTAAAAGGGATTTAGGCACAAATAGAAGAAAACGTTTGACAAAAATATTGCTTTTTTAATATAGCATGTAGTGAGATATAAAACTACATTTTATCTGTTTCAAAGATTGAATTTCATCAGTTCATAGAACATGCTTCATTATACTGGTTAGTGATGCCTATTAAAAATAAGATTCCCAAATGCCGTGTCAGCTTGCATATTTCTGACAAAGTCGTCCAAAAATATTCCATTGCATGTTCCAATAAAAAGTGTTCAGTTTGGAGTGAAGTTTTAAGGATGATTGGACAGTCTACCCTTTTATTTATATTCCTCTCAAAATCGATCTCAAGCCATTTCAACAATGATTTGATTCAAGTGTTTCATTTTCAATAAATACTGAGTTGCTTGACAGCCACAACTGTATTTTACTTAACTCTTAATCTGCAGATTCTAGCAAATGCCTGGCACACAGTAGGTGTTCAATTCATTTTGACACATGAAGGAAATTTGCGTAATACTTTTGCGGTTGAATTAGAATTATTCTGCAGGAATTCTTCCCATGTGACCCACTGCTTGACGGCCACGCTATTCAACTAATGTGACAGACCTCACATCTTCCATTAAATGCAGAATGTGGGACAGAGCCACCCATCCGGGGCATATTAACAAAAGACTGGGTGGTGTTATGATTCCAGTGAGTGGTTAGTTGGATCGAGTTCTGTTCTCACATAAGGAGAAGAGATTTCACAATTCTCATAATTATCTGTGCTTTATTGCTCGTATTCACAGCTTTTTTGTTTTCATAGGACATGAATCTGGTCCATTTGGAATGGACATTTCCCTTGTAAAAGACCCAAAAAATATAATCCCAGATGATTTCTTTTTTTTAGGATTTTAAGTACGTTAAAGAGCCAGGCACAATCTGTGTACTTGATACATCTTCTGTATTAAATGTTATCCAGTTGTTTCCTTTGATATTAAAAAATGTGACTCTCGTGTCTGATAAAGGCGTTGTGTAATAAGAGTCTGACTGCAGTTTTGGTGTCTGAGTGCTGATAGCTTTCAAATCCCCACCACCTCCCCTGCCTTCTCCTCACTCCACGTAAGCTGATAAAGGAGCCCAAGCTCTGCGTCCCTTGGCACTGGTGGAGTATTACACCGTACAAGCCCACTCTCTAACACTGTAAACCCCAAGCCAATCTCTGTTCCAAGCTCTGTTGAGCAATTTTTGGGCCTACTTGGAAACCTGTCCCTAGGAAGCCTCGTTATATGAATAATAAATCTCTTCCTACCCTTCTGGTGCATGGGTGGCATCATTAGTCTTGACATCTTGAACCAGATTTGGGGGGGAAAGTCCATCTGCCTTTGTTAAAAAAAAAAAAAAAAGTACTGGGAATACATAACTAGTATTTGGAATACAGAAAGAACTCTAACCATACAATAATAAAATAGCGACCCAATAAGAAATGGACCAAAGGTGCAAACAATCACATCACAAATTGCACAGAGTCACATGAAACGATGCTTAGCATTATTTAGTTTAATCATTAGTCATTCAACAGGAAAATGCAAACAAAACCATCATGTGATATCACCGCACACTTCTTAAATGGCTACAATATGCTTAAATTACAAAACCAAGTGCTACTGTCGATGTAGAGCACCCAGATCTCTTGTACACTGCTGATGGGAATGCAAACGGCTACAGTCATTTTGGAAGACAGGCAGTTTCTTATAAAGTTACCCGTGTGCTTACCATACAACCCAGCAATTCCAGTCCTAGGTTACAAAAAAAGAAAAGAAAAGAAAACATATGTATGCAGAAAAACCTATACGCATTTGTTTGTGTCGGCTTCATTCATCATCTCCCCAAACTGCAGACAAACCACATGGCCACAAATAGTAAATGGACCTACATATGATGGCCAGAGCAACCTAATTTTGGTACCTACGTAGAATAAAATCGTCCTCAACACTAAAAGGGATGAACTGGTGATATATGCAACCACTTGGGTGAATTTTGAACTGGATTATGGTATGTGAAAGACACCCGACTGAAATGGCTACCTAGTGTAGGATTCCAGTTTTATGGCATTCTGGAAGGGAGAAACTGTAGGGAGAAGAAATAGGTCAGTGGTTGCCAGGGCCTGGGGATAGGGCAGGGGTTGACTCCAAAGAGACAAGAGGTAATTTTGGAGAGTGATGGAAATGTTCTATATCTTTACTGTGCTGGTGGTAACATGACATTCACGTATGTCAAAATTCATAAACTAGTATACAACAAAGAGTAATGTTTACCGTATACAAATTATACCTCATAAAACTGGGTTTTAAGTACATGATTATTCTCATTCATCAGTATCTTCAGCACCATATTAGCCAACTTGTATGAAATGCACAGCACCACTGTTTCCAAATGCACTGGGATGTTTCTCTTCATCAAAACTGAGAAATACGGGAACCAAATAAAACTCATAGGAGTTTGTTCAGTGAGGACATTAAAAAGCAAAAATGTTTTCCTTTCCTTGTTTGCCACGTCTTATTCAACTTTTTTTCCCTTTGCTGTTTCAGGCTAGTCGGAGTAAAGATTAAATTGTATCTTTTTAGTGCTCACTGGAGATTAAATAAATTCAGAGGTCGGCATGAAAACAGTCTAAATGGTTTGAGTTCAGTTAACATTTTGCCTAATGGTATTTTTGCTCATATATCTTATCAATTAAGGAGTAATTTTAGATAAGTGAATATCATTAGAAAGGGAAGTATTAAGTGTAGATATTTAAGTACTTATATTGGCCAGAGCAAGAATAATGTGATTAAATAATTTGGACAGATTCCTTCTTGATATAATTCGATGAAGAAAAAAGGGGGAGAGTATCAGCTCCTGAGGGGATTGAATGGAATAGATAATCTGTGGTCAAACAAGCAAAGAGAAGCACTTTACTAAAGATGGGCTTTCTGTCTTCATTAGAAAAATTGAAGATGCTCTAAAGAACTCCATTAAGGATAATGGTGTCTCTTAGAAGAACTGTGTGCTTCATGGCTTAGGTACTTGATTAAATGTCTAATTCATCCCTTGCTTATCTAATTGATCTTGTTTTCTCCTCCTTTGCCCTGCCCTTGAGATATTCAGAAGGAAATGACATGTAACCACTAGCAACTTCTTTCCCCCTACTCATCAAGGAATGTTGAACTGTGTCTACTTCTATCATAGGTTGTCTCAATACCTGAAAATGATGAACTGTATTCTGCAAGTGACAGTACTTATTTTGGGAGGACAGCTCCAAGCTGCCCTGAGGATGAGAATCCCTTCTTAAAATGTAATTGGCTATTGTGGGGGAAAGAGAGAATTCCTCTATAAAATTCACTTTCTTTCTTTTTAAATAAAAGATTACTATTATTTTATTTTATTTTAAAGAAAAATTACTATTATGGGTAAAAAGACACTGTTTTTATCAATGACTATTGATCCACCTCCATGTCCCTCCCAGAGACTGATAGGTAAGCTTTATCCTGAGAGAGGGTGAGGGGATAAACCATGGTCAAGCATGGCAGCTGATTGGTAATGTCAACGGGGTCTTTAAAATAAATCAGTATCGATTCCTCCCTTCATAAAATGTGATGTAAGCGTGGTTTTCAACACTCTTCTGTTGCTCTGCATATGCTTGATGACATTTATATATGTGACATAGCTTTTCATTCATTTTGGACACATCCATCAGCACTTGCTATATACCAGGCACTCTTAGACACTAACAAGAAACAGTGAACGAATAGACAGTAATTCCTTCCCTAAAGTTTACATTCCAGTAATGTGGATAGGTGATAACTAAGATAAATAAGTACTATATATACTTAAAGATATAAAGACATAAATAAGTTATATATATATAACTTATATATTAATTATATACCTATATATAATTAGATATATAATAATATATAATTAGTATAACTAAGCTGTATATATATGTAAACTTATACACACATAAACATATACATATACACATATATGTGTGTGTATGTTTATACACACACGTATGTGTGTGTGTATGTTTATACACACACGTATGTGTGTGTGTGTGTTTATACACACACACATATGTGTGTATATGTTTATATATATATGCATATATACACACACATACATACATTAGACAGTAACTAGTATATGAAGAAAAATAAAGCAGACAAGAATGATTGAAGTGTCAGGGCCAAGAGTTATAATTTTGGATTGTGGCTCAGATAGTCACATTGACAAGACATCCCTTCAATTAAAGACCTGAAGGAAGTAAGGGAATATGACTCGGGGATATCTGGGGAAGAGCATTTGAGGTAGAGCAAACAGAAAATGCAAATGCCCAGAAGTAGGACTTCAGCTGGCATTTTCAAGGAGTAATAAGAAACTGGGTAAGCTGAGATGGACTGAATGAAGAAGAAAATAGTAAGGGATGAAGTTAGAGGGGTAGCTGGAGCCGAATCATGTATAGCCTCATACACACAAGGCATATTAAAAACTGTGGCTTAAAAAATTTTTTAATGTTTATTTTTGAGATTGAGAGAGACAGAGACAGAGACAGAACATGAGTGGGGGAGGGGCACAGAGAGAGAGAGGGAGACACAGAATCCGAAGCAGGCTCCTGTCTCTGAGCCTATCAGCACAGCTGACATGGGGCTCAAACCCGTGAGCCACTGAGATCATGACCTGAGCCAAAGTCGGACTCTCAACCAACTGAGCCACCCAGGCGCCCCTTAAAACTGTGGCTTTTACTCTAAGAGAGGTGGAAAACCACTGGAGGGTTTTGAGCAAAGAAATAGTATGAGCTGAAGTATTCTTTAATCGTATTGTACTGACGGCTGCATTGAGAATAAACATGGAGAGTAGCCTGCAGATTGGTTTAGGAGGCTCTTCCACGATAGTGGCAGTGGTGATGATGAGAAGGGTTTAAATCCTCGATATCTCATTATACTGGCTCGAATAGTGTCCCCTAAAAATCCCTGTCTATCTGAAGCCTCAGAATGAGAACTTACTCAGAAATAGAGTCTTTGCAGATGTAATTAGTTAAGTTAAAATAAGGCTAGTAGTTTCGGGTGTGTTCAAAAGCCAAGGACTGCTCCCTAGGTAAGAAGGCCATGTGAGGACAGGAGACACTTAGAGAATGCTGTGTGAAAAGGAAAGCAGAGATCAGAGTGATGCATTGACAAGCTAAGGAATACCATGGATTTCTGGTAACCACCAGAAGCTAGGAGGAGGCAAGAAAGGATTCTTCCTTAGAGCCCTCAGAAAGCATGGTCCTGTCAGCACCTTGATTTCAGACCTTGAGCCTCCAGAATTATGACAGAATAGATCTCTGTTTTACACCACCCCAACTGGTGGCACTTTGTTACGGCAGCCCTAGGAAACAAATATGTTCGTGAAGATAAAGCTAATAGAAAGCGCTAATAGATCACCGAGTGTCGTCAAAGAGAGAAAAGTAAAGAACACACCAAAATTTTAGGTTGGAGCAACTGAAAGGGACAATATTTGGAGTTGGGGTGTGGGCAGATTTTATTAAAATATCCCTAGAACCTAATCCGGCCATACAATTTTAAACCGTTTACGAAATCCAAACAGAGACTCAGTAGAAGGTAAGTTACGCTGTTGCATGGACCCCAGATAGAAATAAGAATTACAGATTTAACAAAGAATAGACTTTAATGGATTATTTAAATAGGTACTTAAGTAATTATTATGAAATAACTTGAGTACAAAGTTATACACCAAATCATTCTGCTTTTATTTAGTGTTTGGATCCCTTTTTCCCTTTCTGCTGCCAATAGAAACCATATGGAATATGGGACACATTGGGTCCCGAGGACAAGTATTAAGTAAGCTACCCACAGTATTATGGCCTAAAACAAGAAGAGTTGCATTTACAAAGCAGCATCATTGATCATATTTCAATGCAACCCAGAGTTTTCTTCCATTGAGACACCTCAGGGGATATGTGTAATAAGACCACCATGAAATATACTTACAGGCATCTGGTTAAAAATGATGAAGTATTTTATACTCTTCTTTGCCTTAAAATCCATCAAAAACAGGGACGCCTGGGTGGCTCGGTCGGTTAAGCGTCCGACTTCGGCTCAGGTCATGATCTCGCGGTCCATGAGTTCGAGCCCCGCGTCGGGCTCTGTGCTGACAGCTCAGAGCCTGGAGCCTGTTTCAGATTCTGTGTCTCTCTCTCTCTGACCCTCCCCTGTTCATGCTCTGTCTCTCTCTGTCTCAAAAATAAATAAACGTTAAAAAAAATTTTTTTTTTTAAAAATCCATCAAAAACAAACAGCAAAAGGAAGGAAGGAAGGAAGGAAGGAAAGAAAGAAAACTCAAACTACCATTTCTTTGAAATGAAAATTTATTATAATGTAAACCATAAGCCATAGTGAATATTGGCCAAATAAAATGAAATTTGCACCAAAATTAGAAAGGGGGCTAAGAGTTGACACAAACTTTTTCAGACCCCAGTCCCAAGAGAGATTTTTCTAAAAGTAAGTGTAACATAGTATCAAAATGGGAAACTGGCAACTCAGTTTTAAGAGATCTCAAAACTGCCAAGTCCCCTGATATTCCCAAAGCGAGGTACCAAATGACCAGTACAGAGTTTGCAAAGGATGTGGCTGAAAATTGAATTTGCCTTTATTCACTGCACAATCACCTCAGACGGACATGTGGTCTGAAATTAGAGGAAGCATGCCTCTGGAAAAGGCGATGAATGTCTATGGTATATTCTGTCCTAAATCTGCACTTTTCAGTCCTTCCCTGCGCTCTGCCTTGGGGGAGGAGAGGGGCCTCCTTCTCTCATCTCAAGTCAGAAAAGCCGTCCTTCAAAGTGATCATCCAGATAACTTGTCTGGTATCCCCAAGTGGTGGCGCACAAGTGTAACTGCTAGACTAGTCCGATAAAGTCTGAAGTTGAGCAATTGTGTGGCACGGAGAGCTGGCCATCCTGGGAATAGCCTGGGGTCTGTCAAGGTAAAGAATGCATTAATTTGGAACAAATTGTTTGTTTAAAAGGATCTTAAGACACTATGCTTTTTTCCTAAAAGTCAGCTCAAGGAGAGGTTTAAGAACTCAAGGAAGGGCTGATAAAACAATAAAAGGTGACAAGTAAGTTGGCAGAACTCAGAAATAGATGAGAAAAATAAAAACTGCTGCAGGCCTGAAAACCATTTAAGAAACAGCTAGTAGAATAAATATGACTAAAAACATGTTTTGTAAAACAGAAGAAATCACACAAAATAATATAAAAACTAAGGAAAGTGATGGGAAATAAGGTTATAGATATTGAAAACAAAGATGTTCAAACATTGTTCAATTGAGGTCTCCAAAAATAGTAACAGAACAAATGATACATAGAGTCCATATATTACTGCGAGACATTTTCTTATTATAATGGTCTTTTTTTTTAAGTTTACTTATTTTGAGAGAGAAAGTGAGTGGGGGAGAGGCAGAGAGAGAGAGAGGGAGAGAGAGAATCTCAAGCAGGCTCTTCACTGTCAGCACAGAGCCTGATGTGGGGCTCGAAACCACAAACTGTGAGATCATGAATTGAGTGGAAGTCAAGAGTTAGATGCTCAACTGACTGAGCCACCCAGGAGCCCTAAGGCATTCTTAATATGAAGAAAGTCTTGAACCTTTGAAAAGTTAGTGAATTTCAAGGATAAAGAAAGGATCACATGGAAATCCCTATGGAAACTCAAATTTAAAAATTTGTTAAATCACATTACCTTCAAACGTATCCACAATTATATTTAATGCCAAAAGGTGTGTGCAATGCTTTGTTATGAATCATTGAAGTGAGACCCAAGAATTTTATACCCAACCAAGTTGTCATTTGAGTCAAGTATAAAAGTATCAGGCAGACATGCTCAAATATGAGAGAACCCATATACCATAAACCTCACTGGGGAAAAATAATGACAATATTTATTCAACTGTGAGTAAATCAAAATTAAAAAGAAAAAATCCAAAATGAAGAGGCTAAAATAAAATGCCTTGCCATCAATATAGAATTCATTTGTCAAATTTTATAGAACTGAGGGAATTATGAAGAGAGAACAGAATGTAAGTGTGAAAATCAGGAGATGGAGAGAAAGAAAGTTATGTATAAGAGGATTAATTTTCTGATATTTATAGTAGGAAGTCAATTGATAAGGCCTAAATCTAAATGAAATGTAACTAAATACATACTTCCATCATGGCTTTAATACCATCTTGTTTCCATTACCTTTTTTCTACACTTAGAGAAATATTTTAGAAATTAGTAGCTCTTATGATGAAGAAATATTTTCTTATAGTACAATCTTATTTTAGAAAATTGTACCTAATTATCCTGCTGTATGTGTAATTGCATACAGAAGTAATACAGATAATGTTCACCAGATGTAGATAGTGATGATTTCTGGGTGGTAGAATTTGGAACCATTTTTAATCTTCTTCCCACTATTTTTCTATATGGCTTGGCTAGTTATAATAAGCATGCATTTTTTTGTGAAAACAATTAATTTATAAAAGCTCAGCCAATAATCCTTTATTCAAAACCCTTGGGACCAGATACATTTCAAATTAGAATTTTTCAAATTTTAGAAAGGCAATAGGGTGCTTATGGAGTACCCTTAGGGGTTGGTGAGCCAGCACCCCAAAGCCAAACCTGTTAATATTGGCACAGCAAAAGTATGAATATTCATACGATGGGGAGAATTATGACTATTTGAGCCTTTTTAATATGAGTTCAAGTCAGATGTTATCAAAAGAGTTTTCTGCAAACCAACACAGTTTTTCCATTTTCAAAGCTATTTCAACTACAGCTTTGTAGATGAGGAAATATGGATCATTATATTTAATTTGGATGTCCAGTTAACATAAGCAATTTAATGTCTTACAATCATCCTAACATGTTTGTGTGTGTGAGGTAACGGGCGTACATAGTGCCTGGATTCTCCATCCTCAACATGTTCTCTAAGCTTTGCCGTAATCCTGCGCGTCTTTCCTCACCCCACCTGTATCCCTCATTGTTCTGAGTTTCATCAGGATGGGAAGGACGATAGAGTTGGAAAAAACACTAAACTGAGAATTGATTTCATTTTAGCTCTTCTAAGTAACTGTGGACTTTAGACAAGTCAATTTTCTCGATAAAACTCTCTTTCCACACAACACCAAATGTGCAGCACATCCTAAACCTCATTATATGAACCCAGAGGTTACTCTTGAATGGAAAAGAAGGGAGGAATTTGTTAAGAAGAACAGCAGTGAGTGGAATGGAAGATGGTGACCAGCAGCCAGGCTCAGTGGCTAATTGTTTTTCTGGGAGCCTCAGATCCATTTTAGCATGGCTAAAGTCCATGGCTATTAGTCCCCAAAGGCTAATAGATACAGGCTTTGTGAGCATCCCAATCAAAACACAATCTCTCTTCTTTGAAACATACCTGTCATCTTCTTTTTTGCTCAATTGCTTCGAGGCAAGGATACCCTAGGCTACTTAACATTACGCTCCATTTCTCCACCTTAGATAACTGGACACAAGCATCAAACTAACTCAGGATTTAACCTGATGTTTTGTGGGGTTCAGTTGGATTCTAAACCGAATCCTCCAGATCTATAAACATACATATCACCTAGAGAAGAAAAATAAGTACCACAGAAATCTTCAGGCTTCGATTTCTATGAATCATTCAAATAAGTCTAGAAGTAATGAAAACATGATTCTCCCTGCTAAAATTCCTATATAATAGGTATGTAAGCATATTCATCAGACTTGGATTTGGGTAAAATAGCTCCATTCTAAACAGCTTTTGGCTATGAAAGCAATGAAGCTGTGATAAAAAGATCTCTTAAAGTCATAAAAGACAATTGGATTGTTGAAGTTGTATCAGCAGAAGCTCCAGGAAGGCTCTGTGGAGGAAATTTCCAATGTAACAAGATGTTGTCCTATTAATAAGTTGCAACAGGAAGTCGGGCACTTTGCTGACTGACATGGAAAAACCTTTAAAAGCACATGTCCCTTTGGTGGTCACTTTTCACAAAGAGAAATTCTGCCATGAGTGTCTGGTAAGATTGCATCCAACAACTGGGGCCGCCTATGTAAGGGATGCAGGATTCAACGTGACACCATAGTTCTCAGGTATCAGAGGAAAATGAAATGGAAAGAACCCAATGGCTTGTTTTCTCTGATTGGCATCCAAATTACTGAGAGGGGTTCTATTCTTGAAGTTTCGTATGCACTGTGAGTACTGGATTAGTACCAAGAGTGTCTGTGTTTCTGGGCTTATGCTCAAACCATTAGACCTCTTATTTCTCCGGCCACAAAATCCGATGATTTCTGCGATGTTGGAGGCTCTGGGAGCACAAGTCAAGGAGGCTGGACCCAACTATGCCAACAGACCATGCATTGAGTTCAACTGTCCCCATCTTTTCAGAATCTTAATTGGCACCAACTCAAGCCCATGCACCTAGAAATAAGCACATGGACACCCACACGCACATGCACACGCACACATAACACACAGATTGCATTTTCCTTTTTAAGCAAACCAATTTCATGTTTCTACAAATACGATGCCACATCAGCAATTCTTTTAGCCTGCAGAATAGTTATTGGATGCCACTAACGTGAAAGCTATCTGTTTTTTGTTTTGTTTTTTTTTACTTAACTACCTGAAGAATTAGCCCCTTTCCTGATAGAATTAGATTCTTGTCGCTGAATGTATTTCAGGAATGATGTTTAGATGAGAGTCTTTATCAGAGCACTTTTTATCTTAAACCTTACACTAGCATTCCCAGTGTGCCCCATAGGTAAGTTCCCGAAGGCTAATAGATATTCTGCAAAATAAATAAATAAGTTAATTAATTAATTAATAAAATTGCCAGCTCAAATTAAATTGGGAAAATTTTAGGATAAGCCAAATGTCTTTACTGCAGGACTTTCCAGAGCCCATAAATTTAATGTGTTGTAAGAATTTCTAAGAGAGAGGTATACTGTGCAGTTCTGCTCAACCTACCTCACTGGGAATTATTTTTCAGTAATCATCTCAAGGGATGTTTTTCTAGGACACACCAAACCTTAAAATGCACATCATGTTACAGTGGGCATAAATGAGCTGAGCTACCTAGGTAGACCCTTAATAAAATTAACCAGAAGGCATAAATGACATTCATATTTCTGCTCAAAGGGGAATCAATTTCAGCTTGGAAACTCAATCAAAGAAATGTTTTTTCATGCTGGAAAGAGATAAGAAGCCTTTATCACTTGATCACAACTTAGGACATGAAGCAAACAGAAGAATGACCCACAGAGCCACTCAGAGTGGACAACAGGGCTGGAACATTCCTGGCTGATTGCTATGTGAC
This sequence comes from Panthera leo, assembly GCF_018350215.1. NCBI lineage: Eukaryota > Metazoa > Chordata > Mammalia > Carnivora > Felidae > Panthera > Panthera leo. The sequence goes on from NC_056679.1 coordinate 27,752,897, forward strand.
TAGTGGAGGCCCTTTGTTGAGCATATTGAAAGAAGCAACCCCCCTGTAATTTCCCCCAGTTTTATTGAGAACTAATTGACATATATCACAGAAGAAGTTTAAAGTACACAGCCTGACAGTTTGATTTACATATATTATGAAGTGATTACCACAATAGGTTCAGCTAACATCCATCTTCTCATATGGATACAATTAAAAGAAAAGAAAAAAAAAAGAGAAAAGGTAAAGATTTTCTCCCTGTGATGAGAACTCATAGGATTTACCCTCTTGACAACTTTCTTATATATCACAGCCATGTTAGCTGTAGCCATCATGTTGCATATTATGTCCCTAGTACTTACTTATTTTATACTGGAAGTTTGTACATTTTGACCACATTCTTCCAATTTCCTCCCCCCTCCCACACTGTGCCTCTGATAACTACAAGACTGATCTCTTTTTCTATGAGTTTGGTTTGTTGTTGTTGTTTAGAACCCATATACAAGTGAGATCATACAGCATCTGTCTTTCTCTGTCTGACTTATTTCATTTAGTACAATGCCTTCAAGGTCCATCCATGTTGTCACAAATGGTAGGATTTCCTCGTTTTTTAAATGGATGAATGTGTGTATGTGTGTGTGTATGTATTCATATATATATATGATTATGTGGCGCATATATATATATATATATATATATATATATATACACACACCACAACTTATTTATTTGCCCATCAATGGACACTTAGGTTGTTTCTATGTCTTGGCTATTGTAAATAATGCTGCAATGAACAAAGGGTGCAGATATCTTTCCTAGTTAGTGTTTTTGTTACCTTTGGATGTATTCCCAGAAGTGGAATTGCTGGGTCATATGGTAGTTCTATGTTTAATTTTGTGGGAAACCTCCAAACTGTTTTCCATAGTGGCTGCACCAATTTATAATCCCACCAACAGTGCACACTGGTTCCCTTTTCCCTGCATGCACACTAGCTTTTGTTATCTCTTATCTTTTTAACAGTGGCCATTCTAATAGGCATAAGGTGATGTCTCATTCTGGTTTTGATTTTCATTTCTGTAACGACTGCTGATATTGAGCATCCCTTCATGAACCTGTTGGCCTTTTGTTTATCTTCTTTAGAGAAATGTCTGTTCACATCCTTTGCCCATTTTTAATTGTATTATTTGTGTGTGTTTGTTTGTTTGGCTATTGAGTGCTATGAATTCTTTATATATTTTGGATATGAACTCCTTATCAGATATATGGGTTGCAAATATTTGTCCCCATTCTATAGTTGTCTTTTTGCTTTGTTGATAATATCTTTTGCTGTGTGGAAGATTTTTAGTTTGATGCTGTCCCATTTGTTTACTTTTATTTTTTTTGCTTGTGTTTTTGATGTCGTATCAAAAAAAAAAAAAAAATCACTACCAAGGCCCATGCCAAAGAGTTGTACACCTATGTTTTCTTCCAGGAATCTCATGGTTTCAGGTCTTACATTTAAGTCTAATCCCTTTTTAGTTAATTTTTATGAATGATTCATTCACAAAAGATACGGGTCCAGTTTCATTCTTTTACACATGAATATCTAACACCATTTATTGAAAAGACTGTTTTGACTACTGAGTGTCCCTGGCTCCCTGGTCAAATATTCGTTGGCCATATTTAGGTTTATTTGTAGGCTCTCAATTCTGATTTTGTTGGTCTCGAACTCTTCAGTTTGTTTGCTGTATTTTTCAATTCTAGGATTTCTGGTTGGTTTTAGTTTGTTTTATGTTTGCTATTTCCTTATTGAATTTCTCATTTTGTTCATGCATTGTTTTCCTAATTTGGTTTAGTTTTCTGTGTTTTCTTTTTGTTCACTAAACTTCCTTAAGAGAGTTATTCTGAATTCTTTGTCTGATAGTTCATAGATCTCCATTTCTTAAGGGTCAGCTATTGGAGTTTTATTAGTTTCTTTGGGTGGTGTCATATTGACCTGATTTTTTTGATTCTTGACTCCTTATGTTGGCATCTGTGCATTTGAGGTAATGGGGCTCTTCTTCCAGACTTTACAGATTTGTTCTGGCAGCAACAGTTATTTACCAATTTGGGTTTCTGGATGTGTCTGCTGGTAATGTCCTTGGGCAGGTGGGGCCTGCTATTATGATCTGTTTTGAGGTGAAGCAACTGTTCAAGCTCTAGGAATGGGGATGGGGTATGTGTGCCACTGGCTAAGGACAATTGGATGGGCCTGCTGGCTTGGGTACCTACCCACGTGAGGCTGTGGGATGGGCTCCGCAGTTGCCTGGATCTCTGGTCAAGGACTGGGCGCTATATTCATTAATAGTGGGGCTATGAATTAGCTTTCTTGCCCTGGAAGGGCAGCAGGAAGGGACCCAGGGCCTGTACAACTCATTGTTTAGGGGACCCAAACTGGGCCAAGATGTACACTGAATTCCATGGTCAGATGAGGCCACTGGTTTTTCTCTGCAGATAAGGAAAACCATGGTATGCGCTCCCCGTTCAAGTGCCACTCTCTCCATGGAGCTGTTGAATGGGCTACGTACCTTCCTCTGTGCTCTGGTCAGGCCCCCTGGCCCAACAGGCTGAAGGGTGTATTCAGCAACGAGTGGGGCTATGAAGTAGATTCCCCACCCAGGCACAGTGCAAGTAGCAGCTCTCGATCTGGCAAAACTGATTGTTGTCATAACTCAGGCTGATGTGCACCCCACGCTCCCTGACCAAACACGGCTTCTGGCTTTGTTCTGCACACATTGGCTCTGCCTGCCCACCTCTCCGCTCAAGTGCCGGGAGGCCGCACAGCTTCTACACGTGGATGCCAGCTTTTCCGGTCAGCTGGGGCCGGAAGACACCCTCCACAGTGAGTGGAGCTGTATCTCAGCTTCTTTGCTTGGGCAGAAGAGGGAGGGGATGCTCCAGGCTGCTCTTGATTTCCCAAACAGGCTCTCAGGCTGAGAGGGGCCAGGTGCTACCCTCAGCCATGGCTGGGAGTGAATCACCCTGCCTGTGTGTAGCATGGATGCACTCCATGCCTGATACGGCTTTCATCTGGGGCAATCAGTTTTTCCCGCCCTCCTCTCTGCTTGAATACGGCCGGACCACACTGCTTCTAGGAATTGTCACCACCTCTTTCTGGTCAGATGGGGCCAGGAGACACTCTCCGCAGCGGGTGGGGCTGTGACTCGGCTCCTTGCCTAGGCAAGGGCAAACTGGGCTCTAGGGACACCAAAATTCCTCATTTGAGGATCCAAATCAGGCAGATCTGTACACCCTGCTGAGTTCCCTGGTTGGAGTGTACCCCAACCTGATTCTGCAGATGGGCAGATCTGCTGGTCGGGATTACTGCTCGGGCACTGTAGGTCTGGTTTCAGTCTCCCAAGATCCATGTGCCGGTTATTGCAGCCCCTTCCCCCTTTTCTGTCACAGACTCCCAGTGGCTGAGCCCCTCAGATTCCCCTGCAATTCCGGGGGCGCAAGATCAGAATGTGGGCTTCCCCAAAGTGATGCACGATGCTGGGGGGGGGGGGGCGGTGCTGGTTGTCTCCATTGGGTTCTCTTTTCCTCCTGGAGAAACTAGAGACTCAGGGGAGACCTCTGCATGGTGCTGCACTGGCTGGGGGAGGGGCAATATGGTCAACATGTGGCTGCTTTTCTTACCCTTCTAATGCAGTCTGTCTTGGTCTCTGGTGCAGGGGGTGCTTCCGCCTCACCACCATGTTCTAGAATCCTCTGAGTCATGTCTTGTTTTTTGAATATTTGTTAGTTTTTCTTTTCGTGCAGGGAAACAAAGTGAGGAACAACCTATGTCTTAATCTTGGTGATGTCACTTCCCTCTTACATGCAATATTGGAAAAAATTCTTATTTAAGAATTCTATTGAAAAAAAAATCTTATGTGACTATGTCAGCCTTGAAAAACTTTCAACACACTAATCGACAAGTATTACTAGGGCATGATTGACTCAAGAAGAAGAAAAATCCAACAAAACCAGAGAAGAGAAAAATCTTTTAAAAACATAAGGGTTCCAACTTGTAGGAATAGAAAACTGAAAATTAGTGTTGGAACACTGTAAGATTCTCTTCCATTAAATAATTATTCTTAAATTAACTATACGCTAGAATACATTAAACATACATTTAATAGGGTAAATTCTCTTTTTAATGATTATATTTTACATAGTTTTCATGATGTTCCATTCCCTCCAGATGTTATTGTAGGCAAATATTTAGACAAGATGGATCCCATATCCAGGCATTATAGATCGCAGGTGGGAAGGTTTTTCTTCTTTCAGGGTTTAACTCTAACCTCACTACAGATGATATTACTATTATTTATTTGTGCAAGTCTAAGCGTAAATCCAGCCTGGGAATAGAAAAAAAGCCACTAATAAGATAATTAAGATAATTAATTGCTAGGAATGACTTTAGCATAGTATTTGCTTCCAGATTAACATTTGAATCAGAAAAGTTGATATTTCCAATTCAAAATCATTGTTACACAGCATGTTCTAGACCTAATCTATGTAGTTAGTATAGGGGCAAAAAACCTGTTACCAATATGGAATGTCTACAATATCATATGTCCAAGTGGCAGAATCAGCATCTGCACCCAGATCCATTCACCCCAAACCTCCCCACTCTCCACGCTGACTCAGGGGGAACCACTTTAAGAAAACTTTGAACAAAGTTAATAGTGAATTCATGCAAGTCTTGAATGATGACCTTAATGTGCCACAATTGTGGCTTCCCAACGAGAGACTCATACCTGTGGAAAAGTGTATAGATGAGACCCTAGAATTTATAAAGTGCAAAAGTATTGGTTTTATTTCTCTGTTAGCAAATGAGTAGACTGATAGCAAAGAGGAGGATAACTAAGCACTTGTTTAGTGAAAATCTATATGGTTTCTAGATGGGGAATACAAATCTGACTCATTCTTTGGTTTTGTTTTTGTTTTCGGAAGGAATAATTAAGCAAGGTAGTAAGGTGAAGACTTCATAATGTAAAGGTGTGAGTTCCTCCCAGCTTGACCTTTGGGTTCAGTGCAATGAAAATCAAAGTCCCAGAAAGTTATTTTTTGTGGATATCCATAGATTTGTTCCAAAGTTTATATGGAGAGGCAAAAGATCACAATAACCCACACAATACTGAAGGAGACTAAAGTTAGAGGACACATACTACCCATCTTCAGGAGTTACTATAAAGCTGTAATAGTTAAGATTCTGGTCTTGGCAAAATAATAGACAAATAGATCAATGGGACAGAATAGATAGTCCAGAAATAGACCTACATAAATATAGCCAACTGATCTTTGGCAAACGGCCAAAGGCAACACAAAAGAATAAAGATAAAGATAGTCTTTTTAACAAATAGTGCTGGAACAACTGGACATCCATGTGCAAAAAAATGAATGTAGACACAGACTTTACACCCTTCACAAAAATTAGCTCCAAATGGATCATACACCTACATGTAAAAAGCAAAACTATAAAAGTCCTAGAAATACCATAGGAGAAAACCTAAATGATCTTGGGTATGGTGATGGCCTTTTAGATAGGACACCGAAGTTACCTTCTATGCAAGAGAAAACAGATAAGCTAGACTTCGTTAAAATGAAAGCTTCTATTTTGGGAAAGACACTGTCAAGACAATGAGGAAGTAAGCCACAGACTGGGAGAAAATATCTGCAAAAGATACATCTGATAAAGGACTGTTATCCAAAATATAAAGAACTCTTAAAACTTAATAACAAAAAATAAGCAACCCATCTAAAAAATGGGCCAAAGTTCTTAACAGACACTTCACCAAAGAAGATATACAGAAGGAAACAAACATGAAAAGATGTTCCACACTATATGTCGTTAGGGAAAGGGAAATTAAAACAAATGAAATGAAATACCACCCTACACCCATTAGAATGGCCAAAATCTGACCACTGACAACACCAAATACTGGTGAGCATGTGAAGCAACAGAGACTCTCATTCATTGCTGATGTGAATACACCAGCCACTTTGGAATACAGTCTTGTGGTTTCTTACAAAGTTAAGCACGGTCTTCCCATGTGATTCAGCATCACACTCCTTGCTGTTTACCAAAGGAGTTGGAAACTATAGACCAAAAACCAGTATACAGATCTTTAAGGCAGCTTTATTCATAACTGAAAAAACTTGAAAGCAAGCAGGTTGTCCTTCAGTAGGTGAATGGATAAATAAACTGTGGCACGTCCAGACAATGGAAAGTTATTCAGTGTTAAATGCAACGAGCTATCGAGTTTTGAAAAGACAAGGAAGAAATGGAAATGCATATTACTGAGTGAAAGAAGCTAATCTGAAAAGACTACATATTGTGCAATTCCAGTTATATGACATTCTGGAAAAGGTGTAACTATGGAGACAATAAACAGATCAGTGTTTGCTAAGGGATGGGGGTAGGAGAGAGATGACTAGGCGGAGCACAGAAGATTTTTAGAACAGTGTACGATATTGTAATGATGGGACATGCTTTACACATTTGTCTAGACCCCTAGATTGTACAACACCAAGTGTGAACCCTAAGGTAAACTATTGATTTCCCGTGATTATGATGTGTCAATATATGTTCATTATTTGTAACAAACGTACTCCTCCATCATGGGGGAGGCTATGAATGTGTCAGAACAGAGGGCATGTGAGTATTCCCTGCCACTTCCTCTCAATTTTGCTATTAACTTAAAACTGCTCTAAAAATAATAAAATCTTTATTAAAAAAAAGCAATTGGCAGGAAAATTACAATGTTTTAGACCAAATGTTTGAAGTTGTTTGAAAAGAAAAAAAAATCTTGGGGCGCCTGAGTGGCTCAGTCGGTTAAGCGTCCGACTTCGGCTCAGGTCATGATCTCGCAGTTTGTGGGTTCGAGCCCCGCGTCGGGCTCTGTGCTGACAGCTCAGAGCCTGGAGCCTGCTTCAGATTCTGTGTCTCTCCATCTCTCAGCCCCTCACCTGCTCATGCTCAATGTCTCTCTGTCTCTCAATAATAAATAAACGTTAAAAAAATTTTTTTTAAAAGAAAAAAAAATCTTACTCTTTCTTACACACTGTCTCTTTATCAACAATCCTGAGCTGGACCATTTTACGATGCTGATCCCAGAGAGTAATTCCTTATTGCTTGATATTCTAAACAGAGGTAGGAAAGCACCAAATGTTAAATACTTGGTTTTCTTTGTATTTAGAAGAAAAGTGAATTGGCCTTTGTCCGTTTAATTTGTGGGTAATACTATTGTGACAGTTACTATTTCTGCAACAAACCACAGCAAAACTTAGGCTAAAACAATCCTGACTTTCATTTTCCTCCTGTATCTACCCCCCTGGCCAGAGCTCAATGGGGACAGCTCACTTCTCCACTCTGTGTGGGACGAGGGCAGCTCAAAGGCTAGTGGAGTCAACTGTAGGCTTGTTCACTTGTGTGTCTGGTAACTGATGCTGGCTGTTGGCTGGGGGCCTCAGTTTCTCCACGTGGCCTTCTTCATGTGGTCTCTCCACAGGGGTTGCTTTGGACTTCCTCGCAAAACCAAGTGGTGAGGTTTTGAAGGCACACGTCTGAGAGAGTGAGGCACAGCTCTATCTCTATTATGCCCTAGACTCAGAAACCAAATAGCACTTCTGTCATGTTGATTTATGGTCAGGACCGTCACAAGGCTCCACCCAAATTTAAGGAAAGGAGATACAGTCCCAGCTCTCAGAGGGAGGAAAAGAGTATATGTATATTGGTGCAAATACCATTGGAAACTACAATCTGTTACAGCTTTACTGGAAGCAGAATCTGTTAAGATTTTTTATGTTTCTGTCTAGAGAACTAGAACCAAATGCAATGATAACAAAAGATAGAGCTGAAATTAATTGCTTGATATGACACAAGACTAGCTATTCAGACAGTCTTATTTTAAATATTAAGTTATTTAGAAATAAACAACTTATGAGTTTAGAATTCTGATTTCAGATAGTATAAAAAAACCAGTTGTTTTAAGTTAGTAAAGGCAGAATTTTTTGAAACTCAAATTAGCTCATCATCCATCATTGGTTAATAAATCAGTATAACCCTTCCCACATTTTGGTGTTTCCACTTCATGAGTTTTCAGGGCAAGGCAGTAATAGCCCGACATTTAACTTGTTAAAAAGGGAAAATGAAAAAGTTGTTTTACACTTAAAACACAAGATAAAAATTGAGAAAGGCCTCTGATGTCAAAATTAGACTATCCTAATGTTTGAAAAGAGGGGAAATAGAATGAAAATGTTATTAATAATTAATGTCATAGAATGAAGGATAATTTAGAATGGAATGAAAAAGATAATAGGCAGTGTTCCAACATATTCTCCTTTTCTGAATTCATATCAGTATACTATCCAAATTATTACTTCAGTCATTCCATATATGAAATGGAATACATATATATATATATATGCGTGTATATATATATATATATATATATATATACACGCATATATATACACACACACACACACCATGAGCATTTTTTCATCCTCTTTCATATCAGATGTATACTTACTTCTGGTTCCTAAACCTGTGAATGCTGTGGACAGTTGACGCATGCTGTAAAAAGTTAATGACGATAAAGTGAGGTAGTTATTGTCCACATGGTTTACTTTATGGCATGTAAGGGTTAACTTTGAACGGCTGATGTGTTTGAAAGACTCACTTTTTGAACAGAGCAGAGTTTCCATTATAGGGTTCTTGCTCCTCTTGCAACTTAAAGTAGAGCATATTAGGAGGGGAAAGAGTGTTCACCACCTTTCACTGCTCGCAGATTACTTCAAATTATTCTCACAGGCATCTGCCTCAATTAACATCCAATCTATTACTCGTCTACTTTTGTTCTCAAGGATGAACATCTTTACAGCATGATTGGGTTTTTAATCCCATAAACAAAGCATCTTGCTAAATTACCTTTCACAAAAGCCACTTTTAGATAGATAGATACACACACACACACACACACACACACACACACAAAGTATTATTTTAAGATCAAATCCTGAAAGTCATGCTGCTTACTCTTCGGAGAAGGAAAAAGATACACAACACGGTGTCCTGAATGTTTTCCACAGAATTCCCAGAGTATCCAAGAGTTAAGGGAAGGATTTAAACTTTCAATCCATGTGAACTGGGTTTTTTTTTTTTTTAGTTTAAAAAAAATGTTTAGTTTTTTTGAGATAGCGTGGGGGTGGGGCAGAGAGAGAGGGAGACAGAGGATCTGAAGCAGGCTCCACGCTGACAGCACAGAGCCTGATGTGGGGCTGGAACCCACAAACGGTGAGATCGTGACCTGAGCCAAAGTTGGATGCTCAACCACCCAGACGCCTCTGACTGGGTTTAAACACCATTTGTGACTTGGACAATATTAATAGGTCACTTAAAATCTCTGAAACCCAGTTTGCTTACATAAAATTGGGAATAACACTCCCTGTCTTGCAGGACTTTCACAGAGATTAAGTGGAACAGTTTGGACAGAGTCTGGTACTAAGTAAACAACCAATAAATTTTATTTTGTCCTCTCTTCCCAACTCAGTCATTGTGTTTTTCTGTTTTTAAGTTTTAAAAACCTTTTATGTTTTGTTTTTAATATCATAAGTGAAGATTTTGAATACATACACATGTCCACAGGTGTGAAGGTACACACACGTATGTACACACACTTTTATATTTTATTTTATTATTTTTTTCTTCATTTTTATCTTTTTTATTTTTAAAAAAATATTTTAAAGTAGGCTCCACACCCAATGTGGGGCTTGAACTCATGACCCTGAGGTCAGAGTCACACACTCCATCCAGGAGTTCCGTCACTTTTATCTTTTTAAAGAGATCTTTCCTTTTCCTTTCTCCACATCGCCCCCCCCCCCTTGCCATCACCCTTCCTTTCTTCTTTGCACAAATATGTCAGTGTCTGCTCGGTACCAAGCACCTATACCAGGCACCAGTTTTCTAGAACAAAGCAGCAGGTGCCTGTCCTGATGATGGTGTACCATCCATTGTGAGAAAAGAGCATTCGAACAAATAATCAGATACAGCTATAGTTAACAGATGAAAAAGAAAGGAATTGAAAGTACCAGAAGGGATCTAGGGGTGCTTGGGTGGCTCAGTCGGTTAGCTATCCAACTCTTGATTTCTGCTCAGGTCATGATCTCACGGTTTGTGAGTTTGAGCCCCACAAAGGGGGGATGGGGGGCAGGGCCGACAGCAAGGAGCCTGCTTGGGATTCTCTCTCTCTCCTCTCTCTGCCCCTCCCCCACTCCTGCTTGCCCACTCGTGCTCTCTCTCTCTCAATAAATAAATAAACATGTAAAAAAAAAAAAGAAAGTACTAGAAGGGATCTAGTCAAGACCATAGAAAAGATGGTCAAGGAAGGCCTTTATGAGGAGGTGATAATTAAAGAGAGTGATGAGAACAGTGTACCGATTAATCTCCAGTTCTCCCACCCACACCCACATACCCTCTCAACCATTCTCTGCCTTTCTCACCCTACTTGTGCCCAGTGGGTGGCATCTCCTGTGCTCCCTTGCCCTCGGGCTTCCTGTTCAGTTCTGCCAAAGTGAGACATTGGCTGAGGATTGAGGGGCAGGAGGATAGAGATGTCCAGGTGTTCCTTGGCTCTCTGTCCATGCTCTGATGTCTTCAAAACTACAACTCCCACCAGAAGATTCCTTCCTCATGGGTCTAGCTTACAGGGGCTCAGGTAATACCACTTCCCCCTCTTACTCCTTCAGCCCTAGGTGTGATAATGACTTCCTGCGGTTGCCAGTCCCTGGGAGCCTTCCCTTTAGCTCCCTGACCCAGCTGCCACCTCTGAAGTCCCCTCACGTGGACCATCTGGTGTGAATGTGGTTTCTAGCCTGGGACCTGACCATCACAAAAAGGAGCTGGCCGCGTGAAAAATTTGGGAGGAGCGGCACAGGGAGAGGAAACAGCAGGTGCAGAGGTTCTAATGGGCACAAGAGCTTGACGTGCCTGAGAAATCAGGAGAAGGGCTGCTGTGTGTCTGATGTCCTGTGAGTGAGGAGGAAGTAGAGTGAGGCGACTCCTGAGAGGTGACAGAGGCCAGACCCTAAGGGCCCTGAGGCCATCTGAGAAGTTCAGGTTTTATATCATGAGTGAGCTTACCAGTTCTCACACTTACGATATAGAAAAGACAAATTACTTGTTAATTCAAAATGTTCTCCCTTTTTAGCCAGCAGGGCGGAAGGCCAGGAGTGGGTTAGGAATTTTCGTGTCCCTCAAAAGAAGGATTAGCTTCCTTTTTATATTCTTTACAATGTTGTTTGGTTATCATTGTTGTTATTCTTTTCATGAAAGGCTTAGTTTAGAAGGTATACCTAGACTAAAATGTGCTTTGAACTATAAAAATATACCTTGGTGTCTTGAAATCTTCAGGCGGTTTTATTTCTACCATATAGTACCTTACAAAGATAAGGGATATTATTATCACTGTTCTGATAAGGTCAGAGCGTTACTTCTTTATCAGCGGATTAGCTACATTTATTTCTTTATTGCTGTTTATAGTCAATTTATTTCAAGCTTGCTCTAGTCTAAAACAGTGGATCTGTGTACCCTCTGTTTCTCGGCTTGCCATTGAAACGTTATCTAAACCAAAGCAGCATGGAGCCTAACAGAGGAGGGAAGCCCTACCGTGGTCTGCGTTGCCCAGTTTTCTCACTCACTCCTGCAGATCTTTGCATTGTCTGATTAAAGCGGGGGTGGGGGGGGGTGGGGGTGGGGGGGTGGGGGGGGTGGTCCAGAGGCATCTGGACCTTATGGAGGGCTGCAACAGTGCTTTCCTTCACTGCCAAGTTGACTTTCATTCTAAACAACGTGCCCCATTGCTTCCTGACTTGCCCTCTTGCCCTCTCCTTTGTCACACTCAGTTGGAGTCATTCCTGGATAATGTTCCTGGGACCTGCTTGGCACCCCTTCTTGTGCCCATGCCCCCTCTGATCTATCACCACCCTCTCTGTGTGCTATAGATCTCCTATATCCCTCTCTTCACTTCATCATCCCCACGTCTTGCTATTCACAAACCCCAAAATGGTTTTTCTTTGGTTACATCATAAGATGCAAACTGTCCTGCCCGGCTTTTCAGACCTCCATTATCCTCTTCCACATTTCCTTTGCATCAGGCCAATGACCTTGGGGTCATTCTCTGCTTCTCTTTTTCCCTCACATCCCACATTCGACCCCTCAAGGATATCATGTAGACTCTGCCTTCAAAATATGTGTACAGCCCAACCTCTTCTTATCAATTCCGTAACTACTACCTGGTCCAAGCCACCATTACCATCTCTTTGCTAGATTCCAGGTTTGAACTGCTATCCTGCTTTTATCCTGGTGGTCCATTGTCTACACTGTTGAAATTCAAGTCAGACAGATGCCATTATTTGCTCAAACTTCTGCAAGTTCTGCATACGTCACTCAGATTAAAGGCCAGTTCATTCTGAAGAATGAACTGGAGGGTTCCATGTGACCTGCAACCCCCCTTCTCATCCCCAACCTCACCTCCTATTCGTGTGCCCTTCACCCCCCTTTTACACATGGGTCTCCTCGGACGTGTCAGGAACACTTCTGACTTGGGGCCTTTGAACTAGTTGTTCTCTCCACCTGGAACAGTTTCTTGTAGATAGGACACAGGTGACTCACCTTCAAGCCCAAGTTCAAATGTCACCTATTCAATGAGCCTACTAGGACAACCTGCATCAGTCAGCATAGGCCATGTTATGCTGTGATGCTAAACAACCCTCAAAGCTCAGTGCCTTAACACAACAAAAATGTACTTCTAGTTCATGCCATGTATCTATACAGGGCAGCAGGGTAATGCCTGCTTGTTGCAGTCACTAAGGGGCCCAGGCTAATGGCAATTCCATTTTAACATGTGCTTACTCCATCACCACTCAGAGGAAAGATGAACTGCCTCGTCTTACACAGGTAATTGAACCCCTTCACCCAGAAGTAGATGCATATTGTTTCTACTTACATTTCACTTGTTAAAGCAAGTCATACGGTCATGCTTAACTTCAGTAGATCAAGGGAAAGCAGTCCTATCACATGCCTGAATTGAAGACAATCCGAATGCATGGGAACAGCCTGTGTTGTTATCTCTTGGCACAATAACGCTGCGTAAGAAACAGTTGAGATCTTCTAATGGCATAAATGTCAGTGCTTATTGCTTCTGCTGGAGTGACTGATTAGGCAGTTGTGCTGCTCTTGGCTGTGCCTGCTCACTTGTCAGGGGTGGGAGAAGCTTGTGTTGACTGATCTCATCCGGTCTCAGGTGGTATCTCTGCTCCACGTGTCTCTAATCCTCTAGCAGGCTAGCCGGGCCATGTTCTTATGGTGATGGCAGAGGCATAAAGGAGAACAAGCAGAAACACATAAGAACTCTTGATACACTCTTGAAATAATGCACTAAAGCATCTATTTCTTGATCCACTGACCCACCAAGGATTGCCTTTGGCAATAAGTAACAGAATATCTAGCTAAAAGTCTCTAAAACAGTGAAGAGTTTATTGCCTCACATGATCAGGAGACTCTGTTAGTTGATTTTGAATTTAAAGAATGTTTAGGCTTTGGGTGTGATTGCAATTTTCATAGCTTTCCCCTTAGCATTGCATTATTACTCTAGGAGCTTCAGGTATTATATCCTTATAAAACAACATACAGAGTCAAGAACAACCAAGCTATTATCTGTATCCATCTTAAAGAGCGCAGAATTTTTTTACTAGGAACCCTCCCAAGAAGATTTTCTCGTATATTTCCTTGGTCAGGATCGCATTCTCTTGCAACACATGCCACAACACAATACCTACATTAATCACTGGTAAAGAGAATAGATTTCTCATGATTTGAATTAAACTAATCACCCTTCATGCCCCGAGTTGAGGGCGAAGTGCCTGTAATGCATAGTAATACCTGATTATGATTGTGGTATTGCCGGAAGAAATAAGAGAGGAGAAATTATTGAGGAGGCAACAAACAGGGTTTATCTTTGCTACCCAACATAAATACATATGTTTTGTTCCATACAGGGACTTTCAGAAATTCCCAGTCCTACATAGAACACACTTAGCTACTCCTCCAAAGAGAAAACTCCCAAGTCTCATCAGTTACTATACTTTCTACTAAGTTCTGTATCTTTGGGGTTTTACTATAATCTCTATCATAATTAAATGTGGTCTCTTGTGGTCTGGGAACTTTTGTCCAAAAGATAATTATTCACCCTAAATATACCCAACATATATAATGGTGGGAAAGGACAGGGTAACTTCAGTCTTTAAACATCCTATTTGAAGAAACAGAGGATGGTGAAGCACACACACAAAATCACTGGTCCATATCCTGCAGGCTTGCTAATTCTTCTCTCTGGAAGAATTTTCTCTGACTGTTGTTCTTCATGTTCCTGAATATTTCCTCTTGGAAAATAGTGTTTGTTAATCATACCCTAAAGTTACAGTTCAGATGGTCATTAGAGAGTTCTAGAAATTACAAAGATGTAGCAGCTCACTTCCCCTCAGGTAAGTTTAAGAATCTTAGTATTTCCTTAAAAGCTGAACAGTCGTCGGCTGATGTGATTATGTTTGAATTTTATTTGGCCGTATGGTTCCCATAGTAACTAAGTAGGCTTCCAGTGTATCTGTTTCTAGGCAATTTCATAAACGAATAGTCAATGGTAACACTCTGGTCTGCACATTACTGTTAAGAATTCCTGTCTTCTCTCTTTTGCCTTTTGTTTGTGATCCTTCCTCGAGACAAAGTAAAACAAAACACTTAAAAGGGAAGAGACCCCCCCCCCCCAACCCTAAATCTCATCAGTGATGCCTGATTTGCCCCCTTTGTTAAGCAGAGAATTCTTACAAGAGTTTCTTAGGAGAGACTTAGGGACCTGGTCTAACCAATCGTACCTTCTGCTAAGTTTATTGCTCTCCTGCCTCTGCTTTTTGTATTTTACGTGGAGTAGAATGTTAAGTATTGGCTTTTGTAATGAGAAACCTAAATCCATTTTTTAATATCTTGTTTTTTAGGGGTGAGGGGCAGATGGAGAGGGAGAGAGAGACTATTAAGTAGGCTCGACGCGGAGCATGGAGTCTGACGCGGGGCTAGATCTCACAACTGTGAGATCATGACCTGAGCCCAAGTCAGTTAAGTCTGACTCTTGGTTTCGGCTTGGGTCATGATCTCACGGTTTGTGAGTTCAAGACCCACATCGATCCTCTTTGAATACTGCTTGGGATCTCTCTCTTTCTCTCTCTGCCCCTCCCCTGCTCATGTTCTCTCTCTCTCTCTCTCTCTCTTTCTCTTTCTCTCTCTCAAAATAAATAAACTTTTATAAAGTAAAAATTGTTTATTTTTTGAGAGAGAGAGAGAGGGATGGGGGGAGAGGGCAGAGAGAGAGAGAGAGAGTTCATGCTGACAGCACAGACCCCAACTCAGGGCTTAATCTCATGAACTGTGAGATCATGACCTGAGCTGGAATAAAAAATCAGGGGCTTAACCAACTGAGCCACCCAGGCATTCCAGATTCTACATTTTACTATCTGTTACTTCAGCCCCCTACTCCTGGTAATAAATTTAGTGTTTTTATATATAAATCATGACTTCCTTATGCAGCCTTTTAAAAAAAAAATTGGAAGTTTTTGTTGTCTCTTTTTCCTTATGAACAAAAGAGACATATGCTTTTATCTGATTATTTAAAAAATGATGTAAGGAATGTAATAGATTCTGTTTTCTTCACAAAGACAGTCCACGTGGAACCTTCTGTCTTGTTTAACTTGGACTCATTTATTTCTGTGACTGCTGCACAGATTTCTTACTGGAATTTCTTTTCAATTCATTTCTGGTTGGTTCCACTGTTTGTATGAACCCACATTGCCCCTCCTCCCTTGGTTCCCTTTTTTGTTTGGCTGGACTATATCCTCAAGTAATTTTCTCATAAAAGGTATGGGAAGAATACTTGAAGAATTCTTGACTGGAGGAAAATATCTTGACCTCCTATAGAGGTGGTATTTATCCTATGCTTTTCAGCCACTATGTCATACAGGTAATGTGAAGTTCCTGTCTGCACTGCAGCGTGCATAAGTTGGGCAATATTTCTAATTTGCTAAACTATTTTCTTGTATTTAGAGAAATTATGGTTTGAGGAGTTGGGGAGAGATATTAAAAAAATAACTGTGTAGTCTGCTCTCTTTAATGAATTTCTTAAATTCTTCTTACAACTACTCATTTGAGTCTGTCTACTGTTCTACTTCTATATTCCATTCTTACAACTTGACATCAGTTTGATAAATGTAAGTGAAGAATTAGTTGATCTTGTAGACACTCCTGCACTTATTAATGAACTCTTAGATTCAGATGGACTTTGAGAAGTCGCGTAATAATATACCTGCTTTCAAAACACTCAGTTAAAACGTGATCCTACAAAAGGCCTTTTACGTCATTCTCCTTAATGGTAGGATGAAAATTAAGCCCGAATCCCATGTCTCTCTAGGGATGTAAGACTTTTACTCCCTAGCTTTTCCTGAGGATGTATATTTAGCGTTCATTTCTCGTTAATCTTCATTTTAAATGTTTTCTAATGTTTCCATATTGTCATCACACTTGCTAGACACATCAAACCACTCAAGTGTAACTTGTCTTACTTTTAGAAAGACTCGTAATTTCTTAATATAACTGAGGAGCTAGACCTTTTTCTGTACTGTGATAAAAGATGATGTTTGTATCTTCTATCACACATTCGGGCAATACAAATCTTCAAGTGCATTACTGAAACTTTGGCCTCTCATATTAAATTTCCTCCAGATATCAGAGTCCACTCCACAGAGGTGGAATTAATCTCCTCTACTGAGACAAGATGTTCCCATTATTCACCAAGATAACTAGTACCCAGATTTGCTGACAAGATCCTTTTTCAAATGTTCAGACTGAAGAGGAGCAAAACTCACTTAGAAGAAGACGACAGTGGGGTTGAAGATCAACCTTCCTAATATTCAGAACATGAGTTATTTCAGTCCTTCTTCTTTAGACGCATATGACTCAAGGTGTACATACACCCAAGATGCATAATCAGAGGTTAAGTAAGAGATTAGTATGGTTTTCCTGGATAAATGAAATTGTATTTTGTCTGTGTAACACATAAAATCTGGAGAAATTACTCCTCACATATTTCTACTTTGGCTTCACGTTACAGTATGATTTTTTGAGTCTCTATTTATTATAGACTCTTTGGTCATTTTCATATGACTAAGGCCCTAAAACAATGAAGGTATTACAAAAAATTTGGGAAAGAAATCTACCTTAACTTAAGGGAATTAAAAGACTGATACGGCATTTACAGGAGAAGAGTGCATAGCTTATATTGAAAACTTGTATAAAGTTAAGTGTTCCAAACAAATGTGGCTGAGCTGTTCTGTCAGTCCTTCATATTTTAAAAACATTTCTGGGGGCGCCTGGGTGGCTCAGTCGGTTAAGCGGCCGACTTCAGCTCAGGTCATGATCTCGCGGTCCGTGAGTTCGAGCCCCACGTCCGACTCTGTGCTGACAGCTCAGAGCCTAGAGCCTGTTTCGGATTCTGTGTCTCCCTCTCTCTGACCCTCCCCCATTCATGCTCTGTCTCTCTCTGTCTCAAAAATAAATAAAAATGTTAAAAAAAATTAAAAATAAAAAAATAAAAAAATAAAAAAAATAAAAAATAAAAAAAAAAAATAAAAACATTTCTGAAGTCGGGACGCCTGAGTGGCTCAGTCGGTTAAGCGTCTGACTTCAGCTCAGGTCATGATCTCACAGTTTGTGAGTTTGAGCCCCGCGTCCGGCTCTGGGCTGACAGTTCAGAGCCTGGAGCCCGCTTCAGATTCTGTGTCTCCCTCTGTCTGCCCTTCCGCTGCTTGCACTCTGTCTCTTGCATTGTCTCAAAAATAAATAAACATTAAAAAAAAAATTTCTGAAGTAGTTTGTGGTATAATGAAACTCTCTTTATTGGAAGATTTAGTCCCCAAAAGAGCAGGTGCTTCAGATTTGAGCTCTACTAACAAACTGTGTGAGTCCATCTTTTCAGATCTCAGTTTCTTATTCTACAAAAAAAGGAAGGGTTGCCTCTGATAATCTCAATAATCTATCCCAGTTCAAAAAAATATCTAATTATAGAATTTTAAGTTTGTTGTAACTTTTCTGATCAGTGAGGTTGATGGTGAGCTAAGATCAGCCGACATCAGGGGAAGCATCAACTACTTCTTGGCCCAAATAAACTCTAATTCTGAACCAGGGGTCTTGAACATAAGGAATAGAAGTACAATTATGAGCTCTTATGAACTGGTTGTATGAAGTTGACTGTCGCAAAGAGAGGGCACTTGATGGTAAACTGAAGTCATCAAAAAGTGGCAGTGTAAGTGTGCAGGTGTGTGTGCATGTGTGAGGAAGTGTGCTTGCGATTTTGGAGGAAGATGAAAATATTGGTGTAGACATGGTGAGAAACAGTAGAGCTTCCCTCCAAGGAGCCCTGTTTCCAAGCTCTTTGGCAATCTTGGTAGGATGTGACTTTCTTATAAAAGGTCGTAATTTGGCTCACACATACCACTTTCAGATTACTCTCCTCCCTCTTTCGAGGCAAAGGCATAAGCAAAGTGTCCATCGATCTGGTGCATATCCCTGTGAAAATGTCTGGATTAAGGAACTGTTCAGCTCAAGGACACTTTAAAGTTGAATAACTTGGCATTTTAAGAATTTGTTTTCTTTTTTGAAAAAGACGACACACAGAGCAAATTATTCCATTTCCAAATGAAATTGCTACAAATGATGTTTCCAAACTAAGAGATTACATTACAAGAAAAACAATTACAATAGGTAAGTTCTTATCAATAATCGCATCAACACATCTTAATACACAAAGGTACTTCAGTGATTACCTTTTGTATCAAAAGCTGGCAGATTACAGCTCATGGGCCAAATCTGGCCCACCACCTGTTCTTATAAATAAAGTTTTATTGAAACACAGCTACACACTTTCATTTATGTATTCTCTGTTTGCTTACTGCTACAGTGGAAGAATTGAGTTGTGGTGACAGAGACCTATGGCTTAAAAAAAAAAAATGTACTATCTGGTCCTTTACAGGTTTACTAACCTCTGATCTAGATCAATGGTTTATTATTATTATTATTATTAATTTTTACACATGAGTGTCCCTGGCCATGTTTTCAAATAACTAGGTAACTATTGTTTTCCCCTGCGATAAATTGTTCCCGATAAGACTTGTTTTACGTCCCCTGGTACCCACCAGCAGCCTTCTTTGCTAACCCAGCCTTCTTTCCTAACCAAGCACTGATTTTTGCAACTAGAATTCTCCGTAAAACTTAGGTGCTGCCAGGTAGACACATTCATGCGGGTTTTTGAAGGTCTTAGAAACATGGAACATTTCTGCAGGATAGTCCAATGTTCATTCTTTGGCTAGAAATTGAGGCAGTGGAGATGGTAGCTTCTGGCTCCCCTGATCACAGCTTTGGTAGTGCATTCTTAAACTCTAGTTCCAGCGGTGGCCTTATAATCCCTTCCCTTCCTGAGAAGGGCTGAGATGGTAGGGCTCCTGGCAGGAGGCTGCAGTATTCTGGGTCGTTCCAGAAGCCTCGTCCTGAAATGGCTCCTAAGCCCTTTCAACAACTTTGTAAGTATGTATCTGAATTGAATCCTCGTGTTTTTACAGTGCCTTTAGTGCCTTTTATTTTCTCTACAACACGGAGCTGTTATATCTGGATCACATGCTGAATTCTCATATACCTGAGTCTGGTGTGAGATTCTTTCTTCTCTTCCATCCATCCGAAGTCTCCTTCAGCTCCATTATTGTGGTTTTGAGCTTTCTATTCAGTAGGATGTGAATGCTTCTGTTAAACTTTTTTTGGAGGAAGGCCAGAGCATTCTTGACCATTAACCCTGGCAAACAAATTTTAGGAACAACTTGTCAAATCGCCCTGCAACTGCCCACCGCAAAAAAAAAAAAAAAAAAAAAAAAAAAAAGCGGAGTTTTTAATTAAAATGGTATTATATTTATAACTTACTTGAGGGATTAACTAACATCTTTACAATATTAGTTCTTCCTGTGGAAGAACATGGTTTGCCTCTTTTTCTTTAAGCCTTCTTTTATAGGAGAACAAAGGAAATAAAAAACCACAGATTTCCCACAATTATGGTTATTCTTTTAAGATGGATACTGAAACAAACGGTAACATCATGAGGGCAGTATGTATTCTGGAAGGTTTTAAAATAAAATTACTAATCAAATAGCATCTATACATTTGGAAAACAATAATGAATATAAGTGAAAGATATTAATTTTTATTAAATTTTTTAATATTTATTTTATTTTTGAGAGAGAGAGAGAGCATGAGCAGGGGAGAGACAAAGAGAGAAGGAGACACAGAATCTGAAGCAGGGTCCAGGCTCTGAGCTGTTAGCACAGAGCCTGACATGGGGCTTGAACCCACAAACTGTGAGATCATTACCTGAGCTGAAGTCAGATGCCTAAGCAACTGAGCCACCCAGGTGCCCCGAGACATTATTGATTGGACCTAAAGATATTTGGGATACATATGGATTTGAATGCCTCTTGAAATAATTCCGAGGATTTCCAAAGTTCTCTAGCTAATGGATAGGAAACCACCAATCTAGACCACCCCCCACGGTGATAATTCTTTGGACACGTTCCCGATTAATCACGGTAGAAGCTTGTGTGAAACAGTAAGGAGAATTCACTACTTGGTGGGGCAGCCATTTCATTCCTAGAAAAATCTAATAAAAAAAGGATTATTCTTCATGTGGAGTGAGATCTACCTACGGTCCTGTCCTCTAGAGCTAAAGTGAACACATTTATTCTCTGGAGCATTCCAGTTCTTCAGATATCTCATAATAATTTTCATCTCCTCTGTGCCCAGCTAGTTCCTTCAATTTCCCCAAACCATTTACCTTTCTGGTCACCTTTCTGCAAATATACCTAAAGTTTTTCAGAATCTCGTTTAATTGGAGAAACTCAGCAGGTGCTAACCCAGCACTCCAGATGTGTTCTAACATTGGAATAGGGTATTTTAACTCCGATTACACTCTTAGCGCATATTGCACATTTTATCACCTAGGTTTTGGTTCTTTCCTGCCTGAACTCTAAAGCCAGGTAGCTCTAAGTCTGCACATAAAAAATTAATTAATTAATTAAAAGCTTTTTCTTTGGAAATCATTTCTGATCTATAAGAAGAATAGTACAAAGAACACCCACATATCATTTACCCAGATACACAGTGTTTAACATTTTACCCAATTTGCTTTATCATTTGCTTTTTCTCCCACTCTTCTCTCTCTGGTTCTGTCTCTCATCATTTATGACCACATTTAAATATATTGGTGTCCACATTGTCCCAAATTGGGGCAGTGAGAGCACTTCCAGGTGGCGTTTGTGTCCTTTTGCCACGTTCCCATCACTTTTTTTGAGCACGTCCTAATTTTCTGACAGAGTCAGATGTTCCGGGCTCTCCCACACTGTGCCAGCACTGGAAACAGCCGCTTCTCCAAAGAGTCATAGTTCCTGTTAGTGGCAAATTAAATGTGTACTTTATAATCAGTTGATATTTTAAGAGCCAGCTATTTGGAAACAGATCCAGGACCAAAGGCAGGTCTTCTAACCCCCAAGTACCCATTCTGTCTATTTTATTACCTTTCAGCCTTCATATACCACTCAACAATAACGTGTGTTAAGTTTCATTCTGTTGATTTTGTGCCATCATTTCGACATCCTGAGACATTTATTTATTAACCAGTATCTTCATTGGCTACTCAATCCTCATTCAAATGCTTCAAAAAGTTTCTAAACTAAGATTGGATCTATTTCCAACTTCAGGGAAGATTTCTTGGGCTGAGTTATAAATCTTTGAATAATGAGGTTTTTAATGAAACCCAGGCTAACACATCGTTAACTGTGGAGAGAGAATGGGGCTCTTATAATCACTATTTTTTTGGCGCTTAATGGAAAAATGCAGAATATTGAAAATGTTTTCTTGTTATTACTTAATTTGTCAAAACCCCATCATTTATGCCACATTTTAAATGAGGTGGAATAGTTTTTAAAGATGTTACAGAGATCATTACAAAAGCACTGGGAAGCTGAATACAGTGAGAGGGGATGGGGGAGGAGGCACAGGAGAAAAACGAATTACTAAGCTCCACGTGAATCCGGGCTCCGGCAGCTCATCGCCAACAGTCCACAGGGGGACATGATATGAAAGTTAAAATGGGATCGAGATAGGTGTGTTGACAGTTCTGAATCCATAACATCCATCCATCCCAAGGCACCATCTGTTACATCTTCAGTCTTTTTGTGAGTGTCAGCAGTGGAGGTAATTAAGCAAATGAGCAGCTAAAATGGAAGTTCCCAGAAAGGAGGAAAGTTAGCAAAACTGTAACAACGGGGTGTCGTCGTAGGAGCAGAGGCTGAACACCTGGGTAAGGCAGAGTGGATCGGTGGTGGGACTGGAGGGTGGGAGAGCCCATGGCTTGGTAGTGCTTCCTGGTTTCAGGAGCTACAGATGGCAAAGGGAAAATGCCTCTGATTTCCTTATTAAGGAGAAAGAAATGTACCCATGATCTTGGACACACCCTGAAGGGAAAAGGGGCCAATTTGTATATCAGTGGCACCAAGGACAGCGCTGCCTGCATTTGCAAATCTCCCAAGATCACTGCTCCTTTGAACAAAGTTGGCTGAGGCACCTGTGGAAGCTCTAGTGTGTTTTGGCAGTTGGTCAGGCAGCGAGGGGCCTGTCTTGGCCGTGGGACACAAGAGGGTCTAGCACGATCCAGGTAAGAGAAGGACCACGTTATCGAGGCTGAGTTAGCTGCAGAGGGTGCTGGCCCCGGCATGAGATCATGCAGCCTCTGTGTTCCTTGTGTGGGGAGCCATGCCTAACCAAACTCAGAGGGCTGGAGAATGGAGAGAAAGGAAGCCCGTAACCTCCCTGATGCCTTTGACAACAAAGTGTTAGTGGACCACAGAGGAAACGGGGTTCCTTTATTCCACATCGTGATCTTTTGTGCCTTTGGTGCTACTGTTTTCCTTATATCTCGATCTCTTAGGCTTTCTTAACTTTACCCCTTTCTTCCCTTCCTTGTTTTTCCAGTCCTGCTCCAAAAGCCTGTAAGGAAATTCAGCCTTCCCCTAGACTCTGTAAAAGTTCAGCCACTAATCCTCTCCCTGGTCTGAGGATCATGAGGAGTGTTTCCTGGGAGCACACTGTTTGCCTTGATGCTCCTCCTACTCTAACCTTGGACACCGTTTCCAGAGCCTGGGCTCCTGCCGTGTTTTCCCCACCAGTCTCCTGCCAGTAACCAGCTTCTTGCTTTTGTTGCCCTTGCCTGTGTCTCTGCTGTGCTTCCCTGCCCAAGATCCTTCCTCCTCAGGGACCCCCTGAAGGACTCCCTGGGTCGACCCCTCTGTGCTTGGACTTCTTACCAATGTGCGGGTCCCAGATGCCCTATCCAAAGGCTCCATCTGTAGGCTGAGATCTCAGTTTGCTGCACACCTGTTGCAGACTGCTTGCCTGTGACTGCCCAGAGCATCCTTCACACATTTACTCTGTCCCCTCTCCCTTCAGCTGGGTCCTCTGGGCTTCAGTGCTGATGGAAGCTCTTCTTCCAGGCCAGAGCTGAGATGGTGATTGAGGCTTGCGTCTGGAAACAGGTAAATGGTGCCAGTTGAGTGCAAGCACATCGCAAGGAATGTTCTAGTAATACGGACATATTCAAAAGAACTGGTGTCCTGGCTGAGACTAGATAGCATCAAAACTGTCCCAAATTCGTGGGCTCTTAAAATAGTTTCAATTAGTTTCAGTTCCCTGAACAGACTTGGGGGCGCGGCATGCTCCACAATGTTCTCACACTGATTCAGCTAATAGATGTCAAGCTATTTGCTCTTGGGGCCTTAATGACTCAGGTAGGCAAGGTAAACAGCTGAGAATCTGCGTTAGGATGCAATTTAGCCAGTCAAGGAGGAATGCTCCTTGGTGGGAGGTGTTTGGTTTCAGGAAAGGAAATGCTGCCTATAAACATGCAGATCGAAACTTTTTTAAAGAGTCCCATCCACCCCCTGAGGACTAGGCATCTATTTGTGATGTTCTTTTTGTCTGGGCGAATCTCATGACCAAGATGGAAGCTGTGTAGACCATCCCGGCCTTTTAGAATGCAACTAAGTAGCCCAAGAAGAATGAAAAAAAAGTGTCTCCAGGTACTGGCCGTATAGATTTGCTATAGAACAGGTCCTGGGATCACAGTATAAGGAAGGTATTAGTACCGCATTGGGTCCATAATGGGTAGAGTCCAGTCATAAGGCGGGAAGAGAATTCACTCTGTCAGTCACCACATTTTAGGCCAACAGTCTATGGACAAGTCTGGAGCCTCTGAGAGGCAGGTGCCCAGAAGAGATTAAATATGCAAGAAACTTATTACAAAAACATGTGTGACAGAAAACGAGCTGAGATCCAGGAGAGGCTAGGTGGGCCATCAGAGCATAAGGCGGGTCTGACTTGAGTGAAGGAGAGGGGGGAAGAAGGGGATTCCAGTGGAAGCATTTTCTCAGTGCAGTTCTAAGGAAAGTTTGGGAAGGCCATTGGGTCAAAGTTGTTTGTCAGAGGGACACTACATTTCCTGGGAATGGACCTGCCTTAGTACTCCCGTGGCACTCACGGGGAGCAGCCCATGGGAAGGTGGGTTCAGTATACACAAAGCAAAGGATTTTAAAACACAGCAACTAAGGCCATCGGCTGATTATAATCTTTGCAGTCCGAGACCTGGGAGGCCAATTCTCACATTGATCATATGAAATGACCAACCCAGACTCTCACAAGTTGCTTATGTTTGTATCCCGTCCACTATTAACAGATTTTAGGAGGTTTACATCAATAAACAAACAAAATGTCAGGCAAAGAAAAATAAATAAATCAGTATAACACCGGGGAGAAAAAAAGATAAGGTAATAAGAATAGCTACTTTTTATTTAGCACCTACCAAGCACCAGATACACTCTACCCTTACCTTTAATCCTTAACAACAACCTCGAAAAATCATTTTACCAATGAGGGCACATGTGTAAAGGGGTTAAGTGACTGTCTAAGGCCGCACAGCCAGCATGTTGAGTAGTCAAGTCTGAAACCACACCTTTGGGCTCCAAAGTGCACTCTTTCTACTCTGCCACACTGAATACAAGAAGAGAAGACAGCAATTATGTCAGAACATGCTGAGAGAAGTTGCTGCGATGAGCACAGACCTAAACACTGAACATCCTGGCAGCCCAGGAAAAGGGAGGGATGCTGAGTTATAATTGTGTCTGTTGGCTTTTAGAAGAAGCACATGAGAAGGTAACCACTCTCCTAGCCTAGAGTTCTGAAAGAAATTTGGTGAATCATACCTGAGAATAAAGACTACTGGAAGACTCTTGGAAACAGAGGAACAGTAATGGATGGATTGTGTGTCTGCAGTAACTTTCATTTATGAGGAGTACGTAGCATACAGGGTTGAGCACATTTAGCCCCGTGGGCAGATAGAAGGAATTTGGACTCTTCTATGTCCGTGTAGTAAAGGCTAACTCCCCAGATTGGGAGTGCCCAAATGTTGCACGTTCTAAAGAAACAGCTAGTCCTTGACTGGTTCCAAGAAGATCCACGCCAAGCCCTTGGAATATCCTGCCTGATAGCCGTGTCTTTGTATACCTGGGGTCTTGGGCCATGATAGACAGTTTCTTCCAACCATGTGATTTATGACAAATGCCTCTTTCTGTATTCCTGGAGTCCCGCAGCATTTCGACCTCTGAGGGGATTGGAGACTGAGGAGTCAAGGCCAGTCACGTGGGTGCTCCTGCCTATGTGACGGGCTGATCCCCAGTAAAAACTCTGGACGCTAAGGCTGGCTGGCAATAATCCATACGTGTTGTCATGCATCATTGCTGGGAGAATTGAGTGCTGTCTATGTGACTCCACAGGGTGAGGACAGCTGGAGGTTCTGTTGCCTGGTCGCCTCCAGAGCCCATGACCCTATGCACCTTTTTCCTTTGCTGACTTCAGCCTGTGTCCTTTTGCTGAAATAACCATAACCATGAGTATAGCAGCTTTTCTGGGTCCTGTGTGTCTTTTCAATAAATCATCAGACCTGAGGGTAGGCCTGGAGACACTTGACACCCTGTCTTTACTCTTGCTCCTTCCCTTCAACTTCCTCCCATCAACTCACATCTTCCCCCTTTCTGATTTCCCTTCCTCCCTGTGCCCCTCCCTGTATTCTCTTAAAGGGGCAGACAGTAAGCTCTCGTGGTTGGGCAGTTTTCTTTCTTCACCTCAAACCTTGCTACCAACTGTAAAATGGAGTGAGGTGCACCCATATTTATATTCTTTCTATTCTTGGATCTTTCATCACTTAACAAACAGCATTGGACTTTCAGAATAGCAAGGAACCATGCAGTACTTTTTCCACTGCACAGATGAGAACCCTGAGACCCAGGTGTGACGGATTGTGCCGTATGGAGCTGATCCAGGGGCCATGCTTAGGAGTGACAAAGCTGGCTTATTGGTTATTGCTTCGGGTCCCCAAGTCCTTGGCTCTTGTTAAGATCATCTGATTAAATTATGGCTAGATTGAGAAAGATGACTTTGAAAACAAACCACCTCCAGTTGCTTCTCCCTGCTCCCTGGGGGATGCGTTTTCAGTCAGGTGTTATACCCACCGATTTCATTAGCATTGAGTTATAAGGATAAAAATATCCCACCCTTGTCACTGACAAGTTACCCTCTGCACTGAACTTACCGAGTCATCTTTTCTCTGGCAATTTTGTCAGTGACATGTTTGTTGTTGTCAGCAAGGAAAAGCCAGCGCAACTGATTCAGGGTGACCTGGGCTCTGTTCCGCTCCGTGCATCAATAAAATTGCCAGGTCTGCTTTGATTTCAGAATTTGTATTGTAGGTAATGATGATATATGAGCTCATGGAACAGATTTGAT